>NC_136131.1:4715000-5350000 GCF_965212315.1 Lampetra planeri
GGAGTTGATTTATCTGAAAGGTTAAAACCTCCTTTAAATGGATAGCTTGCGGAACGAGCGACCCCATAGGATCTGGAGATCACAGCTTCAAACAAGTGGCTGGCTGATGGAAATATACTTACAGTGTCCTCATTTTTTTACACATTGGAGGCTGGGGTTTATTTAAGCCTCTTGCTGACTTATAGCATTAAGGAGCACAAACCTGGCATTTACAGCTTGCCTGCCGGTAAGCCTGTTTACACTGCATAGCACCTCAGTGACAGCTACACGGAGCACCGCAATGTTTGTATTAGCCATTACTTCGTGCGAGCAGTTGGGGGGGGGGGGTACAGGGTTAGAGAACATAGATGGATGAATGAAGTTTGGCAGCATCGCTAAGCCATTATACCCAGGGCCAGAAGATTTCAGTTTGAGAGGCACGGGGGGGGGGGGGGGTTGACCAGGGCTTGGATAGTTTTTTTTTGGGGGGGTGCCGTCTTTGTATGTCCAATTCCTTCCCTTGACTGGTTTTACCGCCATCCGTGCCTGATGATGCGG
Organism: Lampetra planeri; assembly: GCF_965212315.1. NCBI lineage: Eukaryota > Metazoa > Chordata > Hyperoartia > Petromyzontiformes > Petromyzontidae > Lampetra > Lampetra planeri. Next base: position 4,715,538 of record NC_136131.1, read on the forward strand.
AACGCTCCGTTGATGTCGCATTGGTTATTTAAGTTGTAGTTTTTTTGTTTGTTTAAATGCGATACACGAATTGCCAAGCTATAATCGACGTTAAAATGAGAGAACATATTTTTTTATTAAAGTGCCCTGGAAATGGCGCTATTTAAATCCTAAATAGAATAGATATTCGGCCTATAACTGGCAGTGATACGCGTAGCAGTGCTATGGATTTAATTGCCAAATTAGTACTGCCTTGCCACCACCATGAATGAAAATATACTGTGTGTGTATATATATATACAAATATATACACGGTACATTTTGGGGTCCCCTAAAAAAAGACGACTTGCCAGACTGCAGCCCCTAAAGGCCCTGCGTTAATCCGGCCATGACATTTTTTTTTAACCGTTGGTTGAGTTGGTGGAGAAATGTGGGTTCTTCAGTGATTCAACGTTTGGCCCCAGCCCATCAGAGAATGATGGCTTAATGAATCCTCGATATTAAAATAGAAAAAATATTAATAATAATAATATTAAAATGGCCAGCGGTTGCCGAGTGAATGTGGTCGATGAATGCCTTCCCAGAACTGCCACTCCTCCAGCTTCTCACACAACTGGTTGAGTCTTTTATTTTTATTAAGCTGGCAGGTAGACCTGCAGACAAGCATGATGATGGCACGCAATTACCCATTGGCATAATTCCACGAAGTCAAAAAACTCAATCAACATCCACGATCACACCTTTTAATAAGAAAGAACAAGTCATTATTATGAGATTAAACGCCCATTTTCCATCCACAGCTGGATTAGGACATTTCAACGTTGGTGTCACCACCTGCAAATACTTTGCAAACGCGATTAGTTTCAGGCTAGCAAGCTCTCAACTCTTTGCTCACTGTGGGTCGTTTTTCTTGTGCGTATTCTTAGGTTTTTTCGGTAAAGTCACGTAGGTAAAACATTAAAATTAATAAAAGTAAAATAAAATAAAAGTCACGACGTTTCGGAGGCAACACAAGCTTCCGTCTTCAGGTGGAACCGTCACAGCCACGACAGCTGTATCAAGTAAATTTACTTGATACAGCTGTCGTGGCTGTGACGTGGCTGTGACGGTTCCACCTGAAGACGGAAGCTTGTGTTGCTTCCGAAACGTCGTGACTTTTATTTTATTTTACTTTTATTAATGTGTTACCTACGTGACTATACCGAAAAAACTAAAGAATATGAATCATTGCAGTCCTTGCAGTCACGAAAGCTTCAAATCTAGAATTTCTTGTGCGTGCTGGACCTGCAGGCTGCCTTATTGGACATTACTTATCCTCCCATCTTGGTCAATGCGCGATTGCGTGTTCTCAGCCTGTATCTAGCTGGGTTGGATTGTGTTTAATAGTACTCATCTTACAATCACAAAGTTGCACATTTTCACTTCTACGTTGTTACGACGTTCATTTGGGCACGTTAATATTAACCGTTATTACTTTGAATGCTCATTTTTGCGTGGCTTAGATTGTGTAGACGACATTTATTTTTTGTTTACATTTACATTAATTGTAACTTCCACCATCTGAGAGAACCAATCAATTAAAATTGTCACGTGATGAGCGAATGTGCCAATTTTCAGTTAAAGAGGAATATTGAAAACGAGCAAAAGTGTTGGAAATGTATTTGTAAAAATATTGCTATGATACCTACGCAAGATAACCGAAATAAACTAATTATAAACCATAACGTTGGTCGTGATCAAGCTTATGTGCAAGATTTACTACGTTTTTCAACATCTCAACATATCCCTACATGAGCTATATTACAGATCATGTAGGGAGCTTACAGCTCTAAACACTAAAACCTGATCATGAATTTACTTTTGACTCGATACATCTACACTGCCTCTAACCAAATCACCCGGACTGTATCCGATGCCATCAGAAGCTAAGCAGTTTTGAGCCTGGATAGTGCTCTGATGGGTGATACCTTGCCCAAGAGACAGGTTCAAGTAGACGATGTGGGCATTACCATCCCCCCCCTCCCACCTTCACAAACCTGCACAAAATGCTTGCCACAAATAAACCACAATACGTTGCTGATCTCATCAAGGAGAGTAAAGCATCACGCAAACTCCGGTCATCCTCGCAGCAGCCGCTTTAGGCTAGTCGTCGAACAAAGACGGTCACCGCATCGAGCGTTTTCAGATGCGCTTCTGCGGCCGTCTGGAACGCTTTTCTTTCCGAAATCAGGAAGCCACTGGAGCTATGCACTTTCACATCATCTAGATTGAAAACTAATTTCTTTATAACTGCATCTCCGATTAGCACGATTGGCTGCGTATGGTGCGAAAAAAGTTCAACATGCACACGTACACTGAGCAGCATGGTGAAGTAGGGCTCACAAGACCTCATCTAAGCATCGTGTTGACAAATAATGTGCAATGGTACACGTAGTATATCCTATGCTGCTGGGCTGTTCTCGATTGTAGTTGTTTAAAATTATGGCACCCTATAGCCTAGCTCGAGGAGCATAACCAGTGGAGTCGAGGGAAGAGAAGATTTAAATGGAAAAAAAGAGCGCACAGCTTTGCTTAAAGCTATTTGGAGGAACAAAATGCACAAAATGATTGTTGAAGAGGGAGACGTGACTTGGATTTAAAGTTGTAGGGGAGGGAGAGACAGGAAATGAAAGAGGTAGGTGGGTGGGTTTTATTATTTTACTCATAAACTGCATCCCTTACGATGTGGACTGGCAATTGAGATTTTCTTTTTTTTAAGTACGGCCCGCTGTCAATCAACTGATGAAGGCCTCCCCATGGTTTTTTTGTCATGAGGGTTATGTTTTGTTACCAATACCCTCGCCACGCTGATCAGTGTGGGTTGGTGAAGAGTCGGGTGAAACGTGGGGAGAGATGCGACGGGTCGTTTTAGATATCGCCCACCACTCGGTGTTAGTTGTGGCTGAGAATCAAACTCGGCTCGTCAGGTTCACAGTGCAACACGCCAACTGCTCGAGCGAGACATGTTTTGTTTGTATGAGCAACCTTATTCAGTAAATCATTATTATTATTATTGTGGGCATCTCAAGACCACCATGTGGACATAATGAGTCAACGAAAACATGTAAATACATGCGCCATTAAAACAAATTTTTAATAATAATAACAAATCTGAGCTGGAAAGATTGAGACAGACATGCCACACACCAAAAATGCCATCTCAAACCACAAAACCAATACCACCGGGAACTTGCGAAAGTTACACTCGATATTTGGGCATGAAGCGGTGGTGCAGTGGTTTGCACACTGCTCTATGAACTTAGCCACCTGAGTCCGATTGCACGGCAAACGGCAGTGGTGACAGATACCAGAACTGGTCCTGAACACGTCACCCTAATCCTTTGCCACGCTGTACTGGCGTGACATGGTGAGGCCTTCATCGAGAAGTTGAGATCGGCACAGGGCTATACGTTGTTATTAATGACTATTACATCTTATGTTTATTCTGTGCCAATGATTGCCTGTCGCAAAATAGCAGCCCTTTTTTTCTCCTATGAAGGTCACTGCCATGGGCCTGTGGAATTGTCACCACTGTTTCTGGGCCACCAGCAGCAATGGCTGCTGCCTCATTGATAATTTTACGAGGGAAACATTTGTTTTAGTTTTCACATAATCATCTTAGGTGTCACCCGGATGTGTGTGGTGTGTTCCACCAACCTATACTGAGACTAGAATGGTGAAGTATGGTCAAATATAATGTATCCAATGCTAGTTCAGCCTGTGACACAGGTCTCAGTCAGCTGCAACTCTGGTTTCATTAAAATGTCTTGAACGAATGTCTTGAGCACTGATTTTTGTGTATAGTTTGTTGTCCTTGCGCGGCACCTCCGGTTAGCACGGTTGGCTACGTACGGTGCAAAAGAAGGTCAACATACACACGTACATCATCGTCATCATCTGACCCTTTCTTTAGTCCAGTAGTGATGATAGGGCCAAAAACAACTTTCCGCCTGGGGTTTCTTTCATGGATCAGTATCACGCCTTCATTCACTCTCATTCCCTCTTCTTCTACAGCTCCTACGTCTGCATCTATCCTCCTGGTCTTTCTCTGCTCCCGTTTTCTTCCACTATAGTGTCGATTCACCAAATACAGGATCCTGAACAGGCTCACATTTGTAACACGTCTGGACAACTGCAGTCTTCAATCAGAGGCAGAGCTAGAAACGAATTCTCAGGGAGGAGGGCGGTCCTGAAACGTCAACCTCAAGACACACATTTTACTTTCACGATCTGACCCCAAAGGACGGATTACGAAACCTAATTTCACTCGCCCGTTCACTTTTGTAAAGTCTGCATTAATACATTTAAATGTTTTTTTTTTACACTGACACAGACTTTATATTAAACTCCTCTGATTACCCCGTTGTTTGGCGTACATTCGACAGTTTGTCAACTGCCTACGTGCAGGATTTCAATAACCTTGATACGTAGAGCAGCATTCCACTCGTAAATGGGATATTCTAGAGTAATGAAATTTTCATGTAGTGCAGCTGGTGCTAAAAGAGAAGCTCTGCCTTACATCTGTTCCTTATACGACCCCACATATCTACAAGACACCTAAAATGGCTAAATAGTTTATCATGCACACCGAAGTACATGCGGATTGCAAGATTCACTTTTGGCAATATGTGCACATGGTTTGCGAGTTTGAAATCACAATCGGTGATATGCTTCTGGCCAGAATAAAAAAAGTATTCAAAATATGCTGGCATGTCCTCCCGGCAATAAAGAAAAAAAGCATTGAATATTGAGAACAAGACATTTTAATGTGGTGGGACGATGGGGTCACCTTGACGCTGTCGTACGATATCTTTCACGGCATCGCGCACTTTCAAATGCGCTTCTGCGGCCGTGTGGAATTCTCATCCTTACTATATTAGGAAGCCACTGGAGCTATGCACTTTAAAATCTCGATTGAAAACTCATTTCTTCAGAACGCATTTTTGTGTTTCGTTTGTTGTCCTTCCCTCGCACCTCCGATTAGCACGGCTGACTATGTATGGTGCGAAAGGAGTTCAAAATACTTAAACACAATATGGCGCGTGTATTTTGATGTCCACATTGACATGATCATCACCAGCCATGGTCAATCCACTGCTGTATGAAGGCCTCCCCAAGTCACCACCCGCACACAGGAGGTGATTCCATCACTCTCGGTGGATGCCCTCTGGGATGCGTTCCACTCATTGGCTGCCACTCCATCGTTATCGATGACCATTGACCCGTCATCCCTTTGAGCGATGTGTCCTGCGCAAGACGTAATGTCCGACGGTTTGCTACACCGTGCTGCAAGCTTCAGTTACTGAAAAAAGCTTCAGGTCATGAACAAGCTCCCAGGTCATGGAGTGAAACGTCGGACATCAAACCAAAGTTTCTGTAGGTACAACTCGAAAACACATCGGAGCCATTCCCAAACAATGTTTGACAGTATTGTGTCAAGAATGTAACTACTAGATGTAATCAATGCTAAACAACTACAATTAACGCTAAATAAGCACTCAGTTACATGTGTAGTGTAATAGCGCAGGCTGGTGGACAGAAGCGGCAACTGTGGTGGACAGACAGTGCACACGCCGGTGAGGCTGTGCACAGTGTGTGGGCAGAGTGGAGTAACTCGGGCAAGGGTCACAGAGGACCCTGTCTGGAGGCCCCTTGAACCTGCTGGTGGGTTCGAGAAGGGAGGCGCGGTCAGGGCGGAGCCAGGCCACGCTGGGAGCATAAAAGGAGCCGAGAGCGGGGGGCTCGAGGCTGCAGGTTCTAGGAATGGTCTCGTCTTTGCTGTCGTCTCGTCGCCATCGTCGCTAAACGTCTCAGCTTGATATTGCGTTACGAAGGATAGTAGTTGGCCATCTCAGCCTCGTTGTCCTCCGGGGAACGTCGGCAACTCCGCGACCTCATCGAGCGGTTCACCGATGTGTTCAGCCAAAGTAAGTTTGATCTGGGTCGCACTACTCTTTTGGACCACCACATAGACACGGGCGACGCGGCCCCTATTCGACTTAATTCCCACCGCTTTAGCCCAGCGGAAAAAGATCATGTCCGCTCGGCTGTCGAGGAAATGTTGGCGGCGGACATCATCTCCCCATCTACTAACCCTTGGGGTGCCCCCATTGTGCTAGTCAAGAAAGGGGACGGGAGTCTCCGGTTCTGCGTCGATTTTCGTAGATTGAACAAGATCTCGGTGGCTGATGCATATCCATTGCCTCGCATGGATGATTCCCTGGACGCCCTCTCGGGCGCGCGGTTCTTTTCGACTTTAGATTTGCTCTCCGGCTTCTGGCAATTGCCACTGGATGAGGCCTCTAGACCCAAAACAGCGTTCCGCACGCCCCAGGGGTTGTTCGAGTTCAATCGGCTTCCTATGGGTCTCCATTCGGCCCCGGCCACCTTCCAGCGTCTCATGGAGATGGTCTTGGCGGGGCTGCAGTGGGAGTCTTGTCTAATCTACTTGGATGACGTTATTGTTTTTGGCCGTACGTTTGGCGAGCACTTGCAACGCCTTGAGGCGGTGTTCGTCAAAGTGCGTGCTGCTGGCTTGAAATTCAAACCCCAGAAATGCCACTTGCTACAACCATCGGTGAGGTATTTGGGACACATTGTTAGCACGTCAGGTGTCGCCACGGACCCGGATAAAACGGCTTGTGTCCGGACGTGGCCGACTCCCACATTTGTCGCGGAGGTGCGTAGCTTCATTGGCTTCGCATCGTACTATCGCCGGTTTGTCCGCGATTTTGTGACAATTGCGAAGCCACTGCACGCCCTTTCTGCCAAAGGCCAAAGGTTTCACTGGGGCGCGGAGGAGGAGGCGGCTTTTGCGGCGCTTCGCACGGCCTTGGCGGATGCGCCGCCCTTGGGGTACCCGGATTTTACGAAACCCTTCCTGCTCGATACTGATGCCAGCGACACGGGAATTGGGGCTGTCCTGGCCCAGGTGGTTGACGGGGTTGAGAGGGTGGTAGCTTATGGCAGTCGCGTTCTATCCTCGACGGAACAGCGATATTATGTGACCCGAAGGGAGCTTTTGGCCATAGTTTATTTTGTTCAGTTGTATAGACCATATTTGTACGGTAGGCTGTTTACGGTCCGAACCGACCACGCGGCCCTGCAATATTCGCTGAAGATTAGTCAGCCCTCGGGTCAGCTGTCTCGCTGGCTCGAAGTGCTCCAGGATTACCCCTTTGATGTAATCCACAGGAAGGGGACACAGCATGGAAATGCGGACGGTTTATCCCGATTGCCGGCAGGCGGCGGGTGTGCTTGCGCCCTGGGCTCTAGCCGTTGCAAGGCCCCAGGGGACGCCGCGGCTCAGTTGGTCGCGTCGGCCGAGGCGGACACCCCTCCAGGTGCGGCGGCGCCCGCGTATTTCGGCCTTGGACTTCCCCGGGAGGTATGGTCCGGCTTGCAGATGGAGGATTCCTCTCTGCTGAAGCTACGGCGCCGTGTCGGACATAAGGCCCGGAGCTCAGCTTCGTCGGCTGCCCCGGCGATCGCCGTGCATGACGGACTACTCATGCGTTGAGATGCCCAATTGGAACGCTATTGTGTGGTTGTGCCCACTAACCTGCGTGGTAAATTAACTCGAGCCATTCACGAGAAGCTTATGCACCTTGGCTACCACAAGACCTTATTGACCCTTAAGCGGGACTATTACTGGCCGGGTGTTGAGGGTGACGTGGCACTGATTTTGAAGGGTTGCCACGACTGCGCGCGGAGGAAGGCCCCAGTTGTCCGGGACCGGGCCCCGCTGCAGTCCATCCGGGTTTCTCGCGTTAATGAGCTCGTGGCGCTCGACATTTTGGGGCCATTCCCTGCATCCCAATGGGGCCACAAATACCTCTTGGTGGGCGTTGAGTACCTCACACGTTGGCCCATGGCATGGCCTTTGGTCGATCAGTCGGCTTCTTCTATCACCGAGGCCTTCGTCCAGGGGTACGTGTTTGACAAGGGCGCGCCGGAACAATTGTTGACTGACCAGGGGCGGAATTTCTCGTCTAGGTTGCTCAAGGAGGTGTGTGACCTCCTTGGCACCAAGAAAATCCGCACCTCGCCCTACCACCCCCAGTCAGACGGGATGGTAGAGCGCTTGAACCGCACCCTTACATCCATGCTGTGCCACCAGGTGAACACGTCCCAGTCAGACTGGGACCTGTTCGTCCCGGGGGTCTTGGCGGCGTATCGGTTGGCCCCTCATGCCTCCACGGGATTTTCGCCTTTTTATTTGATGTACGGTAGGGAACCGGAGCCCCCGGTGCACGTCCAGATGGACGTTGGCTCCTCCAAGAAGGGGTCGGCGGTGCCGACCCCTTTGAAGGTCGCGCTTGACCGGCTGCGCGAGGCGTGACAGGCCGCTGCCGAGAATTCCGCAAGCCGGCAGGCGGCTAATGAGCGGCTGCCCAAAAACCAGGCAGCTGGCCTCCCGTGGGTAGCGGGTCAAAAAGCGTGGCTGCATTGTCCCCAGGTCCCCGTTGGCACATCGGCCAAATTGCATCGCCCTTGGCAGGGCCCCGTGGAGGTTGTGGAGGTCCGCCGGCCGCAATGCGTCCGGATTCGGTTCGGTCGCCGGCAGTGGATAGTGCACCCGTCCCGGCTCAAACGTTATGTTCCATCTACCCTGGGGGATCCACCACCAATTCCGGAGCGGCCAGCTGATGATGTGTCCGGCGTGCCTGACCGGCCGGGTCTCGTTGACAGAGGTGACGTCCGACCTGTGTGTGTGCCCCCAGGCCCCTCCCGAGTGAGGCCGACAGAGACCCCCCGGTCACCGGAGGCCACGGCGGTGGGCCTGTTGCCCGCTGACGGGCCACCTGCACGGGAGGCGGACATCGCACGGAGGAGCAGGCCAGCAGCGCATACCCGCTCGAGGGGGATGCGGCTCCGGTGACGGCCCTGATGGCCGTTCAGCGGGCCCAGCCCCTGGCGCCCGTTCGGCGCTATCCGGCGGATGAGGCCTTCGGGCTCTATTTGCTTTGTTTTTTTTGTTGTTGTGGTTATTGTTGCTGTTCTGCTTGAGGGGCCATGCTGCCCTAAGGTTGAGTTTGAGTTTTCTAGCAGACGGTTTTACCTTCAGGCACACGAACTCGTGATTATTCGGTCTTCGGTCCGGTGTGGGGCCCCGCTTGCGGGGTGCTTGCAGCCGGGTCGGCTGTTTTTTTGTCACGGGGGGGGGGTGATGTAGAGGAGTAGAGGAGTGGTGGCGTCGCGTGCGCTGTCCGGTGCGGTGACATCACGGGACGTGGGGTCGCAGGCGCTGGGCAGTGCACGTGACGTCTCGCCTCAGAGGGTATTTAAGGGAGACCCCGTGACGTAAGCGGGGTCACTGGAGGAACGGGGATAGTGGAAGGGGTGAAGAGGGAACCCTTTATAGTGATACTTGTTAATAAACCCTGGCGGAAGCCCCTAACTCACCTCCGTCTCCGAGTACCCCCGTCTACTACTCAACACATACATTGCAATGACACACATACATTTATATTACGTTTCAAAACATTGCTCATGGCGTTTTTGACCCCAACTTTGATTTTCGAACAAGAATGGTGGCCATACGTGTACGGTGACATCTGAAAATTTGGCTGCTATAGATTTGAGTGTTTGGCTGCCAAATACTCAACACGCATGTGGACGGTGAAGAAACACGAGGACCTGGAGAACGGGGAGAGAGACAAGCAAATATGCAAGCGTCAGGGTTGAGTCCTAACCCACATCCCCCAGTATACCAGGCCAGGTAATAAAACATCGACAGATCGTGTGCGGTGGGGTAAAGTGCGGCGACTCTCATGGCCAGAGTGGAAGAGGAGACCAAATATCATTGAGAGAGGCTCTCTCCAGAGCTCCCTCTAGTGGAGGCACTTCTGCAAGCAGTGGCGTGAGCAACAAATTGGCTTTACATTTTTCTTTAAAGGCGTCCAATTCTAACTCAAATAAATTGTGCATCCTTATGTATCATAGCAGTGGCCGTCCAATAGTGTGATGACTAGCCCCTACCATGAGAATATAGAATGTCGACCACTTAACCAGGGCTGCCACCAGCGCAGGGGGTGGTGTCCGTGCCAGCCTTTAATCCAGAACTGTGAAGACAGCGAGGGTTGCTGTATCGCACAGATGTTGCGAAACTCCCGTGGGTGTCGAGGTGCCATTATCTGGTACGCCAGGAGAATGCAGTGCAATGGGTGTAGATGAATTGCCATCTGTTGTTTCTCACAAATGGCAACCAACGCAGAAGCAATAAAAAGGTAACGCGTAGAAGAAGGCCTGATGCGGGAAGCGATGCAATGGAAACTGGCACTATTTTAACTGGACACGTGTAGGGTGGACAACAACAGGTACAATTAAAAGTGTGTTGCTCGTAAAAATGAAAGGAACCGGAAAGAGAGGGAGACCGGACAGAGAATGGGTTGATGACATTAAAGATTGGTGCCAGAAAGATGTGGCCACTACTTGAGAATATTGGCGCAAGATAGAGGAAAGTGAAAATAAATGACGAAATGTGCAGTGGACTCCTGCAGGCTCTCTGCCCATGGACCGTGCTGATGATGATGTGTTTCCCCCTGTGTGGCGTTAATGACGCCCCGCAAAGACGCTCGTTTCAACTATTAACGACGATGAGCATTACCCCAAGCTCCATGGAGCATGGAGACACTTTGGATTGTTATAGCCGTTATAATAATCATTATAAATAAGTGCATTGTCACCAGAGAAAAAAAAGTAAAAAGAATATTCCGATTTTTGTTCACATATTTCACGTACATACTTTCATTATAATTGTGTTACCTCTCAACGCATGATGAATGTTGCATTATACAATTATTATCATTGTCATACACAGCCCGGCATGTCTTTCCTGTTAAAATTTGAGTAGCTAAATGCTGACATCTGTTGACGAGACACCACATACGTGCAAGCGTGTGCCGAAGTAAGGTACAGATTGATTTTGCTGTCATTGATTAAAAACAATTCGTGCAAACCAAGACCGTAGCCATGGAGTCAACATTGGGGGGGACCAAATCTTCCAGGGGGTCTAGGGGTCCCCCCCCAGAAAAAAAATCTAAATTTGAAAACGAATTTCCTGCCTAAAATATTTAAAAAAATTCACGAACACATGGGATAAACTTTTTATTTATTTTTAACAATAATGTCTAATCGTGTATTGTATTACACTGCTCTGTTTTTACTTTTTTTTAATCATATCTTGTTTCATTGTATGTGTAGGGTTGTTACGGGAGGGCTGTAGGTGCATGGGATCCAACGGGGAATAAACACAGTGGGCGGAGCTCCGGGAGTACACGGGGGGGGGTGCCCGCAGCGACGTCCGCATCAGGCAGCCTGGGGGGTTGTGATCCTGACGGGGGGTATAAAGGGGGAGGACAGAGAGAGCTCGGGGCTCAGTCTGGGAACGAAGGAGGAAGAAGGAAGATCTTCTAGTTAGAAGCCCTGGACTCCCCTCGACGCCGCCCTTGTAAGGGCTGCGGAGGATCGAGCCAGAGGCGTGGTTCCGTGAACCAGGGTCAGTACCCTGGGACTCCGGAGACCGTAGCCCGACTCACCAGTGTCGGGCCAGTTAGCCTCCCCTAGCCCGTTAGTGGAGGACTTGGGAGTAGGTCAGGACTAGCTAGGGTGTATCCCCAGTTATCCGGGTGAGGGGGCCGCTACCCCCTCTAGTGCTGTCCTGTACCGACAAGTTTGAATAAACATACGTGTGCCTCAACCTGGGTGTCCAGCGTACTTACCGGTACTTCATATGTAATGGCAAAGATTAGGGATTCATAAATTACAACCATAATCACAATCATATAAACATAAATCTATATGAAGACAAGTCCAGATATTGTGGCCAAGGTTTAGCAAATTGTTGTTTTTATTTACATAGCATAGCAATTTTTTTGTTATATTGTTGAGAGCAATATTTTGGCGGGGATGGGGACATTTTGAGTATATTTGAATATATTATGATTACGGCCTTGGTGCAAACGTGTCAATCTGATTTCTTCCCCTCACAGCGTGTGCCCTGGAACCACGTGAAATGTAAATAATTCTGAATTTCAACCGAAGTTTTACAGCGTAGTTTTTTTTTTGTCCGCGTCTGTGCTGTAATCACTCTCTCCGTTCGGCGCAATGCTTTGACATTTGTTCCACTCCGCGTTCTCAGCCTTGTCGGACGCTTTTTCAGGAGCTGAATATGTTCATAAACGTCAGACATCGTGCCAAACAACGTGAGGTGCAATGCGAAGGAATATCGGAGAGCTATTCACAGGAGCTCCTTCGTGGATAAATATAATTTTTTTTGGGTTGGATCATGTAGGTTTCATGTCAATTGTTTAATAGTTTTTTTGTGAGACATTATACCTACATAATCTAATCCAAAATAAACAAATTAAGAATATTAATATTGGTCGTAAAATAATACGTGTAAAATTAGTTGAACTTAAGTTCTTAGAATGAAAATGTAGGTATTGGAGATTTAGGAATATAAGTTGCAATAGGGTATGAGCTGGGATTTATAAAACCAGTATAAAATATTTTATTTTCAAGACATACAGATAAATCAAAGTTCTTGGGAATATCCTGCTATCTCTTATTATGAACATATATATTGGCCATGCCTGACTTAAGGAATTTGAAAACAGAAAATAAATCCAGATGAAGAAATGGCCTTTAATGACCCAATCACTCCATCTACGGAGCAGAAAGTTCGTGCCTTCACATTAAAATCAGGTGACATTGCAACAAATGTTCTGTCAATTACCAAATATTTATTTGAAGGAGGACATCCTGATCAAATGTTCATGACTCGAATTCAAACAATTTGTGCACAATAGAGAAATTGCATTGGGGATTTCACTTTTTCACATTGTATTCTTCTCAAATTCCAAGCCAAGTTGCATATGAATTTTATTTCATGAGAGCCCAGTGGTGTTGAGAATTCTGAACTCGTGATTTTTTTGAGCCTATGATAATAGAAAAAAAAGAACCTGCCTACATTGCTGCCTATACGTAAGAAGGAAATATTTAAATAGAAAATTGTAATGGTTCCCAATGATGTGTTTCCGTGCATGTTTGCAAAAGGAAATTTGCTTGGCGTATGAAAATAAAATAAATACCTTGACAGTTGGTGCTTTCCAGTGCTTTAATGATACTGTATCACAACATCTATGGACCAGACCTAAGGCTGGATCTCATTAAAGACATGAAAGACAATTTTTTTTTACATTTTTGGGCATCTGTAACACAATGGCAAAAGATCAAACAGATTATAACAATCTTTTTTTTGCCCATAAGGCATGAAAGGAACTCGATATTTTACTCTGCTAAAGCCAAATTTCAGTCGAAACTGGCTGACTATGCAAAATCTGTTGTCTTTCCATTAGCCAAACCAGAAGCTGTGTATGTTAAGAAAATAAACTAACAGTCAAGGCGGCTGTATCTGATTCTGAGATGAAATCATTGGTGGTTTCTTTACCCCCTAAAATATATTTGTGCTGATGACTGCTTTAGGTCAAATTAGTAGAGATTTTTTTTTGGGTTGAATATGCATATGTCCTAATTTATTTGTTCATGTTCTGCTTGAAACATGTTGCTTATCAGTAGACTATAAATAAAACACGTGATGGCAGATTCAATTACATAAAGAGGGCATGGCAAATTGGCTATTACTGATTGTTTGATACTTGGGCAAAATGCCACACTTTTTTGCAAATTGTTATTCGCGACAATGTACAATGCAGTTCACAAATATAGTCAGAACAAAAGGTGTTTTTATTCAAGAGGCAGCCAGGCCAAGAACCAGCAGTGAAATTCCAAATTCATAAAGTGACGGCCACTCTCTTAATAAGCTCGCCAATGCTGCCTCCCTTAAAAGTGGTCCTCAATTAATTTACATCGGAGGAATTATGTGGCCTAAGTCAATCACTGAAGGGTCTGCATTTTCACATTTCCATTGTTGAGTAAGCTGCGACAGCACCACCTGGATAGACTTACCATGCTTGTGATTAAAATAACGGTTTAAAAATAATAAATGTACCCCCTCCCTACCACCCCTATACGCCCAGGGCCCCCAGGCCAATGTCCCTGGGAACCCCCCTTGTCAACCACATGAGACCCCCTTCAACCAACATAAGCAGCTCATCACTCTTCCATATGTTAGCCCCCCCCTCAATCTTTCAGCGTCCCCAATCCCCCCGCCTCTCCCCCGCACCTCCACCCTTGGCACATTTTTATGTAAAAAAAAATGTTTACCAACCCTAAAAAAGAAAACGAAGATAGACGTTGAGATCAACTAATGTTTACGATGTGCAACTGTGGACAGCATGTTGATTGTTGGAAGTGTACTGTGAAAATTTACAACAAAAATTAATAATTAGAATTTTAAAGCCTTCGTAAAACCACTGCTAGATGAAGGCCTCCCCCATGCCATGTCAGTCATGGGTGTTTGACCATACTTCACCACGCTGATTGATGCAAGCGCTTTGACAAATGGCTAGGAATTTAAAAGGAAACGTTACCACTTTGTGGGCAGTAATTAATAGCTCGATCTTGTGGATGGACTTGCTCTTACCATAGGAACATGGAACTTCCTCCACTGGCTTAGGGCTTCCAAAAAAATAGTGTTACTAATAGTCATTTAAGTGAGCAGACTGGTTAACTTCTACCCTTTCAGTTGTGCCATGTTGAAAAATAGCAAATGTATTCCCAAAAAGTTTTACAAACAAACATCGCACGTAAATTATGATTATGTAAAATTTTATAACAATGCCTATGACCAAATCACGCGAAAGGCACCTAATATTCTCAGATCTCAGAAGCGAAGCAGGGCTGAGCCCGCATAGCGCTTGGACGAGCGTGGTGAGGTATGGTCGAACATCCATCAAGGCCCTTAAGGCGTGGAGAGATGCCCTCATACTGCAGTGACATTACCAGAAACAACTGCGCATGGAGAAATTATAGTCTAATTCTAAATTTGAAGTTTTCGTGACTGCAAGCGTCCATACTCTTTCGTTTTTTCGGTAAAGTCACGTAGGTAAAGAGAAGAAAAGAAAAATCAATTAAATCACGACGTTTCGGAGGCAACACAAGCTTCTGTCTTCAGGTGGCACCGTCACAGTAAAATTACCCACTTGATACAGTAATTTTGCTGTGACTTTACCGAAAAAATCAAAGAGTAAATTATAGTCTAACTTAATTCCTTTGGTTTGTTCTTCTCGGTCAAAGGACGATGCTGTAGAAAATCCAACCAGTGACACTTGATAGCGGATTACGATGGAACGGGCCCTTGGTGCGGATAAAGAGCAGAGAGCCCTCTGCTTTCCGTAGCCAACGTCAGCATCAACTATTGCACCCCTTGATATTGTGCGGACAAGCTGCAGGCTCCACTGGGGAGACAGAGAGCAGAGAAGGGCGGCATTTGGAGACGCGTTTTCATTAAACAAAAAATCCTGCTGCAGCATTTCGCATTGACCCCTGAAACATCCAAGAGAAGCGAATAACATCGGGGAAGAGTATTTATTTTTATTTGATTTGATGAATGGTCGTTTTTCATGGGTATGGAAAATAACTGCAAGATTTTCACCAAATGTTTGACTCTATGCATGATTCTTTTTTATGTACGCTTAATATACCTAAAAAGATAGCGGCTACGTTATCAACTACGTGGTGCTGGGAAATGGTTTCATCGCAAGAATCGTGACAGATGGCAGTGGCTTGAGCCGGCCTTTATCCAGCAGTGGATTGCTGCTGATTTTCAAATGAGTGTTGGATAACGCTCTGTTGGTGGCCATGAGCCAGAATTCGAAAATTCCAAATTTCTAAAGCATGATCCATTATCTGTAAAATATATGAAGGACATGATGGCATGCATGGTCTGTGTATGATCTCTGACAATGCCCTATGTTAATAAAGACCCTTTACACTGGCCCGTTGTCCTTCACTGCTTATCAATAACCATTACACGCACTCGCCAGCACCTCTGCCAAAGTTAATTTCACGGTAAAATATATTAAGCTGACTTGCATGCGTTAAATGTATTGAGAAGCTACTAAATGAGGATATTATATACACTTCTGCAAGCGTAATTACATCAGATTACTGCAACTTTATGGGCCAGTTAATTATTGTTTTTCTTTGCATTAACGAGCGTTGTTTAGCAAACGCAAACATGAAGCAAATTGTTATTTAATATATCGGCAGTGTTCAAACTCTGCACCTTCACAATGGCCACCAGCGGCCATGCCCATTCGACTGCCGGATGGAAGCTTCCCCAAACCGTCGCCATTATTCACGATCCAACAACGCAACGATCCACCCGGGACCCGCTCCATCTCCTCCATTGCTTGGCTTCCAGCCCGTCACTACTCTCAAGCAGGTGCCGTCATCCTGTCCCGAGGTCACTTAACTGCTCTCGACAATGCGAATCATAATTTTAGCCTGCGCGTGTTTCATATTTTTTTTCTTGCACGGGTTTAGTTTTTCGCCAATATTCTGTCGGAATTCCGCACCCACCCACCCGCTTCGCGGCATTTAAATTATTTAGATTATTTGGCTGCTATAAATTTCCACGTAATAAGCCACTTCGTTGAGCTGTCACTTGTGGCCAGGTCGCTTCTGAAAAAGAAGTTAATAGCTCAGTGGGCTTTATCTGGTAAAATTAAAATTAAGTTTAGTTTTTTGTTGTTGTGTGATTTGCTTCCCTTTCCCATACTTTGCACCCCTAGCGTGTTCTGTACTGTTTGTTGTAAATTTCTGACCCCGTGCCCCAACTGGAACAAGAGCTTTTAGCTCATCGAATTCCTCCAGTATGATTAAAAATTCTGAATCAATTGCATCCTCAGCTGTTAGTAAATATATTAGCATTCGCAAATGATGGTTTATCTACGTGAAACTCTCCTCCCCCTGCCCCCCTCCCCCACCACCCCCATACTTGAACAACTAAATTCAACCCCGTACCACAATTAAACCAAAGGCAGATGCTGAGCTGTTGGTTTCTTGCAGGTCAAACACAGGCCAATGTTCTTTGTTTATTGAACAGGCCCAAGCTGGAGTATATTACCAGAACAGATCAAAATCGGTCCAGTCTGAAACCTCTTCTTTCAGTAGGAAACTATGTTAGGACCCTAAACCGCATGTATATCGCCGTCCAATTTAAGAAAATGCAATTGTCATGTTATGCAAATGGCCTCGAGCTCTTATTTTAGGCTGGGAGAGCAGTGTTGGTATTATATGACCTGTAGTCTGAATATGTGAATTGCATCTCAAAGAGAAAAGTGTGTCCGTGGGTAATTTAATACCGTAATGCATTTAAGTGTGTGTTATTTAATAATGTTCTGTTGTGCTGCCTGTAACAAAATCTTTACTGGCCTTTACAGAAGGGCATGCGAACGAGATCTTGGCATCTAATTCGCTTTTTAAGAGTGGCAAGGTAAGCATGATGCACGTTGCATGCATATTTCCTGCGTAAAAAAATAATAATTCTTATTCTACCATATTCGTAAGAAGGGTATATATGTGTGTGATCATGCTATTTGAGTCATTGGGGAGCGATAGAGTAGTGGTTAGCGACCTGCACTGCGAACACTGGCGACTCGAGTTCGATTCCCGCTCATGGTGAACATCAGTGACTATTATCTTAACTGGTCATGGGCCTCCTGTAGATTGATTCAGCCTCAAATTAGTACCTGGTGTGGTATGCAAACATCGCCACTAGAGAGACAAAGGTGGCCGGGCCCTGGTGCTGGCCACCCAAACCCCTCGTGTGCCATGCCAGCCTTCATATGTGCTCACGGAACAGCACTTGCCCCAACAGTCTGTTCAATCTATATAAGGGGTCTTTGTCTTTGTTGTTTTTAAATAATTGTAAATGCGTTGTTATTTACGTGCGCAATCAATACATGAAGTATTTTTTCGCACAAATGTACGAACAATTTGATCTTTAATATATGCTCGTTGGAAAAATTGTAACATTTATTTTCTTCTCGTTTCCAAACTTATCTCCCGGAAGAAAAGAAAAAATCCCCCTCCCTTTTTTTGAGCCCAATTAAAAGTAGAAGAAAAAATATCCTTCTTGTGTGGATTTTGCCACAGCCCTGAACATTCATTAAACCTTGATCTCAATGTCTGCACTGCATCATTTGCCACCACCCAAGACCGGGAGGTTTATTTTACCTCCAACGAGACCGCGATGCCTGTCCAATTAGAACATCATCCTGAGAGCAAGATTCAATTCCAAGAACCTGCGCTGATGGTTTCCTTCATTTCCTCCAAACGTGGCTTAGCAGCGCCTTGCAATCCACCTTCAGTCTCTCCTGGCTTTACAGTTTCCTGCTCTCCCTGCCAATTCCTCGGCATCAGCATGTGTCTCCTTTCGTCGCTCTACACGAATGGTATTCTTCCACCAACATTATGAGGTTTGTTTTAACCCATTTGCTCCTGTTATGTTGGGACATTGTCAAGAAGAAAAAGAGGCTTGTATATGTTTTTTTTTCCCTTGTCCCGTAATAAGTTCCCTTGCCAATTTAAAAACGTAACATGTCACGAGCAATGCAATTCATCATGATTTGTTTCTTTTGAGTTACATTCTGTGGGGTGTAATGTCAATGTTTTAATTAGAACCCTCCACCACCTGACAGACCCAATCAAATAAAGCTGGCACCTGATTTGGCTTGTCGGCAAAGACCAAAGGAATTTTTGAAAACCGAAATAATAACTCGACTTTGTTAACACCTGATAATACTGTATGCAATCTCCGGCGACAGATCGTCCAAACATTTGTCAAAGTTTGTCTTATCTACATGCAGCTATTTAAACGCGTGGAACAAAACGCGGACAAGCGGGGGTTTGGGATGTCACGGAAAATGCCACGGGTCTCTTGGCCAGGGAGAGTTTCGCACAACTCGAGAAAAAATGTAATTCCTGCCTCTTTGTTGTTGTTGTTGTTTCACGTCACTTGGTTAACCTCTGAGGGGACGGTTGCGGACCAAAGTAAGCAGGCATCCTCGAGCAGATTGGTGTGCTCCATAGGATCCTTGCATGGGAGACCGTATTGATCGTTCTCACAGGACCAATGAGAAGTCGCACGTGAATCTCGCCCCAGTTGTCACTCTCTCCGTTGGGGAAAGGTCGAACTGCGGATTCTGGTCGTTGCCGAGCATTGTCCCATCTGGTGTTGTTTTTTTTAGTTTTCAGCCAAAGGGCCCTGATAAGTGTGGAGGCTTCTTCATCGTAATTCGATTCAAAAGAAAGGTGATGTGTAGAACCATTCACTATCGTGCAAACATTTTAATATCTCTACACAATTGTCGAGATAATTTTTTACGTTGGACCTCATTTCATGTATTCATTTCTGGGATCACGCGAGATTTGTACGTTGATTTCAAACACTGCGTACAAACTCGTGAAGCGTCGTTGTGGAACTTTACCGTTCACAACTTCACATCTTATGCAAGCAGAACTCCGTTCTTTCTCCGCAAATGAAACATCTTTGGGTCCATCTGTCCGTTGGCTTTCAATATTGTTGAACTGTCATTTGTCCCAAAGAACATCCCTCCTGTTTTTAATGTGAATGAAATACAAATGCGAGGGAGTGGTTTAACCTCACATATATAACTATTTAATAAACTCTCGTTCTGCAAACAATTCAACACATTCACTATTCGTCTAAAGAGTTTGCGGGTATTCGAACATATTTACAATGACTTATAATAGTGTAATAGAGTTCACGACTCTTGGACGCCGGAGTTGGAGGCACACGGGTTTTATTCACACAGCACGGTTCTGGCATACAACACTAGAGGGGGTGTCGGCCCCCTCACTCGGCTAGCTGGGGATACACGCGCTAGCTACTTCCTAGCCTGCCTCCTAGTCCTCCTCTAACGGGCTAGGGGAGGCTATCTGGCCCGACACTGGTAAGTCGGGCCCGGTACCCTGAGTCCCAGACCAGCGCTGACAAGAGCACCGGCTCTGGATCTCGGGACCACGCCGCTGGCTCGGTCCTGTTCGGCCCTGATAAGGACGGCGAACCAGGGGAGTCCAGGGCTCTAGCTAAGACGTCTTCAGTCTTCACTGGTTAGCTTCACAAGAACCCCGAGCCCTCCGATACATCCCCTTTTATACCCAACCCCCCGCTGAGGGGTGGGGCCCCCCCCGGGGTGCCTGGCGCGGACGTCGTAGAGAGCACCTCCCCGTGCACTCACGTAGCCCTGCCCACTGTGTTTGTTTGCCATAAGCTGCCATGCATAACGGGCTCTCTCTCTAACACCCCTACAATAGTACAAAGGGACCTAATCTCATACTTTCATATAATGTTCTAATGCATCATCCACACGTTAAGGTCACATTATAGAACCCAGTCTAAGACGTTTCGAAAATTGGCAGATGTTTGCTGAACGGGGAATTAATTATTAATATTGTGGTGCCGTGGTGTGATGGTTAGCATGCTAGGCTTACAACCCAGGGGTAACCGCTGGTTGGATTTCAACTCCCTGTGTGGAATCTGAAACTACGGGGCAATTTTCCTGTAATTCTCCCTGCCACACTACCATCCCACCTCTGTCCACCCAGCATTATGCATGGGTACACGACAGGCGATCGGAAAGTAGCGTGTGGGACTCCCACCTCTTGTAAGACATCTGGTCAGAGTGGAAGAGCTGGCTAAAAACACCTAAAAACCTCTTTTTATTTTACCAGGTAAGACCCATTGAGATAGCTATTTTATTTCAAGTGACCTGACCACAAATGATCGCTCAATAAAGTGGCTTATCACGTGGAGATTTATAGCAGCCAAATACTCTCAACGCGTGTCAATTCTAAATGTGGAGGGAAAACCCGGAGGACCTGGAGAAACATCTACTTGACCACGGGGAGAGCATGGAAACTCCAAATATACAGGCGTCAGGGTCGAGGATTGAACCCACGACTTCCTGTGTACCAGGCGAAGTAGTTAACATCTTGCCATCGTGGCGCCCCCCTCCCCCCCCCGTAGATTGAGCAAGAAATTGCAGGGCTCCACCTTTACACATTAAAATAACACAATTACGATATATGTATATATAATCTAAACTGATGTTTTCTTGTTGTTCAAAAAACAATAATATGCTACTTTCACGTGATTTTCATCGAATCAAGATGCTGATTTGGGTGGGGATGGTGGATGAGTGTAATCTGTGCATAACTCCTCATTTCAATTTGGTTATATCATCGTGTAGGTTTATCAGCAAAACCTTATTTTCGTGCCTACAAAAATCGAACTCAAAATAAACGAATCGTGAATAATACATTTTTATCGTGAAATCCTACGTATATACACAAAATTAAATCCGTGCATAGTTCATTGCACGTACGCTGTGCTGCTGAATCTATAAGCCAATAGCCTCATAGGTCCCACAACGCCCCCCCACCTCCACCCCGCAACATCCCACCCCCCCACCCGCCCCAAACGTTCTCCCGTTCTCACAGGAGCGGTAACAAAGTTTACGAAGGCCCTTTAGACAGTGGCTGCCGTGCCAGCGCACTCACTCACCCGACAGGACGCTTAATACCGCTGTGCCGTTGCGGACCACGGAGGGATATTTTGCACATTTAAACACAGACTTGCTGGAGCCCCCATAAATGACTTAATGTTTTATTAACAAATGAGTGGATCGGTTGGTGTCTCTTGGACTGAGCTCTGCTCTGGAATCCTTCCCAACTTCCACCCAAAAAGCCAAGATTAGAATGGGGTTTTTTTTGGCAGCTTTCTTAAAAGCATATTTTATTGCAAAAAATATATAGAGGTACAGAAGTGATAATAATAATAATTATTGTGAATATACGGTCCGTTATGTATACTTTGCGGTGTAGTGGGCTGTGACGATGCACTGGTATTTAGTTGTGCCGTGAAAATGGCCTTGTCATGGTAACGTATAATTGCCACCATTTGCCTTGGGGCTGTTGATGAAAATGGGCACCATCATAATTGACGTTCAAGTATGAAGATATTTGACTTGTTACAATGTACAGTTTGATGTCCGTGACCCTGAAAATGACCCGTGTGTTTATACGGAGAGATAATCTCTCTGTATGTGTTGTGTGTGTGTCTTATTTACATTATTTCGATTGTCATTTACATGACCCAGGCTACGGATTTGCAAATGAGACTGCCCTTGTTTTCTTGAGTTCTCACTTTGTTCAACAAAATTAACGTAAAACCTGAACCCTGCTATGAAGAAGGGCCGTTACCTAAAATGCCACCTATTGTATATGTATAGTTCTATTTACGGAAGTGTTATTGATGAATGCCTTCAGTTGTGTTATTTGTACGTGTGCATCACTGCCAACTCAGTATCACAGCAACACGTTTGTGTTTCTCCAGAGCTCTGTACGTAATGTAGAGTGCAGGGTGTATGGGAAGTAGTCATTGTTTTATACAGCATTGGGGGTTGGGGGCTTAATAGCCACGCAATTAAACGTAAGATTTACTTAACGAGCATCTCACTCTATGTGCATTTTTATATCTAAAGTATATTATGTTCAAACGAATGCAATGATGGAAAGTCAACAGTGGCCCTACTATGGATAGGCTGGACCCCATCATAGCATTGTGGAATTTCCACTTCTGGCTCAGGGCCCCCAATGAAGATGAACACGGACCCAGTCGTACTCATGTAAACGTGGAGCCACTCAGACGTTAGACTTTCATTACAATAATAATTCAAGCAAGGGGGAGAGAAATCATTTGCACATTTACAATCGCGGTTTAAGGCTCCACATGTGACTGTAAAACTGGCTCCACAAAGTATATATAAAAAAACCCTTCACAAGAAATACCCTTAATTTCTAATCCCAGAAAAGTAATGCCACTGGTGTGCAATTTTTACTGTTTCCCATGAAATTAACAATTCTGTGGTTTATTTTTAGAACAAGGACTGTAAATACGTAAACATTTCAAGATTAATTTGCTTTAACGAAGCAGTGAGTAATGGAATATTTTAAAAAAACGGCTACAGAGAGAGATGTTAATGATAATTGTAAATGATTTATTATAATAATTATGCAAGCACAACTGTATATACAAAATTATGTATTTTTGCACATTTTGATGTAAGATATATTGGGTTACTTTCCATATTCCCACTTCTGATTTCATTTTTCTTGGGGGGTTTTTTTCCATGGTTAGGCTACAAAAAATCGAAAGGACTATAAAGCCTTGCGCAAACAGCACATGGGACTTACTTGTGCGGTGTCGTCAGCGTACGTTTTGATTGAACTCTTCACAAACAAAATATCTGAAACTACGTCACGCAATTTATCAGGGCGAGTTCTGTTAGCGAGCGCTCCACGATGAACAGTGCTTGTATTCACGTAGTACGGCAACATTCGGATCGTGCCACTGCGTTGTGATGTTTGGCAGCACACTTCCACACCAGAGGTCGCGGGGGTCAATCAAATCTCTCGTCGCGGCAGCTGAAACAATGGGGCAACTTTCTTCAATAACCCCACCCCCGCGCCTCTGTTAACCCAGCAGTGTTTCAGGGGTACACCGGTCAGTTGATTGCCAAGTCGCTTGTGGTGTGGTAAAGTGTGGGTACTCAGACCGCCTTCAAGACGCCTGGTCTGTGTGGAAGGGGATTCTCTCAAGCTCCCATTCCTGGAGGCCCTTCTGCCAGCAGTGCCGTGAGAAAGAAATTGCAGGACAGCACCTTTGATTTTGAGCTACAATACGTTGTGAATAGTTTAGTCGGAGGACGTTTGGCTACGCTGCGGTTCGAAATAAGTTCAGGATAAATACATAATGTGTCGTGGTTGGGGGGTGTTTTTGCACATTTGTGCTGTCATTGCTACGATGTAAAAACTTTCACCCTCCAAAGACAAAAGACAAGGGATTATAATTTATATTTTAAAATATGTGGGCACCCCTAGGTAAACTCAGCATAAAATATATAACTGATATATTCACGTGTAAAATTGACAAAAACACAAGGTCAGAAGTGGTTCTGGCCACACCAAATACCGTGTCCTGTCAATCTTAATTGATGCTCAGTAATAGAACATGCTCCAGCAGTTGATAAGGCTATATATATAATTGGAGTATACATGTAACTAGAATTCTGTATAAGTTTAGCAAAGACAGCCGGTGATTTATCTCTCAAAAGTCGAAGAGATTTGCTGCCTAAATGAGCATTGAGGCAGTGCTCATCTCCTGTTTACAACCCCTGAACCAGTGATGGAAATTCCACATTCTTTGACGGAAACGAGTCTCCATATGTCCAAAAAGTGATACTTATTTTACTATCCCCGAAGGAATGATGGGCCGACTCAACCTCTAATCAAGATGTGAACTCGCGACCTCCTGATTGCGAGCCGCTCACTCTACCACTCAGCGACCTGTCTCAATTCGTATCTAAGTATCCCAATTAATGTGAGAATGCGTAGCTCTACACTTAAACTCTGTGGATGAATATGCAAACCATTTTACATATCAACGTGTGAAAAATATAATTGTAATCTATAATTACAACAGACTCATAAACACTTTGAAAGACTTGTGCATGTGTTTAATATATCCTAAAAAGTGCATTACATAGTGCACTTTCGCTATATCACTTCCATCACATCGGTGATTTGTTTAGCAAATGTTTTCGTGTTTGACTTCGTGCCAAAACTGGCACTCTGCTGGACATATTTGACCCATGTGCTCCTCATGCACATGATTCAGTGTGTGATTCCGTGCTGATAATTAATGGTTCATGTGTGGTGGTGGTGTTCACAGTGATGTATTCCACTTGTCCACCACCTCTGCGAGACACACTTAACATTGCTGTGCCCTTACCAATCAGACCCATTACGAGTTGGCTTGGTTTTGGCCCTGGTACAATGTGCAAATCCCTAGGTACGTTGAGACCAGTTCATTGGCTACTGCCCACTTGATCCCATCAAGAGAGCAGTAGCCGAGTTATTACGACTGCTGTGAGCACACAAGCTGCGTTAGATACTCTCGTTGCAAGATGATTGATGAGTCCTCAAGATGTGCATTATATTACATCTGCGAATGTGCTTTCTGAGCAGAACGGTGTTGGTGCAGCGTTTAGCACACTGTGCTACGAACCAGTGACATGAGTTCGATTCCTGGCCACAGTTGAGATCATCGGCAAGTGACATCTGACACGGTCCTGGGTCCCCCATCATCAACCTGCATTGACCAAAGTGGTGAAGTATGGTTAAAAAAAACACTCCCATGGCCATCACGGTGTGGAAAGGGTTTTCATCCAACGGTGGATATATAAATGGTTGTAAATACATGTTTAGTTACGTATTTAATTACAGGTCATTGAGAACATCAGCACCACTCCCAGGCCTCCCCTAGGTCTACTTGGTCTAAAATAAATATATGGTGCAGTGTGTAAACATCAACATTGGAGACAAGAGGGGCTGGGCGTGGTGCATGCTGCACCATCTCATCTTGCACCGTGCCAACCTTAATAGCTACTTGCAAGCAGTACTTGTCTTCATGGCTATATGATGGCATTTGTCTTTGTATCGCGGGGAGCCAAGGAACAGTGGTTTACACACTCTGCTATGAGGCCATTTCAGCTCAAATTTCCAGCAAGTGAGTCACATTGGCAACTCATATCTGAGCCGATTATGGACTTCGTATAGATAGACTCAGCTTTAAATGAGTGCATTTTTGCGCTGTGTAAACCTACAAATTGTAAAGTCAATTCTGGGCCAACCCTACCCCCTTGACCTTAATAGCTGTTCGCTAACAGCACTTGCCCCAATAGTCTGTATAAGGTTATCCAGGGCATTTTGAGTACTTTTACTCAAAATAATTATAATCATCATCAGCAATGGTCAACCCACTGCTGGATGAAGGTTTCCCCAAGCCACCACCATCGCTCACGAACCTGCGATGTGATAGAGTACCTTGTATGTGTCATAATCAGCAATGTGCAGAGACAATGTACGTATTGCATCTTTAACCCGTTTAATGTCTATCCATATAATAACTCTCCTTTGTGTTTTTGGATTTATACCGCCGTGTTTTTCACGTACTCAAATTCTCTGAGTACATCATTTCATTTTTACTCACTTCAGGCATATATCTGAAA
Source organism: Lampetra planeri (assembly GCF_965212315.1). Classification (NCBI taxonomy): domain Eukaryota; kingdom Metazoa; phylum Chordata; class Hyperoartia; order Petromyzontiformes; family Petromyzontidae; genus Lampetra; species Lampetra planeri. Next base: position 4,741,622 of record NC_136131.1, read on the forward strand.
TATATGTACAGTGTATGTATATATACACTCACACCAAATACATGCACACACACACACCATAATCCTATAAGAAAAATACAGGAAATTAAACGACATGCTACGGGAAAATCCATTTTGTTATTTTGTGGGGTTGGCACACTGCCATATAATCATGCATCTGGCTTTCATCCCAAAGTACCCCCCTGCCCACCCCCCCCCCCCATTCTGAGAACGATGTTATGGGATGCTCAGGCGGGTTGAGCGAGTTGGAGAGGGAGTGAGGATTGGACAGACACCTGTGGGTTCGAGCGGCCCTTTCCTAATGAGCTCAATGCCACTCGTGTAGCCGTGAAACCCTTGCGGGGACCTCGGATCTCCGAGGGCCTTGAAGCAAAAAAGAAATGTCCACGATGGAGAGAGAGAGAGAGCTGTTTTGTTTCCATCCTTGCGTGTTGATCTTGGACAGCCCCCTGCGCTTGGCTGCGGAGACGCAACGTGAGTCACCGCAGGGGTTTCCCAATAAGATGTCCCACGGGTAGTGGCGGATTGGGGGGGAGGAAGGTTTTCGAAATCATAAATGTAAGAAAACATGAGAAACACTGTGAGTGCATGCGTGTGCGTGTGCGTCTGCGTGCTCACATGCACACAGAACCGACATCACCCCCGCTTCTCCCCCCCCCCGTTAGCCGCATGGACTGCAAGGGATATTGCCATGGCCCGATCAGTGAGCGCCTATTAAGGTGGGTATGACACATGATGGTGTGGTGTGTGCGTGCGTGTGGTTGGGGAGTGGTGGTGCGCTGCGCAACGACCCCAGTGACCCGAGTTCGATTCCTAGTCCAAACCGATACTGGGCCTCTCCTAGATCGACTCAGCCTCACATGAGTACCTGTTGTGGTGTGTAGTAAACATCAGCATCTGGGTTGGCCTCCCACCCCCTCGAGTGCCCAGCCACCCTTCAATCAGGTACTCACAAACAGCACTTGCCACAACATTCTGATTAAAGCTATCTGGTGTATCTTTGTATTTATCTCTGGCTAGCACAGCACAGAGCCAACGATTCTCTTCCAAATGGGGATGCTGACAAGTGGCCAAGTCGACCTAAGGGAGACGTCCAGGAAAAGGTTCTGGTATCACTTGTCACTCACGCGTTCACGTAGCAAGGCAATGGACTCAGGTCACCTTGGCCATGCGCACACAAAGCCATATCTATCCATGTAAGACATGGAACAAATACTGTTAGGGAGCACCTCTGGACTCTAAATTTGGTGCATATAGGAGGCTGTAAACTACATATCTATGTTTATTTTGCCAGGTAAAATTACCAGGTAAGGCCTGGCCACAAATGATAGCTCAACGAAGTTTCTTATCATATGGAAATGTATAGCGGCAGCCAAATAGTCTGAACGCGGGGTGATGTTGATTCTAAATGTGGAGCGAAAAAACCGCAGGACCCGGAGAAAAATCCACACGACCACGGGGAGAGCATGCAAACTCTAAGTATGCCGGCGTCAGGGTCGGGATCGAACCCCACACGCTCCTGCGTACAAGGCGAGGGAGTTAACATCTCGCCACTGCGGCGCCCCAGTGCAAAAAAGCAGGTTCATGGTCTCACTGTACGGATATTAAGTTTTCTTCATCCTAAACAGAGTGGATAATTCCAACACAAAAGCCAAACATGTTAACACATGAATGTCATTTAAATGAGTCCTTCGACCCGAAGCAGGCTTTTGGCATAAATAAGAAATTGAATTACGTAGAAAAACGAAATAAAGCACAAGAAAAACAATTCCCACGAAAAACGTTTCTGGAATGTATCTTCATGTAAACTGGCCAGGTTTAAAGTCTTTTGTTTTAACCGTACTCTATGTAAACTACTGGGGCCTAATTTGATGAGCAATAATGGCTAATTGGAAATGACCTGAAGCTAATTATGAGGAGATTATGTGTCCCCACACAACCGATCTGCCCTTGCTGTGGAACATAAGAGTTGTTCGTATTTCAGTCCCAAAGATTTCACTGTTTCTTTTCATGAATCATTCCTTGCACACAATACAATATGTTTCCGAAGCCCTTAACAGGAAACTCATTCATGCTTAGAGAGCTTTGTGTGCCCCTTTATTTTCAATATAATTTAATAGTTCTTGCCTATGACCCAAATCACCCAGACTAAGTAGTAGGGCGCCACGGTGGTGAAATGTTAACTACCTTGCCTGGTATACAGGAGGTCGTGGGTTTGATCCCAACCCTGGCAGCTGTGTGTTTGGAGTGTCCATGTTCTCCCCGTGGTCGCGTCGCTTTTTCTCCGGCTCCTCCAGTTTTTCCCTCCACATTTTGAATCAACGTGTTTCCAGTATTTTCCTGCTATACATTTACACATGATAAGCCACTTTGTCGGGCTATCATTTGCGACCAGGTCGCTTCTGAAAAAAAGAGCTGTATAGCTCAGTGGGCCTTACCTGGTAAAATAGAATAGAAGAACATTGACCCAGGAGAGTGCTGAGATGGGTGACCACCATTCGCAAATTTCAGGTGCGGTAAGCGTTGTGGGCAGTAGAGGACAGTGAAGAAAAAATCCATTGCTGTTCCTCTGGACTTTCCACCACCTTCATCAACCCGCCCTTACCAACATGGTGAAGTGTGGCCAAATATCCCAAGCTGTGGGGAGGCCCTCATCCAGCATTACGGATTGTAAACTCGGGGCCGTATGTATAAATTAACATTTTGCTTGCTGAATACGAATTGGTGCTCGCATATGGAGGGCATATTCCATGTCTTGCGCATTAATATGTTTTGAGCGGGGTGGCACCCACATTGCTCAACTCTGTTGTGGCTTATACAGTGCATCCAATTACCTAACCCATCACGAGCCAGGACCATCATCATCATTACAAGCTTCAATTCGCGTGTGTCCTCGTTAGTTTCCAAAAGTGCAATAGCTTAGCGCAGTAATAAATAGATACTGATGATGATGTGAAAACGATTGAGCACGTTGTAAGTGAAGTCAGAATTATCCCAAATACATTAATTTAAGTGAATGGTAAATGCAATAAAAATCGTGAAATATACATATATACAAGACAAAGATCGTCCGTATAGCCTTAACAGACTGTTGGAGCAAGTGCTGTTAGCGAGCACCTATGAAGGCCGGCACAGCACACGAGGGGGCGGGTGGCCAGCACCACGCCCGCCCACCTTTGTCTCCCCAGTGGTGATGTTTACACACAGCAGTAGGAACTCGTATGAGGCTGAGTCGACCTAGAGGAGGCCCAGGACCGGTTCAAATAATCGTCAATGGTGTTGACCATGAGCGGATATTGAACCCGGGTCGCCGGGTTCATAGCGCAGCATGCTAACCGCTGCACTCCCATTCCCCCCCCCCCCCACACACACACATGTACATATCAAATGGGGGCAGATGTTCCGAGGTTCTCAAGTGGAATTCCTTGCCACGGCTAACATCGGTGTCGAGCAATATCTGAACCCACGCTGAGGAGTGCGGTGAAGTATGGTCAAACTACCCCCATCGAAACAAATGTGATGCGGAGAGACGTGATGCTGCTAAGCCCACCTCCGAATTCCTCTGGCCTCTAGATTGCAACGTTCGGTCGCTTCGCTCAACTATCAACCGCTTCGACCACTGCTGGAGCTGCGTTGCTGGAGGTTTTTACACTGACTCTAAATAAAATAAAACATCATGTGATTGGATAAATGCACTCATGTTGATGGTTATCAAAGTCTGCAAGGGCAGCTATAGGTGTGAGTTTGTGAATGCCGTTTCACACTGGGTGAACAAAAAAAAACAAGTTTTTGACCACGCATCAAATGCAGTCATTTCCTGTGGAATGCACTTATTTCTGACGGTTATCTCTCGACAAATCGGATTACTGTGAACCCGACAACTGAGGCATTAGGATGCCTGTTGCACACCACGAGGCATTCTACCAATATAAACATCCGGCCAATTACAGCAGAGAGTGTTTATAGTCAATGTTTGTCCTGCTGCTAGAGCTCAAAGAGATTATTTTAAAAAAAAACGTTACTGTTATTCCCTTAATAGACCTTAACAACAAAATGTAATACATTTCAATGTCCTGAAATTACAAAGTGTACATTGCCACTTCATGGACACCATGGACACAATTTATACTCCGAGGTTTAAAAATAACGTAGTGCCTTCATGCTAACATGAAAAACGAGGCAATGTTCATCATCATTGCAAGCTTGAATGCAGCGGTGAAAATGCCATGTTACCATGGTAAGGGCAATCCTTCTGTTGACCCCTTACAAACTGGTACTTTCTTTTATCGACCCGCATGATAGGCTGGGTCGACTCCAAACAGGGATCAGAACTCATAACTGTACAATCGTTGCGAGTCGCGCACTCTAACCACAGCACCGCTCAGCCCGATGACTTTACACAGTAATGAGGCATTTCATAATGATAATAATGAAGAACGAGGTACAATGTTTTAAGTCAACAGGAGATGTGGTCAGTGAAGTGTGTATTTAATGGGGCAATGGTGGGTTGTTCTGAGGGGTCGCAAGATGAAAATCGGATGATTATCAGTGTGACATGTTGTTGTGTATCTTGCTGAATGTGGGGCGCTCAGCCACTGAACAGACAGGACCAAGTGATTTCCCATTTGTGTGGAGTAGATAGCTTCGCTGTAAGGCCAAGGCTAATGTTTCGGGGCTACAAACCCCTCTGTAGAACTTTAGACATTGTGCAGTGGGGAGTGAGGAAACACTTTCTCCAGGGGGACTTGCATCCGACTCTTACCTCCTCCCCTCCTACAGCTCTGCTTTTATGCAGTGAGTGTGGCTTATCCTTTGAGACAGACCAGATTGCAAAGATCGTTGCATGCTGTTGGATGACCTACAAGAGAAACAAGCCGATGAAATTATTTTGCATTAAAAAGTGCAGCGATAATTATTTCCATCAGTCATTCAGGTCACTGCTACGTTGAGCATTGGAATGAATATGCATCTCATGCAAAATAGTGTCAAGGTTTACAGGTATTTGGGCTGTGAGATTTGCCAGTGAGATATTATTAAGACGTTCGTTCCATGCTGTGGGAAATATCATCTAGTTCAATTAAATGTGAGCCACCAAATGAGTGAATTAGCAAATCAAAGTCATACGATCCAAGTGACTCTTTACTGAAGTTAACGATGTGGTAAAATGTCTATTTAAGTCAGGAGTGAAATGTCCCCCTTCCTACGGCACAGTACATCTAGAGGATGAAGACTGTCAATGTGCTACAAAATGATACAACCCCCCAGAGGGTTCATTGGTCAAGTGGACCCTTTGACTAGGATTTCAACTCGAGATTTTTAAAGTATGAGCCAGCCGTAGGCTTTGCCACAGTGACATCCAGCGATAGACATGGCTAAAGTAGCACGCCTGCACGACAGCGTGTCTGCAAACTTGAAACCTGCACTAGAGCGCCAGTTAAATTGTTGAAAGTCAAACGCGGAGTACCCTTTCGGTGAAATTAATTACCATTTACATTCAAAATCAACATCCTCTGTTAAACCCACGGTTAGATGTGGGTATCCCCACACTGTGTCAGGCATGAGGATGTGTTTGACCATACTTCACCAATATGGTCAATGCGGGTTGGTCAAGGGGGTCGGCCCAAGAGCGATTCAGATATCACTCACCACTGCTTTACCCCATGTTTGAATGCTATAATGTAAAAATAGCAACTTAAATATAGAGAGGGGGGCGGGGACCGTCACAGAAACGACCTCTCTCTTTGTGCCGATGTGTTCTCTCTCTGTGTGTCCTTGTGATGTCTGTCTGCTTGTATGTCTGTCTATAATTTTCTAGTTAGATTTTTGTTGCTATTTCTTTTATGCCTGATGATGATTGCTTGTGTTGCAATCGAAACGTCGTAATATGCTATTATTTAATTTATTATTTTATCTTTAGACGTGACTTAACCGAAAGAACCAAAGAATAATTCCTGCAGTCACGAAAGCTCCAAAATTAAGATTGAACCCTGTGCTCTGCAACAGAATGGAATTCACGAGACAGCGGCCATTGTTAGACTCTTCTTACAATCCCCCTGAACTCGGAGCACGAAAAGTAATCAACATTTTTTACGTCACAAAATGCCAATATAATATTATTGTGAGGTGTTTATATATATATATCTTATAGAATTTTAATAATACTCTGGATAAATAATGACATTGATCAGGGGAACATTTTAAAAGTTAGAGCAATTTTAAATAGGCAGTGTCAATCTTCCGTATTCATTACAGAATCAGAATCTTACTGGCAGGAATTTCCTGGTTACACCAGCCCACAGGGGATTATTGTGTCAGTCCGTCCATCGTGCAGGGAGGGGCTGGGTGGGGAGGGTGGGGCTGGGTGGAGAGGGTGGGGAGGGGCTGGGTGAAGAGGGTGGGGAGGGGCTGGGTGGGGAGGGGCTGGGTGGGGAGGGTGGGGCTGGGTGGGGGGTGGAAGAGGTGGGGCTGGGTGGGGAGGGGCTGGTCACCCCGTGGTGCCCTTATAAAACTCAACGTTTAACCTACTCACGCCGGCTTGTGCCCGCCCTCACAGTCGTGCATATTTGCGGAATACACCACGCCGCCGTTGACCCTGGCCATTGACCGAGCAACCCAACGTTCCTACCAGCTCCCTCCGCAGGAATGTGTTTATCTTCGGTGTATCTATCTATGATTCACGTCTTCCGGAATTCTATCGCCGTATTACGTCAACGCAATATTTACGCGTCACAAAGAACAATCACGTGTAGCCAGTTACCCAACTAGTTTTGGTGACAATGGCTCGTCACAGCCACGAACAACAGAGTTACTGTTGGGGTGGCTAGCAGCGAGCCAGCAAAATTGAAGCATTGATTTTTGTTTAGCAGTAATATGATAATGATAGGCAAAATTGACCCTCGGTTTGTTGTGCCATAATCTTTTACGATGTGATATAATATTAATATTCAAGACGTGATAAACGTATTTCGCAATTGCATCGCGTGCTTTACTGGACTTCCAGTATAAATAAACACTCCTTAGACGTTCACCCGCAGTTCACTGAACGTACGTTTTCCATGAGTATTTGAATTAATGAATTGCAACTTTACAACCATGTAATGCGTACTGCACACAACGCTGCCCTTTTTACACAAGACATGGTAGAATTAAATTAACTACAAAGATGAGGTCATAATAACAACCGTGCCGCCAATAACTGTGCACAAACATATTGAACAGCACCGATTTAAATGAGTCACAGCCTATTTATATTATTAAGCGCTACGGTAATTACGAAATCATGATATTTTGCAATTGTTGTGACCCTTATATAGTGCGATATATCGAAGTATCACCATGCCAACCTTAGCCAACTTAAAAAGCCCGTTTCCCTTAATATACACAGCGCCACCCCCGGGTGTAAATGCACAAAGACAAAGAGCCCCCGTATAGCCTTTAACAGGCTATTGGGGCAAGTGTTGTTTCGCGAGAACCTATGAATGCTGTCACAAGAAAACAGAAGGCTTGGGTGGCAAAACACCACGCCTGGCCGCCTTTGTCTCCCTAGTGGCGATGTTTATCACGTCGCACCAGGTACTCATTTGAGGCGGAGTCGACCTAGGGGAGGCCCGGGACCGGTTCTGATAATCGTCACTGGTGTTGGCCGTGAACGGGAATCGAACCCGGGTCGCCAGGTTCATAGCGCAGCGTAGCGCTAACCGCTACGCTACCGCTCCCCACAAGTACACACACACACACGAACACAGTGGCCGTTAGATATTGTTTGTCACAACTGATGAAGGGGAATTGTGAAAACTCATAGCAGAGTACCACTGCGTCTGCCCGTACTTCAGTGAGCATTCCGTTAAATCAACGGAGCTAATGTTCGAATCTCCAAGGGTCACTATTGCACAACATCAAGTTTAATTAACGCACACTCCAAAGCCTCGGTGAACAATGCCCTGTTATGCAAACACCAAAGCGTAACTTTGAATTAATTTTTTTTTACAAACGTGCAAGCAATTTCACTTGTTTTATTTAACCACTACGTATGTGGGATATTAACGCATTAAACAATTTCTCAAATATGTGTTGTTTATTTATTTACTCCTGCTATGAGCACTTCCTTGAAAATACAAAAGATGTGTATAGTGCTATATCAATTGACTCTGAAACCAACCTAAGTGCATAATTTTCCATGGAACAATTTTTCTATATTATTGCCATATGTTGGGGATACGTCCTTGCGAATCTTGGCCTGAGATTTTTCAAAGGGGGAAAAAGAGTAGCGTGTCATTAATACAAAGCAATAAATGCAATTTTCCATTAAAATAACTCAGATTGTTGGCAGCACCATGATCAGTGAGTGGCATGGGGCTATTATTTGGGAAATAGTTTGGCCATTCACTTTGTTTCACAGGAGCCGAGGCTCTTATAATTTCCAGTCTGCACCTAATGCCACCAGACCTTGGGAACAAGTTTGTGTAATTGCAGGAGTCCCTCTCTAGATGGTAGCAAATGTAAAGATGTGGCTGAGGCCAAACCCCTTTATGTTGGCCACTTGAACACAACTGTTCATCATCGCAAAGCTGTTCAACTAATTATCATTTTGGTAGGTCTGCCACACTTTCTTGCCCCCCCTAACCAATATATTTTTCAGAGGCTCAAACCTTGCAAGAATGGAGGGAATTCGTGGTGACAATCCTTTGCTGTGAGACGCTCGCCGAAATATATGGTGCAGGAGGCCCACTCGTGTCGCGACTCTGGCTTCTTTATTGGTACCTGGCTGAAAATCATTGTAGGTTTGCTAAGCGTGAGTATATATTGTAATCTGGATGGTAAATTTAGGTGGACCCTGGTCTCCCTACCGATGCCCTGGGACTCGCCCGAGCTGCGCTAGTCTGTCCCTCGGGCTCCGTTCTTGTTGTTGTTGCTGGTGCTGGGCCCCAGGATGCTTCACCCCGCACTGTGCCGCGGTGTTGTTCTCTCTCTCAATTCTCCCGACATGTTTACTCTCCACCCACCACACCGCCCTAACTCGCCTACCCCCAACCACCGCCGTCTTGGGACGCAATTTAGTTTACAAACTACAGCCAGACGGCGGCGGCTGTGCACATCCTTTATTCCAACACTGTAGAAGCGATAGTTGGTGGATCGCACAAGCGTTGTGAAGCTCCCATCCAGTGGGCGTCGAGGAAGGTGCCATAACCTGGCTTGGCCAGGAGAGAGCAGCACAGCCAAAAACATGTGAAAATCCACCTGTTCGGTCTGTATGGGATAGAGCTTTGCACCCTCGCACGCGTGGGGTTTCCTCCGAGTGCTCCGGTTTCCTCCCGCATGTAAACAATACATTGATTCTATGGGAACCTCATTTGCCAGTAAAAATATGATAATTGGTTCTTTACCCTTCTATCTGGCAACAAAACTGACACCTTTTTACAAGGAGTCATGTTTGCATAGACCGCAATACCTGCAGTCATAATACAAACAAAAGAACATAACTCGGATAATGTGCACTGTCCTTAAAGTTGATTGATCCACACCCGAGACAGCTTTCCTTAGAGCCTAGTCTCATATGGGTTGGACCAGATGACGCCAAAAGGCGCACAACTCAAAGACAATGCACCATCAGAGTATGAGAGCTCGGGGCAAGCATCTACACTATGGGAACCTCATTTGCCAGTAAAAATATGATAATTGGTTCTTTACCCTTCTATCTGGCAACAAAACTGACACCTTTTTACAAGGTTTGTTGCCAGATAGAAGGGTAAAGAACCAATTATCATATTTTTACTGGCAAATGAGGTTCCCATAGTGTAGATGCTTGCCCCGAGCTCTCATACTCTGATGGTGCATTGTCTTTGAGTTGTGCGCCTTTTGGCGTCATCTGGTCCAACCCAAATGAGACTAGGCTCTAAGGAAAGCTGTCTCGGGTGTGGATCAATCAACTTTAAGGACAGTGCACATTATCAGAGTTATGTTCTTTTGTTTGTATTATGACTGCAGGTATTGCGGTCTATGCAAACATGACTCATCCATTTGTTCAATCGTCTCAGAAGACATCCCTAGTTGTAAAAGAAGACAATAATACTCAATATAAATGTAGCATGTCTATATTCAACGACATTCAGTATCCGTATCAAAAGTATATGAGTCGTGAACGTGGCTGACTGTGATTCTGGTGTCAAATCTGAATTGAGATGGAATCGGTGTGCCTTTAAATTATACTTTGGCACAACATGCCCTGGCTATGATGACAGTGTCCACTGAGAAAAAAAAATCGAGAGTATTCCCTTTATGCGTGTGTCCCCCCCCCCCCCATTTCAAAATCCCTGCGTTAAGCACTGCTTCGAGACTGTCAAAGGACTAACAGCAGCTGCATAGCACGTGTTGCGGGTTTGTCTTTTGGTGAGGTTTTTATTTGCTGGGAACAGCTCGAAGCTCCCAGGCATCCCAGTAGCACCTCGCTAGTAAACTACATTGTACATCTTTGCAGGAGATTGTCACGGTGCAGATGTGTGCGTGCGTGTTGTAGTACGCCTACGGGTTTTACCCGCATTGCATGTCCTCCTTGATCCAATTAAATGCATAAATCAGTCCCTAGCTTGTCGAGGCTCTCTTAACACAACACAGCACGGCAGCGTATTATTGTAAAGGACGTAACATATCCTGGGCTTTAATTAGGAAAAAATAAGTCCGTTTCAGGAATGTATGTTGAACTTCTAACCAGAGGTGCGGGGTAAGAACACCTGCAATATGGAGACACGTTTTAATGCGATTTGCATTTACGTTAAATGTAAACTGTTCTGTTATTAGCTTATATGAATTAAAAAATAACTTTGATTTTGTTTTATTTGATTATAGCACCTCAATGTCAATGTATGTTGTGGGAAAAATTATATTTCCTATGGTAGGATCCCCTTTATACTTTTGAGAACCAAGATTGGATTCCGACTAAGTGGTACTAATTTTAATCACCCCATTGGGATGATAGGCTGAGTCTATTCAAATAAAATTACAGACACTGCATTAGCAGAGGTGTAGAAGTACAATTCAAGTTATAACTCAGATACAGCATATATTTTATATCACTCCACACTTCTAAAAATTATTACAGTAATGCCATACCACTGCCATCTATGGACCCATGTTAGTAAGTGTATTTGTATGTGCGTTTAGCTTCTTTCGCACGGTACGTAGCCAACCGTGCTAATCGGATGTGTTAAATGAATAAAATAATCAGCACATTTATCAACAACACTGCATTTTTGTTAAAGCAGCATCATCAAATGACCTATTACATATTATTCCATACTCTAAAGCTGGGCTTTCTAATTATGTAATTATTTAAGCAATGGATGACTCTTCAGCATATCGGTTCGATCGCTCAACTAATCGTATAACGTGAAAATAGCTGTAAAAAAATCATCACTATTGTTCCCCAATGGTGCCGCTGGACGGGAGGTGATGGGTGGGGCTTGTTGAGGTCATCGGCTTCATCACCCACATCACCCTGGGCGTGGTTTGTAGGGAGACACAATGTGGGGGCCAGCCACCATTTGTAAAGGGGTCACCGACCTCGAAATGAGGAGTAGATTATAATAACGAGTTGGTTAGTCGACTCCATCGACTGATTGCCCCAGCTCTACAGCGCTGCTTTCTATACAGGAGAACCCATCTTAACGACCACCCCTGTTAAGGTCTAATCTCTTCACTTCGGGCTTCCATAGAGCCCAATGTGTAGTGTATAGTGTAGTGTATAGTGTAGTGTATAGTGTAGTGTATAGTAGTGTAGTGTATAGTAGTGTAGTGTATAGTAGTGTAGTGTATAGTGTAGTGTATAGTAGTGTAGTGTATAGTGTAGTGTATAGCGTAGTGTATAGTAGTGTAGTGTATAGTGTAGTGTATAGTAGTGTAGTGTATAGTGTAGTGTATAGTAGTGTAGTGTATAGTAGTGTAGTGTATAGTGTAGTGTATAGTGTAGTGTATAGTGTAGTGTATAGTAGTGTAGTGTATAGTAATGTAGTGTATAGTGTAGTGTATAGTGTAGTGTATAGTAGTGTAGTGTAAAGTGTAGTGTATAGTAGTGTAGTGTATAGTGTAGTGTATATTAGTGTAGTGTATAGTAGTGTAGTGTATAGTGTAGTGTATAGTAGTGTAGTGTATAGTAGTGTAGTGTATAGTAGTGTAGTGTATAGTGTAGTGTATATTAGTGTAGTGTAAAGTAGTGTATAGTGTAGTGTATAGTAGTGTAGTGTATAGTAGTGTAGTGCCTCCATAGAGCCCATTGTGTTCACTTACCGACCATTCCCTTGTAAACGAAAGGCTTTGTAGGTACAGTAAATATGAATGAATACATTGATGAACCTTTTTTAAGACTATGGCTTTTATAATGTTGTTAGTATCTTAATGTATTAATATCCATTATTTAAGTACGTGTTTTGGGTGAAAAGGGGTAGCTTTCGATGCTATCGGAATGAATGAACTCTTTAACGTGTATTTCCTACACTCGCTTAACGACCAAATCACTCAACGACCGGTTTCGTGGAACCAATTACCGTCGTCCAGAGGGGTTCTACTGTACTTGTTTCGTACGTATATATGTTGAACTTCTTTAGCACCGTACGTAGCCAACCGTGCTAATCGGAGGTGTGGGGGAAATACACCAAACTAAACAACACTCTAAAGAAACGAGTTTTCAATCTAGATTTAAAAGTGCATAGCTCCAGTGGCTTCCCAATATCGGACGATAGAGCGTTCCAGACGGCCGCAAAAACACATCTGAACACATCCCCTCTGCATGGAATCCACCTCTGCCACTGCCACGCCTCTCAAATGAGCGTTTACTAAAATTAGCCGTGGTCTCCTCCGTGATCCTCCTTGCAAAGGAAATAACACAACTCAATGAGGCGCTTTCCCCTTGAATATCAAGCCATGTTGCACCGGCAAGGGTGTTCGAGTCGCAACTGTAAGATTCTAAGTTCTAATTCCCCCCCCCCCCCCCCGGGGGGCAGCATTAACTCGAGTACCAAACTGTGTGGAAAGTTAACAGTGGTTGGACAACATTCCCATTGGGCAACAGTATTTGCCAATTAGGAACATGTAATTTCCACCACGAGCTCCGAGCCAGCAATAGATATGGGCCACTTGCCCCACGCGAAAGATACAAAAAAATATGGTAACTTTGAAGTGTGGAATTATTTTTTCGTTCATTAATATTCAATTAAACAGGAGGTGTTAAGATGTTCAAACACCAAAAATAAACCTTTTGCACGGAGTCTAGTCTGCATTGACCACGCGTACTTGTATTTATTGCCAGAAAGAGTCAAACCCATTCTTATTTTTCATACAATATTCATGAATTTGAAGTAGGTTTTTTTTCCATCAGGGGTGGCAGCCTCGACTCTACCCTAATGTCCCCTGCATTGCAATCGCAGTTGCACGTGACTCACCCATTGTGACTCACCCTTTGTTGCCCACGAGGTGGCAGAACGTTTACAGCATTTCCACTTCACCCAAGCAGAGCAGTAGCAATGCGTTATTGAATTCTAGTAATATTTCCTACAACTATCGGTGCTATTGACTAATTTCTTTTTGTGGGGGGGAGGGGGGGGCAGAAAGACCATCATTTAAAGTGTATAACCACTGACTTAAAGCTTTCGTGACTGCAGGAATTTATTTTCTTTGGGTCTTTCGGTAAAGTCACGTAGATAGGTTCAAAGAAAAATAACCAAAAATAACAAAAAACTACTTTTGTAATTTTTGTTATTTTTCTTTGAACCTATCTACGTGACTTTACCGAAAGACCCAAAGAAAATAAATTCCTGCAGTCACGAAAGTTTTAAGTAAAAAAAAATAACAAAAGTATTTTTTTTTGTTATTTTTGGTTATTTTTCTTTGAACCTATCTATGTGACTTTACCGAAATACCCAAAGAATATGTATAACCATTATCAATTATTCACCAGTCACTACAATACTGAATTAACACCAAATTGTCTATTCTGTCTCAAGCACGGTGTTTCCATTTTTCAAATAAGCAGGGAGCAGCACTCATCTCCGTCGGTGGCCCTCAGTCATTCGTGGAAATTCCACGTTCCGATGATGAAGCCAGCGGAGGGCGCTGGTGGTGCAATTGCTGGCACATTGTTCTGTGAACCCAGGCTCCTGAGTTGGCAAGCTGGTTATGGCTAAAATCAGTGGTCAGAGATATTTCAACCAATCCTGCCCACTTCATCCTTCGCTAACCACAACCCGCACCGAAAACAGTCCTCACGACCGACCTTCAGCGAGCAGTGAATAAACGAAAAGTTGGAAAATTTTCATTAAGCGTCAATTTATGATGGAACCGTCTCTCCAACGTGAAATGTCACTGTTGATTTCCCAACAAAGCTTTGTTTGTTATTTAATGAGCACTGAGAGCAAATTAGTGGACTGAGTCAAACCGTTTCAATACGTAACTCTTTAGATTTGAAGCTTTCGTGACTGCAAGGATTCATACTCTTAGTTCTTTCGGTAAAGTCACGTAGGTAAAAAATGAAATTAAAATTTTTACCTACGTGACTTTACCGAAAGAACTAAGAGTATTAATACGTAACATTGGTATTTTATGGAAAACAATACATACAGTGAATTGAAGAAGAGCGCTTGAAATTGGACAGGGGTTTGAGCCTGAGACTTGCCACCAGCAGAGGACGAAGGAAGATGCAGCGTATGTGCTGCACAGATAAGAGTCGAGTAATGACAACTCACCCGCAGTTTCACTAATGGCCAATACACTAAACAGTTGCTTAATGACTGAGTCAGCGTAGTTCGAGTCTAAATTGGAACAAGAATCCCAGCATGCTTTGCATGACGAGATCGCCTGCACGTTCCGCTCAATCTCGTGATGGCCTATGGCTGAAAAGTACCAAGATGGTCGGTGGCGTATTCAATTAGGCAGCAAAGGGACAAAAGGGCATCTGGTTTCATCCTTGCCTAGATACATCAGGGTGACATTATTCTCTGTTCACTGCTGAATGAAGACCTCTCTGCTCACTATTTACTTTTTTATTTACCAGGTAAAGCCCACTGAGCTATTAGCTCTGTTTTAGAGACGACCTGGCCACACATGGCAGCTCATCAAGTGGCTCACCATAAGCAGCCAAATGATCTAAAAGCATGTTTCTATCTTCTTGGTTCTTTCGGTAAAGTCACGTAGAATGGAAATAATAAAATAATAAAAATAAAACATGATAAAATAATTCTCACGACGTTTCGGCCACAACGCAAGCAGCCGTCCTCAGGTGAAGACCAGGTCTGTCGGGGAGACAGCGTCTGAATGAAACAACACCACGCTTGGAGCGTATATTTAAGCTGGGTTGGAAGGGAGGAAGGGCGCCTTGACAAAAGATTTTGCATATCAAGAGAAATTTAGCATATTTATGGGAAATGCAGGTATGTTATTAGTACTACTTGTAAAATGCGTAGGAGGTGGGCGGGGGGGTTCCAAAGTAATATTATGCCCGTGCCTTATGCAGGATTAGCAGCATCAAAGGGAGGGGATAGGGGTAGCATTAATAAAGGGAAGGAATGTAATAGTATGTAGCTGCAGTAACTAAACAACCACGTTTCTAAATGTGGAGGGCAAAACCGGAGGACCCAGAGAGATAGAACCTACAAACTACACACATACCAGAGTCAGGGTCGAACCCAGGGCCTCCTGCGTTTTAGGACACAAGTCTTACATTTATTAATATGCATTCTACATGAATTGTATTTATTTTGTGGTCGTTTCGATTTAAAGCTTTCGTGACTGCAGGGATTCATCTTCTTGGTTCTTTCGGTAAAGTCACGTAGAAGGGAAGTAATAAAATAATAAAAATTTAACATAATAAAACAATTCTCACGACGTTTCGGCCACAACGCAAGCAGCCGTCTTTAGGTGAAAACCAGGTCTGTCGAGGCGACAGCGTCTGAATGACGCCGAAACGTTGTGAGAATTATTTTATTATGTTTTATTTTTATTATTGTATTACTTCCCTTCTACGTGACTTTACCGAAAGAACCAAGAAGATTTGTGGTCGTTTGTTTACTTGATGATACATTTGAATGTTTATCATTTGAATATTCCATATTTTATGCACAGTATATCCATTAAGTTTACCCGAATGTTTTCCTTTTGCAATCAGCATTGAGAATTTGACCTTCAATACAGAAATCCTACTTTTACATGTTTCATCATTAGCCGCCTATTAACATTGACTGGCTGTTTTGTTTTCATATATATTTAATTACTGTAATGTACAATGTACTATTGGGGCCAGATGCATAATTAGAAAAATCTCTGAAACTTCATTACCTTGGCAATTCTACCCCATTGTTGGTTCTGTAAACGTGGGACACTGGAATACACGTGACAAACAGTTGTGATTTTCCCATCGGAATGTGAATCACGTCCGTAATGCTCACACACACGTTAGATGTGGAACTCGTAATTGTGTATAGTTCAGCACACCAGTGTTGGGGTGTGTGTGCTGAACTAGTAACGAATTGGCACGTCTTGTTTACGTGACAAACCTCACTAATTGTCTGTGTCGGATGGTGGTGGCGTGTTCAAACGACGCATTTATATTTACCAAAAACCGCTATTATGGATAATATTCATATTCTTGGTTCTTTCGGTAAAGTCACATAGAAGGGAAATAATCAAAGAATACGAATAAAACAATACAATTCTCACGACGTTTCGATTGCAACACAAGCAATCATCATCAGGTGTGAAACCCACAGCAAGAAAGTTCTAAATCCAAATGGATAATATTGTTCGCGAAAACCTACTACATGTTAAACACTTAATTGTGCTCGGCCTGAAAATGAGCAGGTGAATTGGTGTGCGTGTTGCCCAGTGGTTTGCACATTTCACTCTGAAACCGGCGACCTGTGTTAAATTCCAGGCCTTGGGAATAAGCGGCAAGCGATGCCTGAACCAGTCCTGCCCGTCCTGCCGGTCACCAAGCTGGTGAAGTATGGTCAAACAACTCCCACGAATGATAGAGCATGGGGAGGATGTTTATAGCGCATTGACTTTAGACAGTTCTGAACACTGTGGTTACTGTTGGTATCGTTGTTACTTGGCAAATACATCACCGTTATAATTATTAAATGTTACCTGTTCGTAAGATGCAGTTATTGAAAACCACAACAAATATGAAGGCATACACCATGTCTGCCGACCAATTTGGATTATGCAATTTAATACATACAAAAAAATTAGTTTTTGTATGTATTTATTGAAGCCAATTAATGTTCAGCTGTTGAAAACAGCCCGAACGGCTAAAGGCGCAAGCGGCAACTATTTTATGCAATGCTCAATTAATGATGTTGCCAGCATGATTTATTTTTGGCCAATTCCATTATGTCTACTAACAAATTGTGTTTAAACTGTTTTAACAATTTCAAATCCACCTGCTGTGTTGTCACTAATTTAAATTGCAGCAACACCGTACAAAATATAACCTCTTGACTCGTTTGATGTTTCGCTGCTGATGATGTGGCAATCTGAATAAAGCTGTGCGCAGCACATTGTCACGTGCAATCGAAGCGTACACGTTTTCACCCTACAGATGACCCAATCGCTTTCACAAATCGGACACCATTAGAACGACTGCTATGTACTTGGTCCCACAGTGAAATCAACCACTTGCTCCAGCAAGGAAAAGGGGCAGTGCTAATCGTCAGTGACATGTCTGAGTGGAAGAGCATTTTCCATTTGTTTCAGAGGTTCGAGGGTCTGAGCCCATGGTCCACTACTCTGGTTAATGATATGGTTGCATTTGCCAGAAATAAGTGCCGTCTGCTTCACAGTAGACGTCAACGATCTTTTGACATTATTCGAAAACGAGTCGGCCATTGCGTTCTGCCGTCACGGACCAAACTTTACAGATTTGAAAACTGCCCGACAAATAACAGTACAGTAGTTATTTGGGTTAAAACCACGTAGCGGACTGAAACATGCCGCCTCAATGATAGCTCGGCGCTGCAATAAAACATGTGCGAATACAATTTGTACGGCGATTGTTATCAATATTATTCATGTCCTGAGTCGGTGGCATAAATTCACATTCTGACGTCGATGGACATTCTCTCTCTCGGACGACCATTGCTGAGCTTTTGCAAAGTGGTACCTATTTTATTAACACGCCCCCCCCCCCTCCAACCAAATGCATTATGGTCTTGATTTCAACTCGAATCCTTCTGAGTTGAATAATTCAACCACTGTGCAACCCCTTTGCTTTTCCCGCGTCGAAAATTAAAAACGCAATCACTTTGCACAAAAAGAATAAGCCACTTTGCATGAACAACAGTGCACTCTGTTTGGCCCATGAACTGTTAAACTTACAAAGTAAGAGTTTAAATAAATATGAATTAGAATTAATAGCATTTTTTTGATAATTGTGCAGAATGCGTTGTTTTTTTTTTACCAATCCACTGTGCAAGCCCTTCAGGGCTGTTCACACCGTGACAGTCATGGGGTTGTCTTACCATACTCCCCCAATATGCTCAGTATGTATGTTGAACTTCTTTTGCACCGTACATACGTAGCCAACTGTGCAAAACGGAGGTGCGGGTTGGTTAAAAGGGTGTTGGAGGGATGGTGGCTTTCAGGACCAGTTGAGAAGATACCATTCACCACTGATGTTCGCCACAGCTGTGAATCCAGCTTCAGTCTGCCAGGGTTTACGGCACAGTGTGCTGTGTCTCATTGCTCTTCCCAAGAACAAAATGTGAGAAACTCGTATAATAGCCGATCTCTCTATCTCAAACACATGGCATGTGTCCTGCTGCGCCGTTGCCTTTGCAAATCCGCAGTTGTATTTCAGAGGCATAATTGTATTCATGAAAGTACATCTTAAAATGCTCATACCGTGTAATTGGAATGGATCTATGCATTTACAGAATTACGAGATTAATTTATCCCTAAAAGACCACCTCTTTGAGATACATGTGAATATCAAAAGATGTTAGGAATTTGAAATGGCAATGGCTAAGGTTTTTTCGCCAAACCAAAGCATGCAAAGTATTATTAAACATATTATATTTGTTTGTGATGCAGAAAAAGTGTTCTGATGCAGGAAAATAAAATTGCTGGCCTTTAAAAAGAAAAGTTTTTGCAGAGGTTCAGCAAGTTGCAGCATTAAAAACTGCATTGTACAATGAATGCAAAAAAAAAGAAATAAAAAATACAAGCGCTGTTGGACAGAATTACATGAGACTGGCTTGTAATGTGTACAGCCACACACTTACCATGCTGTTCCTTATCTCCGTTAGGCAGGTGCAGCAAGGCTGTGTGCGTTTAAAGATCGACTAATCCGAGCCACGTGCTGACAACGCAGATCTCTCCACGGAAAGTCTTTGGAGTGAACCTTCGCAAGCAACAACGCATCACCAAAATGCGCCTCAGCAAACCTGAAGCGTCAACACGAAAACTCACACTCGTCAACAACACTGTCCTTAACAGACAAATATATAGAAAAAGGAGCATAAATCATCACGCAAACTCCGGTAATCCAAGCAGCGGCTTTCGGCTACATATCGAACAAAAACGGCCGCACTGCATCGCGCGCTTTCAGATGCGCTTCTGCGGCCGTCTGGAACGCTCTTTCTTCCGATATTACGAAGCCACTGGACCTATGCACTTTTAAATCTCAATCGGAAACTAATTTCTTTAGAACTGCTCTTTGTGTTCAGTGTGTTGTCCTTCCCCCCACACCTCCGATTAGCGCGGTTGGCAACGTACAGTGTGAAAAAAGTTCACATATATACATGAGCACAGTCGCCTCCTTGTCACACTACTATTGCTACATACACACGAACTGCGAGGTTTTGGGCAAAAGGTCTTCTTCATCGCATATGAAAAAGGGCCATTGAAGAAGGAGCATTTCCCAAAATTTCACCGTAAATTTC
The DNA here is from genome assembly GCF_965212315.1 of Lampetra planeri. NCBI lineage: Eukaryota > Metazoa > Chordata > Hyperoartia > Petromyzontiformes > Petromyzontidae > Lampetra > Lampetra planeri. The sequence goes on from NC_136131.1 coordinate 4,761,544, forward strand.
GAGTAAGGCGACAATACAATGGCATACGAAACCAAGCATCGCACTGAATATAATCGACTGAAACATCCGCTTACATATATTATTGAGGCTTGTTGTCCCACTAAGTGAATGCGCTTTAATCATTTATCAACAATCTCCTCTTCCTGGCTATGATTAGATATTCACTTGACAAAGGCTCACAGTTATGTGTATTGTGTGTGTGTTTTTAAGAAGTATTAGCATTCATTTCTCTCCAGCCCAGCAGTGTCACACCGTGATTGTCATGGGCTCTGGTGCAAAGAATGAAAATGCCCTCTCCCCCCGTGCCATTACCTCTCATTTTCATAGTCCAACACCTGGGACCTGATTCAGCTGTTCAGCCTTTAGAATCAAAAGCTTTGCCACTAATTCACCGTGCGTAGTTGTGCCGTTCTCATGGGACAAGGCTATCAGGGAGGCGCTGTCGTTTCACAGACGTGTATGCATGCTCATCGGCGGTGTAATCGTCCAGTCGTGGGCGAGGTTGCCGTGAGGTTTTATCCACCTCGGTAATTTAGGGCCCCGCGTTGGCGAGATGTTATCTGCCTCGCCTGGTGCACACGAGGTCGTGGGTTCGATGCCGACCCTGACGCCTGCGTATTTGTTGTTTGCATGGCCTCCCTGTGGTCGTGTGGATTTTTCTCCGGGTCCTCCGGTGTTTCCCTCCACATTTAGAAACATGCGCTGAGAGTATAAATGTCCACTTAATAAGCCACTTCGTTGAGGTATCATTTGTGGCCAGGTTTCTTCTGAAAATGAGCTACATAGTTTAGTGGGTCTTACCTGGTGAAATAAAACATAGTTTCAAGCAGTTTTGTTTACAGTTTATTTGTTCTTATTAGGTGAACATTTGTAGCATGACGCCAGCAACAAACAGCCAACTCTATTTCGAAAAAAACTACAGAATTAGAAGCATATTTACAGTTAAGACACCTTCAGTGAATACACCTGCAGTGTCAACCAGGACAACTGCTTGGTTTGAGCCGCAAAGCTCGGCAAACGCACAATCACTCGGGCCAGTTAGTGCCCGTGTTCATCCATCTCCTTCAGTGGCCCTAGAGACATTGGCTGATGTTGTATGTGCTATGTGAGGAGCCAGTCATTATAGAGCACTACCACTGTTGACTTCATAATAAGTGTCCCTTATTCTATTGACTTCATAATGACCGCGGGTGAAATGAATCCATGACCGAGAATTGACATCATGGGACCTTACAACAATGGGCTGAGTGTTTGTGTAGTGGCGTAACGCGCGGGGTTTGCAAACAGCGGGTGCATCTGAGGGCGAGCAGGTGCAAGCGTCAAGACGTGGAGTAGCCGCCAGAGAGGCGCCAGCAATTAGGGGGAGAAGCAGTAATGAAGCGGGTGCATTTGGGGACAGGCAGGTGCGAGCGTGGGAACACGGGGTAGACGTCGAAGAGGCGGGAGATGGAGATGATAAGAGAGAGAGAGAGAGCACGTGCAGAAGGCGCCAGCTTAATTGGGGGTAACTGTGGTCGCTTAATGAGGAAGGGGACATAAGGTGTGTGGGCGGAGCAACACGGGGGTTGTTAGTTGGAGCTGAAAGAACGAAGAAGCCTGGGACCTCGCCCTCCACACCGCGCCCTCCCCAGCGGTGTTGGCTGATCCCGCGCTGGGGGCAAGGACGAGGGTGGAGGTGTGAGAGAAGAGCGACAGGCTAGCGGAGTATAGGGAGAGGGAGTTGGGAGCAAGGGTGCGTTGTGTTAGTGTGAGGAGCATCCACACGGGATGCGAAGTAATAAAGTGGCAGAGGAGAAAAGCTAAAAGTGTCCGTGTGAATGCATCACTACACTTGTAGCGGCACGTGAAATTTTTATTTATTTACATTTATTATGACCACCATTATCATCATCTTCATGATAATCTATTGTAGAAAACTACTTAATCAGTGGGTATTCTCTGAAGGACACGCCTGCTGTGATGAATTTCAAAACCCAGTGGCATCTCTATCACCCCCACTGCCTGCAAATGAAGTCAAGCGCTGGCCCTGCATCAAACTAATTTAATTTTTCTCTCTCATAATTGCCTCAGGGCAATTTTCGAAGTCATCTAATTATTATCTCATTGCGCTGCATTTAACTAACATGACGGACACTTTAAGTAACTTTGCGAGTTATGAACAGCAAAGAAAATGCTACTGGAGAACTCATCTTCTCCGCAACTCCAATTATCCACGGGAGTCATCAGCGGTTTTTTTTTCTCCCCCGCAAATAAGTTGAGCAAATTGTCGGATAACCCTTGCAGATAATAGGATCTACTATGTCGGTCCCATACATAATCGCGGATGAAAGGAACACTTTAACACGGAGGCTTTCGCGACCAATATTATTCATAATATAGGTTTTTGGATCAGATCGTGTTATTTAAAAATGTGTCGTAACCCTCCACCACCCGACACGGCCAAACAGGAAAGCTTCACCATTCTTGTCCGATGAAGCTGATTGCAATTACCAGCGAAACGTCGTACTCAAATTTTTAAATGCTGTTGATTCTCTCTTCAACACACCGGTGGGCTAAAGAAGTGAATGTTTATGTCCTTTGAAAAACGTGACACATTTTTTACTGATTGGCCGTGTCGGGTGGTGGAGGGTTACAACACATTTATAAATAACGCGATCTGACCCAAAAACCTATATTATGAAAAAGGAACACTGTATGTTGTTTCATTTGAATATCCCAACCAGCTGCAGGGTGGTGCTGCTGTGACTGCAGTGTGTGACTGCCAATAAGAAAGTTTCGTTCATTAGTTTATATTGAGTCCATATTTTTGCTGTACTGCCAAGCCAGAATGTGGCACCTTCTCGACAACTCACGGGAAGAGAGTTTCACAACTTTATCGTGATCCAACAACCCTCGTTGCTGCCTCCACAGTGCCGGATTACAGGTAGCCAAAGCAACATTTGGCTGGCTATATGTCAGAGGTCGCAAACAGGTTTTGATTCCTTACCCGTACCTGTACCCGGCCGCACCAGGGTCGCAAATGGGTACCCATACCCAGGGGCGGTTTCTTCATTAGGGCGATTGGGCGACGCACCACCAATGTCATTCAACCACAGAGTCACGCTAGCCGTCACTGTGCCTCTGGATATAGTCCAATCAGCGTCATGCTACATTCTGTGGAGTAACGCCTCTTTTTGGGCGATTTCACTCCAGCTGAGAATCGCCCCGAGTGGTCCCATAGACTTACATTCAAAGATGTTTTTTTTCGAACGGGGGCGCTGCAATGCATTCTCTATGGCTTCCGGGAGGGCTCGCCCTAACGTGCTTACGTCATCATACGTGCTTACGTCATCATACGTAAGCACGTTTCATCCAACAATATAATTTGTCGCCACCTAGTGGAATCTTTAATAAAAGAAACTTGAGTGGTTTGTTTTAATAGTGAGTATAGAAACAAACAAGATGTATTGTGAGAGTCACTTCATTTTTCATTAATATTAAAGAAGTGAAGTTGCCTTTACATGCTTAAGCTGTTAATTTATCCATTGCATGGGTGGACCTTATCCTTATCAATCATCTAGACATTTGCCCCCCCTGAGAGATTTTGCAGGTGCCGCCACTGCCCATACCCATACCCGGCCGGGTACGGGTAGCCGTTCCTTACCCGTACCCTACCCAAAATGAGTGACAAACGGCTACTCACCAGTGACTCACGGCCTACCCGTACCCATACCCGGCCGCACCAGGGTCGCAAACGGCTGCCCGTACCCGTACCCGGCCGGGTACGGGTAGCCGGGTATCGGGTAGGGTACGGGTATCGGGTACCCGGTTGGGACCTCTGCTATATGTACACAAATATACATGGAGGATGCGTGTTTTTGTGAATGTTAGTGAAAGGAAAGCACAACATTAGGTAACGCTCATCCACTTCGAAATATGAAGTGTGAATGGATATTTTGGTTGGACACAAACAAGGATACTAACCAAAACACACAAATGTAAAAGTTTGGTTTGACAAAATACGCTTTTCGTTTTTTTTTTTGCAGTTTTTTTTTCCAACTCTTGTTGCGACAGTTGAAAATAAGGATGAATGGATGCTGACAACGTCAATTATTCTTCTTGCGTATGACAAATCCCGTGATGTTTCTGTGTCGACTCTTGCTGGAAAAGTATGAATTTGGGCACAGTGTATGATTTTCATGGTGGAGCAGTGAGGCAAATAAAAAGTGAGAATTTCTTTTTCAGATTTATATATGTTTTAAACTATACAAACTTTCGTTCAATCCTCTCTTGACATTGACCGACAACACAATTTTACTTTTTATATATATATAAATGTAGACGCCGTCAAATGCAATAAATAAAACGTTGTTACGTTTCTGAATGTATACTATGAAAGGTCGTAAAAAAAATATTGTACTATTTTAAATAAGTAATACTATGACAAAGTATAACTAGGCTAGTACTGGTGCTATGGTGGGCACACTTCGCCATGAGAGCTGAGGTTCAATTCCCGGCCACGGCTTCTGGGTCCCCATTTTACCAACACGTGACATTTGACCCACAGTCGATTGAAAAACAGCTCTAAATAATCTTGATTTAATTGTTTCCTATGATGGGCCAGCCTCTCTACAGGAGTCACTCTTTATTCATGTATTAATTCTAGATTTGAAGCTTTCGTGACTGCAAGGAATCATATTCTTAGGTTTTTTCGGTAAAGTCACGTAGGTAAAACATCAAAATTAATGAAAATAAAATAAAATAAAACAAAAAATCACGACGTTTCGGAGGCAACACAAGTCTCCGTCATCAGGTGGGACCGTCACAGCCGAATTAGCTGCATCAAGTGAGGCAATGATTCAAGATGTAATCCCTTATAGGCAAGTTGAAGGGGGGAGGAGAGGGGGGGGCTCATCAGAATGTTAGTACAACGCATCGGGAGGGGGGGGGGGCGGGGCCAAATGTATTTCCCTTGCCGATTCCATACAGCGTATGTGCTATATGCAGTCCAGAATTCAGGTGACGCAAAAAAAAAACAGCCCCGTACATATACATATATATAATCTCTGAAGCACCACTCGCAAAAGCGCATTGAAATCCAAGTTGGGGGTCAACTCAGCTCATCATCTATCTGGAGTTGATAAAATTAGTACCGCTTTGTCAGAAGTTGGTGTTGGTTGGCAAGGGCCTTCATGATAGCAATGTGTAGAGCAAAGTCTGAGTGTTGGGACACATTGAATTTGTTTTATATTTCACCAGTCAAGTTCTTGTCAAGCCAAACACATTCCACATATTCACGTTATGCAATCTATTTCATTTCCTATAGAAAGAGTGCCAGCCTGGGCCCACCTCTGTCGATTGTTTGAAATGAAAAAACAATAGACCGTTTAGAATACCGCATGACATTACTCAGTGGGCAGAGTTGAGCCATCATTCTCAGGAGAGAAACCCTGCTCTTGAGGCAGGCATTGTTCTCACGTTGATCACAAGAGTTCAATAAAACTCAACTCTTTTGAAAACAGCACCCAGCAAGATGGCACAACAGACTTATTAAATGCCCCCTCTCTGAAGGATATTGAGCCCGTTTGTCTCAACCAGGGCACCATGCGACACAACGTGTCATATGAAACGTGGCCTCATTTCAAGGAATGTCATTAAATAACCAACATAGAAGAAGCATTAATCTGGCATAACAGTGTAAACGTTTTCAGAGCTGAGCTTAATTGTATATAAACCTACCACATGCAGACGAATAACCAAAGTAACTTAATCAACCGTGCACTTTAAGCAATGTTTATATTATAGTCTTCAACTATTCTCACTATTTTGCACGATTTATTCCTCTCCCTTAAATCACCGATGTTGTTATGCTGTGACTTTATTTTTTTTATATGTACAAATCGGCTCGCGTGCAGGTGCCAGACAATTACATCCAACTGGGCATATAAGGAATAATTATAAAGACAAAGATCCCCCATGTATCCTTTTAAAAAGACTGTGGGGGAAAGTGCTATTGGCGAGCACCTATTTAGGCCGGCACGGCGCACGAGGGGGTGGTGTCACCAGCACCAAGTCCGTCTGACTTTGTCTCCCGAATGGCAATGTTTATACATTGCACCAGGTACTCATTTGAGGCTGAGTCGACCTAGGGGAGGCCCAGAACCGATTCAAAAAATCACCACTGGCGTTGACCGTGACCGGGAATCGAAATCTCTTCGCAGGTTTCATACCACAGCGCTGCTAAACACTGCACCACCGCAGTGGTTAGAATATTAATACAACAGACAAAAATCCCCCGTGTAGCCTAAACAGACTGTTGGGACACGTGCTGTTAGCGAGCACCTATGAAGGCCGGCACGGTACACGAGGGTGTGGGTGGCCAGCACCACGCCGGGTAGCCTTTGTCTCCCCAGTCGCGATGTTTACACACTGCTCCAGATACTGATTTCAGGCTGAGTTGACCTAGGGGAGGCACAGAACCGGTTCAGATATTCGTCACTGGTGTTGGCTGTGAGCGGGAATAAATCCCGGGTTTGCGAGGTCGTAGTGCAGCGCGCTAAGCACGACACTACCACTCCCCACATTTGCAGGACTAGCTTTAGTACTAGCTCTACTACCCCGGCTTCGCCCGAGACTTGGATTCTTGTCTTGGATTAATACACGGCCTATGCGGAGGGTGGGGGGGGGGCAATGCGTGACGTCAGAAGGCACACTGCGTGACGCTTCAGCATACGGGTCACATGACAGATGTGACGTCACAGCTCACTTGCCGTGCAAAACATGCATTATTGCGCCCCCCCCCCCCCCAAAAAAAATACAAAAGATTATTTTTATAATGTTTGCATTGTGTACTGTCTGGAAAGTACCCACATGGCAAATTTCAAGTTTGTTACATGTCGGGAAGTACGCTGAACATTTTGAACAGACACACACATTCACAAATGTCCCTTTTATATATAGAGATTCCCTTGTATTCCCTTATATATATGATATACACAGACACAAGTATTGATTGTGCATTCCCCTGTTCTCCAAACGTTAACACTGCATCACAAAAGCCAGCAGCACTCTTGCTCTTTATTTACATTCTATAAGGGATGTTACACTTTCACCAATTTCCATTAATCCACGTAGAACTGCTGAAGCAGCAATGATTTATACTGCTATGGATTTCTGTCTTTTTGCGGCTAAAATACACAGCAGCAGCGCAGAAACTTTCGCCGAGAAATTTTCAAACGCCACTTTTGACTTTTTTCCCCCAAAAAAATTTACATCTTTTCAACTTCAAAAAAAGTTTCTTCATTCAAAGTAAAAAAAATAATTCCAGATTTTTTGCTCAACCTTTTTAAAAAAATGTGCATCGTATCGCAAGAAAAGAACTCCGTTTCAAAAGCTACTGACCATACATTAAGACCGCCACTTCATTTCAGGGTGCCGAGCAATATGTAAATTTACATTTGGCAATATATCTGCTTCTATTTTTACCTGACTTGTCATGCACATGATATGCAGTAATTGTCGTAACAAACAAGGTTATTGGTGAAATTGAATTAAATAATAGTTGCTGCGAGTTATTGCGAGCGTTTTTGGTTGCTCAACAGATGGAAAAATATATATATAATAACAAAACATCCATTACAATAATCTTGCAAAAAATTTATATTAAAAAAATGACACAGGTCACCAAACACAAATCTCTGAATGCCAATTAAATGTACTTGTTTAAAATCCGACTTTAAAAGCACATTTTAATTTAATGAAAAGCAACATAATTTGCAGATTATAGCCCAACATTTTACAAAACATTAATTTTTACGAAAGTAATTGGGGCTTGAACGAACAGTGCAGGAGTTTCACATCACACTACCACCTCATGATGCCTATTATATAAATGCACTGTCTGCCGAAAAGATGGAATTAAGGATGTTAAGACGATTAAGGTATGTCAATGAGTGTCTGCATCATGGCACAATTATACGCTGCCTAATTATCTGTGCTTATGAGAATATTACTCTTGATGCTCACCGAGTCTCTTCTTCTTACTCGTGCTGCTGCTGCTTCTCTCACCCTGTCTGACGTAAATTTCGATTTTAAGCTTTCGTGACTGCAGGGATTCATCTTCTTGGTTCTTTTGGTAAAGTCACGTAGAAGGAAAATAATAAAATAATAAAAATAAAACATAATAAAATAATTCTCACGACGTTTCGGCCACAACGCAAGCAGCCGTCTTCAGGTGGAGAACAGGTCTGTCGAAAAGGCAGAGTCTGAAGACGGCTGCTTGCGTTGTGGCCGAAACGTCGTGAGAATTATTTTATATGTTTTATTTTTATTATTTTATTATTTTCCTTCTACGTGACTTTACCGAAAGAACCAAGAAGAAGCTGTCTGACGCAGTGAGAGAAGAACCACGCCGCTTTGAGCCTATTGATTAAAATTGCCTTAACAGTCACCTCCTCGTCTATCGCTACTGCCGTGGTTGCTGTTCCCGTGAGCGTCACCTCGTTGATTCCTCGAGCCATGTTGAGGACTTTGTCTCCAACAGACTCACTGTTTCATCTCATCGGTGCAGTGTTCAACCACAACACTGCAGGTCACAACACCCTCACCTCACCCAGCCACCTACTCACTCGCCCACCACGTAATTCACTCACTCACCCACCCGCTCATTCATTCATTCACTCACCACACTGCAGGTCACAACAAGACCCTCACCTCACCCAGCCACCTACTCACTCGCCCACCCCGTCATTCAATCACTCACCCACCCGCTCATTCAATCATTCACTCACCACACTGCAGGTCACAACAATACCCTCACCTCACCCACCTACTCACTCGCCCACCCCGTCATTCACTCACCCACCCGCTCATTCATTCATTCACTCACCACACTGCAGGTCACAACAACACCCTCACCTCACCCAGCCACCTACTCACTCGCCCACCCCGTCATTCACTCACCCACCCGCTCATTCATTCACTCACTCACCACACTGTAGGTCACAACACCCTCACCTCACCCACCCACCTACTCACTCGCCCACCCCGTCATTCACTCACCCACCCGCTCATTCATTCATTCACTCACCACACTGCAGGTCACAACACTCTCACCTCACCCACCCACCTACTCACTCGCCCACCCCGTCATTCACTCACTCACCCACCCGCTCATTCATTCATTAACTCACCACACTGCAGGTCACAACAACACCCTCACCTCACAACGTATCTAACCTCTGCGGTTTGAAAAAATACATCCCAACATGCCCCCCTTGCCATTCGAAATTAATATCACAATACATCTGAAGTATTCGGAATGACGGCGGGAAACCACTTGACGGGTAGCACACTTTATTAAATCTTGTCTTTCCACAATAACACGTGTGGTCACTATTTCTCACACTACACACTGCACTTGACACGTGTGGTCACTACAACTCACGCTGCACAATCCACTTGACACGTGTGGTTACTACGGCTCACGCTGCACGCTCACGCTACACGCTCACGGGCACTCCAGCCCCGTAGCATCCGTGGAGCCTACAGACCCACCCCAGCTTGGGCGTGGGTCACGACCTCTGGGTCCCGCGGCCCGGCCCTCACACGGACGTTCGGCCCCGGGTCCCAAGGTCCCGCCTCTGAGCCACACAGGGCCCCGGTCCCCACAAGGACAGCGGGACTAGGTGCCTCAGGGCCATATCTCTTCCTCCTCCGTCTTCTGTCTTCACTGGTCACCAACTCCCCGTGCGCCTGTGCGCACCGCCTTATATAGCCTCCGCTCCCGGGAGACGGAGCGTATGCGGACCGCGACGTGAGCACCCCCTTAGTTGACCAATCCCCACGCGTTGCCACACGATCCCCTCGCTGTCAGCGCGCGTCACCGATACCCAGCAAATCACCGCCTCATAACCCATGACCCCGCGCTGACCCATGATCCTTCACCGTCAGCGCGCGTCACCAACACACACAGCCAATCACTACGCGCTGGCACACGATCCTTACCCCAGCGCGTATCACCACTACACATCTAATAGGACCGACTCCCAAAGGCAGACTCATGCTTTGCTGTTTGCCGCTGTTGCTAAATTGACAAAGTTGACCGTTACTGCAGCAAAAATAACTTTGACAAAACAATAAACCCGACGACACAGAGTGAGCCACTTTCAAGTTTGACGTGAACACTTTATCGCTCACCTTTTTTTTTCTTGGCCATACATAGATTTTAGACGCGCGTACATCTTTTTTTCGATTGAGTGTATCGATCATCTTGTTCTGAGGTGTATTGGGTAATGCTCAAAATAATTGAATTTGCAGCACCCTTACTTTCGAGAAATGCTTGCAATCTGACTTACAGATTAGTCACTAACGCGTGAATCACACTGCAAGGGAAATTGTTTGCTCGGACCAACTCAAACGCTGTCTGTGTAAACGATGAGTAATGTCCTTCAGAAACACGTGCGTTCCAGCGGGAAAGACGTTGCTTTGACTTAAAACTTTCGTGACTGCAAGAATTCATATACTTGGTTCTTTCGGTAAAATCACGTAGATAGAAAATAAAATAAAAATAGAAAATAAATTAAAAATAAAAGCAAAAAACCCACGACGTTACGATCGCAACACAAGCGATCTTCATCATTAATTGCAACACAAGCGTGTGTTTTTTTTGCTTTTATATTTAGTTTATATTTTAATTTTATTTTTAGTTTTAGTTTCTATCTACGTGATTTTACCGAAAGAACCAAGAATATAAAGACGTTGTTTGTGCTTCACTTAAAGTTTTTTTTTTTATTTTGCAAACATGTGCACGCGTATCAAATTAAACCAATTAAAGAAGGTGCCCTCCTCGAGGGTTGCCCTAAAGAGCCGCTCTGAGAGCACGTGGGAGCACCCACACTTTACCCCACCACACGTGACCTGCCCATCGACGAACTGTGGTGTACTTGTTTCTGCTGCTGCGTGGACACAGGCGAGAAAGCTGGGGGGCGGTTGTCCAAATTTCAATATTTCTTCAACTGCCGTCCGTACGTATGTATGTTGAACTTCTTTCGCACCGTACGTAGCCAACAGTGCGAATCGGAGGTGCGGGGGAAGGACAACAAACTAAACAATGTATCAATCTTGATTTGAAGCTTTCGTGACTGCAGGAATCCATACTCTTTGTTATTTCGGTAAAGTCACGTATATATTACGTAAATATTATTTTATACCTATATGTATAAAAATAAAATAATACAGATTAAAAATAAAATAATATTATTTTATATTTTATTTTATTTTTATACCTACGTGACTTTACCGAAAGAACCAAAGAGTATAAACAACGTATGTATGTTCAACTTCTTTCTCACCATACGTAGTCAACCGTGCGGGAAAAGTTGCCGCACCAGGCCAGTGAACCGTGTTTCTCCCCATGACACCACGGCATCATCGCGATCAGAAATTACTGCCACAATCACTCCAAAAGCAGCGTGAACAAAACACTGTAATAGATCACGTAAGGTAGAATGTCAGAGGTGAGGTCATAAATCCGGTGAGTTAGAAGGGTAAATAAATGCCACGTTCGTAACTCGCAAATCACCACGACCAGGTAACCATGTCATAAAATTCTGGCTTAAAGTCACAAAACTCCTTTACGTGATATCACCTCAACAGGAGTCGCGGGGCTATATAGTACATCAAGCAATGCCTTGTAGCCCACGGTCTGCTGGGCAAATACTGTTTGTGTGGCGTGGTGAGCTGTACCAACCACACCCAGCAACCCTGAAGCCGCACTCCACAGCGATTTCATTACCGGGCAATCGCATTTCTTCCCCGAGTGTCACGCCTCTTGGGAGACACTTGGGGAAAGATCTCTTGGACAAAAAAAACCCCACAAAAAAATCACATTCATGAGCCACTTTAGAGGCAGACCCAGAACAAAAAAATGCAGTGGAAATCAAGTCCGAACGGTTACATTTTAATGTATTGCAACTGCCACTAATGAACTCAATGAGAAGCCGGTTGTTTGCATGAGTGCCACTAATCCGAACGGTGGCACAAGTGGTGAGCGGCGTCACGCTCTCTGAGGCCGGCATCTTGAGTGCGATTCTGGCCCGCGGCTAACATCTCTGAACAGGTCCCGGGCCGTAGCACTCACATCGAACGGTACCGATCCTTCATTTACACACAAGGTGTTTGTCACAAATGAAGCACAACACTAGATTTGAAGCTTTCGTGACTGCAAGGATTAATACTCTTAGTTCTTTCGGTAAAGTCACGTAGGTAAAAAATTAAATTAATAAAAAATAAAAAACAAAAACAATAAAATCACGACGTTTCGGAGGCAACACAAGCTTCCGTCTTCAGGTGAAACTGTCACAGCAAAATATCTGTATCAATTAATTAATCAATTATTAATTTTGATTTAAAATTTTACCTACGTGACTTTACCGAAAGAACTAAGAGTATGAACCACAACACCTTGCTCATCTTTTTTAGGAGCATAAACCATCGCATCAACGGCGGTCATCCTCGCAGCGATGGCTTTTGGCGAACCATCGAACAAAGACGGTCACTTGCGCGCTTTCAAAGCACTTCTGCGGCCGTCAGGAACGCTCTTCCTTCTGATATTAGCAAGCCGTTGGGGTTATGCACCTTTAAACCTACATTTAAAACTAATTTCTTTAGAAGTGCTTTGTGTGTTTAGCTTGTTGTCCTTCCCCCGCGATGAAGAGCTTGTTTTTTTTACCTTAGTCAAGAATTACTGTGGGCCGATTAATATAGCACCTCCGATTAACATGGTTGACTACGTACGGCGCGAAAGAAGTTCAACATGCATACGAAACCAGTGTAGTGAAGTACTTTCAATCAAGCCGCATGACCAACAAGGCATGGGATAGCATTCATCCAGCAGTGGATTAAGCAAGGCCTACATATTGCTCTTCCTGAGAGAGAATCCAATGCCCTACAATGGAAAAAAAGAGAACTGTATCACAACCCTGTACTGCTTTTTCACGTAATATAATTCCAAAGTAATAAGTATTGTGAGTTTCATATATACTCAAGGAATTTAAGATTATTCTGGCGAAATAATGATATTATTAGGAGCACAAATTGAAAAGTTAAAACAGTTTCAAACGAAAGGTGTTAGTCTTCTGTGACCATTACAGGCGCCGCGGTGGCGAGATGTTAACTGCCCCACGTGGTATATAGGAGGTCGTGGGTTCGATCCTGACCCTTACGCCTATATACTTGGAATTTTAATTTTCTCCCCGTGGTCGTGTGGTTTTTTCTCCGGGTTCTCCGTCTTTTCCCTCCACATTTCGATACATGCGCTTAGAGTATTTGGCTGATATTACTTTCCACGTAACAAGCCACTAATTTGAGCTATCTTTTGTGACCAGGTCGCTCTTGAAAAAAAAGCTCTTTAGCTCAGTGGGCCTTACCTGGTAACATAAAAAGAGTTTATTTTTTAGTTTTCTTCGTCCCACCTCTTCGGTGCCGCTATCTATTATCTATTATACGTCTTCCGAACCTCTCCCTCCGTTTCAAAATCAACTCAATGTTTTATTTGTTGCACAGAAAAATCACCGTTTAGCCAGTTACCCAGCTATTTTCGGTGACAAACGGACCTTCACAGCCGCTAGCAACAGAGTTATCGTCGGGGTGGAGAGGAACCCAGCCAGCAGCCAGCCAGAGGACTTGAGGCCTACACACGATGGGAATGCACACCGCTGGCTTTGTAGATGACCGCTTCTCCTACAAATGCTCACGTGAGCAGAGCAGCATTAGGAAAGATGCCCTGTGCCTGTGCCTTTAACATGCAGTGGCTGTGACTTGGTTAATGATTGCTAATGGAGATGCCAGTAATGTGTTAGTGTCCTCTCTGCAAGGGGCTTGTCCACCGTGCTCCATAAAGTCGTGTTGACAGCAACCGCAGAGTTATATGTACATATATATATAAATACATATTTTACAGCTCTGTTTATTTGTTCGTTTGGTAACTGTGTGGACACACGGCTGAGTTGAGCTGAGGAGTAATCGGCTCGTTGTCACAGTCCACTGAGAAGTGACGGGAGGAAAGGCACTTGAGATAGAGGGGGAGAGAGGTAACATTTCTCTCCTAGGTTGGTTGATTTTGGCTGTATAAGTTTGTTGAATGCAAGTTACTGGCCACGCACTGCGACCACGAGATAGAAAGCACGGAACAACGGCGGCGTGGCGTTCAAGGTGTTAGTTGCTTTTGTGTGCTTCTGTGCGCGCCCCAATGAACAATAAAGGATGGGGAAAAAAGAAGATGTCTACTTTTGGTAAGTTGTCCACCGACTGTCTTTATTAAATTACTCACCAATGTTCATCGCGCTGGGATGTATCGCATTGCTATATAAACGAATTTCTTTCGAACTGCTTTCTTGTGTTTTGTTTGTTGTCCTTCGCCCGCACCTCCCCATCAGTACGGTTGGCTACGTACGTTGCGAAAGAAGTTCAACATAAATATGTAATTATAAACGTATCACTTATAACTCTTGCTTGTGGTGAGATGTTAACTACTGCACCCGGTATACAAGAGGTCGTGGGTTAGATCCCGACCCTAATGCCTGTATATTTGGAGTTTGGAAGTTCTCCCCTTTGTCGTGTGAATTTTTTTCCGGGTTCTCCAGTTTTTCACTCAACATTTGGAATCAATATTCGTTCATAGCATTTGGCTGCTATACATTTTCAAATGATGAGCCACTTCGTTGAGCTATCATTTGTGGCAGGTCGCTTCTGAAAAAGAGCTGTATTCCTCAGTGGGCGTTATATGGTAAAATAAAAAGAGTTCAGTTTTTAGCCTTAGCTTGTCAAAGCAAGATGCTTTCAGGTATTAAAGTTTTGTTTTAACACTTGCTTAGCGAAATGTCTCCAATAGCAAGCATCCAGCAACAAAGATCACTACTGAAGGTGCAATAGATACGAGTTGCAATACATTTCTTGAATTTGAAGAAGGCTATTATTGTTATTGTAAAAGTTTTGAACGAGGTGACGATAGGAGGGAATTCCCAAGACGATCCGTGCGAGGGAAGTAGTCCAAGGAGGAGATGTTTTGACCTGCATGTAACCACGATAGTAGTAGCGATTTAAGAGTGACAAGGAGGCGACTGTAAGTACAATTTATGTACTTTATATGTACAGTACACATGTTTAACTTCTTACGCACTGTACATAGTCAACTGTGCTAGGGGGGCGGACAACATCTTCTTCTTGGTTCTTTCGGTAAAGTCACGTAGAAGGGAAGTAATAAAATAATAAAAACAAAACATAATAAAATAATATAATTCTCACGACGTTTCGGCTACAACGCAAGCAGCCGTCCGCAGGTGAAGAATGAAACACCACCAAGCTAGGAGCGTATATTTAAGCTGGGTTGGAGGGGGAGAGGCGGAAAACAATTAACACACAAAAAGCAGTTGTCAATAAATGATTGTTCAATCTAGATGATGATAATGATGGTGATTATTTAAAAGTGCATAGCTCCACAGTGGCTTCCTCGTGGGAAGGAAAAGAGCGTTCCAGACGGCCGCAGAAGCGCATCTTAAAGTGCGCGATGCGTTAGTCAAGAGCCGCTGCTGCTGAGAGGGTGGCCGTGAAGTGGATTGTCATCAACGCAAAGTGGTGTCTGCAAAGTGCAACGTTGAGAAAAATCGCGTGTGCGGAATGCGTTCGAGGTAATCCATCGTGACCCATTGGACATTATTCAGCTTAAGTGGGTTTAGTACCCCGGGAACATTGCATACATCTTACCGTACTTCGTGTGCATGGATATCGGCTGGTGCCATGGTAGGGTTGTGAAACCGCTCAGCCAGCGCTCGGGACCACGAGCAGAGTTGGACACCAGATGACATGGGTGGGCAGAAACTGTTCATGTTTGCTATCTGCTGGCCTGTATATGCATGTTTTGAGTGACATTTGAAATGTCAAGCTTCACCGCGTGGTTCATTGTCGCCTATACGAAGGTGGCCAATACGGCTTCATCCTATGCCTATATAGGATGCGAAGATGCGTTGCGTCTTTGTTTGCCCAATGTGTATGAAATGTATGCATTTTGCACTGAACACGTTGGCTTTGTGGGGGTTACTCTCCAACACACCGGTGTTGCTGTGCTAGTAACGAATTGGCATGTTTTGTTTACGTGACAAATCTTACTAATTGGCTGTGTCGGGTGGTGGTGGTGGGTTTAACGACACATTTATATTGACGCGATCTAATCCAAACAACTCTGTTATGCATGTTGCATTGAGACAAAGATGGAAATGCCGTGGGTAAATATTATTATTTCGTTGTTGAAGGTATAAAAGGTAAAGGTGCAGCCCTGCAGTTTACTTTCTCATGCTGCTGCTGGCAGAAGGACCTCCAACAGAGGGAGCTCTAGAAAGTCCTCTCGGGGGTGATTGGTTTTGGAAGAGGCGGAAGTACCCAAACTTTGCCACATCGCACGTGACCTGCCAATTTACTTGCGGTGAACCGAGGTACACTGCTTGATTTAAGAACGTATTTTTTTTTTTATAAAATCCAGTAGTGTTTCACCATACTTCACCACCCGGGTCAATGCGGTTTAGTCTAGAGGAGGGCTCTGGACCGGATCAGACGCCACTAGCCACTGGTGTGAGTGGTGGACGAGAACTCGGGTTTCCAGGTTCATAGTGCACTGGACATCACAGATGAATTTGACACGCGCTATCTGTTCTGTAGCGAGTTTCCAACATCATACATTACATTGAATGTGAATTTAACTACAAAATAAGGCCGCAATTTCCATTCATGATAGATTCATTACATCGTACCATGAGGCATGATAATTGTACGAATCATACATGATTATTATTATTAGCGCTAGCGTATAATACGCTCAATATTTGGGCTATAAAACACTGACATTTAGAAAATGCCTGAAATCTAATGTTGCGACACTGATATCTATCTGTCACGGAACAATGGCTTTCATTTTACGGGGCGGCTAAATTATCAAAAGATGAATGTGTTACCCGAACGAAAATAGAGAACGACGGCTTGATCGATTCCAGTGTCATTTTGTTAGATACGCGACATTTCTCGCATTTAACACGCGTGCCTGTGTCAAAAGAGCCGGCTTCAAAAATGGATCATGCTATTGATGCTGTACTCTGAAGCAAAAGCGGCCTACAATCGCAATCTGTTCGCACGGGCCGGCTGATGTAACTACTTTGGTCCACATGCGGGGCACATTGCAAAACCACAAGGTCATCAAATCATTGTTTCAGTGGGTACTCACTTCCCCTGCGTGTTTTTGAGGGGACATACTACAAATTATTATTGGTTCTTTCGGTAAAGTAACGTAGATAGAAACAAAAAATGGAGAAAAAAATATTTAAAAAAAAATCGAATATAAGAAAATCAAAAAACCCAACACGTTTCGATCGCAACACAAGCGGTCTTCATCAGGCTGACAGACTGAGGGAACAAGCCTCCAAATGCAACTGCTTATCAGGGTTTCCAAAGTGAGTGGGCAGGGGACGAGAGCTGGGAGGAGGAGGAGGAGAGCTTGAGGAAGCGCAAACAGCACGGGCGGGACAGCCAGTCAGCCAGTGCTCATGTAGGAGTAGACAATGGGGGAGCTGGGAGGAGGAGAGATGCTCAGTCAGGTTTCCCCTCCATTGAAATAAACTCCCACATCAAGCGGGCAACTTCACTCACCATTTTCCATACTCTTTGGTTCTTTCGGTCACACAAGTGACCGTCTTTCAGACCATCTTCAGACGGTCACTTGTGTTGCGATCGAAACGTCGTGATCTATTATTTTTCCTACCCACGTGACTTTACCGAAAGAACCAAAGAGTATGGATTCCTGCAGTCACGAAAGCTTCAAATCAAGATTTCACCATTTTCCGTTCCTCCCTTAAGACTCTCTTTTTTTTCAATAGCGTATTCCTCTACTACTTCCTGTCCCCGTCCTCAAAACCTTAACCATCCTTCCCCTTCCTAACCTCGGCCCTCCCTTCCACTATCATCACCCTTCCTTGCCATCCCTTCTCCTCCTCAACACTCAAATCCTATCCCTTTTCCCCATAAGTCAATAACTAATGTCGAATTTTGTATTATTTAACACGTGTGAGGCTTTCGCGACCAATATTATTCATAATCAACGTTTTTGGGTTTAGATCGCGTTATTTATAAATGTGTCGTAACCTTCTTGGTTCTTTCGGTAAAGTCACGTAGAAGGGAAGTAATAAAATAATTAAAAAAAACATAATAAAATCAAATAATTCTCACGACGTTTCGGCTACAACGCAAGCAGCCGTCTTCAGGTGAAGAATGAGACACTGCCAAGCTAGGAGCTTATATATAAGCTGAGTTGGAGGTGGAAGAAGAAGAGAGCCTTAACAAAAGAATGTGCATATCAAGAGGAATTTAGCATATTCATGGGAAATGAGTAGGAGGTGGGCGGGGGGGTTTCAAAGTCATATTATGCCCATGCATTATGCAGGATCAGCAGCACCAAAGGGAGGGGGGTAGCATTAACAAAGGGAGGGCATGTTAATAGTATGTAGAAGCAATGAAACATGTGAATGGGAAAACGGTGGCAGGAGATCCGCAGCGGAGCAAATAATGCATTCCCTGTGGAGAACACAAGATACACAGTTAATGCCAGTGAGTGGACTGCGGTCTGAAAGTCACCATAAACGTGAACAACAATCAGTTAAGATCCGAAGTGGTTTATTACGTCCTTCCAATGATTGCTGAGCCAGAATCCATCTTCTCAGTTGAAATTGTCTCTGTGTTTGTATATGTGGATCGCCTCATGAACGAATCTCTCATGGTAGCCAGATGGCTTGCAGAGAACCTCTGTCTTGGAGAAGTCAATGTCATGTGAACCCACTGAATTGTAACAGTGATCTGCCACGGCTGAGGTGTTTGTCCTACCGTGTTTCAGGTCAGCTTTATGTTCACGGATGCGGTCCGAGACATGTCGTTTGGTTTCTCCAATGTAACTGCTACCACAGAGGCAACTTAGTTTGTAGACGCCAGGGTACTGTATGTCTGGAACCACGTCTTTTACAGATGGAACCAGATCACGGATTTTATGTACTGTGTTGAATCGTACCTGAATCTTGTGTTTAATCAGGATTTTGGAGATCTTTTTTGTGACCCCAGCAATGTAGGGTAAGGTGATGGTTTTGAAAGGCTCCTCAGCAGGATCCTTCTTGACGGTTGGAGTGATGGCCTTGCGGATTGTGTAGTCGGAGTAACCATTAGCCTTAAGAGCTTGGCGTACATGTTTGAGTTCACTGGCAATGTGTTCCTGGTCGGAGATGCATTGGGCTCTATGGTATAGAGTCTTGATGAGGGAGTTCTTCTGGGATGGATGGTGGTGGGAATCCGGTTTTAGGTAGGCATCCGTATGGGTGGCTTTCCTGTAGACAGAATGGCTCATTGAACCATCAGGTCTCCTTTTAATTAGGACATCCAAAAAGGGTAGCTTGCCATCTTTTTCGACTTCCATGGTGAATCTAATGGCTGGGTGTATGGAATTGATGTGGTCGAGAAATTGGTCTAGAGCAGGCCGGCCATGTGGCCAGATGACAAAAGTGTCATCTACGTACCTCTTCCATAAGGTCGGGTGTAGAGTGGCAGTCTGGATGGCGTCAGTCTCAAATTTCTCCATGAAAATGTTGGCTACAACCACATGACCGGCCTGCTCGACCACATCAATTCCATACACCCAGCCATCAGATTCACCATGGAAGTCGAAAAAGATGGCAAGCTACCCTTTTTGGATGTCCTAATTAAAAGGAGACCTGATGGTTCAATGAGCCATTCTGTCTACAGGAAAGCCACCCATACGGATGCCTACCTAAAACCGGATTCCCACCACCATCCATCCCAGAAGAACTCCCTCATCAAGACTCTATACCATAGAGCCCAATGCATCTCCGACCAGGAACACATTGCCAGTGAACTCAAACACGTACGCCAAGCTCTTAAGGCTAATGGTTACTCCGACTACACAATCCGCAAGGCCATCACTCCAACCGTCAAGAAGGATCCTGCTGAGGAGCCTTTCAAAACCATCACCTTACCCTACATTGCTGGGGTCACAAAAAAGATCTCCAAAATCCTGATTAAACACAAGATTCAGGTACGATTCAACACAGTACATAAAATCCGTGATCTGGTTCCGTCTGTAAAAGACGTGGTTCCAGACATACAGTACCCTGGCGTCTACAAACTAAGTTGCCTCTGTGGTAGCAGTTACATTGGAGAAACCAAACGACATGTCTCGGACCGCATCCGTGAACATAAAGCTGACCTGAAACACGGTAGGACAAACACCTCAGCCGTGGCAGATCACTGTTACAATTCAGTGGGTTCACATGACATTGACTTCTCCAAGACAGAGGTTATCTGCAAGCCATCTGGCTACCATGAGAGATTCGTTCATGAGGCGATCCACATATACAAACACAGAGACAATTTCAACCGAGAAGATGGATTCTGGCTCAGCAATCATTGGAAGGACGTAATAAACCACTTCGGATCTTAACTGATTGTTGTTCACGTTTATGGTGACTTTCAGACCGCAGTCCACTCACTGGCATTAACTGTGTATCTTGTGTTCTCCACAGGGAATGCATTATTTGCTCCGCTGCGGATCTCCTGCCACCGTTTTCCCATTCACATGTTTCATTGCTTCTACATACTATTAACATGCCCTCCCTTTGTTAATGCTACCCCCCTCCCTTTGGTGCTGCTGATCCTGCATAATGCATGGGCATAATATGACTTTGAAACCCCCCCGCCCACCTCCTACTCATTTCCCATGAATATGCTAAATTCCTCTTGATATGCACATTCTTTTGTTAAGGCTCTCTTCTTCTTCCACCTCCAACTCAGCTTATATATAAGCTCCTAGCTTGGCAGTGTCTCATTCTTCACCTGAAGACGGCTGCTTGCGTTGTAGCCGAAACGTCGTGAGAATTATTTGATTTTATTATGTTTTATTTTTATTATTTTATTACTTCCCTTCTACGTGACTTTACCGAAAGAACCAAGAAGATGAATCCCTGCAGTCACGAAAGCTTTAAATCGAAATTGTGTCGTAACCCTCCACCACCCGACACGGCCAATCAGTAAAAAAGTGTCACGTTGACAAAAGACAAATAGTTCACTGCTTTAGCCCACCGGCGAATTGCCCGATGATGCTGGATGCAATAACCAGCGAAACGTCGTACTCAAATTGTAAATGTTGTGGTTTCACGCTTCAACACACCGGTGGGCTAAAGCAGTGAACTATTTGTATTTTGTCAACGGGACACTTTTTTACTGATTGGCCGTGTCGGGCGGTGGAGGGTTACGACACATTTATAAATAACGTGATCTAAACCCAAAAACGTTGATTATGATTTTTTTATTCTTGTTATAGCGCTTTCACAAAAGCACGATATACAATCCTAGATAAGAAAATATCTGCCAGCGTGCCAGTTTAAACAATGGTGCAAGTTTATTGCAGTTATAAATATGAACTAAACTATTCACAACGCGCATCACGTAGAGATCTTGGAGTCCCAGGTGTTTGCCAACGTCTTCATCGGTGGCATCATCTCAGAAGGAATCGCACGTTAGCTTTCGCTGGTTCTTAAGACAGAGTAGAATTGGAAGTGGTCATGTCGCTCAGAGGTCAGGGTCCCGGCCGATTACCGCCGAGGTCCTAGATTTGAATCCAGGCAACGGCTACCTGTCGTTAAACTGAGTTCTAAAGTGTACTGGTAGTGAGTTGATGCGCTCAGCCAGCTCACCAATAACTGCATAATTAAAACCATCGCGTTAAACTTGTTTATTGACTTAAGTTGGTTACATTTCAATTCTGAGAATCGCCTTCATGCGATGAACATTGCTGTCACGGGGATTGCCGTGCAGGCAAGAGGTGACTTTGAAATGATCTCAGAGGTGGCTCTGTGACATCCCCTTTTGTTGGGCCGTTCTCGAACACGAAGGTTGGGACTGCATTACGGGATATCCAAGTGGATACTTTGTCTCGTGATATGATGCAGATAGCAAAAAATATGTACAATGACAAAAACATGTACAACAACTTCTCTCGATGCTTGAACAGAGAGCTTCATACTCAACGATGGCTATGTTCTTTGGTTTTTTCGGTAAAGTCACGTAGGTTAAAATAAAACAAATAAATTACATCATGACGTTTCGGAGGCAACACAAGCTTCCGTCTTCAGGTAGAACCGTCGCAGCAAAATTACTGTATTTCCTCTGAAAAAAACAAAGCGTATGGATCCTTGCAGTCACGAAAACTTCAAATCTAGAATACATGGCTATGTTCTACAGCAAATGTCTACTGTAATCAGTATATTCCAAAAGATTGATGAAAGTAGATAACACAAAATATATAGGTATAGATTTTAATTGACAAAAAACCAAGCAACCATAGGAAACGTATTATGTTGCGATTTAATTTGTGGGTCATTTAATTTTGGGAGATTTTAGGCTGAAACATTGGCATGTGGTGGCCTACCCTTGTGAACAAATTATATTGGTATCGATTTAAAGCTTTCGTGACTGCAGGGATTCACCTTCTTGGTTCTTTCGGTAAAGTCACGTAGAATGGAAATAATAAAATAATAAAATAAAACATTATAAGATAATTCTCACGACGTTTCGGCCACAACGCAAGCAGCCGTCCTCAGGTGAAGACCAAGTCTGTCGGGGAGACAGCGCCTGAATATTCATTCAGACGGTCTCCCCGACAGACCTGGTCTTCACCTGAGGACGGCTGCTTGCGTTGTGGCCGAAACGTCGTGAAAATTATCTTATTATGTTTTATTTTATTATTTCCATTCTACGTGACTTTACCGAAAGAACCAAGAAGAGACATTATATTGGTGTTAACCAAAAGTCTTACAGCATACGGCATGCATTGGTAAACTCAGTGGACTTCGTGCAAAGTGGCTTAATGATGCACGTATTGACCACTGGATCGTCCATCCATCCATCCATCCTGCTCGCTTTAAAAAATAAAACTGCTAAATAAGTGATCCAATCTAATGTTTTTAAACTTCTTCTAGATTTAAAGTTTTCGTGACTGCAAGATCCATACTCTGGTTCTTTCGGTAAAGTCACGTAGGTGAAAAAGAAAAAATAGAAATAAATAAATTAAATCACGACCTTTTGATTGCAACACAAGCAATCATCATCAGGTGTGACAACCACAGCAATAAATGTTACTGAAGTGCGAGAGATGCCCGAGTCAAGGGGTTTATACTGGGCAGGGTGGGGGGAAAGTGGGCGGGGGTGCAAGTAACATGATGCGGTGCCAGGAGGTGCGCGGAGGGGGAGAGGAGGGAGATCGACGCATCTACAACGATTGCCGCCAAAACAGATGATGGCACTCACAACAAAATAGCCACAATACTGAACTTAGTTTAAACTTAGTTTTGGTTCACGAGTCACATGAGGTAATTTCAACCTTGGGACGACTGTGCTCTATGTTTATTTCCTGTTAGTTCAGGAGGCACAGCATTGTCACGTGAGCATGTTTATTGTGGCGCCACTGTGACGAGATGTTAACTACCTCGCCTGGTATACAGGAGGTCGTGGATTCAATCCCGACCCTGACGCCTGTGTGTTTGGAGTTTGCATGTTGTCCTCGTGCTCGCGTGGATTTTTTTCTGGGTCCTCTGGTCTTTTCTTTCCACAAATTAAAATGTGTTTAGAGTTTTTGGCAGCTATAAAAATAATTTGTGGCCAGATCGTTTCTGAAAAAGAGCAATATAGCTGTTTGAGTCGCTGCTGGTAACATAAAATATACGTAAAAAAATGATGTTCTCATTGTGTGGGCAAGGTGCAGGTGGCAAGGCGTCGAATGGAGCCAGAAAAACCGCATTTCTAACGGGGGAAGAACACGACAGCGACAACGAAGGTGACCTCGTGGTTTGACTCAATTAATCCGCAAAACGGCCGTTTTCTCTCTTTGCGCGCGTGCGAAATCGCCGAGCCGTTGCCGTCGCATTCTCGGTGGGCGCGTGCAGTTCTCGTAGCCCTCCGCTGCACTTAGTCCGTGCACAGTCATCGACGACGCGCGATGACGTTTGTACGGTGCCACAGCTGCAGTGTGGTTTGTCACGAAGAACCCAACGGTAGAGGTTGGCCGTAAAAAAGAACAATCTTGCCCGTTCAAGCCACTCAACGGTTTGTCAAATTATTCGGTATTTTCTTCATGCTACTCGGATGTGAAAACTTCTACTACATCCTTTAACAATCGTAATCATCAGCAGCCATGTTCAATCCACAGCTGGATGAAGGATTCCCCGAGCCATCGCCGCCTCTAATGAGCTTGCGATCATGAGATTCGGTGGACTAGCAACTAGCAACTACACACGACCTGATTTCGTCCCTCCATTCCTCGGCTGCCACTCCGTGATAATTTCTGCGGCCGTCTGGAACGCTCTTCCTTCCCATATTAAGAAGCCATTGGAGGTGTGCATTTTTAAATATAGATTGCATTTTTTGTTTTCAGAACTCTTTTTTGTGTTTAATTTGTTGTCCTCCCCTCGCGCCTCTGATTGGCACGTTTGGTTAAGTACGGTGCGAAAGAAGTTCAGCATACATACATACAGACACACACATGCATACTGGACAATCGTCCATCATCCCCTCTAGCGACGCACGCTGCTCGAGCCTACTCGATTGTCTTAACAATATGACTGGTGTCATTACCTTGTGTTCTCGAAACCACGTGTTCATATTTATGCCTGTCAATGTAATTCCAAGATATACGATTATATCCTCTATACCATGCTTTTAGGGCACCACGGTGGCGAGATGTTAACTACCTCGCCCGGTGTACAGGAGGTCGTGGGTGTGATCCCGACCCTGATGCCTGCATATTTGGGGTTTGCATGTTCTCCCCGTGGTTCTGTGGATTTTTCTCCGGATCCTCTGGTTTTTCCCCTCCACATTTAGAAACATTCTTTAAAGAGTATTTGGTTGCTATAAATTTCCACGTGATAAGCCATTTCGTGGAGCTATCATTTGTGGCCAGGAAACGTGTATGGAGTGAGGGCACACTGACTTCCCCCACAAGGAATGTCCACCTCACGGCCATCAACAAAGATTAGCAGTGCTACATGTGAGCAAGGATTTTTTGTTAGCATTTATTTTAAGCCTTTTCACGAATGGCCTAATTTCATAAGCCATGTTATCTCACTTTTAATTCATGAATAATTCAGCATTTACTAATTAGTGTTATTATATAGCTGTAATGCTACCAAATGTCATAAATGTATTATACGACCAATCCCTTTAGAAACGTATTGAGAGACTGCATCGCCCCATTTCCCAGATTTAATAAAGTTCATAAACCATTTTCCTTGAGGCTAAGCCTTTTGGTCAAAAACAAGTTAACATTACATCCAAATGGATTTCTTCTTTAATATCAGTAGATCGCCATTTATTTATATTTTCCGATATCACGCCCTTAACATGACTTTTTTCCATATTGGATATCGACCAGCGTCTAGTCTATGATTAGAGAATTAATAAAGTCCATGAGTATTCGGCGTGATTTTTTTAATTACTGCTTTATTTCGCACAATTACAAACAAATTTCCTCACGACTGCAGCTGCATTACGGTTTAATTAGACCCGTAAAACACGTGGTATGCCCAAATAATCCACAAAAAACGAGCAATGTTAATGAAGAAACACCTCATGCGATAGCAGCTGGGGTAACAGCTGGTGCCCAAAACACGAGGTCATGAGTTCAAATCCTAGCCACGGACAAACTCAGCTAAATGATGCGTAACCACGTGGACTGTGAGCTTCCGACCGTGGGCATTGGTCCTCAACCTTTATTTATTCTGGTGCGGGGGCTCTCCCCATCAAGACCCCCCCCCCGCTCCAACGCCCTCTCGGATGAGGTGACTAAGCCCACAACGGAGAGAGATCACGTGTCCACGCCCTCTAGTCACGCAGTGTTCAAGTTCAAGTTCATTTATTAGGTATAGCCCTGTGAGCCATTCGGCTCTTGAATCGGGTGCAACCGCAAAAAAACAAAAAACAAAAACATGAACAAAAAACATCTTAAAGTGAATATGTGACTGAGTGCAAACAGAAAATCCAAGAAAATACAGCAAAATATTGCAGAAAAAAACACCTTACACCAACGCTGTGTGCAAAAAATCCCAGTGGGATGCAAGTCAAACAACCAACAACAACCACAAGACAACTTAGATTAAGGCCATCAGTCTAACTCTGTACTACAGCAAACAAACATGGCTAAACCAATACACTTTTCGAAATCACCAAAATAAAGCCATGAAAGCAATGAAACAGTGATCATAGGAACTGTGACGGAATTTTCACAATAAATGGCATAAACAACATGTACTACCAAAACCCTGCAGCCATAGCTGGCTGCATGAGTCACTCCACAACAGCAGGAGCATCAATCGGAGTATTATAATTTTTCAATGCACCTTTAAGATCAGCTAGGCGTTTATTTCCCTGCTCCACCTCCGTGCGTTTAGTGACCGCGATGTGACGTTGACGTTGCCCGCGCGTGTTTAAAAAAATGTTTGTCCCGGTTCACAGGTTGAGAACCACTCCATACAATGTGGAGGGAGCATCGCTTATTAATTGGCATATTGGTGCCTTTCATAAAAATGGTGGAAATTATATCACAATTCCCAATGATGACATTGTTATCATTGTGGTTTATTTTTTTGCACATGTCATAACAATTGTCTCAATGCACAACAGCGCTCGTCAATACACCAGCTGATCTTTAACTGCGCTTTAAATGCTGTGATTCATCGCTACTCATAAATAAGGGGGGTGGGGGGGGGGAAGGCAGCGATTCGGATTTAATATTTTTAAAAATTAAGGGCACACCTGCCCCAGGCCTACGCATTCACTCCATCGACCGTGGTTTATAAGGCGGTGTTAATGGCTTCCGTTGCGCAATGGTTTTAGCACAATGCGCTTGCCATCCATAGGTCGCCGGTTTAATTAGATTTCTGTGGCTGCGGCAGTTGAATCATTGGTGCAAGAGGGTTATCGCCAGAGGTGTGGACTCGAGTCATGTGACTTGGACTCGAGTCAGACTCGAGTCATGAATTTGATGACTTGCGACTCGACTTGGACTTGCATAACAATGACTTTGTCCCACCTATGAGATGTGGACTCGAGTCATGTGACTTGGACTCGAGTCAGACTCGAGTCATGAATTTGATGACTTGCGACTCGACTTGGACTTGCATAACAATGACTTTGTCCCACCTCTGGTTATCGCACGGTTGGTCTATCGGCAGGTCGCGTGTGCGGTGGGGTAAAGCGTGAGGGACTCACACCTCTTCCAAGACATCGGGGCCAGCATGGAAGAGTGGACCAAATAAAGCAACTCTTGAAGGGGGCTCTCGAGAGCTTGCATGAGCAGTGGAGTGAGCCGCTTCGGGCGCCACGGTGGCGAGATGTTAACTACCTCGCGTGGGATGCAGGAGATCGTGGGTTCGATCGTGACCCTGACGACTGCTGTATATTTGGAGTTTGCGTGTTCTCCCCGTGGTCATGTGTATTTTTCTCCGGGTCCTCCGGTTTTTCGCTCCACAATTAGAAACACGCGTTGAGGGTATTTGGCTGCTAGACATTTCCACGAGATAAGCCACTAAGTTGAGCAGTCAATTTGTGGCCAGGTGGCTTATGAAAAAGAGCTATGAAGTCCAATAAAAAAAATAGTTTAGTAGTTTTTTTTGTGGAACAAAGGTCGTGGAATGTTTTTGGGTTTTTTTTGTTCACTTCTGCCCAAATGCGTGCAGCTCCTTAGCTTTAAATTGGCCGCACAGAGGTTAATGTTAACGGGCACTTGATATTTTTCTGCACTGACACCATGTCCTACTGTGAGGCATCATCCAGTATATCACTGCCCCCTATTTATTCACCAGGCTCGTAGAATTGG
Organism: Lampetra planeri; assembly: GCF_965212315.1. Lineage (NCBI taxonomy): Eukaryota > Metazoa > Chordata > Hyperoartia > Petromyzontiformes > Petromyzontidae > Lampetra > Lampetra planeri. Next base: position 4,789,487 of record NC_136131.1, read on the forward strand.
TGTACTGTGGAGGCAGATCTATTTTTACACGCATTTATTTAACTCACTCTGTATGTTGTTATCGTTTTTGTTGTCGTTGTATCCTCAAATATTGTAACTTAATTTTAACCCACTTACCAATGTGGTATCGACTGCAAACTTGGTATACTTATGTCATACTGATGACAATACTATATTCTATCATAAAAATATAAAATATATATTTTTAAACATTATTTTTTAGATGTTTTGTTCCGGCTTGGGTCTAATTGTCCACGCTCAACTGACGTTGGCTGTAATTGACCACGATCCCTAACGTTACGGCAAGCTTCTGGGCCACTTCCTGGAGTCGTGGAGTTCTTCCATTACTAGTACGGTACATTTCATTAAAGCGGGTTTTTAAAAAGTTTTTTAAAATATTACTTAACTTCTCAAAGTATCTACACGTCTCCCACCAATCTCAATGTGTGTATTAAAGCTATTACCTCTCTCCTCTCTTTAAGATACGGAGCCACCGCATGCACGATATCCAATCAGTCATTGAGATGATACTAAGAGGGGCATTGAAATGCAGTGGTGGGTGTGGGTGGGGGGGTACCTCTAAATGGATCACCCTGCATTGCATTTGATTAAGTCTGCTATGACCCTCACCCCCCCTGACCTCAATTTCCGTTATCCTTCAGGGCAGTATTTGCCCTCGCTGTAGAACTCCAATAGACGTTTCATCAAAGTGTTTGTGCTCTACTTTTTCCTACCATTGGGTTGACAGTTTAAGAGACTGAGCTCGTTTGGCAGCACCATGAAGGTCACGCATTGAAATCGGGGGGTGGGAGATCAACTCAGCCTCGCACCCCTTTGGGCACTGCAAAGAATGAGCACCACTTTGTGGAAAGTCAACAGTGCCTGTCTAATGGAGACACAGGGCGGCCTCCGATTTACGACGGTCCACGTTTACGATGCTCATAAAATCCCACCATGGATCTATTTACGACGCAGAAGCTTGATTTGCGACGCATCTTTCGACAAGACGCCGAACACGTTCGAACAGAGTCGCTCTCTAGGGGAGCCGGAAAAGCCCTCTGTACCAGCGTGGACGACACCCTCGTGTTCACCTTCTGAAGCGCTCGCTCGTCACCGTGGCGTGCGCGATAACCACCACGACAACCACGTGACTTTTCTTTCGTGTTGTGCGCGGTGCTTTTAGCGCCACAGCGCGTGGATTTGTAGCGTTTATTTTCATTTGTTCGCTGGTGACTTTGTGTATTTCAAATCGAAATCGCCTCCAGTGATTTTGCTGCTGGCGGCAATAAACGTTGTTTTAAAGTCAAAGTGTAAGTTCACTAGGTTTGTTTTCTCAAACTTTCAATTTCTCTCCCCCTGCCGCTCTCATTGACATGCTTATTTCTCTGCCCCAACCCCGTCTCTCTTTCTAATACCCCGTCACATAGGTGTTGTTTCTCTGTGTGTCTCTGTGTGTCTCTCTCTACGTGTGTGTTTCTCTATGTGTCTCTCCCCCATGTGTGTCTCTCTCTGTGTGTCTCTCTCTGTGTGTTTGTCTGTCTCTCTCTGCGTGTGTGTGTCTCTCTCTCTCTGTGTGTGTCTGTCTCTCTCTGTGTTTGTCTCTCTCTCTGTATGTGTGTCTCTCTCCGAGCTTGCATTCACACCTGATGACGGTTGCTTATTTTGCAATCGAAACTTCGTATTTTATTGTTGATTTTATTTTCTATCTACGTGACTTTACCGAAAGAACCAAAGAGTAGGGTGGGTCTGGTTGAACCTGTGCGATTTGGCGTGGAGCTTATGTTATTCTTCTCGTGTTGTTTGTGTGGATTTTAGTTTTTTACCTGTTTATCTCTGTGGAGTATATGGTTCATAAAAGAAAAAAAATAACACATCGGCAAGTGATGTGTCTACATTCTATGGGGAAAATTTGATCCAATTTACGACGACGGGGTTTTTTTTATGTGACCTCGCAAAAGCGGGGACCGCCTGTAAATGCTGATCTCTGCCGCCTACCACGGGAATTTGGAATAATCACGACCAGCTCAGCGGAAAGTACCGAGGTGCCTCACCATTGTTCCAACCTGTGTTCACGTGAGCAAGGTGGTGCGATGTTGTTTCGTTTGTTTAAGGCAACGTCTTGGCGGAGGGCAGTGCTGGGACGCTAATAGTTGTCCGTTAAGCACCCAAAAAAATCGCCCACGAAAAGCATCTCTATGCTGCTTCGCGCATAATCTGAGTTTGTTGAATAGTGAACAAAAGAACCACAAATATATATTTCGATTTAAAGCTTTCGTGGCTGCAGGGATTCATCTTCTTGGTTCTTTCGGTAAAGTCACGTAGAAGGGAAATAATAAAATAAGAAAAATAAAACATAATAAAATACAATTATCACGACGTTTCGGCCACAACGACTGCTGCCTGCGTTGTGGCCGAAACGTCGTGAGAATTGTATTTTATTATGTTTTATTTTTATTATTTTGTTATTTCCCTTCTACGTAACTTTACCGAAAGAACCAAGAACAAAAATACATATTTTTTTAACGTGAACACCTTAACACTCACACGCGTATCGGGTTACTTATTGCCATTGTGTGCCATCCGCAGTCAATCTATGCTCTTTGCTTGGTCGCATGAAGGTAATTTCCACAACGTTGTTTTGGACACAAAAAGGGCTATGATTGGCAATCTAATAATGTGGCCCTATTCATGCGGTGAATGCCACGAAACGCACGAATCATCATCACCCTCAGTTACGATGTGTGCACTGTTTGATGAAGGCTTCCCCAAGGTAGTCACGGTCTTGTAATGCAACGATCCGCCTGAAGACAAAATGAATTGGATGTTATACCTCCGTTGGCTGCAACTTCTTCATTAGCCTTGACAACCAGCGATCATTCCTTTGAGCGAAATTACCTGCTAAAGCCAATATGTGTAATCACTCCCAGGGTTTCCATAAATGTCTTTGCTTGTTCTGAATGGACAATAACATAATCAGACGGGGTAAATCACAGACAAACCAGAAACACATTAATCCATGCGAGGCATGCTGTGTGCAGAACAATACTCTCCTGATGGAGACATCTCTGCATTCAAACAGTAAACAATTTCAGAAGCGTCTCCCGGCTCAAACGAATGCCGGTGCTTTGGCCATCCTGAGACCTGCAGTGGAAATTGTACATTTCTATGACGGGGCCAGGTTATTAAAAAAAGAAAGTCACTGTTCATTTGTCAAAATTATGATGATGACAATAATAATAATAATAATGATAATTTCAGGCTTTTGTCAATCCACTGCTGGATGAAGGCCTCCCTGCGCTTTGTCAATCATGTTGATCATTTTAAAAAAACATGGTAATTAACCAAAAAAAGAAGCAAATAACTAACATTAAATTGGCGTGCTATTTTTAACAGTTGTCATTTTTTTCAAACTAGTTTAATTCTATTAGGTGTCGGCATTTGTTCACACGTCTGTGTAAATTGATGCAAGTAATTTATTATACAAGTGACCAACAGCCTGGTCTATATGAGCATGGTTTCCGAAACTTTTGTGCGACGTGATACACTATTTTATTTGACCAGGTAAGGCCCACTGAGCTATGTAGCTCTTTTTCAGAAGAGACCTGGCCATGAATGAAAGTTCAACGAAGTGGTTTATCGTATTTAAATTTATATCAGCCAAATACCCTAATCCCATGTTTCTAAATGTGGAGGAAAAAACTGAAGGACCTGGAGAAAAATCCACGTGACCACGGGGAGAACATGCAAACACCAAATATACAGCAGACATCAGGCTCGGGATTGAACCCACGACCGCCTCTGTAGCTCAGTGGGCCTTACAGGGTAAAATAAAAAAAAAATGTGTTTTAGTTTAGAATTGTTTTTTTTTATACACGCATAATCATTTAGTTATTTTTATAAAACCGGAACAAGGTCTTTCCCGGTGTCAAAAAACGTGTTTGGTTTGGGTATTCTTATTCTTCTTTTCTCAGCAGAGACAGAGCTGAGGGCACTGAGACAGAGGAGGAGGGCACTGGAAGGAGCGCACCGAAGTTATGCTCGCGACAGTGAAGTTGCGATCAGCAGGCAGCAGTGAGTATCATCGTTGCAAACAGCCAAGCGAAAGCTTAAGCAGTGTGCTTTCGCTAAGTTGTCCCCACCTGAAGAAGGACGCTTGTGTTTTGCACCCGAAACGTCGTGATTTAATTTATTTAAATGTTTTACCTACTTGACTTTACCTAAAAAACCAAAGAAGACAAAAACTACTCTGTGGGTGAAGTGACTGCCACTCATTATTGGAACATGGATCAGAGGTCGCAACCGGGTACCCGGTTGCGATCTCTGATACCCGTATCCTACCCGATACCCGGCTACCCCGTACCCGGCCGGGTACGGGTAGCCGTTTGCGACCCTGGTGCGGCCGGGTACGGGTATGGGTAGGCCGTGAGTCACTGGTGAGTAACCGTTTGTCACTCATTTTGGGTAGGGTACGGGTAGGGAATGGGTACCCGTACCCGGCCAGGTATGGGTATGGGTACCCATTTGCGACCCTGATGCGGCCGGGTACGGGTACGGGTAAGGAATCAAAACCCGTTTGCGACCTCTGACGTGGATGTTCCACCACTGAGTCGAGACCACCAATATTCCGCGTAAACAAATGCATTCCATTTATTATTTGAGCAGAGTCCTTTGTTGCTTGAATAGTTTTTTTGTGCAACAATAAATGATTAATAGGTTGCCACGAAAGTAACCTTGGTAAATCTATCGTGAAAACAGAACTGAAACTGACATTCAGGCCTTTGTTAATCTCCTGCTGGATGAAGGCCTCCCCAATGCTGTGTTGCCATGGTACCGTTCAGCCGAGCTTAATAGCTCATCGGATTCCTCCAGTAGAAATAAATATTCTGATTCGAGTTCAAATACCACTCGCAAAAGACAGGTTCGTCGTGCATTGCATGTCACCATTCACTTTAATACGCCACTGTCTGGTTTCAGCTGTTATTGTACATTTCGATCTAAAGCTTTCGTGACTGCAGGGATTCATTTTCTTGTTTTTTTCGGTAAAGTCACGTGACTTTACCGAAAGAACCAAGAAGATGTTATTGTACACTTTGCATCACGATGCAACTGAAGAGAAATTACGTAAACAATAGGCCAACGTTGCCATTCATGATGGATGTATCACATCGTACCAGGAGCCATGATAATTGTAGGTCGGAGTTCATCAGGAACTTAACTTCGGCCTTGGCCGCTAATCAAACTCATTTAGCCAACGCGTCAACATTACTCTCCGAAAAAGTTAAAAAAAAATGTATTTAGCGGATGCTGCTGTGGTGTTGTTATTATCAGACTGGATTCGAATCTCCGTGCCCCTGCCCGCCCTCTATACACCCAACAAAATAAAGTGGTTCCCCGAAAAGTGATGCCCATCTCATCAACTCCCGGAGCGATCATGAACTGAGGAGGCAACCCCTACCAAAGGAATTTGAATCCGGCAACCCTAAGATTGTCAGCCGCTCACTGCACCGCTATGCTGCGTGGGGTGGTGGGGGGTTAGGCACAATTAACGGTACCTTGATATCATTGGAACCTCATTTGTAAAACAAGGTGTCAGTTTTGTTGCCAGATAGAAGGGTAAAAAAAACAATAATCATATTTTGTACTGGCAAATGAGGTTCCAATGGTGTAAATGCTTACCCCGAGCTCTCATACTCTGATGGTGCATTGTCTTTGAGTTGTGCGCCTTTTGGCGTCATCTGGTCCAACCCATGTGAGACTAGGCTCTATGGAAAGCTGTCTCGCGTGTGGACCAATCAACTTCAAGGACAGTGCATACATTATCAGAGTTATGTTTTTTGTTTGCATTATGACTGCAGGTATTGTGGTCTATGCAAACATGACTCCTTGTAAAAAAGGTGTCAGTTTTGTTGCCAGATAGAAGGGTAAAAAAAACTATTACCGTACCTTGATATGTTTAATTATCCCAACCAAGTGTGTGCGTGTATGCTGTGCGCGTGGGTTTGCTAACGCTTACGCTTGACTCTTGCGCAGGCAGCAGATCAGGCAGCTCGAGTTGGAGAGAGAGAACCTGAAGCTGGCGCTGGGCGTCGCGGAAGGGAGACAGTCGAAGGACCGCACCACGTCCCTGCGGCTCGTCTCGCTGCTCCGCAAACAAGAAGACACGGAGGCTCTCATCGCTCAGGAGAAGGCCAGGCAGCAGCAGATTGACCGCCAAGTGAGTGGCAAGGCTCGCGGCTTTTTTTGCCGTGTTGCGCTGGTTTGTGTTCGCCATTCGGATTTTGGTAGCTGAGTAATTTTCCACTCGGACTGAAGAAAAAAAAAGTGAAAAACACGGCACCACCTTTCACCCAGGCAACTCGAGAGCACATGCTAAGTGTTTCTAACCTAATATTAAAACTAAGAATAAAAAAAAATGTATCAGTTATGAGACAAACAGCATATATGATATTAAAAATAATAATACAAATCTCATCAATGGTCCACTTACTATTCGGGACACTGTTCCAGTGCCCAGCCAGTCTATGAATATTTAATTTAAAACTCCGTGAGCAACCGACTGAACGCCATGATAAAAAAATATTCGCCATTTAAAAGCAGCAATTGAACACCATCGATCTGGGTGAGAGTACGGATCCCAGCAGGTGCAATGTGCCCTTTGAAATGGGGAATTTTGCTTCCCAAAAGTAAATCCATTGATCGGTGTCAATCAATGGCTTCCGCTGGAGGTGAAAGACCTGTTGAGAGTAATTGCCCTTTGCGTGGGAAACGCGTGTTATTAAATAACAATGAAAAAAGTCTGCGTCCTCCATATGCAATCATCCAACAGGAAGTGCTCACCACAATTGGTGAGCCTTGAGCCAGAGGCGGACACTTTCCACATCCCCAAGATGGGATGACATTAGCCAATTTTATCCATAAATTGATGACCACTGTTGACTTGCCACAAAGGTGGGTACAGGGACACCTCTACTTACAAACATTCGACTTACAACTTTCAGAGATACGAACAAACCCGTCCGTATGCCCAGTTGCCTGTTCGGAACGAGAGTCGTAAGTTCAACCACCGCACAATAGATGGCGGTGGTGGCATCTACATCTGCAGAACGTGAAGAACCAGTGGCATCTACAGGAGATGATACAACTTTTGAAGCCATTCCCCGTGTTTAGTGTACACGCCGTATGACATATTCGGAATCAACAGGGGTAAAGTTGGACTTACGAACAAATCGACTTACGAACAGACCTCTAGAACCTAACTAATTTGTAAGTCGACGAGTCCCTGTACTTATTTGATCAGCTGCAGGGATATGATCGTCCGAGTTGACCCCACCCCCACCTGCCTCCCCCACTGAGTATTTGAACTCACGACCTTCTGATTACACTTAGTAACACAATTTTTGTTCCTGGGTAGTAAGTCTTATTTCCAAATTGCTTATGCCTAAAAGTATAGAAAATGGCTATTATTTTTCGATTTAAAGCTTTCGTGACTGCAGGGATTCATCTTCTTGGTTCTTTCGGTAAAGTCACGTAGAATGGAAATAATAAAATAATAAAAATAAAACATAATAAAATAATTCTCACGACGTTTCGGCCACAACGCAAGCAGCCGTCCTCAGGTGGAGAACAGGTCTGTCGAGAACAGGTCTGTCGAGAAGACAGAGTCTGTCTTCTCGACAGACCTGTTCTCCACCTGAGGACGGATGCTTGCGGCCGTCCTCAGGTGGAGAACAGGTCTGTCGAGAACAGGTCTGTCGAGAAGACAGAGTCTGTCTTCTCGACAGACCTGTTCTCCACCTGAGGACGGATGCTTGCGTTGTGGCCGAAACGTCGTGAGAATTATTTTCGGCCACAACGCAAGCAGCCGTCCTCAGGTGGAGAACAGGTCTGTCGAGAACAGGTCTGTCGAGAAGACAGAGTCTGTCTTCTCGACAGACCTGTTCTCCACCTGAGGACGGATGCTTGCGTTCTGGCCGAAACGTCGTGAGAATTATTTTATTGTTTTATTATTATTATTTTATTATTTCCATTCTACGTGACTTTACCGAAAGAACCAAGAAGATGGATATTATTCCCAACGAACTTTGCTTCTTCATTAAAAATCGACCTTCAGCCAAACGCTATTTAAAAATAACACGAATCCAGAAGGCTCGGAGACAATGGATTACATTTGATTTCAATCAGTCCTTCGACATACTCAATTTCCTACTTAACATGACAATATATTTCTTTAAAGCTGTACAAACAAAAGGGCTATTGAATTCAATGGCAGTGTTTTGCTTTTATTCACATTGTAGTTTTAGTCATAATAGATGGTTCAATTTGAATGTGCAATGTAATCGAGGGACGGTGTGTTTGCTCGGTCTGGGACTGTTGTTGTTGTTGATTTTCTAACGTGCCCTAGCTTCCATGTGGTGTTGACAAATCGGCAGGAAGTTATGTACCTGTACAATTTGTACTCCATTACTTAAATCGTATTCATTTCTTAATTTTTAGTGACTTGCTCACCTTTTTTCTATCTCATCCAGGAGAAATCCGATGCGCTACAAAGCTCTTTTAGGGGCAGGTCAGAAAGTTACAACAGCAAACAATACACAAAAAACACGACGAGAAGTGCAAAGTCTAGGAAAGGTAAGGAGGTCACTAAAAATAACTAACTACATAAAATAGATCAAATATATAAGTTGGTCCGGAAAAGAAAGGGGGTGAAACGTCAGACATCTCTGCCGAACAAATACAATCCCCGCTGCACATGGGGAGGGCGAGTAGCGCTCGCCTACCGATGTCCACGTTACAGCAGACGGGCTGCGTCTTGGCAACGGCCTGCCGGTAATTGTTGCTTTAATTGTCATATTTGAATTCAGCACGTAAACATCCATAATGAGCAGCACATTTCAACTGTGATTGCAGACGACGTCTAAAATATTGTAGACCAGCGTAATCGCCGCGCGTGGTCGGAATGGAACGGTCGAGTTTGCGAATTTTCGGTGGCGCAAGGTGACGACATTAACAGTTATTTTTCTTCTTGGTTCTTTCGGTAAAGTCACGTAGAAGGGAAGTAATAAAATAATAAAAATAAAACATAATGAAATAATTCTCACGACGTTTCTATTATGTTTCTATTATGTTTTTATTATGTTTTATTTTTTATTATTTTATTACTTCCCTTCTACGTGACTTTACCGAAAGAACCAAGAAGATGAATCCCTGCAGTCACGAAAGCTTTAAATCGAAAAATGTACAGTTATTGTCACTCTTATTTTGCAATGTTTTGCACGGAGAGCGTCCCAGGAGCAGGACAGAAGTTTAATTGTTTAGTTGTTTATTTTGTTAAGAGGGGTTTATTAACGTTGTACTCCCCTGGGGACAGCACCGCCACTGCTGTTCCCTCACTCTTCGCACACACACGCCCAATTAGTGCACATCTGTGTCTATGTCTGCTGTCTAGAGCGGTGGTGTAGCGGTTAGCGCACTGCGCTACGAACCTGGCGACCAAGGTGCGATTCCCGCTCACGGCCAACACCAGTGACGATTATTTGAACCGATCCTGGGCCTCCGCTAGGTCGACTCAGCCTTAAATGAGTATCTGGTGTGGTGTGTGAACATCACCACTGTGGATACAACGGCGGCCGGGCGTGGTGCTGGCCACCCCCTCGTCTGCCGAGCCGGCCTTCATAGGTGCTCGCTAACAGCAATTGCCCCAACAATATGCTGAGGCTATACGGGGGATCTTTGTCTTTGTCTACACGTCCACGCACAGCTCGTTTGCCAGTCCACTGCTGGATAAGGGCCTGCCCACGCTGCGCTGGTCATGAGGAGGTTGTTTGACCATACTTCACCACGCTGGTTAGTGCATGTTGCCGAATACAGAGAGCATAGACCTGGGAGCCTAGAAGTACAGTACAGCAATTGTTTTGCTGCCCTTACTGCAAAGTAGCCCCACACAGCAGCCTATATCACCTGTTTCATGAGGTAGCAATACAAAACAATGTACACTTGTTGTGGTCACCCATCTAAGCACTGTACATGCTGATGTGTGTTAAATGTCGTTAAAATAGCATTGTCAGTGCATCGCTGATCAGCCGGTTGACCCTGTGGCAGGGCGATTGACTCATATCATTCATCGGGTTGTGTGGATCCAATCGCAAATACGGTCGTGCTCAGCCAATCATTCATCCCAGGTCAATAAAACTGGGCACCACTCTGTTTGGAAGTGGACGGTGGTTGTGATGTGGAAGGGGCTGGCCGCCGCCGCAGTGGGAATGTGGAATTTCCGCCCCTGGGTAGAGACCACGAACGGAGACGAGAGCTGCTCCGAGATGGCTCTCACGTGGCGAGGTGTAGAGTAATACGTTCATAGTTGTATTATAATCATCGTACTTACCGCTTATGCAGTGCCTTTATCATAACATCTCAAGGCACTTTACATCAATCACAATGGGGGGCGGGGGAGGGGTGATAGGTAATAAGTGGAAATGCTTTCTGAATAAGGAATGGGTTATAGACCGTCACTTGAAGAGCTCAGCCCAACCGGACTCTCTCCAGACGGTCTTCGGCAGATAATTAGACTGTTCAGGTGCCACGGAAGCAAAGGCCCGATCGCCTATGACGGATCTGAGCTTCCTTCTGGAGATGGGAGAGGAGATCTAAGTGTGCCGACCTCAGCGTTCGTGTTGGAAAGTAGGGGCGGCAGCCTCGGCTCTAGAATGTATCCCTCGCGAAGTTGAGCTTCTTTTGCACTGTACGTAGCCAGCCATGCTAATCGGAGGTGTGGGGAAGGACAACAAACTAGTTCTAAAGAAATTAGTTTTCAATCTAGATTTGAAAATGAATAGCTCCAGTAGCTTCTGAATATCGGAAGGAAGAACGTTCCAGACGGCCGCAGAACCACATCTGAAAGCGCGCAATGCGAGGATGACCAGAGTTTAAGTGATGGTTTAAGCTCCTTGACGAGATCAACAAGGTATTGTGGTTTATTTGCGGTGAGCACTTTGTGTGTAATGAGTGCAGAATATACGAGGGCGCGAGATCATGCGTGCTTCATGCTTTAAAACGACAGCAACCTAATACCTTACCCACAAATGTGTGCCCTCCTTTCTAGATTAAAACAACGGTGGAAGAATTGCGCAAAGTGCAAAGGCCCACCGATGAAGAGGAGGACATTCCAAAGAAAATGCAAACTCTCACCTCACAGGTGGAAAAGGTACCCCGGGAATATTATCATCCATCGTTTAAACGTCGCACAATCTCCGCCTACAACACCGAGATTTATTTATTTTATTGCCCTTAATTTGCCGGAATTGGTTTCCCAAAATAGTAAATTGGCACATAACCTCCAACTAAATATGTGGGCACGATGCACACTCGTACATATGTAGAGATGTTAATAGAGCCACTATTGCGTGTGCACCATCTAGGGTCACAAGCCTGTAACTGTGCGTCTCGTGCCTCTCTCTGGCACCGGCGTGGGTATGACAGGGAAGCGGGCCCTAGATGGCAGGGTCCCGTTGACGGGCGGAGAGAGGGTACGTGAGCACGTGACCGTCTGGGTGAACCCGAGAGTGCACATGACCGGCACGGGGTAGCGAGGGTGCCCAAAGGGGGCTTGAGGGACACGTGATGCTGGCTCCAGATCCTTCTGGAGAGATCCAGAAGGGGGCGTGGCCGGAGGTGGAGCAAGGCCACGCTCGGCAGCACAAGAGGGAATGGCCCGAGAGCAATCGTTGCTGTCTTCTGGAATCAACTCGCCGTGCTACGATTTTCATCGTCGGTCGTCGGTCGTCAGTCGCGCTCGGCATCGTGGGTCAGGCAGACGTTGCTGACCTGACCCGGTTATGTAGTGACCCCATTGGGGTCTAGTTAGCAACGTTGTACGTTTAGGGAGTTACCCTGTTGAGGTTGTTAAATAAACGTGGTGCCTCCGAATTCAAGTGCGTGCCTCCGTAGAACCCACTACACATACAAAGACGGCCACTGCATTGCGTGCCTTCAGATGCACTTCTGCGGCGGTCTGGAACGCTCTTCCTTCCGATATTAGGAAGCCATTGGAGCTATGCCCTTTTAAATATAAATTGAAAACTAGTTTTTATAGAACTGCTTTTTTTAATTAATTTGTTGTATTTCCCTCACACCTCGAATTAGCGCGGTTGTGAAAGAAGTTCAACATACAGACAAGAAAAATATCGGACATGATGCCTAATAAACTGTAAACGCATCAGAGAGCTCCTGCAGCAGCACAACCGTACATATATTCACTTGCACAATTCTGCAAGTGCATATTTCGCGGAACTTTGAAAAGGACACTTACACTGACATGGAAAATGCTTCCAATTCAAATCAGAGTTAAGGTTGACTCAACCTATCAATCTGTTGGGGTTGATAATAAAAAAAATAGTACCACTTCTTGTCTTTTGTATCAGTTCACCTCTGTGGAATTTCCAATGCCTCTGTGACTCAGGTGGTTGTTTATCCTGTGCAGGCGGAGGGTAAGTTCAGCTCCTTGCTGACACACATCGCAGAGAGCCGCAAGGAGATCGAAACGATGAGATGGGAGAGGGACAGGTTTCACAAGGTCCTCCAGAAGCTGCAGAAGGCAGGTTTTGTGCGCCACACAAATGCAGCATAATATTATTCCATCATGGCCATAATCATCATCATCATCATGACCATCGTCATTATTGTCTTTATCATTATCATGGCCATAATTATCATTTACATGGCCGCCATTATCATAATCATCCAATATATGGCCAATTCATAACACATCTCAATGTGCAACCTGAAAATAAATGTTTTTTGGAAGAAATATGATGAGCTCGCAATTTGCTAATTCATGGAGTCAAAAAAAATACAGCAAAAAATGTATTAAATATTTAAAAACATTAAAATGAGGCAGGCTTTTGAGACGACAAGTTTGTATTACTAGGTTTAAAACAAATGAAATGGTAAAATGTAGTGTATAAACAATGAAGAAGTATCAAAATATAATACTTTTAAATCTGAAAAGAGAAAAATACAATGAGAAATTGGGTATAAAAATTTAAAATTAATGTGACTCAAGAAATTAATTTGAAACCCATCCCAAGACCTCACCTCTTTCCACTCATTGCTTCTTTGACCATCGAGATATCTCAATAAATAATCACCACTTTTCTTGGCGTCGGCAGCCGATGTCCCAAATTAACGTGGTTTCCCTACATCCCTGCTTCAGAGGGAAGAAGCAGTGGCCCACACAAATTTTGGCAGGGTTTGCATTTCTGTAAATTACATTTTCAGCTGAAATTATTTCAACTTATCTTTCTGCACTGTGAAGCAAAATAAATATTCGGGGTTCTGACTATTGGTAGAAGCTATTCAATATTTATTGTTATCTAAATTTAATGCGTAGCGCCAGGGGCTATTTAACGAATACATAATATGGAGATTGTAATAGCAAAATGTAATGCTGAGTATTATATCGGCCCACAAAATTAAATTCATACACTGCTGTACTTGATTTTTTAAAATATATATTCTCGGAAATGCCTCCCTTAGAAATCATACTTGTATATTGTAGAGTGTGTAAAATTAATGTTACAAAATGATTGTTACTGCTACGGTTGCTTCCACAGGAATTGGATGGGTTGAAGAGAGAGACATCAGCAAGGATGGATGCTGGCAAAGAAGTTTTCCAATCATGGTTTGATTTCAATATTTTCTTGGATCACTGAAATAATGCCGCAATAAATATTGCACCCACACACACACATTGCGTGCTGTGACGCAGCCAAGGACAATCGAATGAATCCGTGTATTTTCCACGTACAGTACTTCAGAACGTCACATCGCACTATTTGACCAAATAGTGCGTGGGGACTGGAGCAGTTGACTCTCACAATCTTTCGGTTGTGAGATCAATTCTAAATCACGTGTTTACTCGGCAGCTTCATGAACTGAGAAGTTCCTAAACAGAGTGGTTCCTGAAGAAGCTCCCATCACGTTGAAGAACCACGATACCTCGCTGATCTCGTCAAGGAGGATAAACCATCACGCGAACTCTAGTCTTCCTCGCAGTAGCTTTTGGCTGGCCAGCGAACAAAGGCGGTCACCGCATCGCGTGCTTTCAGGTGCGCTCCTACGGCCGTCTGGAACGCTCTTCCTTCCGATATTAGGAAGCCACTGGAGCTTTGCACTTTAAAAATCTAGATTGAAAAACTCACTTCTTTAAAATTGCTTTTTGTACTTAATTTGTTGCCCTACCCCGTGCCTTCAATATAGCACTGGCGTGAATTGCATTGGTGAACAGTTGGCAACTTTTTTTATTTTATCACAGACCCAAAGGACCAATATGCACTATTCTAAGGTGTAACAGATAAGAGTTAATACGTTTCTTGAATCGGGCAAGGTTATTAGTACTCGAGCAAGGAGATTATGAGAGATAATCCCAAGGTTGAGCAGTGCGAGGGAAGAAGAGGAGATACAATTATTGGCACATTCAGTTTGGTGAGTGAGTGAGCGAGTAGGTGAGTGAATGAGTGAGTGAGAGGGTGAGTGAGCGAGTGAGAGGGTGGGGACCGGCAGTGCAGCGGTTAGCGCACAGCGATACAAGGCCGGCGACCCGAGTTCGATTCCCGCTCACGGCCAACGCCAGTGACGATCATCTGAACCGGTTCTGCGCCTCCTCTAGGTCGACTCAGCCTCCAATGAGTACCTGGGGTGATGTGTTCACATCACCACTCGTGAGACAAAGGCGGCCGGGCGTTGTTGCTGGCCAACCACCCCCTCGTGTGCCGTGCCAGCCTCCATAGGTGCTCGCTAACAGCAATTGCCCCAAAACTCTGTTAAGGCGATGGGAAGATCTTTGTCTTTGAATGATTGAGTAAGGTGAGTGAGTAGATGGGTGGGTGGGTGAGGTGTGTTGTCGTGACTTGCAGATCGGTGGTTGAAACAGTGTGGATGAAACAAAACAGTCAGTCTGGATGAATGATTCCTCACCATTTGGTAGGGAAATCAATGAGGTGAAGTTCACGGGAACAGCAACAACATGAGCAGTGATAAACGAGCGATAATGAAGCGTATGTAAACAGAGAGCGCAGATGCGGCGTGGTGGTTAAACCACGGTGCGGATGGGATGACACAGTGAGTCTAGTGGAGACCACGTCCTCAACACGTGTGGAGGATTCGACGATAGCGGGAGGAGGAGCGAGGGTAGTAGGGCGCCACGGTGGCGAGATGTTAACTCGCTCGCCTGGTACGCAAGAGGTCATGATGGGTTCGATCCCGATCCTGACGCCTGTATATTTGGAGTTTCTACGTTCTCCCTGTGATCGCGTGGATGTTTTTTTCTCCGAGTCCACTAGTTTTTCCCTACACATTTTAGAATCAACATACGTTTAGAGTATGTGGCTGCTATATATTTCCACTTGATTAACCGCTTTGTTGAGCTGTGATTTGGGGCGATCCAGATCGCTTCTGTAAAAGAGATACACAGCTCGGTCGGGGCTGTACCTGGTAAAATTAAAGTAAAAGTTTAATGTTTTTTTTAATAGGTAGCAGCGATAGACGAGCGATAGGGATGGCGACTGCAAACGCAGTGTGGCCCAAACAATCGGACCGATCCGCCAAGTAGCAGCAGCAGCAGCAGCAGCAGCCAATGGTGACGCAAGGGATTGTCGCGTTGTGCAGGCGGGAGGCGACGGAGGAGCTCGATCGGCGCCGTCGGAGCGCCGCCGTCGAGACGGAGCGCCGGGAGGGGCAGCAGCGCGAGCAGAGCCGGGGAGCGGACGCCGCGAGCCGCCTCGACGCCTTCCTCCTCGACAAGAACAAGAGGCGGCAGGCGGACGAGCTGTGGCTGCGCGCGCGCAGCAAGCAAGGTGCCTCCAACGTCCCGATCACGGGGCGCCTAAGTAGCGAGATGTTAACTACCTCGTCGGGTATACAGGAGGTCCATAATATAGGTTTTTGGGTCAGATCGCGTTGTTTATAAATGTGTCGTAACCCTCCACCACCCGACACGGCCAAACAGAAAAAAAAGGTGTCACGTTTTTCAAAGGACAAAATAATTCACTTCTTTAGCCCACCGGTGTGCTGAAGAGAGAATCAACAGCATTTTAAAATTTGAGTACGACGTTTCGCTGATAATTACAATCAGCTTCATCGGGCAAGAATTCTTGCCCGATATTTGGCCGTGTCGGGTGGTGGAGGGTTACGACACATTTATAAATAACGCGATCTGACCCAAAAACCTATATTATGAATAATATTGGTCGCGAAAGCCTACGTGTTATACAGGAGGTCGCGGGTTCGATGCTGACCCCTAACACCTGTTGTATATTTGGAGTTCGCATCTTTGCCTCTCTTTCTTTCTCTCCATGGTCGAGTTAATTTTTCTCCGGGTCCTCCGGTTTCTTTCCCTCCACGTGCGTTTAGAGTATTTGGCTGCTCTAAATGTCGACGCGATAAAGCCACTTCGTTGGCCTATAATCTGTGGTCCAGGTCGCTTCTGGGCCTTACCTGGTAAAATAGAAAAAAATGCACTTTAATAGAAAACACTCACGTTACTTGTGACAGGAGAAGCTTCTCTCCACCGCGACCCTACCTCGACACGCGGGAGCCATAGAAGCCGCGACGATTTCTATCGTCCACGTCCCTGTTCTCACAATTAGCCCACGATTATCCACGGGTTTATTTTTGTTGCTTCTCTCTGGCTCTCTCCTACAGATAAGATGGAATAACCCCGTGGGTAATGAATGGGGCTTGCGAATACGCGCCTCTCCTGTACAAATAACACGCCAAGGGGGGCAGCAGCGTGTGTGGGTTGGAGTGGGCCGCTGATTCCTGTTTGCAGCCCAGCCTGGGGTCAGCATCGGCAATTGAACAATCGTGCTCGTAACGAAAACACGTCGCAAGTCTACCTCGCAAAAAGCGACGTGTATCAATGAAGGGCATCATCAGGCCAATGAATGCAAGTTTGTATGTATGTGTGTTGAACTTCTTTCGCACCGTACGTAGCCAACCGTGCTCATCGGAGGTGCTGAGGAAGGGGAGCAAACTTAACACAAAAAGCAGTTCTCAAGAAATTAGTTTTCAAATGACGATTCTGTGAAAAGGAACAAAGCAGAACTGATCATGTAACATCACGAGATGCCACCCACTTTCTCCGATCACTTTGTTTTACTTCTACTACTCCGCTAGATGTTCCCCGCAGCGCGTGTTGTTCGGGACGCCGTCCGACGTTTCGCCACCGCGTGCCAGGAGCCTCCTTCAGGAACCGAATCATTCGGTCCTGGGGGAGCGAAACGTCGGGTTGTCTGTACCGAAAGGACACGTGGTCACGACCCCGAGCACGAACGCGTTCCGATAACTGCCCGGGTTGTTCGTTTCCTTCACTCGCAGAGAGCTCGCGGCAAAGGCAAAGGGCTGAGGGCTTCGAGACGCTGTGCGAGTACGAGGCGGCGGTGGCACAAATCGGCAAAATCATCGCGGAGAGAGAGGCCCATGAGGACGTCGCAAAAACAGGTGGTGAGGCCAACGTGAAACTGGCCGGTGTGTCCGTGGACAAGCCAAGGGACGGCCCGTTTCCAGGTACGCGCACGTTGAAGCCGACCGCTAGGGAGTCGCAAGTGTTTTATGGCGCGCGTGTGTCGGATAATTGCCACTGAGCTATCCAGCTCTTATTCAGAAGCGACCTGGCCACAAATGATAGCTCAATGAAATGGCTTATCGCGTGGAAATGTATAGCAGCCATGTACTTTAAACGCACGTTTCTAAATTTGGAGGGGAAAACCGGAGGACCTGGAGAAAAATCCATGTAACTGTAGTGGTGGTATTGACGTGCGCCGACTGTGACAGTGATGGATCACGGGGCGGCGCGGGGTGCGGGGTTGGGCACGCGTTGTGGGCGTGGTGTGGACGCGCGCGCCGGGAGTGACAGATGACGAGGCGGCGCGGAGTGAGTGGTGAGGCACGATGAGATGTGGGAAAAGAGGATCGTAGCCAGCACCCGGCGATTGGTCGAATAAGTGGGTGCTCGCAGCGACGTCCGCAGGTGGGGTATAAAGGGGGACGCGCGAGAGCACTCGGGGAGAGTTACCCAGTTGAAGACCCGAAGACGGAGCTGAAGACCTAGTGAAGCCGAGTAGCTCAGTGGCGTTAGTCGCCGAGTAGCTAAGTGGATGTTGGTCATCCGAGTAGCTCAGTGGCGTTAGTCGCCGAGTAGCTAAGTGGATGTTGGTCATCCGAGTAGCTCAGTGGGCGTTAGTCGCCAAGTAGCTAAGTGGGTGTTTGTCACCCGAGTACTAAGTGGATGTTGGTCATCCGAGTAGCTCAGTGGCGTTAGTCGCCAAGTAGCTAAGAGGATGTTGGTCATCCGAGTAGCTCAGTGGGCGTTAGTCGCCAAGTAGCTAAGTGGGTGTTTGTCACCCGAGTACTAAGTGGATGTTGGTCATCCGAGTAACTCAGTGGGCGTTAGTCGCCAAGTAGCTAAGTGGGTGTTTGTCACCCGAGTACTAAGTGGATGTTGGTCATCCGAGTAACTCAGTGGGCGTTAGTCGCCAAGTAGCGAAGTGGGTGTTTGTCACCCGAGATACAAAGTAGGTGTTAGTCACCTGTAACCAAGTTTGATAAAATAAAGAGTGTGTTACCCGTGAAGTCGTCTCCCGTGGAGTTACTACATTACAACTGGCGTCAGAAGTAAACCTGTCTTCAAGAAGTATGGACACAAGGAAGACTACCCGTACCCACGAGCGAGGTCGGGATGACGACTGCGTACCGGGGACACCGACCTCGGGAGTAGAGGACGAGGAGTTGCCGCCGATGCAGCACTTCGCGGTGATGGCCGACGCTCCGCTTGCCTCCGACACCGGCCTCCAGGACGCGCACGCCCGCTTGGCGGAGTTGCTACTCGCCGCCGCCGCCGTCTTGGCCGACATCTCCGTTCCGGCGAGCGGAAAAACGGCTGCGGGGGTCGTGGAGGAAGCGACGGTGGAGGATTCCCGCCAAAGGGCGCTTCGCGCCAAAAGCCTGGAAGTTGCCGCCGTTTTTGGGGGGCCGCCACCGATTGGCGGGAAAGACGGACGCCACGTGGCCGGACACCTCCGCGCAGCGCAGCCCACGTCATCGGCGCGCGCCGGAGCCCTCCATTTTGCGCCTGACAACCGAGCCGACATTTTACACAACTCCAGCGGAGCGCGGGAAAATCTCTCCGACGTCGACGACGATCGGGTCCTCCAGCAAAGATTGCCCGCGCTGTCGGCGTTCAAGGCGGATGGGGGCGACTGGGGAGCCTTCCAACGAAGGTTCCTCGCTCATCAGGAGATGTCGGGGTGGTCCGACACCACTGCCTTGCGTGCGTTGCCAGCGATGCTTGACGACGACGCGCTTGCAGCCTTCACATCTGCTGCAAGGTCGTCCCGCTCTACGCTCCAGGCCGCACTACACCTGATGGCGAAGGTGTTCGGGCCGCCCTCCACGTGCCGCCACCAGTTCTACGATCGGCGGAAGGTGGCTGGGGAAACGACGCTAGCCTACCGCACGGCACTGCTCGCCTTGGCGGACGCGGCTTTTCCCCGCATGGATAAGGAGGGGAAGGACGCCATGGTGACGGAGCAGCTGCTGGTGTTGGCCCACGAGTTGGGGGTCCCCATCAACGTGGCAGACGAGATGGAGATCTGCTCCCTGGCGATCGCCACGAGCATTCACGCGTACGAGGTCCTCAAACGCAAGCCGGGGGTCGTCTGCAAATGGCCGGGGAATGCGGCACTGGCCGCCACGATCGCCGAACCTCAGCCAGCTGCGGTGCAGGAGCGGGCCTTCGCTGCACCGTGTCCGGGGGAGTGGAGAACGGGAGGTCGTTCGCCCACACGTTCGCCCCGCAAGCTGGAGCAACCGAAACCTACGACGTCCGTCGTCTGCTACAACTGCGGCCTTCGGGGTCACGTCGCAGCCGGGTGCCGGGCCCCGCGTCCGCGCACCGCAGGACCACGTCAGGACGACGACCAGGGCCACAAGTCATCCCAACAAAACCCGGTGCCTCGGGCTTGACGGCTGCTGACCATCGAGAGCCTGAACCCCGGGGCACGCACGAGTCCTCGATGCCTGGCCGATGTCTTCCTGAACCGCCGGCACCACCGGACGTTCAACCGCGTCTGGTGCCGTACGACGGACCGGCAAGGCGGACTCGGGCTAGGTCTCAACAATTTTCATGAGGACGGGTTTTTTTTTGTGCTCTACACCGAGCTCGCCCGGTGTTCCCCTCTGCCGGGATAATGTCCCGTTGTAGGGACGCTCGGAAGAAAAGGGGACACTGCACGAGTCGAAAGAAAAAAAAAAATTTTCCATTTATTTTTTTTGTATACACATTGCTATTGTCACTCGCCGGTTTGTATATATTGTTCTGTTGTCGCGGTGGCATTGGTTGAGGGTTGCGGATGGTGGTGTTCGCGTCGTGTTGTGTTGTTAGCTTAGTTGTTGTTCTTGTTGTTGTGTTGTGTTACGGGGCACACAGGGAGGGTTTGTAATTTTTGTAGCAGCCGGGGCGGCTGCGAGCTATGTGGTAGGGGGTGATGTAGTGGTGGTATTGACGTGCGCCGACTGTGACAGTGATGGATCACGGGGCGGCGCGGGGTGCGGGGTTGGGCACGCGTTGTGGGCGTGGTGTGGACGCGCGCGCCGGGAGTGACAGATGACGAGGCGGCGCGGAGTGAGTGGTGAGGCACGATGAGATGTGGGAAAAGAGGATCGTAGCCAGCACCCGGCGATTGGTCGAATAAGTGGGTGCTCGCAGCGACGTCCGCAGGTGGGGTATAAAGGGGGACGCGCGAGAGCACTCGGGGAGAGTTACCCAGTTGAAGACCCGAAGACGGAGCTGAAGACCTAGTGAAGCCGAGTAGCTCAGTGGCGTTAGTCGCCGAGTAGCTAAGTGGATGTTGGTCATCCGAGTAGCTCAGTGGCGTTAGTCGCCGAGTAGCTAAGTGGATGTTGGTCATCCGAGTAGCTCAGTGGGCGTTAGTCGCCAAGTAGCTAAGTGGGTGTTTGTCACCCGAGTACTAAGTGGATGTTGGTCATCCGAGTAGCTCAGTGGCGTTAGTCGCCAAGTAGCTAAGAGGATGTTGGTCATCCGAGTAGCTCAGTGGGCGTTAGTCGCCAAGTAGCTAAGTGGGTGTTTGTCACCCGAGTACTAAGTGGATGTTGGTCATCCGAGTAACTCAGTGGGCGTTAGTCGCCAAGTAGCTAAGTGGGTGTTTGTCACCCGAGTACTAAGTGGATGTTGGTCATCCGAGTAACTCAGTGGGCGTTAGTCGCCAAGTAGCGAAGTGGGTGTTTGTCACCCGAGATACAAAGTAGGTGTTAGTCACCTGTAACCAAGTTTGATAAAATAAAGAGTGTGTTACCCGTGAAGTCGTCTCCCGTGGAGTTACTACATTATAACCACGGTAGAGAGAAAGGCAAACTCCAAATGAACAGCAGGCATCAGGGTCGGGATCGAACCCATGACCCTCCTGTACACCAGGCGAGATGGTTAACATCTCGCCACCGCGGCTCCACAACACATCGCTGCTGCGCGTACACATCGCAGCCATTCCGCGCAAGGCAACGACAGCTCGCGAAGATGGAAAGGCGATTGCGCTTGTGCTCGACTCGTGGCCCGGGGCTGGAAACCCACTCTGGGCCCTCGCAGACAGGGAGGATGCCTTCACGCGGAGCGTTGTTGCATTGCGTCACGGTCGTTCTGCTTGCGACTGTCGGTCCCAGGTGGCGTCGCCGTCCGTCGTCGCGGCAGCGTGGCGCCGGTCCACGGTGGCCCCACGCCGGTTCGCCGCCGCGCCAGCGTCATGCTGACGGAGCCGGCCCAGGGCTCCACCCCGCTCAGCCTGGGCGAGAAAGAAAGAGGGTCCCCGGTGCGTGCCAGGCACCACCACAATGGCAGGGCCTCCTGGAGCAACGATCTCCGCCTGAACGCGGACTTCATCCACGACACCTATGTAGACAGTAAGAGGCCCGCTTGCAGTGCTGGTTGTTATGCGTTTGTGTTTTTTTTTCCACTGGTACAACCGAGCCGTGCTGGGGCCGTTCAGAGCCAGCCTGGTGCGGTTCAGGAGTCGCCAGGCTCGGGGTGAGTTTGTGGGAACGGAAGTGAGACACGGGGTAATTTGCAACTCTTTTGGAGTAGTCGAGAAATCGAACCGATAATTTGGTAGAGTGATTGGTTGCTTGAACAATCGGAAAACTCGGCTCTAATTCTCCTTACTTTGGAATTCCACAACGGGTGTTGGGATTGTAGTCATGGGTTATGAGTCGCTACCGAGTTCCACGACACAAACACTGCGATTGCATTGTCTGGTTTCACAAGCGTTGAAGACTCAAAGCTGAGGAAATTAAAGTTTTAATTAGAAATCCTTCGTCTGCAAATGTTAAACTGCAATCTTGTATCTTTGGCCATTATTCCCTGGATGCCCGTTCTGTTTAGTGCCGCGTTCATCAAAATGTTATTTTTTTCTTTCAGGAGAGAATGCCAACTTCGCTCTCTTCAACTACGTGACAGAACAGGAATGTGAAATTCGAAAACTTAAGGATGACATTGAAAAGGTTTGTATGGGAGAGGTTAATTATATATTATTACCACTAGCAAATTCTTAAGATTAAATACTCAGAATAACTGGCTTAAAAAGCTATTAAAATACTTCTTAAAACAATAACATTTTGTTTAATTAGCAATGTAGAAATGGATTTGTAATAAATAAAAATTGTCTACGATCATGATATACCTTCATCTATTTCATAAATATATAATTCTGTCATCCAAATAAATATTTGATTTCTAAGTATTGTTAACACTCTCTTAATACAGTTTAAAAGTGCAGAGTTTGGGTTTTATTTGGACGCAATCGCATGGTTCAGATTGTGAGCGTAATTCAATTCTGAACCAAATTTTATTCCTTGAAACTGATCTGGGACGGTCATTCCACCTGATTCGTATAGATAAACATGCAACCCTGCAATTGCTCAATAACGGTGGACATTTGTGACGATGTGTGACAAGGGGAGGGGGGGGGTTTGAGAAAGGTGACGTCACATCAAAATGCGCAACTTTAAATAAATATAGAATTCTTATAACAACACTCCTACAACATCAGAGTGCAGCGCCACATTAAATACGCACTACAATGATAATAGTTTAAAGCGATTTGAAGCATGTTTTATTTTCAAAATGGAAATATGGTTTTGGGGGGGGGGCAGAGCTTTGTGACGTCATATTTAAGGGGAGGTCTGACTTTTTATGACGCCGTGTGACGAGGGGGGGGGGTCAAAAATCCAAAATCGCGTGACGTCATTTATGGACGGCCCCTCAACGTCACGCGTTTAAACTAGTTGGTTGCTCTAAATCTCCGCGTCATTAGCCACTTCGTTGAGCTATCATTCGTGGGCAGGTCGCTTCTGGAAAAGAGCTAGACAGCTCAGTGGGCCTTACCTTGTGTAAAAAAAATCTTTCGTTTTAGTTTAGTATCAGGAGATCAATTTGGCGACCTCCGACATGTCAGTTGTGTGCACAACCACAGCAGCATGGCAGCAGATGGGGGCCTACAATTGAATTACGCAAAGCCGCATCGGAACAAAGTTTATCAGCTACAGGTTAACCGAGTTTATCATTATTACTAACACATTTACCTTCAATATGTGTAACCCATCTACTAATAATATGTATATCATATTCGTCTTATTTTCTACCAGATTTAGCTTTCTTTTTTTTACACTTTTGTTATGTAGACTAGGCGTAGTCACAAACCGAACCTCTCCATAATAAAGGCTCAGTCTTTTGTTATGCAGTCGATTCATAGTCTCAAGCCACACCTTTAATCATTGGAAAGATGTGATTAACCAGGCAAAAAAAGATTTAACTACACTTATTTGGACCATCTTAATTGACAGAAATCTATTACAAGTTACTGATAGACAGCCAGTTTTGTTTTACCAGGTTTAGCTTTCTACCAGGTTTAGCTTTCTTTTTTCACACTTTTGTTATGTAGGCTAAGCGTAGTCACAAACCGAACCTCCCCATAATAAAGGCTCAGTCTTTTGTTATGCAGTCTATTCATAGTCTCAAGCGGCACCTTACCATAATAATAAAGAGTGGGCCATCCCTGCCCCTTCCCCCCCCCCCTCAACCATTATATATACGGAGTGGTATCTCTTGTAATCTTTCATTTACTTGATACAGCTGTCGGGCTGTGACGGTTCCACCTGAAGACGGAAGCTTGTGTTGCCTCCGAAACGTCGTGATTTTTATTTTATTTTTATTTTATTTTACTTTTATTAATTTAAATTTTTTACCTACGTGACTTTACCGAAAAAACCTAAGAATATGAATCCTTGCAGTCACGAAAGCTTCAAATCTAGAATTCGTCTTATTTGTCACAAACTACTACTTCTGCTCCATTAACTTCCATATGCGGGATCGTATTCGAGAAGTCTCTTGAAATAATGAAATGTAATGGTAAATCAGGGGTGTGTGCTGAGCTTTGAATCCAGCCACCTGAGTTCTATTTCCATCTATGGCTAGCATCGGTGGTGAGTGAGATCAGAACTGGTCGTTCCCTGCCATCGTCCTCACGAACCTGTACTCACCAGCGTGGTGAAGTATGGTCAAAGACATCCGCGTGGATGGCGCGGCATGGGTATAACATTTCTATCGGTGGATTGGGAATGGCTGAAATTTATTTCCAGTGCTATGTCGGCACCCCCGATTAGCGCGGTTGACAACGTACGGTGCGAAAGAAGTTCAACATTCATACATAATTCGTATCCTAAATCTATCTCCTACTTTTCTTTTATGTATATACCAGATCGAAAAGCTGCAAATAGCCATTTAGCAGAAGATAAAGTGACATTACGCACACTTTGAATGCTCGTGCAGCAACCGTAATTATTATTCCACACAGGACTTCACATTTCAGTCCACCATATCGATGGGCAGCTTCACACAGAGCACACGGTACTGAAGAATTCACCACACACACCTATGCATTCACACCTCAATTGGCGCGCGGCTGGTAGGCAAGGCGTGCTGTGGGACGTTTGTTTTCCCAAACCCCGATCCCTCTCCTGCTGTTTCTCTGCATTCCTCGCTTCTCGTAGCCTGCCGAACCCATTCATTGGCATTCTATGCCATCCTCATTGCACTGCGTTTACAAGCGTGGCGACAGTGAAACATTCAACGTGCAGTAATTAGGTTCGTAAATTGACGTATTAAATCAATCTTCATTTGAAGCTTTCGTGACTGCAGGAATCCATACTCTTTGCTTCTTTGGGTAAAGTCACGCAGGTAGAAAATAAAATAAAAATCACGCCGCTGGATTTTTTTGCCGTTATATATTTTTGTAACTTTCGAGATGTGTATAAATGTTTCTCTGCGTGGATTTTTTCGCTGTTATATATTTTTGTAACTTTCGAGATGCGTATAAATGTTTCTCCGCGTGGATTTTTTCTTCGCGGTTGTGCTGCTGGTGGAGCTTTCCGACGTGCTGCATGCGAGTTGTACGATGTCCGACGTTTCGCTCCACATGCTGGAACTGTCTTCCGGGCATCGTGGCAAACAACGCGCGCAACGCACCGGAGCTATGAGAATGTTTTTTATTTTGTTATTGTTAACCCATGAGAAGTTCTAGAATGTTTCAAGAGGGTCCTGATTTAGAATGTTTTGCCAGTATTTACAATACGTATGAATACACTTCGTTGATCTATGAAAGCCTCAGTTAACCGTGAAGACTCATTCTAAGGAGGATGTTGCGCAGGGATTTTGGAGATGAAACAATTCCATTTCGAGTTTTGGATATCAGGATAAAATCACGCAAAGCTCCACACAGGTAGATCGATACTACTTGCTCAACTGCCATTTTCCCCAGGCACGTCAGCCCGGCGGGTTTGGGAGCTCCACAAATGTGTCTGATCTGCGAACCCTCGCCTCCGAAGCGCTCGACGCACGACGGGGCCTGGAGAAATCCCACACACATGAGAGCTTTTATAGCGTACAAAGAGATTCGCAACGTACATCTGCAATCTCTTCGATTGCAAGTAAAAAAAGAACAAAGTGGGTGATTGACGGTGCCATCTCTTTGTCATCAACAATTGCTTTTAGTTACTTGGTTGTACGCACGCATCAACGCCGCTCTGTAGCGTTGTGGGGGTCTGGAGGGAGCTGAGACCCCCCCCCCCCCACATTCTAAACTCTTATAATCAAAGGGGGACACACACACATTGTGAGTACAATATTTGTTCAATGTTTGCACGCAATTACAATTGATCTGCCACAGTGCCCTTCGTTTTGTTTGCGAGCTTCATGTTGGCGATGTATGTGTAGTGCTCGATTTGACACAACAGCTTCTCGTCTTCCCTCTTTCACTTTATTTCGCGCATACCGATCAACACTCCTCCAGCTAACACGGATTAACATTTCTCCTCCGCGCTCTCCGCTCGCTCGCCGCGTTCCGCTGGCCTCACTCGCTCCCCATCACTCCTCTGTCGACTCTCCTCTCCACTCTCTCTGCCGCAGTTCAGCCGCTCTTTATCAGCTCCGCCGTCCCACTCCGTCGTAGCTACATCAGCTTCTCTTCCCACACTCCAGCCGCTTTCTACTGGCTTCGTCGTCTCACTGTTACTCTACACTTCTCCACTGCTGCCCTACGCTTCTCCACTGCTACCCTACACCTCTCCACTGCTACCTTACACTTCTCCACTGCTACCCTACACTTCTCCACTGCTACCCTACACTTCTCCACTGCTACCCTGCACCTCTCCACTGCTACCCTACACTTCTCCACTGCTACCCTACACTTCTCCACTGTACCCTACACTTATCCACTGCTACCCTACACTTCTCCACTGCGACCCTACACTTCTCCACTGCTGCCCTACACTTCTCCACTGCTGCCCTACACTTCTCCACTGCTACCCTACACTTCTCCACTGCTACCCTACGCTTCTCCACTGCTACCCTACGCTTCTCCACTGCTACCCTACGCTTCTCCACTGCTACCCTACGCTTCTCCACTGCTACCCTACACTTCTCCACTGCTACCCTACACTTCTCCACTGCTACCCTGCACTTCTCCACTGCTACCCTGCACTTCTCCACTGCTACCCTACACTTCTCCACTGCTACCCTGCACTTCTCCACTGCTACCCTACACTTCTCCACTGCTACCCTACACTTCTCCACTGCTACCCTGCACTTCTCCACTGCTACCCTACACTTCTCCACTGCTACCCTACACTTCTCCACTGCTACCCTACACTTCTCCACTGCTACCCTACACTTCTCCACTGCTACCCTACACTTCTCCACTGCTACCCTACACTTCTCCACTGCTGCCCTACACTTCTCCACTGCTGCCCTACACTTCTCCACTGCTACCCTACACTTCTCCACTGCTACCCTACACTTCTCCACTGCTACCCTACACTTCTGCACTGCTACCCTACACTTCTCCACTGCTACCCTACACTTCTCCACTGCTACCCTACACTTCTCCACTGTTACCCTACACTTCTCCACTGCTACCCTACACTTCTACCCTGCTACCCTACACTTCTTTACTGCTATTAGCTCTGCTGCTTCGACTCCTACATCCTCTGTCTCCTCCCGGGCGCGAACTCCCGTCTCCTCCAAAAACCCCTCTCTTCATCCCCGTGCCAATTAATCTTCAATTAATCTGGGGCATCCCCCGCGACGCCACTCGCCCCCCCGCCCCCGCTGGCACCTGGCATGTTTTTCCCGACAATGCGGCGCCACTCAGCGACAACAACAACAACGACCTCTCGGCCAATCAGCGCCCTGCGTCCTTAATTACTCCCTGCCACCTGCTACCGTCCTCAGACAGCGCGGCCCCACATCTCGACAACAACAACCAGCCAATCAGCGCCCCGTGTCCTTATTTGCTCCCTACTTGTCTCCGGCCCTCTTGCAACAACAACACATCAATCTCGTTTGCTCCCACTGTACGCCCTGCGCGCGTACACCGACTTCAGCGTGTGACGCGTACTTTCAGGCACTACATATGTGGTGTGTGTGTGTGTTGAACTTCTTTCGCACCGTACGTAGGCAACCGTGCAAATGGCAGGTACGGAGAGGTGGCGCCAAAGATAAAACAATTGATTGACAGTCGAAAATGTGTGAGTTATAATCCTCGTTGAGGTTTGCTTTGACTCGGCTATCTAGCACGGTGGTGATGATGATCGACAAAGTGTCTGCAGTCTGTGGAGAGGGGGCCTGGACAAAATGCAACAGTTGGTACACTTGAGCGATGGGCATTTGAGCCTTGGCCTTACGTACACAGGGAGAGGGCGAGAGCCAGACTAGAAAGCACGGTAGACAACAAGGCGGAATGTTGCCCCTTCTTTTATTTAGCGGTTAACATTTATTGGTTTGAAGTTTGTTTAATATCGACAGTGTCATGCCCCACCCCCACCCTCCAGCCACTCTGAGTTTCTGTCTGCCATCTTTAAAACAAGATCACGCCACGGGCTGGCACCAACTTACACTCGTAGTTAGAATATCAAGAAATTAACTCCCTGACAAACAAACAAAAATAACCCCAATCTGTCTAATAAATGAAAAGTAGGAGCTGTATTTATTTATTCCACTGCTATAGATAAAATATGAGTTGTCCGCTTAGGAATTTGACTGGCTCATATGCTCGATAGGGTGCGTATGGGGAAATTAAACGTAATTGGCTTCCAAGTATTTTGATGTACATATTAAAAAAGTGCTCATGCAGCAATTGCAAACATCTCCGGTTGCCTATTCATCACCCCCAGGCGGGTGTTCTCATTTATTTCGTGGCTTTGAAAACTGGCGGCGATCGCTGTGTGGGGTGGAGAGGGAGGCGGATCTCTAATTAACTCGCGTCGCACAACGAAGCGCACCTCCGAAGGAGCACGTTTGACTCCGTACGGTGAAGTTCAACGTACGTACATGCAAGCGTCCGGAGCTCTACCGAACTTATGATTGCGCCAATGTGCCCGCGTGTGTTTCAGCTCAGCGCTGACATGGAGCCACGCGGGGGTGGTCCAGAGGGGACCTCTGACGAACGGGAGAAAGCCGTGCGGGTGAACATTTGCAAGGTCACCTCTGAGAAGGAGATGAGCGAGAAGAAGCGGGCAGACGCCGAGGGAACGCTCAGCAAACTAAAGGAAGGTGAGACTTGCATTGGCGCTGTGCCAAGATGTTAACTGCCTCGCCAGGTATGCGGGAGGTCGTGGGTTCGATTCCAACCCTGACTCTTCTATATTTGGAGTTTGCGTGTCTTTCTCCCTGAGATCACGTAGATTTTTCTCCGGGTCCTCCTGTTTTTACCTCCACGTTCAGAATCAACATGCGTTTATAGTATTTGGCTGCAATAAATTCCCACGTGATCGGCCACTTAGTTGAGCTATCATTTGTGGCCAGGTCCCTTTTGAAATAGAGCTATGTAGCTCAGTGGCCCTTACCTGGTGAAATAAAAAGTTGATTAAGTCTAGTCTCGACATTCTTGCCTCGAGTTTGTTCACAAGCTACAGATACAGCACAACACCTGTCAAATACGCTATTTTATTACCTGATGAGCAATTAGATAAAGATTCCAATGCAGCACCCCCTTGAAAAAAGGGTTCTTGAAACTCAATCAACATTTTCTGGATACATTTTTGACGTTATTTATAATGTGTCAATTGGGATGAAACGTTTCGCGCACTTCACTACGGACTTGATGACCCAATTTCAATTCCCAGCAGCAGTGGTGTCTGGAACAGTCCTTGGTCCTCCCTTCACCAAGCTACACTACCCAGCTTGGTGAAGTGAGGTCAAACAACTCCCAAGACAGCATGGAGAGGCCTTCATGCAGCCGTTGATTGACAAAGGGCTGGCAATTTCTATTTCTACGAACATATATTTTGTAATTCACCTGGGTGGCACTTTAGTTAGAGCCATTAACTCATGATGGGAATTGTGTGAGTGAAAATGTCAATCAGCTTTTGACTCAACCCATCACCTCCCTGGGGAGATGATGGCTTGAGTCAATATATACCGGTCTCTGGGAAGTCAACCACATATCTCCTGTTGAGTGATTGACCTCTATTATTATTGGAATGTTCAAGTTACACCACTTGCTCAATACGACCGCCGAGATGACTGCAGCAAACTCGCGTGAGAATTGGAAATATTTTAAAGTTTTAACTTTCTTTTTTAACACGTGGAACTCACTTAACTGACAGCGAGCGAGTCACCACCAGGAGGTTTCTTAAATATGTTCCCTAAAATAACGTTGAGGTGTGTTCATGCGTGCTGTGACCCACAATGGCCCGCAACAACACGTAATGAACGTGGACACCACATTGCCTTTTTGCCGTTGACCAAGCCCCCATCATCTAAATGGAGCACCCTTGTCAATAACATTTGATAATGCAGCAGTGCTCGTTTAACAAGCCTGCCGCATGCTGAACTGTCCCAGAAGGTGGAAACTAGTCCATAGTTTGCGTGCTTAAACAAACGCTGCTTGATCATATTTCCTCGAGAAGCTAATAGGTCAATGACTAAAAGTAATGTTTAATGTTTAGGTGGAGACGTCGAATGGAGGCCTTGATATTGGTAAATTGCAGAGTCGTTTTAGTGAGTGTGCGTGTTTGTTCTGTAGGCGTGTGGAATTTGCTCATGAAAATGGACTGCAATTTGGAAGAGCTCAAGCAAGGCTTGGCTTGGAAGGAAGGAGTCACAGACCAAAACATTGCCGCCTATCTCATCCTGATCAAGCAAGAAGCCTCGCGGCTTCTCTCTGCCCGTGATTACCTGCAGTCAAAGGTTGAAATTTTCTACCCGGAACGCGATTCTCTTCTTGCATGTAGCAATTCGTTCAGGAGCTAAATGCCAATATCGAGGTCTGCTTGCCACGAGAGGGCTTCAGGAGAGAGTTTGTATAGTTTCGTGCTATTCATCAGACTACAATGGTTCCCTCTGCGGTCCATAGTTTGTGTTTCGTGGCCACAGTCGCACAGCTGTGGCTTGTCTCTAATGCTCAATTTATGGAGGAGATGTGCACATCGGCTCGTTCATGATGTTCTGATGCGGTTGATGTTAACCCAATTGTCTTTGAGGAATGTCAAAATAAGGAGGTGCGATGTTGGGATCTGGAATGAGGTGTTTATTTAGGACGCCTGCCTTTCTCCACTCGCTCCATCAGCGTTCTTCTGTATTTGTATCACGACCTGCGGTTTACCCATTTCTACTGCTGAGTGGACAGTGGCAGCGAGGGACGGGGTGGGATTAGGCGAATAAAATAAAATAAAATAGTTGCCCAGTGTCTCCACTGCCGTGCCAGGAGATTGAACCTGCAACTTCTCGATTAAACTGAAAAAGTGTGTTTAGTTGTGCTGTCCTTCCCCCGCACTTCCGATCAGCGCGATTGGCCACGTGCCGAGAGGTTTAACTTACATACGCACCTTCTTGGTTCTTTCGGTAAAGTCACGTAGAAGGGAAGTAATAAAATAATAAAAATAAAACATAATAAAATGAAATAATTCTCACGACGTTGTAGCTGCTTGCGTTGTAGCCGAAACGTCGTGAGAATTATTTCATTTTATTATGTTTTATTTTTATTATTTTATTACTTCCCTTCTACGTGACTTTACCGAAAGAACCAAGCAGATGAATCCCTGCAGTCACGAAAGCTTTAAATCGAAAAATTACATACGCACGTACATAAAGTGGCACGAAGCTATTTTATTAGACCATCCAATGTGCTTTAAGCAACGAGAGGTGGAGTCAGCAGTGCTCGCCATGAGAATGATTCCACGCAGTCATGAGTATTCATTCCAGCGCAGACAGCTAATGTTGCAAATTCGCCCGTAAAAGACGCATGGGGAAGCTGTTGAATTTGAACCGTCAGCTCGTGAAAGAAAAAAAAGAAACTCATAAAAAAGTACAGGCTACCCAGCACTTTCATGAAATGTTAGGTCCTAATTATGATGAGTGGCGATTAATTCATCATCTCGGCTGGCACAATTGTGAATATTTGCACAACTTGGCTTGTGATGTCTGGCTGGGTGGTGCTGTGGTTGGAGCACCCAAATCACACTCAGGAGGATACACATTTATACTGTAGGCTTTCACGATAATTATATGTTTTTTATATATATATAAAACTTTGAAGGCAGTTTTTGATGATAAATGTGTTCAGTTTTCTGTTCATTGTTATTGTGCACCAATTCCAACGCAGCAGTATTGCCACAAGGCATTTCATTATTAATAAGAACGATACAAGATCATATTCAAGTTAGGCATCAGCTCAGTCCATAATCTCCCCAGGGTAATTAAAATAAGTACCAATTAGTCATCCTTGAGAAGGACACCTTGGAAATTTGGAATCCCCACACTCAGCCACAAATTAAGATGAATGGTATCATTTCGATTTAAAGCTTTCGTGACTGCAGGGATTCATCTTCTTGGTTCTTTCGGTAAAGTCACGTAGAATTGAAATAATAAAATAATAAAAATAAAACATAATAAAATAATTCTCACGACGTTTCGGCCACAACGCAAGCAGCCGTCCTCAGGTGAAGAACAGGTCTGTCGATAAGACAGAGTCTGAAGTCTTATCGACAGACCTGTTCTTCACCTGAGGACGGCTGCTTGCGTTGTGGCCGAAACGTCGTGAGAATTCTTTCATTGTTTTAATTTTATTATTTTATTATTTCAATTCTACGTGACTTTACCGAAAGAACCAAGAACATGAATGGCATCATATTGCGCTGATCATGAGCTATGCTATAGACTACTTTTATTTTACCAGGTAAGGCCCACTCAGCTGTATAGCTCTTTTTCTGAAGCAACCTGGACACAAATGATAACTCAACGAAGTGGTTTATCACGTGGAAATGTATAGCAGACAAACACTCTAAATGCGTGTTGATTATAAACGTGGAGAGAAAAATCAGAGGACCCAGAAAAATCCACACAGGGAGAGAGAGACATGCAAACTCCAAATATACAGGCGTTAGAGTCGGTATCAGAACGCACGACCTCCTGTTTCCAGGCGAAGTGGTTAACATTTCGCCACCGTGGCGCCCATAAACGCACATGGTAGCTGAGTCAGGATTTACACGTCCCACTGAGTTAAAGCCAGGTTCGTAAGTAAGGGGATGCCACCACGGTGTTAAAACACTAGTGCAAGTTTCTTAAAACCAGATGCGTCCTTCCACCAAGAAGTGCAAATGTGTGCGTCACCGTTAGTGAATCCGGCAGGCTGTGTGTGTTGGGGTAAATTGTGCGTCCTCCCACCCCTTCCGAGATGACTGATAATTCTGGAAGAGAAGGCCAAATACCCTCTGGAGAAGATTTATAGCGCTCCCTTTAGTGGTTGTCCTTCTGCCAGCAGGGACGTGAGTAAGGAATTGCAGGCTGCACCTGTACGTGCCATTTTTTTTTTTACCTTACAAAAAACCACGTGGGGTAGGGGCCTTTAAATCGCCGTCAAAACATTTAGGTACAAAGCCCGGCCATGGATTTACGCGGCGGCTCATCATCCCTGCGAGATTGGTTACGAAAAAAAACAACAACAGAAAAACACTCGTCAAAAGTATCAGACAAACATCCCAATGCAGGACCCTCTGGCTAGAGTGATAGTGAAGGACAAAGATACACTCTAAATAAGGGCTCTCGAGAGAGAGCTTTCTAAAACTCTCTCTAGTGGGGGCCCTTCCACCAGCAGTCGCGCGAGCAAACAATTGCAGGGTTGCACCTTTGCCTGGTGTAGGTTATGGCTGAATGTGCGGCCTATTCAGAACAGAAATCCCCAGCAGTGTTTGGGCACCTAATCACGTTAATGCGGCGCTCCTCGGGGGAATGACTGTGGACGCGTCTGTTAAGCGACGTGGATTTGAAAGCGGGATCCTTGAGATGTTGGTTTTTAAGGTCACTATTGACATCGGTGCTCTTTTCAATTCGCCACGGAAAATACTGCTGTCGTCTTAACCGAACGTCCGCGCAGATAAAGGCAACGGAACCTTTGGGAAAATTGGACACAGACAACGCCAGGCCAGTCAAGAATTCGCTCTTGGATGTGTACACAATGGAACTCCCGAGCACAACGTAAGTGCATGATTGCCACACTCTGGGTTGATGTTACGCGTGGGTGGCAATTGCTCAAAATCCATCGGAAATTTCGCTCGAATTATTTTCTTTCCGTACCCCATCTATCTCGTATACTGACCGAGTAATGTACTTTTTGTCAGCTCTGTATTGCAACAACAGAAATCCCCTTGTGATGTCGAGCCCCCAATACCTGCTCTGTGTCGTAATTGGTGAGGAGTCGGCCGTATGGCGAAGCCGGCTGATGCCCTTGGTCAGAGCACAGAGCCGGCAACCACTCAGATGTGGGTTTCAAACTCTTGACAGCAGCCGGCTGTGATCGTGAAAACTGGGTTTTAAAGGGGCAAGTGATCTGATTGTTGTCAGTCGAATCGCCAATTACTGATCCTTATTGCGGTACCCCAGGGTACCAAATCATACAAAATGGCCGAGGCAATGAAATATTTCATTTCTGGGACACTTTTTTTCCCAGGGGTGTACTTAAACTCCGCGACTGGGGTACCAATCAATCCTAAATCGGTGCCACTCTGCGATGTCGAAACGCAGCGAGGACGATTGCGCTGAAATCCTGAACGCTCGCGGTACGCACCGTAGTGGTGCATCGTGTACAGCTCGTCGAGATGAGTCGATTGCCGCATCGCCGACCATCAACAGACTCAAAATGACTGCATCACGGACATTATGCGAGAGGTGGGGTACTGTGGTACCCCGGGGTAACGCCTTAAGGTTCAACTATAGAATAATAAGCAACTATTTTTCCAGTCTCTGTGGGCAAAAATTAATATATCGAGACAATTCAAGCTCGGAGAATCCTGATCAATTGTTACACGTTTAGTAGTCATGCTCTGTGGACATTTATTTTAAAGTTGTGGGACTTCGCTGACCGAAGGATTTGTTAAAGAATGCTCTCTGATGTGGCTTTTTTTTGGGGGGGGGGGGAAGGGGGGGGAATAAAATGGTGATAAAAAATTGTACCGTGTCTCTTTTTACCAATTCATCCTCTAGCAAGTCATCATGCGATGCAATCCTCTTAGACCGTTGCGAATCAGTTTGTGGCAGGTCTACGTTTTGTCAGCACTCTGAAGCATTTCCTGTATATTACACTGCCGCCTCTGTAATTCGATGAGCACTGGGGTATGCACGGATATGTGAAAATGGTTCGGTATGTGAACTGGGGAGGGCAGGGGGGGGAGCTTCAGGGCGGGGGGGGGGCACATCGCAATATCTATACATACTGACAAACTAACGCCATTTCTTTAGAACAGTTTTTTACGGTTAGTTTTCTGTCCTTCCCCAGCACCGCCGATGAGCACTGCAGTGGGAAAGAAGTTAAAAGTTAACGTAGATACGTGGACAAATAACTGCACTGGGTGTGCTCGATGTATTGGTCCGGGCAGATATGTGGCAGTCGGATATGCGATATTGTACAGTTTTTTTTGCACGCAAACACTCCGGTAACATGTGGTTCATTCATTATTCTTCTCTCTCCTCGGTTGCAGACTGGACTGGGATAGTGGGGAATCCAGTGAGGAAGGCTCAGATCTCAAGCCGCGTGAAGTAACGAAGCAATGATGATGCGTTTGCGTCATGTCCCAGATCTCAAGATTCACAAGACATTACGGCGAATCGTATCCATGCCAACACAAATCTCTATAACTCACTTACTTTGTCCAAATCCGTAAACTGTTGACAGCTGAACTCCAAAGTAATCTTTCATGATGTTCCGCAGCCTGGAGGTGAACCTTTGTCACCCTCTACAGAGAGTTATCCAGAGGCTCTTCTCGTGGGGACCCTTCTGCCAGCAGTGGCGTGAGAAAGCAGTTTCAGTGCAGCACCTTTTTACTTATCTTCGTAAAAAACCTCATCAAACCTGAACACTTTTAATTTTTTGCAGAGGTGCCCACTTTGGGTGATATATTTATCTGAATCAGTTCTGCCGCGACTTATTAAACGGGCACTGTAGAATGCAGAGAACACCGTTGCGTGGGAGGTAATACTACTGAAAGTCAGTCCACTCGTCATTTGGACATCTCACCAGACACGATCAAATATGCATGGCCCAGTAACCTCACCTCCACAATTGCTGGATTGCAGGCATGCGCCAACCGTGCCACAGCTATGCTGTGGATTTTGTGGAACACCCCGCCCCCCCTGCTAATAAATGATGATTCTACACGGGGCAGAGGATGACCAAGAAACAGATGAACCGATGGAGTGGAGCAGGAAGCACGAAAGGGTAGAGGAATGACATCGGGATATGAGCGACGGATGGGACCTGCTAATAATGATGACGATGATCATCATCTTGTTTGCTGATCATCATCATGGACATATGCCCACCGCTGCAAGAAGTTTCGTAGACATGGCAGCCTCTGTAAATTGTCATAATGTGAAATATAACAATAGGCAGTACAGCAAGCAGGCTTCTAACCAATCACGACAGAGACTTAGGGGATCACCTCTTTGTACATGTCGATTAGCTGTTCGAATTATGGGGCTTTTTTTTGTTTTTTTTTTGAGGCGAGCTGTGAACATGATTTAGTCAAACAATGCTGAGCAGGTTGAGCATCAATCGTGCGAGGGCGTAGGTCACGCCGTTGCGCTGCATGAACTCTCCAACGTGCCTTCGGGTCGTAACCGCTTGACGTCAGAGGTCGCAAACGGGTTTTGATTCCTTACCCCTACCCGTACCCTACCCGAAATGAGTGACAAACGGTTACTCACCAGTGACTCACGGCCTACCCGTACCCGGCCGCACCAGGGTCGCAAACGGGTACCCGTACCTGGCCGGGTACGGGTAGCCGGGTATCGGGTAGGGTACGGGTATCGGGTACCCGGTTGCAACCTCTGCTTGACGTTCAGCATGGTGTCTGTCGTTTCGCTTCACGTGTTGGGAGCTTCTTCAGGAACTGAATAGTTCCGTGGAACAGGGAGGGGGGGGGAGGTGTGGCGCTATTCAACGGAATGGTTCTCGAAACGCTCGATCCCAAACAGATGGAACAGGCGGAGTCCACAGTGTTGCTGAATTGCCCTCTCCTGGCGAGCCCGGGTATGTGACCCACTCAACACCCAGAGTGCTTATAGACCACGTGTATAAGCCACCACGGCCGCTCTGCTGAACTCAGTCAGTATTGGTCCTGCATGGGTTGGTGGGGCACCGCAAACACATCGGAGAGGTGCACGTGAAAAAGCCTTCAAGGAGACGATAATGTCTTCTTGGTTCTTTCGGTAAAGTCACGTCGAAGGGAAATGATAAAAATAAAACATAATAAAATACAATTCTCACGACGTTTCGGCCACAACGCAAGCAGCCGTCATCAGGTGAAGAACAGGTCTGTCGGAAAGTCAGCGTCATTCAGACAGACCTTTTCAGACGCTGTCTTTCCGACAGACCTGTTCTTCACCTGAGGACGGCTGCTTGCGTTGTGGCCGAAAGGTCGTGAGAATTGTATTTTATTATGTTTTATTTTTATCATTTCCCTTCGACGTGACTTTACCGAAAGAACCAAGAAGATGAATCCCTGCAGTCACGAAAGTTTTAAATAGAGACGATAATGTGTTTTTGTATACTGGATATATATTAGTATAAAACACGCACACGAGGATTGAAATGCACCCGTCAATTCACTGCTTGAGGCGCCACGGACGCAAGATGTTAACTACCTCGCCTGGTATGCAGGAGGTCCTGGGTTCGATCCCAGCCCTGATGCCTGCTGTATATTTGGAGTTTGCATGTTCTCTCCGTGGTCGCGTGCATT
Organism: Lampetra planeri; assembly: GCF_965212315.1. NCBI lineage: Eukaryota > Metazoa > Chordata > Hyperoartia > Petromyzontiformes > Petromyzontidae > Lampetra > Lampetra planeri. Next base: position 4,827,332 of record NC_136131.1, read on the forward strand.
TTTCTTCCAGGTCCTCAGATTTTCGCTCCACGTTTATAAATTTCCACATGATGAGCCCCTTCGTTGAGCTATCATTTGTGACCAGGTCGCTTCTGAAAAAGAGCACGGTTTGCTACGTACGGTGCGAAAGAAGTTCAACATACAGACATATAGCTGAGTGGGAGCCTTACCTGGTAAAATAAAAATAAGTACATCGTAAAAATAAAATTAACATTGGGGCAATATGGGAGGGAGGGGGGTAAGCGTTGAGAGGATTGTTTATTTAATTACAGCCGAGCTCAGGCAATCAATCACTCCTGCAATCCATCACCACCCCACCTCGAGACACAAAGTGCTGACGCCAGTCCCAGCGCGCCCTGAGCGGCAGCTTGGTGTTCCCGCACGCGCGGGGAGGCAGCGTGTTGGCCACGTGGGGACCGTTGGTCCGGTAAGAGCCGATAGGTGAATAACTACAACATAGAAGGAAAATAATAAATGTTCACGTTGTCTCAAAGTCCAGAATGAACGTCTTCCCGTGCTGTTGATGCAGATGCGATCACCATTCGATTCATTCTCATAGATTGGTTGCAAGTGTGTTCATTTTTTTTAACAACAACATTTTTGATGCAGGAATATGTTTCTTCCTCTTCTTCTTCGTAAGGCTGATGTTGGTATAGAGCAACAATTATACATTTACACTGAGGTGGTTGAGCCTTGTGATTGCGTCATGAGTAGCAGAGTGCATCGGTGTGATGATGCATCATTTATATTCGCGCCTGCTGGTTATATATTCCAAGATCTGCTCTGGGTGACCACAGACGCACACTGACCGGAGTGTTAATTAATGATCTATAATGAATGAGTAAATTTGGGTAATCGTTTCAGCCCCTCCCTCCCCACTACGTACTGTGGCCACCTGCGGAAAACAATAAATTAAATTTCCCTTCGTTTTACGATGAAATTTCCACCTAAGTTGTATTATGCAATCAAGCCCAGGCGCCTCGAATCTGAAGTCTGGAAGGAGATGGGGGTCTGTGGCCACGTGTGTGTGTGCGCTTGCTTGTTTGTTGTGCGTCTGAACGTATCCTCGTGTGTCGTGTGCGCATTTGTGTGTGAGATCATGCACGCAGAGGAGCCCTCTGTGACCGATGTATCCCTGTTCACGGGTGAAATGATTCCGTGCTGAGTGAATTGACGATGCGTTACGCTCCACATATGTTGTGATCAAATTTCGGCACGGGTATTTTTTTTTTACAGTTCAAATTGCTTAAAAATATATAGCGGCTAAAAATGAGTACGTTTAAGTGAAATTCTTCTGCTTTAAAATAACGTCGTGTTTTGTTTCAACATTTTCTTTCGTGGTAAATATAATCCAACATGTGATGTGACTTTTTTTATATAAATAAGATGTATTCATCCTTTAAATAGTCGCTCCTTCGGCTTGTTTCGTATCGGCGTTTGGGAAAAAAAACAACAACGTGGCTACAATTGAATTTATTTTTTTATGAATAATAACAATTAAAATTAATAATGCACATTCCATCCTAGGATCCCAATGCGCAAGCCTTTCCGTGGCATCCAGGATGGCAGCTGAGTCGAGCACTCTACTTGCTCCACCAGTATTGGGAAGCCATCCGAGATATGCGACCCGTTGGTTCACAGCAGAGGTCGCAACCGGGTACCCGATACCCGTACCCTACCCGATACCCGGCCGGGTACGGGTACCCGTTTGCGACCCTGGGGCGGCTGGGTACGGGTAGACCTTGAGTCACTGGTGAGTCACCGTTTGTCACTCATTTCCCAACGTCTTGTCTCTTCTCACCATTCAAGTTCCTAGAATCAACCCACCCGCGCCTGCAACATGGCTTCATCCCAGAGGTCGCAATCAGGTACCCGATACCCGTACCCTACCCGTACCCGGCCGGGTACGGGTAGGGTACGGGTACGGCAGGGTACGGGTACGGGTACCCGTTTGCAACCCTGGTGCGTACGGGTATGGGTAAGGAATCAAAACCCGTTTGCGACCTCTGGTTCACAGTTTTGACGAGTCCTCGATCTAACATTCGTGGAGGAAAGAAATCCCCAGAACCTCCTCGGTAGGTCCCTGTGTTGCTGGCGCGCGGTTGAGAGCGGTCCCCGCTGCCATCGGCGTGGCGGAGAGAAACCAGGGGGCTTCAGTGAGGTCCTTGTTTCGGGCGTCGCTGTTGTACCTCACATCTTCGCGTCCTCGTCGACGTTTATTCAATTTTAACACATTTGTTGAGCCGATGAATTGTGTGCTCAATATTGGCAAGCAACAACTGAGTGACTACTTTGTGACGAACGGAGTTGTTTAGAAATGATTTTATCAATCGTGAAATGTGTACGGCGTTTTAATAGTCCTGTGTGTAATTTACGTCAGTCGAAAATAATCTATATTCAAATGAACGTATTGTATTTCAAATCGGTGTTTAATAAACAAATCGGAAATCAAAGTGTCTCCCTCATCATATAAGAAGTGTGGCAGTGCTCATAAAGTCAATGGTGGAAATTGAATATTGCTTTACAACCATGCATTGCATCCGTAGTGATGATATTAATTTGATTCCCAGCTGTGAAGTAAACTTTCAAATTGAAAGCCAAAGCTTTAACTCAGAATCAGAGTCTTTCAGAATCAGAATATTTATTGAGACTGCAGGAGAAATCCGAAGAGCTATGAAGCTATTTTTGTTCGCAGATGTCCAGTACGGACGGGTGAGCAAGTTACGAAATGCACCATGACCACCACCCAGCAGGATGGATAGCGATGCTTTAATTAGAGGGTTTAAACCTCGAAAGGGAGAGGCACAGAGGCTTCATAAATCCCGTCAACTTTCTCCAGTGAACTGATTTACACACAGAAATATTGTCGAAAAATGTACACCGTTCAGGAGGCATGTGCTACTGATTTGTATATATATGTATGTTAAACTTCTTTCGCACCTTACGTAGCGAACCGCGCTAATCAGAGGTGCGGGGGAAGCACAACAAACAAAATACCAAAAGCATTTCTAAATAAATTAGTGTTCAATCTCGTTGCAAAAGTGCATAGCTCCGGTGGCTTCCTAATATCGGAAGGAGGAGCGTTCCAGACGGCCGCAGAAGTGCATCTGAAAGTACAATGGGTAGCCAAAAGCCGCTGCGATGATGACGCGGAGTTCGCGTAATGGTTCACGCTCCTTGACGTGATCGGCAAGCTCTAGTGTTTCATTTGTGGCAAATCCCTTTGTGTGTATCGAGGGCTTTCTCGGTTAAAGTGAGATGGTAAAGGCAACTGCCCCCCCCCCCCCCCGTATCATGGAGTCGGTGCTCTGGGCTCAATTTAAGGTAAAGGTGCAGCCGTGAAATCGCTTCCTCACGCCGCTGCTGTCGGAAGGGCCTCCCACCAGAGGGCGCTTGAGGGAGCCCCTTGAGAGCAGTGCTCTTCGCTCGTTTTCAGAGGGGGACACTTTTTGCCGATATAAGACACCGTCAGTGCGGGGGCCGCCACGCAGCATGCCCGGGGTCTTTTCACTATTTGTGTATTGGGAGTGTGGAGGGGTGGGAGGGGTGGTTATTTGTATCTGAGGTTAAATCATGAGCCTGCGTGCTTATGAAATGCGTGAGTTATTTACTTACTTGCCTTTAGGCCGCACGTAAGGCCACCAGGGGCCGCCTGTAGCCCGCGAGCCACGCAATGAAGAACGCCGCTCTCTCTCGAGGGGGGGGGGGTATTTGGTGGGCAACATTTGCAAGCTGGCAAGATTTTCTTGGAGGAGAGGTGGTGAATAGCCACGCTTTACCCCAGCACGAGTGACCCGCTCGTCAACTGCTAACTCGTACACCCAATAGTGCTGCTCGGTGGACAGAGGCCGTGGGATTTAAGAAATCAGGACCACTGTTACAGCCCAGAAAGCTGTGGATTGCAAGTCCAATGTGCGAACAGCATCCCCCGCCCCCGGGCCCCCCGCATGCTGTCGGCGCATTTACACATTCCATGTAAATCAAATAAAAAATTGTCTTACGCTCAATCGTGCGTGGGGCAAGTGCGCTTTCCTCCCATTGGCAGCTCTGAACCAGTGCCGGAAAATTCCACATTCCGATGGGAGCCAGTCGCTATAAAAACGGTCATCTGCTAATATTCCATTTTTTATATATATATAACTACAAACGTTGGCCCCCATGTGACGAACGTACGTATACATTCCTACACACGCACACAAAAATAAAACATCGACTGGACTTGCAATCCAGATGTCGCTGGCTAAAACAATGGAGTTACGCTTCCTAACCATCCGCCCCATCGTCTCTGTCCACCCAGCAGTGTGAATCGTTACGCCGCATCTACATCCTCTGGTCGAGCACCAATTGGGTCGAGGCTCAAAAGAAAGCCGTCCCTGGTATGGACCAATCAGTTTCAAGGACAATGCCAATATATTATCATAGTATGTATTTTGTTTTGCATTTTGACTGCAAGTATTCTGGTTAATGCAGACATGAATCCTCGTAAAAAAAGTTTAAGTTTTGTTGCCAGAAAAAAGTGGAAAACCCCTATTATTAGTTACGCCGCAGTTAGACGATCGGCAGTTCGTGTGTGCTGGGATTCAGTGTGGCTACTCCCACCTCATCCAAGGCACCTGGCCAACGGTCAAAGGGTTGAGCGAAATACCTTCTTGGGTGGAGGCCCTTCTGGTCAGCTGTGGCGTGAGCAGGCAATTGCAGGGCTGCACCTTCACCCTTTACATAAAAAAAAATCACCTTGAGAGAAAAAAAAAGCGAATCGTACTTCCTCCTTAAAATATATTCCACGCTCAGAAGATGACAATAAACAGCCACGCTCGTGGAAGGAGGAAACAAACCTCGTCACCTGTCCCTATATAAAGTGTCTTGACCATTTGAGATAAGGGCAATTAAATCAATGGGACGTCGTTTGATCCCAAGGTGGCTCCTGCCAAGTTATACCTCGACGCAGCTATCAGTTGTTGGCTCTGATAATGGAATCAATGAATTATCTTTGTAACCTTTGCCAGAAGCGCAACTGGATAAACCATCAAGAGGAATACAATGTACATCAATAAAACCATCTAAACGTTTCCTAGGCCTTTTGTGTAATTATTTTCAGCTTATTTTTTCAGGATTCTCCTGCCAAGTTTTCGCAGTAGAGGGGGCGGGGCAATGTTGTGCCGTGGCCCAACTTAGTAATTTCAGGACATTTTTCAGCATTGCGATATTTTGGCCATTACCAGTAACATTGTATTCGGGAGGGAGTGGGGTTTGGGGGGGTAGCTGTGATAAGAAATTGGAGAACGCAGAGAAAACCCATGCGGAACAGGGTGAGAACTCACAAACTCAACAAGTCGGTAATCAAACTCAGGGTTTGATAATTGTTTTTTTACCCTTTTATCTGGCAAACAAAACTGACACCTTTTTTACAAGGAGTCATGTTTGCATTGACCACAATACCTGCAGTCGGAATGCAAACAAAAAACACAACTCTGATAATGTATGCACTGTCCTTAGAGACTAGGCTTTAAGGAAAGCTGTCTCAGATGTGGACCAATCAATTTCAAGGACAGTGCATACATTATCAGAATTGTGTTTTTTGTTTGCATTCCGACTGCAGGTATTTTGGTCAATGCAAACATGACTCCTTGTAAAAAAAAGTGTCAGTTTTGTTGCCAGATAAAAGGGTAAAAAAAACAATTATCATAATTTGCTACTGGCAAAGGAGGTTACAAAAATCAGGGTTGTTTTGTTATGAGGCACAGATTGCAACCGCCGCGCCCTTGAGAGACAAAGTCAGAGCGAAAACGTTGCCCTCGAATGTGACAGTGTCACGAAGGTCCGAGAAACAACAATTTGTGTGTGTGGCAGTGCATATCGGTCGGATGCTAATGCAGACCATTAATGCGGGCAAACTCATGTTTATCTTTGAAATGTCACCAATTAAATAAAGCAGCACAAACTGGTAATTATGTGGGGCTTATGTGCAATTAATCATGACCTCTACCTTAGAGCTTAGAAATTAAACTTGGAAAATCAGTGGCCACAATTTGAATGAAGCTCATTACCAAATGTGCGTCCAAAGCCCTACAAATTATTCTAATCCTTAATTAAACTTTTCTTAACATTTACCAAAGCGGAATCTCTTAAGCCTCGCCATATCTTTTCTCTTTGGTTGTTAATCTGGCGGCTAAATGCATCAGACTTTCCCACACACTCGATAATCCTAGTCTGCAAATGAGAACAATGAAATCATATTTACAACAAAGGGCTTTCTGTGATCACAGAGGTTATGAAGTTACGACTTTCCAACTGCCACATGTATTGGAATAACTTGCGCATCTCCAGCTGAACTATCTGTCTTTTTTAGCGTGCGTGCGTGCGTGATGTTGTTCACACGAATGCCAAGAAATGCTTGATGGAATTCAAATTGACACGAAAAAACTCAACGCATTTCCGGACAATGGCTCTTCTTCATAGCACAATTGCCCCAGAAACATTGACCGTCATGTGCTTTCCTTTTGAACTGTGTTATTGACAAATGTTTTCAGTTAGTTTTTATTTTGTTATTTGTGCTTGGACACCACTTGCCAATGCAGCAGCAGCAGCGGGGGCGCCAAATAATCTCTTGAATTTAAATTGCGATGGAACGTAGCCCCGCGTGAACTCCCTCCCTGAGCTGTACAAAGAAAGCAGCTTCTGCTGTGAAGGGAAGTGCGCTTCATCTTCCCAGACGCAGTGTGACCAAATAACGAGAGTAGAGATGAAAAATAAATCTCCAACTGTTACAACGGCGGGGAAAGGAGACGCCCCCCACCAACCCACAGTGGCTATGAGATGTTAACTACCTCGCATTGTATACAGGAGGTCGTGGGTTCGATCCCGACCCTGACACCTGTATATTTTGAGTTTGTATATTCTCCCCGTGGTCCCTCCGAATTTAGAATCAACATGCGTTTAGGTCGCTTCTGAAAAAGAGCGATAGAGCTCAGTGGATCTTACTTGGTAAAATAAAATAAATACAATAGTTTCTAGTTTATACCCACCATGCAGAAGCAGTTATAAACGAGTTTATACGTGGGTCGGTGATGGTGGTCTATAACCCAGCACTGTGGGAGCAGCAAGCTTCGAGGGACCGCACAAATATTGCCAAACTCCCCGTGAGTGTTGCGGTGGTGGGTATCATGGTTTACCGAAAGAACCAAAGAATAAGTCTACATTATAGACTGCCAGTACGCTCACTCAGTTTAATAACCATTGCTACGGTCTACATTATAGACTGCCAGTACACTCACCAAACTTAATAACCAGGCTACAGTCTACATTATAGACTGCCAGTACGCTTACTCAGTTTAATAGCCATTGCTACAGTCTACATTATAGACTGCCAGTACGCTCACTCAGTTTAATAACCAGGCTACAGTCTACATCATAGACTGTCAGTACACTCACTCAGCTTAATAACCAGGCTACAGTCTACATTATAGACTGCCAGTACGCCAACTCAGTTTAATAGCCATTGCTACAGTCTACATTATAGACTGCCAGTACACTCACTCAGTTTAATAGCCATTGCTACAGTCTACATTATAGACTGCCAGTACACTCACTCAGTTTAATAGCCATTGCGACAGTCTACATTATAGACTGCCAGTACACTCACTCAGTTTAATAGCCATTGCTACAGTCTACATTATAGACTGCCAGTACGCCAACTCAGTTTAATAGCCATTGCTACAGTCTACATTATAGACTGCCAGTACACTCACTCAGTTTAATAGCCATTGCTACAGTCTACATCATAGACTGTCAGTACACTCACTCAGCTTAATAACCAGGCTACAGTCTACATTATAGACTGCCAGTACGCCAACTCAGTTTAATAGCCATTGCTACAGTCTACATTATAGACTGCCGGTACACTCACCCATCTTAATAGCCATTGCTACAGTCTACATTATAGACTGCCAGTACGCTCACTCAGTTTAATAGCCATTGCTACAGTCTACATTATAGACTGCCAGTACGCTCACTCAGTTTAATAGCCATTGCTACAGTCTACATTATAGACTGCCAGTACGCTCACTCAGTTTAATAGCCATTGCTACAGTCTACATTATAGACTGCCAGTACGCTCACTCAGTTTAATAGCCATTGCTACAGTCTACATCATAGACTGCCAGTACGCTCACTCAGTTTAATAGCCATTGCTACAGTCTACATTATAGACTGCCAGTACGCCAACTCAGTTTAATAGCCATTGCTACAGTCTACATTATAGACTGCCAGTATGCTCACTCAGTTGAATAACCAGGCTACAGTCTACATTATAGACTGCCAGTACACTCACTCAGTTTAATAGCCATTGCTACAGTCTACATTATAGACTGCCAGTACGCTCACTCAGCTTAATAACCAGGCTACAGTCTACATTATAGACTGCCAGTACGCTCACTCAGTTGAATAACCAGGCTACAGTCTACATTATAGACTGCCAGTACGCTCACTCAGTTTAATAACCATTGCTACAGTCTACATTATAGACTGCCAATACGCTCAGCAAGCTTAAAAACCAGGCTACAGTCTACATTATAGACTGCCAGTACGCTCACTCAGTTTAATAACCATTGCTACAGTCTACAGTATAGACTGCCAATACGCTCACCAGCTTAAAAACCAGACTACAGTCTACATTATAGACTGCCAGTACGCTCACTCAGTTTAATAACCATTGCTACAGTCTACAGTATAGACTGCCAGTACGCTCACCGAGGTTAAGAACCAGGCTACAGTCTACATTATAGACTGCCAGTACACTCACTTAGATTAAGAACCAGGCTACAGTCTACATGAGTGTTTTTTTTTTATTAAAATTTGTATTCACTATATTTTTATTTAAAAAAATATATCTACGTGCCTTTACCGAAATAACCAAAAAATAGGTTACCCTGGTGTAGTGGTTTTTCGTGCTGCGCTACGAACCTGGCCATCCAAGTTCGATTCCCCCTCACGACCAGTGACCATTGTCTCTAGCGGTCTTGGACCTCCCCTAGGTCGACTCAGCCTCCAATGAGTACCTGGTGCGGTGTGTAAACATCGCTACTGGGGAAACAAAGGCTATCGTGTGCCGTGCCAGGCTCCATACGTGTCCACTAACAGCAATTGCCCCAACAGTCTGTTAAGGCTATACGGGGAATCTTTGTGTTCGTCTTTGGTACCAGAAGGCAATACAGTAACAATGCGGACTTGAACTATTCTGTCTGCTTGTGGTAGAGTGTTTTCCCCTCGCACGCGTGGGTTTTCTCCTGGTGCCGAGGTTTCCTCCCACGTGTAAACACTGACGAATAACGCCATCCATATATAGAGGACTGCAGAGCTCGGGCAATTGTTGTTTGCTGGCTAATCACGTGTCTGTTGTTTCCTCGCGCCTCTCGTGCCGTTCTCTCTCTTTTAAAAAAAAAAATTCTCTCTCTCTCTCTATGAGAGTGAGTGAATACTCTGCGCGTTACACGTTCAAAGTATGCGTGCAATGTATAATAATCAACAACACTTTGTCAAGTTATTGCTAGATGAATACCGCCCCCCCCCCGTGACGCTGCTTGTCACGGGGGTTCATTGTCAATAACCTCATGCTGGACGGTTGTTTTGGCTGGTGATGGGTGAGTGGGACTGGTTCAAATCACTCACCAGTAGGGTTGCTCCCTCCATGGTCCATCAACCACCCACCTAGATAACACAATCTGTGTGCAAATAAATGCCCTTCTCACAACCCACTGTATAATGGAAATTGCTAGTTAATACACAAAGTATCCTCTCTTTCCCCCATATTTTTCACCTATTTCTGACACCTGGTAACGTAGATTGCAGTGTAACGGATGGCATTGTTTTCAGCATGTTTACTTGGAAGGAAAAAAAAATCTAATTATTAATAGCAGACACGTTAAATTGACCTTCATGTGTTTGGAACATCGCTGTCACGATTCTCTCTCTCTCTGTGAGCCGTGTCCTCTCTCAAATACATCATGTCCTTCCTTCCATTAAGCTCTGGCCATGATATTTACTCAAGAACGTTGCATTCAATGCTCCCTCCCAGCTGCATCCAATTGTTAAAATTGTTGATTGTACCAAATTGGCTGTATTCCCCACAGTCATATACCTATAATTTTCCCAAAGCACATTCATATGCAGCCTCATTTCACTTTTAGATTTGAAGCTTTTGTGACTGCAAGGATTCATACTCTTAGATTTTTTCGGTAAAGTCACGTAGGTGAAAATAAAAAATAAAAAAATAAAAATAAAAAATACAAATAAATAATAAAAAATAATAATAGAAATAAAATGCTAAATCACGACGTTTCGGAGGCAACACAAGTCTCTGTCATCAGGTGGGACCGTCACAGCTAAATTTACTGTATCAAGTGAGGCAAAATTCCAAGAGACAAGCTCTTAAATACAAGTTAAGGGGGGAGGAAGGGTGAAGGGGTTATCTGAATGTGGAAGCCAATGAAGGGAACGTGTTGGGGGGGGGGTGAACGGGACTAAAAGAGAACAATAGGTGCACATGTTGATGTTTGACCCGGTGTTGGTAAACAATTAAAATAAATTTCACGTCCGATAAATCCAACCGACCTGTTTCTATTTGTTATTATTCACGTTCTTGCCGTGTACTCTCCGCAATAAATATTTTGCACAGTGCCACCGGAATAAACTTCCCCTGTGCATACTCTTAGGTTTTTTCGGTAAAGTCACGTAGGTAAAAAATTTAATTAAAAGTTAATAAAAGTAATAATGGAAATAAAATAAAATAATAAATCACGACGTTTCGGAGGCAACACATCCGAAACGTCGTGATTTATTATTTTATTTTATTTACATTATTACTTTTATTAACTTTTAATTTTATTTTTTACCTACGTGACTAAGAGAAACCTAAGAGTATGAATCCTTGCAGTCACGAAAGCTTCAAATCTAGAATTAATTCCCCTGTGCATTAAACAGTCTCCCTCCTTAACCACCCCTCTTAAAGTTCTCCACCACTTCTCCATTGTCCATTTCCTTCCGCCCGATAGTCGTTTCGTGACCCCCACGTGGCCCTCTGTCACGGTCACTCATTCCCTGACCCTTGCAATGCCCCTTGCCATCTGAATCAATCTATGTTTGTGTTGCCGCTTTTCAACTATGTAAAGTGTCTTGAGCTAAGGTGCCCTGCAAATATAAAGTAAGATCTTGTGTCTGTCCGTGAAATGTTTAACATCCTTCTTAAAAAAGAAAACAGAACACACGTTTCTGTTACTTCTTGAGTCGAGTTTTAGGGGTCTATGTAATCGCACAGATTTAAAATCCTTACAGAAGAAGATCATATGTAACACGTGATTATAAAGGACACGAAACCGGATATGCGGATATGCGGAATTCACCCGAATGCGTAATTAAGACAGCATGCTACAGTATCGATGCACTCCGAATCCTTTATTATTGTACAAGTCAATTCACATGCAAGATCCAGAGTTGTCACACACCGGGTCTAACAGACGGACGCTGACGCATGTGGATTACTATTGAAAAGCAAACAGTACATTAAACAATAAACCTTCTCAAGACACGCGACACATTTCAAAATAATGACTACGGGTTTTGTCTATTTTTTCCCCCCCATTAGGGGTTGCCACGATGTAACGATGATACGATACTAGACTAAAAACGAAACTATTTTTATTTTACCAGATAAAGCCCACTGAGCTGTATAGCTCTTTTTCAGAAGCAATCTGACCACAAGTGATAGCTCAACGAAGTGGCTTATCACGTGGACATTTATAGCAGCCATATCCTGTAAACGCGTGTTTATACGTGGAGGGAAATATAACGGAAGACCATGCAACCACGGGGAGAACATGCAGACTCCAAATAGATAGCAGGCGTCAGGATTCGGGATCGAAACGACGACCTCCTGCTTACCAGGCAAGGGAGATGACATCTCCCCACTGCGGCATCCCAGATGATACATCGTATGATATAAAACCCGCGATAATTGTGCTGTCCGATTTGCTCTCGGTTTACGGGTCGACCCACGTTTCCACCCTCGCCGATGGTCACGAACTTTGGATAATAACCGGAAGGATGAGATCGTGGATACAAGGGGCAGAGGTTTCTCCGCAGGGTTGCCGGGCTCATCACTCTCCGAGATCGTGGGAGGAGCTCGGTAACCCGGGAGAGCCTCAGAGTCGAGCCGCTGCTCCTCCGGATCGAGAGGAGCCGGTTGAGGTGGTTCGGGCACCTGGCGAGGATGGGGCCCCCGGTAGACTCCCCCTGGAACTCTACCGGGCGGCAGCAGCAGCATCAGCAGCAGCATCAGCAGCAGCATCAGCAGCAGCATCAGCAGCAGCATCAGCAGCAGCATCAGCAGCAGCATCAGCAGCAGCATCAGCAGCAGCATCAGCAGCAGCATCAGCAGCAGCATCAGCAGCAGCATCAGCAGCAGCATCAGCAGCAGCATCAGCAGCAGCATCAGCAGCAGCATCAGCAGCAGCATCAGCAGCAGCATCAGCAGCAGCATCAGCAGCAGCATCAGCAGCAGCATCAGCAGCAGCATCAGCAGCAGCATCAGCAGCAGCATCAGCAGCAGCATCAGCAGCAGCATCAGCAGCAGCATCAGCAGCAGCATCAGCAGCAGCATCAGCAGCAGCATCAGCAGCAGCATCAGCAGCAGCATCAGCAGCAGCATCAGCAGCAGCATCAGCAGCAGCATCAGCAGCAGCATCAGCATCAGCAGCAGCATCAGCAGCAGCATCAGCAGCAGCATCAGCAGCAGCATCAGCAGCAGCATCAGCAGCAGCATCAGCAGCAGCATCAGCAGCAGCATCAGCAGCAGCATCAGCAGCAGCATCAGCAGCAGCATCAGCAGCAGCATCAGCAGCAGCATCAGCAGCAGCATCAGCAGCAGCATCAGCAGCAGCATCAGCAGCAGCATCAGCAGCAGCATCAGCAGCAGCATCAGCAGCAGCATCAGCAGCAGCATCAGCAGCAGCATCAGCAGCAGCATCAGCAGCAGCATCAGCAGCAGCATCAGCAGCAGCATCAGCAGCAGCATCAGCAGCAGCATCAGCAGCAGCATCAGCAGCAGCATCAGCAGCAGCATCAGCAGCAGCATCAGCAGCAGCATCAGCAGCAGCATCAGCAGCAGCATCAGCAGCAGCATCAGCAGCAGCATCAGCAGCAGCATCAGCAGCAGCATCAGCAGCAGCATCAGCAGCAGCATCAGCAGCAGCATCAGCAGCAGCATCAGCAGCAGCATCAGCAGCAGCATCAGCAGCAGCATCAGCAGCAGCATCAGCAGCAGCATCAGCAGCAGCATCAGCAGCAGCATCAGCAGCAGCATCAGCAGCAGCATCAGCAGCAGCATCAGCAGCAGCATCAGCAGCAGCATCAGCAGCAGCATCAGCAGCAGCATCAGCAGCAGCATCAGCAGCAGCATCAGCAGCAGCATCAGCAGCAGCATCAGCAGCAGCATCAGCAGCAGCATCAGCAGCAGCATCAGCAGCAGCATCAGCAGCAGCATCAGCAGCAGCATCAGCAGCGTCCCACTGGGCGAAGACCCCGGGGCCGGCCCAGGACCACGCTGCTCGCTGCTGCTGCTGGCGGGACGATGTCGCTCGGCTGGCCTGGGAACGCCTGGGAGTTCCCCAGGAAAAGCTATAGTCTGTGCATAGTGTAGGGTGTAGTGTAGTGTATTGTCGTGTGTAGTGTAGTGTATTGTGTAGTGGATAGTGTAGTGTAGAGTACTGTATAGCGTAGTGTATTGTAGTGTATAGTGTAGTATATTGTAGTGTATAGTGTAGTGTATTGTAGTGTATAGTGTAGTGTAGTGTGTAGTGTATAGTAGTGTATAGTGTAGTGTATTGTAGTGTGTAGTGTAGTGTATTGTGTAGTGGATAGTGTAGTGTATAGTACTGTATAGCGTAGTGTATTGTAGTGTATAGTAGTGTATAGTGTAGTATATTGTAGTGTATATTGTAGTGTATAGTGTAGTGTATAGTGTAGTGCATTGCAGTGTATAGTGTAGTGCATTGTAGTGTATATTGTAGTGTATAGTGTAGTGTATAGCGTAGTGTATAGTATAGTAGTGTAATGTATAGTATAGTAGTGTATAGTGTAATGTATAGTAGTGCATAGTGTAATGTATAGTAATGTAGTGCTAGAGTGTGTCGCTAGGGAAATGGAGGTATGGACCGCCCGACTCAACACGCTGCCGCCGCTACCCTCCCCAAGACAAGCGGATTAAGAATCGAACGAACGGCCAGTTCACATATCACCTAGTTGCGAGCGAGTCGGATAGGGGCCGTCCATAAATGACGTCACGCACCTAGGGGGGTGTTCAGACATTTGTGACGTGGGGGGTGGTTGAGATATGTGACGTCACATCAAAATGCGCAACTTTAAATAAATCTAGAATTGTTATAACAACACTAATTGTTATAACAACACTCCTACAACATCAGAGTGCAGACGATAGTTTAAAGCGATTTGAAGCGTGTTTTATTTTCAAAATGGAAATATGGTTTTGGGGGGGGCAGAGCTTTGTGACGTCATATTTGAGGGGGGTCTGACTTTCTGTGACGCCGTGTGACGAGGGGGGGGGGTCAAAAATCGTCCAAAATCGCGTGACGTCATTTAGGGACGGCCCCATATACCGCTTGTATAATTAGCGTGAAACCTCAATCTCTCACGTGCATTGCAACCTCGTTGTGATGACCAATCTACGAGCCCAGGCAATGCGACTACGATCGCTTCAACGTATTTACATTTCATTACAGGGGGACTCAGTAGTTGAAATCGTCCCCCTGCTTAAATAAACGGAGGCGGGGGCTCATAGCATTTGGCAGTGACTCATTGATATTTCAGGAATGACGGGCAGAGTCAACCCCCACCTAAGTGGAATTCCCCTCAATGCTACCATGGGTAATGGTTAGCAATCTGTGACTTGCAATCACAGCAGAGGTCCCCAACTCCTGGGCCACGGACCGGTCCGTGGCCTGTTAGGAACCGGGCCTCACAGCAGCAGGAGGTGAGAGCGGTGAGTCCGCGCGTGTCCCGCCCCCCATTGTTTTATTATTCACCACTTCCGTCCGCGCCTCTTTCCCGCACTGCGCACTCGTCTCAGTCACAGTGTTGGTAAGCCCAACAAGCTGCTAACCCCTAGTAGCCAACATGAGTACAAAACAAACGTCGCTGGAGAGCTTCTTTGAAATGGGGGAAAGACCCAATGATGAACACCCCCCCCCACCCCCCACCCCACACCGATCCGTGAAAAAAATTGTCTTCCACGAAACCGGTCCAAAGGTTATGGGGGCCGCTGATCAACAGCACTGCCCTGAAAGGGGGCAATCTCTGTTTAGTGAAGTGTTGTCGAGGCACTTGTCGAGTTTGTCCCACGTGTACTTGTGCACCGATTACAATGCTGGATCACGGGTGTATACATACAGGCAGTGTGCGGTTTACAATGGTTCGATTAAGGATGATCCACATTTATGACGTTTATATGCCGCCATACATCGATTTACGACGCAGAAACTTGATTTACGACGCGTCTTTTTACACACATTTAAACAGAGTCGGTTTGGTTCCCGATGTGACCTAGCGTGGAGATTTTCGTTATTCTCAAGTGTGTTTTGTGGATGTTTACCGATGAAACCCCGTTAAATACGCACAAAGAAAAGAAAAACGAGAAATACATCGGCAAGTGATGTTTCTACTGTTTCTTCGAAAAAATGGGGTCCCGTTGACGACGACGGGGTTTCCAGGAACGCATTGTGACGTCATAACAGCGGGGACCGCCTGTACACACATCGATATTATATCGTTGTATTTAAATGCGAAACGATGGATAGGTCAAACTCTTACAATGGTTGACTGGCCATTGTGGATGCATGGACTGAACGCAGCATGGCAAGAGTGCTCCTCCCCCCACCCCCCATCCTCTGTCGGTAGTGGCATCGCCATTTAAACTAAACACGTGCAAACATGTGCGGCGTAATGCAGCTCTTTTCTCACACGGTACCATTGCTTTGCAATAGAGAATCTGAAGAGTTTGCTGACACAACGTAAAGAACAACAATTGTCACCCTTTCGCACATGGTGCGAAAAGCCAGTCATAGTAACAATAATAATAGCTCACATCCAGGTGCTGGCCAGATATGGAGGGGAGGGGGGGTGCTGTCGAGGGCGTATGTGTGGGGGGGGGGGGTGTACGACGCTCATGTAAAATCGCTTTGCGTGAGCACAAAGACCGTGGAAAATGCTCATGAGAGCACCGCAGGCTCGCGCACGGCTCTCGCTCCTGAAAGAGTCCCGTCGGCTCCCCCCCCCCCGTGCCGGTGACTCCGCTCGTCAGGCTGCCGATTGCACCAACCATCGCACCGTCGTCCTTAAGGAACCCCCCCCCCCACCCCCCTCCCCAACGATGCAGCCTCCGGTCAACCGGCATCTGACGCAACTCGAGTGCCCAGTGGAGCAGTGCACCCAAATCGTTTTCCTTTCGAGGCTGCCCCCCGCCCAGTCCCGCTGGTGCGTTGCCCCACCGCACGACGCCGCTACACCGGGCAGATTTTGCTCACGGACTCCGAATGGGTGAGCAGCGGCTGAACGTGAGTGATTGGCATCCCTTGCTGCTGCTGCTGCTGCTGCCTTGCTGCTGGCAAGGAGCTGTCGACTTGTCCGGAGGCTCGCCCATGGAGCTGGCCGCAGCCATCGTTGGCTCCACGACCCCAGTGGCCGGGCTTGGAGCGACGGCGCTGGTGAACCTGGGTCCGCCCGCGGCCAGCGAGATGTTGTGCCGGTTGCCGGCGCTCTGCGTGTTCACGGACACCGTGTGCTCCGTGTTTTGCGGACCGGCCGTCTGGTTCGCGGAAACCTGCTTGAGACCTTTGCACGGCAACACCTGCATGAAGCAGTCGCGGAACTGGGGAGGGGGGTCAAAGCACCAGTGCCTTTATCTCATCTCGTGCTCCATTGGCGCTGTGGTGGCGAGATGTTAACTACATCGCCTGGAATACAGGAGGTCGTGGATTCGATCCCAACGCTGACGCCTGCTGTAAATTTGGAGTTTGCGTGTTCTCTCCGTGGTCACGTGGATTTTTCTCCGGGTCCTCCGGTTTTTCCCCCCACATTTAGAAACATGGGTTTCGAGTGTTTGGCTGTTATAAACGTTCTGTATAGTTCAGTGGGCCTTACCTGGTAAAACAAATAAATGTAGTTTAGTTTATTTAATCCATTCACATCGGTTATTTGATTTGCTTGAACAAATGTTCAGGTATCTGCAGGAAGCAGTCACGGAGCAGCGAGGACGGAGCACAAATTGCTTTCATCGCGATTTGTCGTGAGTTATAGAGTGGCTCAAAAGTCTGAATACATCGGGTTATTTCAGTTATATATTTTTTAACAATGTTAAAGCTGGCTTCCATAAACATTAATGGATGATGCATGAGCTAATTTCGAACTTAAAAAAACATATTACTAGTAGGAACCTCCTGGTTACACCAGCCCACAGGGGATTATTGTGTCCGTCCGTCGTGCATACAAAAATGGGAAGGGTGGGGCTGGGTGGAGACGGGAGGGTGGGGAGGGGCTGGGTGGGGAGGGGAGGGTGGGGTGGGGAGGGTCTGGGTGGGGAGGGTGGGGCTGGGTAGAGGGTGTGAGGGTTGGGGCTGGGTGGAGAGGGGCTGGTCACCCCGTGGTGCCCTTATAAAACTCAACGTTTAACCTACTCACGCCGGCTTATGCCCACCCTCACAGTCGGCCATATTTGCGGAATACACCACGCCGCCGTTGACCCTGGCCATTGACCGAGCAACCCAACGTTCCTACCAGCTCCCTCCGCAGGAATGTGTTATAGTTACAGGAGTAACCTTTGAACATTCATCAATTGTGTTTAGTCTCGATCCATTCAAGGGTCTAGATCGAGTTTTGTAAACGACAGATTTGAGGTGACCCCCACAGGGATGTTAACTTGAAATTTGTTAATGGCATTGTTTGAATAAATAGCCCTATGTGTCCTGACTTTTGGACCACCCTTTATTATAATATACACATCATTATAATTGTATAACAGTTAGAGATTGACATGAACCATTAATTAAATGCCGAGTAGTACTATCTATGGGACCATGTTTTGTCAGAATCAAAATGATGAAAACAGAAAAGGCAATAATACAGTGTTAAGACTTTCAAACACCAAGTAGCCAAATGTTGCAAGGCATCAAGTCGACATTGACCATACACGCTGGTGGTAAAACATGCAAACAAACACGCTTTGAAAATGTGCCACATTGTCCTTGGAGCGCAATGTCCAACACTACACAGACTCCTTCGTGGCCTGGTCTCACAAGCGTGAGACCAGATATTGCTCAAAGGTGAACAGCACAAAGACAATGCCAAATCGACGCGTTAATAGCTAGGCTTGAGCTGTTAAATATATGGGACTTTTAAATGTATTTTTGATACCGGCAAACTTTTTTTTAAGAAACTGTCTACTCGTATATATTACAACTTCATGAGTGCTGTTCATTGCTGGCTGCTTGATATTTGTGGGTATTTGTGCCTGTACTCAACAACAGTGATTTATTTTTTCAAAAAATCCCCATAAATAATCTCAATTCGCTGGAATGTTGGTTCACAAATCATCGTCACCACCAGCAGCAGCAGCCTGAGCTTAACATCATCATCATCATCGTAAATTTGGATCATAAAGTTCCTTATTCGAATTGCAGCGCCACACACCGTGTATACGAGGGGTGACAGCACTTCATGAAAGTCCGCTAAAACAAGACGCATTCACAAACCCACCTGCTCTACTGCCGGATGCATGTCTCTATGCGTGTGTGGCGCTGGCCACTGACCCGCTCGTGTGCCGTGCTCCTTTCTAGGTGCTGCTACTCGCTAACAGCCCTTGCCCCTGCTAAAGCCACATGGGGCATCATCATTGTTGTTGTTGCCTGTAAGTGCCTGTGTGTTGGCGAAGCAGCGGAACAGTGCTTAGTGCTGCAGTGCGCTACGAACCCGGCGCCCCGAGTTCGATTCCCGTTCACGTCCAACATCTTTGACGAATATCTGATACGGTCGTGGGCCTCCCCTAGGTCGACTCAGCCTTAAACGAGCACGTGTTGCTATGTGTAAACATCGCCAACGAGGGAGACAAAGGCGGTCGGGCGTGATGTTGGTCATCTACCCCCCTTCGTGTGCCGTGCCGGTCTCCACAGCTGCTTGGAATTTGCCCAAGCGGTCCGTTAAGGGGCCGTCCGCAAATGACGTCACGCGATTTAGGACGATTTTTGACCCCCCCCCCCTTCGTCACGCGGCGTCACAAAAAGTCAGACCCCCCCCCCCCCTCAAATATGACGTCACAAAGCTCTGCCCCTCCCCAAAAAAAAAACATGCTTCAAATCGCTTTAAACTATTGTCATTGTAGTGCGTATTTAATGTGGCGCTGCACTGATGCTGTAGGAGAAAACATGTATTAAAAAGTCTATTTAATTAAGTAGAACGTCTTCTTGGTTCTTTCGGTAAAGTCACGTAGACTACGTGACTTTACCGAAAGAACCAAGAAGATGAATCCCTGCAGTCACGAAAGCTTTAAATCGAAATTTAAGTAGAACGTGTTGTCTATATTTATTTAAAGTTGTGCATTTTGATGTGACGTCACATTTCTCAAACCCCCCCCTCCCTTGTCACACATCGTCACAAATGTCTGACCCCCTCCCCCCCCCCCCAAGGTGCGTGACGTCACTTATGGACGGCCCCTAAAGGCCACACCGGGGGGGGGGGGATCTTTGCCCATTGCAGCACGTACGCCGAGCGCTCCACCTGCTTGTTCATGAAGATGTAGATGACGGGATTGTAGACGGTGGCCGTCTTGGAGAAGAAGGCCGGCACGGCCGCCAGGAGCGGGTCCAGGTGGATGGTGGGGCACGCGGTGACCACGATGGAGAAGGTGGCGTAGGGCATCCAGCACAGGAGGAACGCCAGGATCATCACCACCACCATGCGTGTCACCTGCTGCTCCGCACGCCGCGTTGACTCCAGCCCCCGCTGTGTCTCCGACGCCTGGCCCGCCGAGGGTAACCGGGGGGGATAGCGCCCTCAACATTCCGGGAGGCTCAACCGGGACACGTGGCAAGCGGACCAGTCTCACTCCCTCAGCTCCGCCTATTTTTACTTAGATACGCCCACTCACTCACTAGTCCCCGATCGCTTGCCCCGCCCCCAACACACACACAATCGGCCACTCGTTCCCTCTGATGCTGGCCCTGCCTACTGTCTCTGTCCACTCTGCCCACGACTCAGGTAGGCCTGCCCCCCACGCCCCCACCTGCCCCCCAGGGCCCCCCCCTGCCCCCACCTGCCCCCCAGGGCCCCCCCCTGCCCCCCACGCCCCCCCCCCTGCCCCCTCGTGCATATCACGTGCCAAGGTTGAATCCTGAAAATTGTACTTTTTATGTGAGCAGCTGTTGTCTTCTTAATGTTGATGTGACTGTATTCTTTTTCGTTTACAAGTCAATTACTGCATTGCATTGTTTGGCCATTTTGGGAATTCTATCATATTATTCATGGCAATCAGTATTCCAAACGCATTGCACCCGTTCAGCTATTTGTGTCTTGATAAACACAATTAAAGTCATCAAGGCCATTCAATTATGACCAACATTGAATGCCTTTGGTGCGCGACGTGAAGCGACACTGAATTAAAACAAAAACTTTCCATTGGGTTGGCCACTGGGCAAGTGATGGATTTCCACATGTTGGGAGGAAACGTGAAGGTTCACAACTGTTGATTTTCTATTTCAAGTGGTGCAAATTTTTATCAGCTGCAAAGGTGACTCCGGATACAATTAAAACTCACAATCTTCTGATTTAGTTTTTTTTTTATCAAACTCTCCAAACCACAAATAATCAATTATAGGCGATGTCCGATTTTAACACGAAACATAGAATTCTGTTATTTAATTGAAATAAAATGACCGCATATCTGTTTGCACGGACGTATGTTGAACTTATTTCACACCGTGCGTAGCCAACCGTGCTAATCGGACGTGTGGGTTAATCAGGCATAAAATTAAAGCTGTGCTCCGTCTAAAGGGTCGGTGCGATCACTGAACATACCTTTTTGAGCTTCTGAATCAGCTTTCCGTACGAGAAGAATATCACAGCCAACGGGAATATAAAGCAGGTGGTAAAGAACATCATGATGAATGTGTGATCATGCAGCTCGCCAGAATACCTGCAAAGATAACAAATAAGGCGAAACTTTATCAGCATAGGCAATACAATTCATCATCAGACATTCCATTTTTAAATCCTTTATATTAAGTTCGCTTGCTTGCTTAGGAGCGTGCAAATCATTCGGTCGTTTTTTAACCCACTTCCCGTGATCCAACCGAGCTGACATTTTCCACACAGACTCGTTGTGCGTGACAATTAATGTTCGTGAAAAATGTTTTCCAAAATTTTACACTTTTTAGGACAAAAATATTATATTTAATTACCAATTGCTTAATGGTGCAATGCAATCATCTGACCCATAGGTGGCAGCCATCTCAAGCCAGAGGACGAGAGGACTCTAGCCGCCACGCATATAAAGGATTTATAGTGAAAAACTTTGTTTTTACGGGTTATACTTATTAACACTGTATTCTTTAGTCGAAGTCACAATTCAAAGTGTCTCCCTGCCTCACTGATCACTGGGGGCACAGTTGCTGATTCCTGTTAGAGGACCTTCGCCAGTGGTAGAGATTTCCACATTACAAGCCCTGCAATTGCTTGCTGAAGTCACTGCTGGTGGAAGGGTCTCCACTCGTGGAGCTCCAGAGAGCCTCCTCCAGAGGATATTTCTTAGAAGAGGAAAGAGTACGCACACTTCACTGTACCACGCTGGCGACCTGCCGATCGACCAACCGTGGCGGTATCAACTAGGGCTGAACGATTAATCGATTTCAAATGGAAATCTCAATTTGAAACAATGCGATTAGTAAATCGCAAAGGCTGCGATTTTTTTGCGATTTGAAAAGTCCTCTTACTTTCTTATTGGAATAGTTTTATTTTTTATTATTATAACTTTTTTTTATTTAACTTAACAATTGTTCTATGTTTGATTGTTTTATTTCAATAAACACATATTTATAAATACATATCGGAAGCAATTAATATTATTTAAGTTTTCATCCTTGCATTAGAATATATAGATCAGTTCACATTTTCATGATATCATGTGGTAATGCTCCATCACATGTTTATAATCTATTACACAGTGAATATTGAACTGAAACTTGACTTACAAATTTTTGTTATCGCAAATCAAATCACAATCGCAATATCTGTCAGAAAAATCGCAATTAGATATTTTCCCCAAATCGTCCAGCCCTCGTGTTAACCTATTACACTGCTGAGTGAACAGAGTTTAAGAAACCTGTACGATGGTTTGAACCATAGGGGGGGGGGGGGGGGCAGAGGTTCGCTTTGTCCCTCACATGAGGTGGATATAACTAATTTATTTTTCATCTTAATTGTAAACTGCTGTGCCGGGAAATTGAATTAAACTGCCAACAAAAAAACATTATTTTAATTTTAAAAATGTTTTACCAGGTAAGGCCCACTGAGCTATGTAGCTCTTTGTCAAACACGACCTGGCCACAAATGATAGCTCATCGAAGTGGATCGTCATGTGGAAATGTATAACACCCAAATACTCCAAATGCATGTTGATTCTAAATGTGGAAGAAAAAACCGGAGAACCTGAAGGAAAACCCCCACGTAAACCACGGGGGGAACATGCAAACTCCAAATATTCAAGCGGCAAGGATCGAGCCCACGACCCCCTGTGTGCCAGGCGAGGTAATTAACATCTAACCACAGTTGCGCCCCTTGGATTGCAGCGTTTGGAATGCTGGACCAACGTGCAAAACCACCACCACCACCACCACGGCAGCTGCCCTCTACCAAATACAGGACTCTTCCGATAAAACAATTCTTCACGCTCAGATATTCTTTGCTGGTTAATATGAATAGATTTTTCTGAAGCACCCAAAAGCAATGGATCTAAAAGCGCTATATGTGTAAAGGAAGAACATAAGGGTGAAGTAACTGGTTATAGACAGACTTTATGAGACAAAATGGAGAACTGGGCACATAGAGGGATGGGAATAGGCCATGTTAAACAGATGTGGTGGTGGGGGTCTTCAGTCGGGACTTAAAAGTCTCCAACGACTGCGAGCTCCTGACCTCCAAGTGGCGATGAATTCCCAGAGCCTGGACGCCGTGCGGACAAAACCCCCGTGGTGGTCACCCCCGGTTCGAAACCTGGAGCGCGATCGGTGGATCTCAGACATCTCAAGCAATTGCCATCCACGACGATCGTTATTATTTGTATTATTACACTGGTCAACACACTTTTTCTGGCATAAGGTATTCCAACGGTATTAAGGTGATTTTGGGGTGCTGATTCCAAATCTGGCATCAGTTTTTGTCTATCACATCAGGTTTTTGAGATATCAAATATTGCATTTTCAATAAAAACTGCGGAAGAAAAATATTAAATAAATGTGGATATCTACATAAAATGATATTATAAACACACCATCTTAAAAATACAGCACCATATTTTAACACTAAAGCAGTCACTGACTCGCAACAACTTGCAATCATAAGTGACAGAGTTAATTTAAAATCAACGAAAATGGGGTATGCCGATAGCATAAAATGAGATGTGATAGAGCAAATCTGAGATCAGATTTGGAATCAGCACCCTGAAATTAGTCTAAAACAGCTGCAAAAGTCCAGGCCAGAAAAAAAATTTTTGTTGACCAGTGTAATCGCCGTCATCAGCATCGCACACTTACCAATTGGGCTCACAGGTGGTGCCGATCATGCTCGGGCGATAGCTGCTCCAGCCCAGCACGGGCGGGATGGTGCACGCCAGCGAGAAGACCCACACCACGGCCAGACCCAGCACCGCGTGCTTCGACTGCAGACGGAAGTTCCCCAGCGGACGGCAGATGACGAAGTAGCGCTCGAAGGCGAGCAGGGCGAGCGACCACAGGGCGACCACGCCTGGGGGTGTGTGGGGGGTGCCCCACCACCACGCGCGTAGAGACAAAGAGAACCAATTCCACATACGTGTTTCTCTTTCTGTGTATCTTTGTGATATCTGTCTGCTTATATGTCTGTCTATAGTTTTCTGGTTAGATTTTTGTTGCTATTTCTTTTATACCTGATGATGATTGCTTGTGTTGCAATCGAAACGTCGTAGTATGCTATTATTTAATTTATTATTTTATCTTTATGCGTGACTTTACCGAAATAACCAAAGAATAATTCCTGCAGTCACGAAAACTCCAAAATTAAGATTAAACTCCACACCACTACCACAATCACTCGCTCTCTCCCCCTAAACTAAATCTAAAATATTTATTTTATTATTTCAGAAGCGACCTGGCCACAAATGATAGCTCAAAAACGTGGCTTATCGTGTGGACATTTATAGCAGACAAATACTCTAAACGCGTGATGTTGATTCTAAACGTGGAGGGAAAAATCGGAGGACGCGGAGAAAAATTCACGCGACCACGGGGAGAACACGCAAACTCCAAATATGCAGGCGTCAGGGTCCGGATCGAACCCACAACCTCCTGCATACCAGGTGCTTAGCTTCTCGCCACCGCGGCGAGAGTCACGTACAGTGATAGGAGGTGCTGTTTTGTCCTTCCCCCACACCTCCAATTAGCACGGTTGGCTATGTACGGTGCAAAAGAAGTTCAATATATATCTCTGCACGAGCCACTGATTAAAGGTTACCGCGTAGGTGTTCATGGTTGAGCTCTATTGTCGAGGGCGCTTAGTTTTACAAAGAAACAAAATTAATTGCCTAAACCCTTCAGAATGTCTCATATGTTAAGCGCGGCCCATGACCCATCTGGTTCATGCTCAGTGTTTTAAAAGTGGAAGGCACACGTCGCGATGTTTAAAGTGTTATTATTATTGCTGCGCTTTTGTCACTACATTCGATCTTAACAGTCGAAAAGATACCATATAAAAGCGACGTTTCTGGCAATTGTTCTTCTTCGTAGCAAATAGAGGCCAGAGTGATACAAATTTGAGACATTTGAGGCAGTGTTATTGACAAATGTGTTGAGTTTTTTTTCCTTCGTTATTTGTGCTTGGACACCGCTGTGAAATGCAGTTTCACGAAATGATGCGTTTCATGTATCTTATTGTGATGCTGCTTGTTTACCCAGCAAACTCTCACCGAGTCTCAAGACTCTTTTCAAGAGGGTCCTGCCAGGTTTTTTTTTTGTTCGCTCGCTGGAAAGGGGGCCGATGATGCTGCCGTGTGTAATCCCAATCGAGTAATTTGCAGATACATTTTTCGGCATTTGGATGTTTGGCCAATGCCAGATACATTTAGGATTTTTTTTAGCTATGCGAGGCACACCGGAGGACCTGGAGGAAACCCCATGCAGAACAGGGAGATCAGAGCATACAAACTTCTTGCACAAAGGTGCCCAGGTCAGGAATCGAACCCAGGCCTTTCTCGGTGTGAGTTACAAGTGTTACCACTGCAACACCCTGTCAATCAATATAAAACAATATATGTAAAAATGTAGGTACTTAATATTAAGTGTGAATCTAATAAAAGCTTGATAACAATGAATGCATTAATTATTTCAATGTGCTTGAATATTTCGCATGGCCAGAAAGGCTCTTTCTTCCCCCAAGTTATTCTGGCTTCGAGGTTTCACTCCACATCCGGGGATGGTGTCCATCTGAAAAACCCAGTTGAAAAAGGGGAAATTCTCCTTGACTCGTCACGGCTCACAAACCGAGTGAAATGTAAAAGGTGGTTGTGTGTGGATGGTTGTTGTTGTCTGGTTGAGTGGGGAGCGGTGGCGGAGCAGTTAGCGTGCTGCACTACGAACCCGGCGTCCCGAGTTCGAACCCCGCTCACGGCCAACACCAGTGACAATTATCTGAACCCGTCCTGGGCCTCCCCCTAGGTCGACTCAGCCTCATTTGAGTACCTGGTGTGATGTGTAAAACATTGCCACTGAGGAGACAAAGGAGGCCGGGTGTGGTCCTGGCCACCCACCCCCTCGTGTGTGTGTTTTCGGGGTTGTACCGCGTGTCGTTCGGCACGATGTCCGACGTTTCGCTCCATGCCCTGGGAGCTTTGTCAGGGACAACACATTGGAGAGCTCTAGAGTATACTCATGATAACCTACGCATAAACTCTCCTCTCTTACGAATTTCAGAGTACTGTTAAATTGTTGCTGGGTGTGAAAGCAGGACAATTGCCAAGACCCGACAGAGCAAACTAGAAGCAACAGAAATCTGGTCAGACGAGATAAGTACAGCAATACATTTATGGCGATTAGAGGAAGGCAATTTAGATTTCTTGGAAATGTAATTATTAAACAAGAAACTGAATATAATTAATGTTGTCGTGACATCACGGGATGTCACTGCGCAGTGCCGGCCCTAGAGGCACAGCGCGTGGTGTGACGTCATCGCGGACACCACGAGGGTGCGGCTGTAGTACCGGCCCTAGAGGGGCCCGGTGAGCGCTGATTTTATCGCGCTCGATGGCACCACGCTTGGAGTGCAGTGCCAACCCTACAGGACAGGGTGTGGGAGTGCCGGCCGTAGGAATGAGGTTACTAAAAGCCATGGCACTCTGGTTAACCCGAGAGGACACGTGACCGGTTAAGTCTACAAAGGGGCCTAAGTGGGGGCTAGGGGTGGTCACGTGGTTTAGCATCCAGATCCTTCCCGAGGATTCTGGAAGGTGGGCGTGGCCAAGGGCGGAGCCGGCCACGCCGCAGAGAATATAAGCCGGGTCCCCAGAGGGACCGGCGTTGTTGTTCATCCTGAAGAAACCTTCGTCTACGTTCTACGTCTCACCGAGTCTCCAACACGTGGACCTGGACCCGAGCTGTGGTCTTGCTCCGTAGTAGCGAGTCACGTGGTAACTGGTGTAGTTAGCCTGGTGGTCACCACCACAGGTTGTTATTATGTGAAGGGGAAAGTTACCCCGTGTGTTGGAGTTAAATAAATGTGTTGCCTCCAAGTATACGTCTGCGACTCAGTTGAACTCGCTACACTTTGATTGGGAATATTGTAGGCACAACACGAAGCCAGGGATCACGGCAAATTAAGTCAGCAGTGTGAACAATTGGACGCAACAGGGAGCATTTGATGCTCCCTGTAAATATCATGGACAGAGCTAAATGGAAGGAAGGCCATGTCGTCGTTGAGATAGGACACGGCTCGCAGAAAGGGAAAGAGAGAGATAACACGATGTAACACGATTTTTGTTCCTGGGTAATAAGTGTTATTTCGTAATTGATTATGCCTAAAAATATAGAAAATGGATATTATTCCCTACAGTTTACTCAGCACAGAATCTATCTGTAATGTTCTGGAAAATAGGTAAATTTCAAAATATCACTGTCCTGGTCACAAAAGCTAAATTTGTGGGGAATAATAGCTATTTTCTGTATTTTTCAGGCATAGGCAATGAGGAGATAACACTTACCCAGGAACAAAAAACACAATTTGTTACACAGTGTATAATCATGGCAGCGATGTACAAACACAAAAAGGTAAATTCAATGCGTCTGCTATTCATAATAAGATTTTATTTTTCTTCCAAGTAAGAATGCTCCACATAATGTAATATATTACACTGCAATCTTCCATAGCAGGCGTCAGTAGGAAGTGAAAATTATGGAGAATTTTGGAGAGGCCACGATTACCGAGGTGTCTTAAAAAAAGACGTGACACAAAGACAAAGATACCCCATATAGCCTTAACAGGCTGTAGGGGCAAGTGCTGTTAGCGAGCACCATTGAAGGCCGGCATGGCACACGGAGGGCTGGGTGGCCAGTACCACGTCTGACCGCCTTTGTCTCCCCAGTGACGATGTTTACACACCGCACCAGCTACTAAATTGAGGCTGAGTCGACCAAGGGGAGGCCCAGGACCGGTTCAGATAATCGCCACCGGTGTTGGCCGTGAGCGGGAATCGAACCCGGGTCGCCGGGTTAGCGCGCTAACCGCTACACCGCCGCTCCCCACACGTGACACATGCACACACGTGACACATGCACACACGTGACACATGCACACACGTGACACATGCACACACGTGACACATGCACACACGTGACACACAGAGAGACAGAACTGTTTGAACCTCCGGGCCCTTACGCCAGAGGTCGCAAACGGGTTTTGATTCCTTACCCGTACCCGGCCGGGTAGGGTACCCGTTCCCTACCCGTACCCTACCCGAAATGAGTGACAAACGGCTACTCACCAGTGACTCACGGCCTACCCGTACCCGTACCCGGCCGCACCAGGGTCGCAAACGGCTACCCGTACCCGGCCGGGTACGGGTAGCCGGGTATCGGGTAGGGTACGGGTAACGGATACCCGGTTGTGACCTCTGCCTTACGCCGGTCGGCCAACCGGCGCGTCACGCTCGACTTCACCTACCGAAGTAGGTGACCGCGAAACCCTCGAGCACACAGGCGTGGACGCCGAGGAAGAAGTATCCCTTGATGTTGGTGAAGAAGCTGACGCTGCCGCCGATGGCCGACACCAGGAGGTCAGCGGCCGCCAGGTTGACGAGCACGTAGTTGAGCGGCTGCCGCAGCTGTCGAAAGCGAGCGGTCACCACGATGACGGCAAAATTCTCGCCGAGCGAGAGCGCCGTGATGGTGCCCATGAGCGCCGCCAGCATGGTGAAGTTCCACGGCGCGATGCTCTCTAGGGGCCTCTCGAAGGGGTTGTGCGTCGTGGCGATGGTGCCATCGCCGCCGGTAGCCGAAGGGAGCGCCGACGGGAGGCTGTGGTGGGACGGTGGACTATCCTGCAGGGCGTCCATGCCGGATTCACCACCACGACCACTCCACCCTCCTCCTCCCAATCGACACCCACGCTGGGCCTGCGTAGGGAGAGATGGTGTGTGTTGCAAGGGAGACGTCTCCAACTCCCCCCCACCAACGCCAAATCGGCCAAGGACTCAATGACGGCCATCACTGTCACCACCACGACAACTAAACATGTGTTTGTATCGTTAAAAGATTACACGTGTACGGTAATCTTTTTTTTAAGTATAAAATAAAAAATAATGCATCGTGCATTAATGTTTACGTGAAGCTAGTTTGGACATTTGTTGAGACTAAATTAAATGTCCCTGACTTTTGGGCCACCCGATAGCTCATGACCGATGGAGATGAAGGAAATTTGTGCTTTGTCCTCGCAGTTCCGCGACTAATTCCTGCAAGGCGTTTCAACGTTTAAAAAAACATTTCATAACGCGATGTGATTTGTCAAAATAAATTTAAACACATTTTTATTTTACCAGGTAAGGCCCACTGAGCTACATAGCTACTTTACAGAAGCGACCTGGCCACCAACGATAGCTCAACGAATTGGCATATCACGTGTAGAAATTTGTAGCGGCCAAATAACTCGAAAAGCACATTGATGATAAATGTGGAGGGAAAAACTGGAGGACCCGGAGAAAAATTCCGCGCGACCACTGCGGGGCGAGAGACACACAAACTCCAAATAAGCAGGGTGTCAGGGTGGGGATAGAATCCACAACCTCATACATACCCGGCGGGGGAATTCACATCTTGCCACTGCGCAAGCCCGCGGACACCGATGCGCTTAACCTTCGACAACGCAACTTGAACCCTGGCGAGGATTTAAATTTCGATTAAAGCTTTCGTGACTGCAGGGATTCATCTTCTTGGTTCTTTCGGTAAAGTCACGTAGAAGGGAAATAATAAAATAAAATAAATAAAACATAAAAAAATTATTTTTATTATATAACGAATGACTTGAAATTGAAAAGGAAATAATAAAATAATAAAAATAAAACATTATAAAAATAAAACAATAAAATTATCTTTTATTTTTATTATATAACGGATAACTTGAAATTGAAAAGGAAATAATAAAATAAAATAAATAAAACATAAAAAAAATATTTTTATTATATAACGGATGACTTGAAATTGAAAGGGAAATAATAAAATAATAAAATAAAACATTATTCTATTATGTCTTCCTTTTTATTATTTTATTATTTATTATGTTTTATTTTTATTATTTCTCTTCTACGTGACTTTACCGAAAGAACCAAGAAGACCTGGCGAGGATGTTTGAAAAGCCGGACGGAGATTCACGAGGAGTCGTAAACACAACGCCTGCTCGTGAAAGACCCAACGGCGCAGAAGATCCCTGGCCTAAGTCGTCCGCGAAGCTTCTGGGCCACAATTATTTTGGCAAGGTTAACCAAAGATAGTGTTAGTCATTTACGTTATTGTAATTATATAACGGATGACTTTAAATTGAAAAGCTAAGATTATGTCACGCTGTTAGAATTGTAGTGAGGTATCCATGAATAAATCATTAATTTATAAAAAAAAAAAATACGATGTCACTTTAATTTGAACCGTGGAGATTAGCACCATGATAATTTTAGTAATAATGGATCATTGAACAGATCGTTGGTGTTATATTATAGTAATTGAATGACATATTGATTTTACCTGAACTGCTAGAGTCAAGTAATGCTATCATTAATTAATTTAATAAGATTACTTAAATCGGCAATCTGCTCATCATTATTAATAATAAATCGTTTTTTAGGCAGTCCTCAGTTTATAGCTATTAGTTGTTTCTCAAATTCAATTGATTCCCTCATTCATCATTGCCAACAATGAGTCGTTTTACACAGGATTGTAACATCACTTTCAATTGCGTGCCCTTCCTGACGCGTGTTCTGCCAAGCGCGGACAACTGTGTCTTTGAGTTTTCTGGGAATTAAGCAATCTCATTTTAATTACGTTATGATCGATCACTTGGCAAACCCCTGCGCACCAACATTGCTTCTCTTGAGGACCGCGTGAAATCCATTCACTATGACATGAAGCCATCAAATGGAATTCTAACTCGGAGATCGATGTATGATTTCTACACACATTTCGTATTATGTGAAAGAAGAATGAAACGTTGTTATCACATGCTCCGCTTCTGTATGGATGTGTATGTCGAAATTCTTTCGCACCGTACGTAGCTAACTGTGCTAATCGGAGGTGCTGGGAAGGACAACAAACTAAACACAGTTCTAAAGAAAAAGAAAATTAAAATCGATATTTTTCAATCTACTTCTCGGAGCCATGTACAGGAATTGGGTTCCCGAAATGTTTGATACAACCTTTGGTATCCAGATATGGCCTTACCCATGAACTAAAGCCTGCGTACTGTGGTGATGGTGGTGGTGGCATCCTTGGAGGCCCAAGTTGCGCATAATGGGTGCATTGACAAGAATGCAAAACACTATCCTAACTTTAGATTTCAAGCTTTCGTGACTGCAGGGATTCATATTCTTGGTTCTTTCGGTAAGTCACGTATTATTTCCCTTCTACGTGACTTTACCGAAAGAACCAAGAATACTATCCTAACTATTGTGGTTGTTAACCGGTAACCCTTTTAAGAATCGGTTCCCGAAAGTCAGGAAGCCGGTCATCCCCAGTTGAATGTTTCGTGGCAAATGCACCGATTGGCGTTTGCAAACGTACACATCGGATGGCGTAGTAGGTGGTGCATTTGCCCCCTCGTTTTCTCAGTTACTAGCAAGACGTGAAGCCCCGTGGTCGCTTGCTCGCACCGCTGCATGCACTTGCAAGAGCTCTAGAGGGTTGTGGTCTACTCTTGCACACTGATCATACGTTTAATTCTAGATTTGAAGCTTTCGTGACTGCAAGGATTCATATTCTTAGGTTGTTTCGGTAAAGTCACGTAGGTAAAACATTAAAGTTAATAAAAGTAAAATAAAATAAAAATCACCACGTTTCGGAGGCAACACAAGTCTCCGTCACCCTGATGACGGAGACTTGTGTTGCCTCCGAAACGTGGTGATTTTTTTACTTTTATTAATTTTAATGTTTTACCTACGTGACTTTACCGAAACAACCTAAGAATATGATCATACATGTTGAAAACCACGGTAACCATTCATACAATGGGGTTATCATTTTTTACACCGTTACCAGTAAAGGGGCCGTCCATAAATAACGTCACGCACCTGGGGGGGGGGGGGGGTCAGACATTTGTGATGATGTGTGACGAGGGGGGGGGGGTTGAGAAATGTGACGTCACGTAAAAATGCGCAACTTTAAATAAATATAGACAACACGTTCTACTTAATTAAATAGACTTTTAAATGTTTTCTCCTATAACATCATAGTGCAGCGCCACATTAAATACGCACTACATTGACAATAGTTTAACGCGATTTGAAGCATGTTATTTTTTTTTTGGGGGGAGGGGCAGAGCTTTGTGACGTCATATTTGAGGGGGTCTGAATTTTTGTGACGCCGTGTGACGAAGGCGGGGGAGGGTTAAAAATTTTAAAAAATCGCGTGACGTCATTTATGGACGGCCCCAAAGCTAACGAAAATGTTGCAACCACCCTAACTCTAACTTGTCAAATAGTAAGATGACGGTTGCTTGTGTTGCGATCGAAACGTCGTGATTTATTATTTTTCTACCCACGTGACTTTACCGAAAGAACCAAAGATTATGGATTCCTGCAGTCACGAAAGCTTCAAATCAAGATTGAGTAAGAGTACAATTTTGTACTCAAACAATTTGAGAAAACTCTTTGAAGCACAACGCTTTGGGGTTCAAAATCAGGTTCTCTCTCTACCCTCAATGCGAACACTCACCCACCGAAAGCCATTCTCCCAGCCAGTGGTGGCGATGTCCCATCAGGGGCTTTGATCATTCACGTTAATTTCATATTCACACATCCCCGTGAGATGCCAGGAGAGATATCCACAAGAGATAGAGCGGCGAGGTGAGAGAAAAGTGGACGCGAGATGAAGATGTAATTGGATGAGAGGCTTGAGCTGCAGACACGATAGAGACGGGACGGAGTTTAACACTTCGTAGGCTTTCGCGACCAATATTATCCATAATCCAGGTTGGGTTTTTTGGGGGGTGTGATCGCATGAATATAAATGTGTCGTTAAACCCGCCACCACCCGACGCAGCCAATAAGTAAGGTTTGTCACGTAAACAGAACATGGCAATTCGTCACTAGTACAGCACACCTGTGTGTTGGTGAGTAAACCCACAACATTTGCAATCTGAATGGAGTAATGAGCTGTTTTATATGAATTTGCGGTTTTGAATTATGATCTGAAATCGTATCTAGATTTATATAGCGTCTTATCCCAAGATGCTTTACAACAATCATAAAAGTGTGCATAAGATGATAGTGGTTGGGGTAAAGAGTGGGGTTGTTATTAAAAGTGGTGGCGTAGCTAACTATGGTGACAGGAGAACAGGCGGTACCGATTAAGGAGGGTTTGAGGTAGTGATAGGGGTTGGAGTCGTAATAGGGGTTTGGTTAGTGATAGGGGTAGTGGTCGGTATTGTGGTAGGGGCTTGGGTAGTAGTAGGGGTTGGGTAGAGATAGGGGTAGTGGTCGGGGTAGTGATAGTGGTAGGGGTAGTGATAGTGGTAGTAATAGGGGTTGGGGTAGTGATAGGGGTTGGGGTAGTGATAGGGGTTGGGGTAGTGATAGGGGTTGGGGTCGTGATAGGGGTTGGGGTAGTGATAGGGGTTGGGGTCGTGATAGTGGTAGTAATAGGGGTTGGGGTAGTGATAGGGGTTGGGGTCGTGATAGTGGTAGGGGTAGTAATAGGGGTTGGGGTAGTGATAGGGGTTGGGGTAGTGATAGGGGTTGGGGTAGTGATAGGGGTTGGGGTCGTGATAGGGGTTGGGGTAGTGATTGGGGTTGGGTAGAGATAAGGGTTGGGGTAGTGATGGGGGTTGGGGTAGTGATAGGGCTTGGGGTAGTGACAGGGGTTGGGGTCGTGATAGGCGTTAAGTAGAGATAGGGGTAGTGATAGGAGTTGGGGTAGTGATGGGGGTTGGGGTAGTGATAGCGGTAGGGGTAGTGATAGGGGTTGCGGTAGTGATGGGGTTTGGGGTAGTGATAGTGATAGTAGTAGAGATAGGGGTTGGCCTGGTGGGTAAGGGCATGGAGTATGAGTAGCAGGACGGCTGGGCTAGGGGTTGGCAACCTGCAGCTCCGACACTTCAGCGACTGCTTCGTGTCTTTGTTTATTCAGGACCACCCTCTCGTAATCACGTGCATGGCGGCTCTTGAATCATTGAGGGTTTTTTTGTATTAACCGACACAAATGGCTCCTCTTGTCATGTTGGTTGTCGACTCCTGTGCTAGCGAGAAGAGAAGAGGTGGGGGAGGGGGTTTGTTTTTGTTTTAATGGGGGAGCAGAAGCGGGTTAGCCATGAGGATTGTTTTGATGTCCAGTGGGAGCTGATGTTCGATGCATTGCTCATAAATCCTGGGCCCCTTGAGCCCTCTGGAGGCCCCCAAGCTTTTGCTTTGTTCGATTCTGACCCAGGGCCTCCACCGCTCCCGCGATCACGCAAACCTCTAGGCTCGGTGAATGACCATTGAATGCAGCGGCCTTTGTGTTACTGCAAAGTAGCGTACCAATTAGTTCGCAAAGTCCTCTTGATAACAAACCAGCGGCGGGGAATGCCCTGAATTCAGACGGAATGTTGTTGTTGTTGTTACATCATCTCAAGATGTGTGCGTGCGTGCGTGCCACCATCTGTGAGGCTGCATTTGTGGCAGTCGCACGTAATCTTGTACTATTGCAGACACAATGGTTCACTGATTTGCCGCAGATTTATTCAGGTGCACCGCTCCAAGAAATCACCCGTCATTACTTGAACTTCAACGGATGTACAATATGACCTATTCAATAGAAATGTATGTTGAACTTCTTTCGCACCGTATGCAGCCAACCCGTGCTAATCAGAGGGGGAATGACAACAAGCCAAATGAGTGTTCAATCTCGATGATTTAAAAGTGCATAGCCCCAGTGGCTTCCAAACATCGGAAGGGAGAGCGTTCCAGACTGCTGCAGAAGCGCATCTGAAAGCGCGCGATGCAGTGACCAACTTTGTTCGTTGGCGAACCAAAAGCCGCCACTGCGAGGATGAGCGGAGTTCGCGTGATGGTTCATGCTCCTCGACGAGGTCATCAAGGTATCGTGGTTCATTTGTGGCAAGCACTTTGTGAGTGTTGAGTGCGACCTCATGTACCGCGTGTGTAGCACGTGCATCTATGGGCAGCGTGCTGCCGTATCTAACAGCTCTGCTGGATTCTCTTCGTCCGTGACTTGACTGAGCCAAGCTCATTTCAGCTGCTCAGTGTCTTGGCCTTAGGTGGGCAGCCGTAGTCAC
Organism: Lampetra planeri; assembly: GCF_965212315.1. Lineage (NCBI taxonomy): Eukaryota > Metazoa > Chordata > Hyperoartia > Petromyzontiformes > Petromyzontidae > Lampetra > Lampetra planeri. Next base: position 4,862,654 of record NC_136131.1, read on the forward strand.
CGTCACGTTTGATCATCCCCGTCCAACGTAGACCCCCCCAAGCATCGCATCGCCCGGCGTTGCACCATCAACCGCATTACAACGACACCAGGTCGAGGAACGCATATCCTCCGAAGTTGGAAAATTGCAGACGTAAGCCACAGCGGTGCGATTGTGGCCATGAAAGCTAATATATCGGGGCGAGGGGATGGGGGCTGTTGTCACGTGTTGTATATTGTTGGCGGTAACAGATTAAGCTAGTGCGGGGCCTGTAGCATACGCTATAAAAGGGCCTTTAAAAAAAACACATGAATATTAAAACACATTTTTAACTTGCATAGTAAAGTAATTGTATTTTTTCATTTGCTATACAGCCAGATAATACGACAAATCGCTAACTTTAAACACCCAGTCGAAGGCAGTATAGCACTCTATAGTAATAGAGCAAGTGCATAATCACTGAACCTGAATTGATAGCTTGAAAGCATTTAGCGCGGGGCCCTTGAAAGTGCGGGGCCCGTAGCTGCTACTTTTGCTACCGGGATAATCCGGCACTGATTGTCGAGGGCGCGCAAGTCAGGGGCCGGCAGTGGCCCACGGGCCACTTCAGTAAACACATCTGTATAGCAAAATAATAATAACGAAATACTAATGGAGTAACTAGTCGGGTTGCGGCAAATATAATCTCTAAAGATATAATGCGAAAAGGATATTACGTTTCTAATATAGTCACTGAGGCCTTCATGCAGGAGTTGGAATGACTTAGGGATAATCTATTCACGCGTAATTAGTTCATGAATATACAATTTTTTTGGGAGATAAGCTGATGCCTGGGGGGTTTTTGCTCAATCTATTTTCAAAGAGTACCAGCAGCTGGACTCTCTGAGTGTGGGAAACCAGCACCGATATACGCCTATGATTAAAATCTTGCTTTGAAACAATAAGACAATTTTAAGGCCCTCTAGGCTTAAGTGAGGGGGAGGCTTCTGATGTGGAAAATTTAAGGCCATTGAAATTCAAATGACCATGAAGCACTGTTAACACGAAGGCTTTGCATAAATAAAAGTTATCTCGAATATCTGTCACGTGCAAAATGTGTCCAGGAGATCAAAATTCATCATTGACATTGAGGAATGTTCAAAGAACTTTCACTAACTTTGTTTGAAAATTAAGTTTGAAAAGATCTCGTGATAGAAGCGCTACATTCCCGTAGCCTTCACATTGTGATGGGGGAGACTGGTGAAAGCTCACAGTCATTCATGCCATTCGCTTGGACTCCAAATTGAAATACAATTTTGAAAGTCATTAGAAATCATCCGCAAATGTTGCTTTTGCTTTGCAGTCAGTATACAAAGCGCATTCCTTTAGGAAATCCGCTTAATGAAGCACTGCCAGTTTTTGCGTATAGTTTCAATAACAAATTTTACAAAAATAACCGTGTTGCGATACACTGGTATACAAGCCAGCGCTGTGCAACGGTGGCCTTATAACCCAAACCATGGGCCGAGAGTAAACCGCCGCAGTCTCCTTCAACAGAGAAGGTGGAACAGCAGAACTGCGCAAACTCTCCGCCTTTCTCTCTCTCTCTCCTGAAGCCCTCTCGACGTGGCTGGCAGACCTCAGCATTGGCACCTCGCTCTTGAACGTATTGCCAAACGCGAGAATAGAATGGAACACAAAGTAAGACGCGCCCCGGTGTAAATAAAGTTATACAGGTTTGGCACACACGCGCACAAGCTGGATTATAAGACGCGCCCCAACTCTTATTTTTAAAATACAAGGGGAGGGAGGCGTTTGGGTGGGGGGGGGGGGGTATATGCGTCTTATAATCTTACAAATATAATTTCGTGTCAATCATGGGGGGGGGGTGTTTGACCATACTTCACTGCTCTGGTCAGTGCGGTTTGTCGAATAAGACGCCACTGATGTCAGTAGCCGTGCTTGGAGAAATCGAACTCAGGTCGCCGGGTTCGTAGTGAAGTGCTTGGAGCATGTGCACCCAGCTATTCTTGACCATTGGCCATCATTCCTCCGAGCGACCTATCCTGCTCAAACCCTCACTTTATTATCTTAACAGTGTGAATGTGATGTGCTTAACCTCCGTGCGCTCTCAAATCCAGATTTTTTTTTTCCTCGTTCTGTCTCTCAATATAACTCCAAACATGCATCATCTCTCCACGGGTAAAACAAAAAATCAACTCCATCAAACCATCTCTGATTGTTCTCGATTTAGCCCCTCAACAACAAGTGAGTGCTTCGGCAACTCGAGGGATGGTAGATCACACATTTGTCAAATGGCCAGGAGATCGCAGTACAGCCAGTTTATGAAAAATGAGAACAGGGTTTGACGCTTTCTGGCAATATAACAGGATGTGTTATGATGTTCAAACACCAAATGGAAACCTTTTGCAAGGAATCAAGCCTGCATTAAGAACGCGGACTTGTAGTGAACATGCAACAAACATGCTCTGATAACATTGTGTAAAAATCGTATTTTGTTCCTAGGTAGCTTATGCCTCAAAAGTACAGAAAATGGCTATTATTTCTCACAAAATTTGCTTTTGTGACCAGAACAGTGATATTTAGAAATTTACCTATTTTCCAGAACATTCCAGATAGATTCAGTGCTGAGTACACTTGGAGTAACTTCTAGAACATTTTTTTAACTTTCCAGTAATAAAAATTGTAGTATAAATACCGGGGCCTTAAGCCCACCAGTTCAGTTTAGTTCCAACTGCCTAAGTGGCTACATATCTGCATTTTTCTGAGATGGTATCAAGAGGCTGCAAGCATCCGGCAGACGCATTCTGCTATGTCTGCGGCATGAACAAAGAACATCTTAAAGTGACGACGCGCAACAGAAACATCCAGGAAAAAACTGTAAAATCTCCCCGTTACGAGAACAGGCGGTAGTTGTTAAGGAGGGGTTGGGGTACTGATAGGGTTTGGGGTAATGCTAGGGGTAGTGATATGGGTTGGAGTCGTAATGGTGGTTGGGGTAGTGGTAGGGGTAGTGACGAGGGTAGGGTAGTGATAGGGGTAGTGATAGGGGTTGGAGTCGTAATGGTGGTTGGGGTAGTGGTAGGGGTAGTGACGAGGGTAGGGTAGTGATAGGGGTAGTGATAGGGGTTGGAGTCGTAATGGTGGTTGGGGTAGTGGTAGGGGTAGTGACGAGGGTAGGGTAGTGATAGGGGTAGTGATAGGGGTTGGAGTCGTAATGGTGGTTGGGGTAGTGGTAGGGGTAGTGATGAGGGTAGGGTAGTGATAGGGGTAGTGATAGGGGTTGGAGTCGTAATGGTGGTTGGGGTAGTGGTAGGGGTAGTGATGAGGGTAGGGTAGTGATAGGGGTAGTGATAGGGGTTGGAGTCGTAATGGTGGTTGGGGTAGTGGTAGGGGTAGTGATGAGGGTAGGGTAGTGATAGGGGTAGTGATAGGGGTTGGAGTCGTAATGGTGGTTGAGGTAGTGGTAGGGGTAGTGATGAGGGTAGGGTAGTGATAGGGGTAGTGATAGGGGTTGGAGTCGTAATGGTGGTTGGGGTAGTGGTAGGGGTAGTGATGAGGGTAGGGTAGTGATAGGGGTAGTGATAGGGGTTGGAGTCGTAATGGTGGTTGGGGTAGTGGTAGGGGTAGTGATGAGGGTAGGGTAGTGATAGGGGTAGTGATAGGGGTTGGAGTCGTAATGGTGGTTGGGGTAGTGGTAGGGGTAGTGATGAGGGTAGGGTAGTGATAGGGGTAGTGATAGGGGTTGGAGTCGTAATGGTGGTTGGGGTAGTGGTAGGGGTAGTGATGAGGGTAGGGTAGTGATAGGGGTAGTGATAGGGGTTGGAGTCGTAATGGTGGTTGGGGTAGTGGTAGGGGTAGTGATGAGGGTAGGGTAGTGATAGGGGTAGTGATAGGGGTTGGAGTCGTAATGGTGGTTGGGGTAGTGGTAGGGGTAGTGATGAGGGTAGGGTAGTGATAGGGGTAGTGATAGGGGTTGGAGTCGTAATGGTGGTTGGGGTAGTGGTAGGGGTAGTGATGAGCGTAGGGTAGTGATAGGGGTAGTTATAGGGGTTGGGGTAGAGATACAGGTTGGCCTTGGGGGTGAGGGCATGGAGTAGCAGTAGCGGCATTGGCTCGGCTCGGCGTTGGCCACCTCGTTTAAACTCCGGTGTGCCGCCCTGCTGCGGAGCAAGCATCGTGGCATGAGGGCGAAACCAAACATCTTTAATTTGGAATTTAGCTGCAGAATCGGTTGAGGTGACGACGAAATGGGGCCATCAGAGACAGGTGCTTTGAGACCAGCAACTCGCTGCACTTGAGCACCCAGTTTAATCACAAAACGAGGCTATCGGCGAGGCCAAGCTCAGCGCCCTGACCTCCTAAGCTGCCCGTCACCTCGGCGAAAAATGGCAACTTATTGAACTTAATGGTTAGGGCTGGGTCTCTTTTATAGATCGGAAATTATAGGGGCGGAGGCGAAGGCAAGTCAACATTTTACAAATGAAGGGAGGAGATGCTGTCATTATAACCAGAAGGCTTTAGCGAGAAAGAAATTCAAGAGTAGCGTTCAATGGTCTCTAATGTGGCCTGTCCGCCATTTATCGATTTCTCCATCCTTTTTTACTCCTCTGTCTGCTCCTTGTGTTTAGTTTGTTGTCCTCCGAATAGCACGGTTGGCCACGTACGGTGCAGAAGAAGTTGTACATACGTGCGTACATGTACGTCTCCTACTCGTCTCCCTCCTCTCTTTCTCTCTCCGTGTCTCTCTCTCTCGTTGGCTCGCGGGAGGGACTGGCACCGATGGCGTTCATGCCATCAGCCAGGACGACGTGCGGTCTATATCGGCGCTGCGTGTCTTTGTGTTGATGTTGTTGTTGAAGTTTTGATTTAAAGCTTTCGTGACTTGCAGGGATTCATATTGTTTCCCTTCTACGTGACTTTACCGAAAGAACCAAGAATATATGTTGTTGAAGCTTTTTTTTTTTTTAAAGCACAGCATGAAGCAAAACATCGTTGCTTGTTTGTTTGTTTATTTTTTATCTTGATTTAAAGTTTTTGTGACTGCAGGAATTCATACTCTTTGGTTCTTTCGGTAAAGTCACGTTGGTATAAAATAAAATACCATGCTTTCCCACCTGATGACGGACGCTTGTGTTGCGCCCGAAACGTCGTGATTTATTTTATTTTATAGCTACGTAACTTTACCGAAAGAACCGAAGAGTATTTATGTTTGCTTTTGTTCACCCAAGATAAGAGGACCGACCCATGGAGCCGTTGAGCTAAAACGATCATGGTGTGACGGGTGATCCCACGACCCCAGGTGCGTGGTGGGTGGGATTGAGGGAGAAAACATACATTCAATTTCAAATTTTAAAATACAATAATGTGTTGAAGGCCAAACATCAAATCATGGCCAAACAAAAGTAGCCGTAATTATGCTGTTGCATAATTGCTCAAATGTATTACACATCGTTTCCTCGTACGCGAACAAAAAAGTTGGCAGAAAATGAAATTTGCAACAAAAGTCAGCTGGCGGCAGATGGAACATACAAGTCGCAAAAACAAAGAAGTTATTAATAGTGCGGCATGTATTGATATTTGAAAACACGTGGGAATTCAATAGGCAATTGTACCCTGTTGCCGCTTCTCAGTGAAATCCAAAGAAAAGTTTTGCGGGGAGTTCTTTTCCTCGTAATGATGGAGTGTGTTTTTGCTGGGCATTTTTTTTTGTTCCTCTCTCGAGGCGTGTATGGCAATCCATCAACCATAATCGAGTATCAGAAGATTTTCAGGGCCACAACTTAAATCTCGTGTCCTCTTCGGTCTGGATTTTTGATTGTTCGGTATTGGTTTCATTTGCATCGAAATTAAGTTGGCCATGCCGTGTGCAAAGACAACCAATAGACTTATTGGGTCCACCCGTGGTTTATCCCTCCAGTTTTAGAAGCATTTGGCTGAAATACATTTCCACGTGATGTGCCACTTCGTTGAGCTATCATTTGTGGCCATGTCGCTGTATCTGAAGAATAATTATTACTGCATTTGAAATTATCAGGCTCCTTTCAAAAGAGGCACAGTATGAGCCCACTGGAATTATTCCTCTCGCGAGTGGCGGACACATGAGAGTAAATGGTTGGAACACACTTTTATTTGCGTCACAGAAATACAATCTGAATGCTTGTATTTTCTACATATACAGGGATACTCTGGTTCTTTCGTTGAAGCCACGTAGGTAGAAAAATAATAGGTCACGACGTTTCGATCGCAACACAAGCAATCGTCATCAGGTGGGACAACCACAGCAATAAAAAAAACTGCCTACTTCAGCTTATTTGATTTTTACACCTACGTAACTTTACCGAAAGAACCAAAGAGTAGATATACAAGCATCTCTAGATGCTGTGCACCTCAGCCTGCATAAAAGACAGAGGAAACGAATGCAGAAAAAATATATTACGAAATAAAGTAAATTTTTATTCCTGCACATGGCAGCAATGTGTTCAAGAGCTGAATTCCAATGTTGAGGTCTGCCAGCCACGAAAGGGCTTCAGGAGAAATTCTAGATTTGAAGCTTTCGTGACTGCAAGGAATCATATTCTTAGGTTTTTTCTGGTAAAGTCACGTAGGTAAAACATCAAAATTAATGAAAATAAAATAATAAAATAAAAACAAAAATCACGACGTTTCGGAACGTCGTGATTTTTGTTTTTATTTTATTTTCATTAATTTTGATGTTTTACCTATGTGACTTTACCGAAAAAACCTAAGAATATAAAAAAAGAAACTATGTGAGACTTGGCATGGATTATTTTACATTTATGTGTGACAATACATTCTAGATTTGAAGCTTTTGTGACTGCAAGGATTCATACTCTCAGGTTTTTTCGGTAAAGTCACGTAGGTAAAAATAAAAGTAATAATGGAAATTTCAATTAAAGTAATTTCCATTATTACTTGTATTTTTCCATTAAAGTAATTTCCATTATTACTTTTATTTTTACATTAAAGTAATTTCCATTATTACTTTTATTTTTACATACGTGACTTTACCGTTAAAAACCTGAGAGTATTCTTCAGGAGAGAGTTCGTGTCGAGTGTTTCTTTGCAGTGTTTTACGATACTGGAATTTCGTCAGGTAGGTGTGTATAGAGTCAGTAGATACTACTGACTCTATTGTATGTAGGGTGTGTAGGTGTATATAGAATCAGTAGATATTACTGACTCTATTGCATGTAGGGTGTGTAGGTGTGTCTAGAGTCAGTAGATACTACTGACTCTATTGTATGTAGGGTGTGTAGGTGTATATAGAATCAGTAGATATTACTGACTCTGTTGTATGTAGGGTGTGTAGGTGTGTATAGAGTCAGTAGATACTACTGACTCTATTGTATGTAGGGTGTGTAGGTGTGTATAGTCAGTAGGTAGTAGATACTATTGACTCTATTGCATGTAGGGTGTGTAGGTGTGTCTAGAGTCAGTAGATAGTAGATACTACTGACTCTATTGTATGTAACGTGTGTAGGTGTGTATAGAGTCAGTAGATAGTAGATGCTACTGACTCTATTGTATGTAGGGTGTGTAATGCGAGCGTAAATGGGGTTGTTGCTGGGCTTGGGTCCAATCACACGGCCCGGGGTATTGGGGGGGCGGAGCCTGGTCTGCGGGGCGTGTGGGAGGGGCCACCGTTCACCTCGGCTCCAATGGAAGGCGAGGTGAATGGGGGCGGAGCCAGAGGGGTAGTATGGGAAGGCCGGATCTGAGGATCCGGAAGGGGAGGAGTCAGGGTCACGTGGGGGGAATGTATATAAGTGGGAGCCCGGAAGAGATTGGGGAAGTCGGGGAAGTTAAGAGGCTGAGCCACGTTGGGTGGTGAGAGAGAGATCCACGCCATCGGCCACGTGGCCGAAGGACCTCAGCAAGCCGTCGGCCAGCGGTGTGCGGAGTGCGGGAATAGAGGAGCTAACGGAGGAGCGTGCGTGGCACGCGAGAGAGAGAGAGCGTGCGTGGCACGCGAGAGAGAGAGAGCGTGCGTGGCACGCGAGAGGAAGCGTGCGCGGGGCGCGCGCGAGACAACACTGGTCCGAGAGGAGGCCAGTGGGGGGTGCGGAGAAGAACCTAAATAAAAGACAAACGGAGACCAGCATCGCCTGACGGAGTCTTTTATTACAGGTGTGTAGGTATATATAGAGTAGGTAGATAGTAGATACTACTGACTCTAATGTATGTAGGGTGCGTAGACATATATGCCTACAAATATATTTTTGGGGGGGTAGAGGTGGGGGGAGTGATATATATTTGGGGGGGGGGGTCGACAATTTTTGTAAACCTATCGGATCAACTTCATTTGGAGGGGGGGGGTCCATTTTTTTTTAAAATAAATTTTTGATTCAGGCTTTCAGAAAGGATCTTATAATTTTGTTGACTAACGGAACGCCGGGCTTTTTATAATAAATGGCCCATGTAAATTAATAATGTGATTAATACAACTAAACGTTAGGCTTGCCAATAATAAAAACAAATGTCGAGTACAGGCTATCACACGAGGATCCTGTGGCATGCGTTTAGACTAGTTAGATTATTATGCTGCTATAAATGTCCAAATGATGAGACGCTTTGTTGAGCCATCATTTGTGGACAGTTCGCTTTTGGAAGAAAAAAAAAGTTAATGCCTCAGTGTGCTTCGTCTGCTAGGATGGGGATGGTTTAGTGTTGAATTTGTGTTTGGGTGATTTGTTTACCTTTCTTGTACTTTGCACTCCTATCGTGTGTTTGTGTAGTGTTTGTTGTTGTAACGGTCTTACCCGCCCCGACCTGTACATTGTTTTAAATAAAAATAGCTTCATAACTCATCGGATTCCTCCAGCATGAGTAAATATTCTGATTCTGTATGTATATTGAACTTCTTTCGCACCGTACGTAGCCAAACCGTGTTATTCGGAGGTGCGGGGCAAGGACAACACATCTCACACTCAAAAAGCAGTTCTAAAGAAATGAGTTATCAATCGAGACGATGATTTTAAAGGTGCATAGCTCCAGTGGCTTCCGAATATCGGACGGAAGAGCGTTCCAGACGGCCGCAAAGCCGCACCTGAAAGCGGTAACCGCCTTTGTTCGATGGCGAGCCAAAAGCCTCTTTCTGCGAGGATGACGAGCGGAGTTTGCGTGATGGTGGTTTACGCTCCTTGACGAGATCGGCGAGTTGTTGTGTTTCATTTGTGCCAAACGCACTTTGTGTGCGAACAATGTATATTGCAGTGTGGAATTAGCTTCAAAATTGCCCTGCTCTTCGGCAGCACCACTCTCAGTACACTTCTGTAATGTAGAAAAAAAAATACATCCCACTGCGAAACTGCGGAGCTGCCAACTGCCAACAGAAATCAATTACGAATTTGCTGTCATTATTACACGTGCGTCAAAGCAGAGTGTGTGTGTGTGTTCCCATCAATAGCACTCTCATCCGCTTACCTGGTTTCATAACAAACTTGAATAACAAAACTACATTTGGGCCCTTTGTCAAACCAGCTGCTGAACGAAGGCCTCCCTCTCCCCACGCCGCCTCGTTTAACCATACTTCACCACGCTGGTCAGTGCAGGTTTGGGGGAGAAACGGCGGTGGGGCCCAGGACCATCGCAGATTTCACTCGACACTGATATTAGCCGTGGCCCGGAGGAATCGAACTCGGGTGGCCGGATTCATGAGACCAATTGCGCTCACCACTGCACCACCACTTCCACCCCCCTCCACCCACTGAACAATTGGGTTTTTTATTAAAATTGGGTTACAATTTTTTGCCTTATCTCGCGTAATAAGTCGTTCGTATAATTTCGATTTAAAGCTTTCGTGACTGCAGGGATTCATCTTCTTGGTTCTTTCGGTATAGTCACGTAGAAGGAAATAATACAATTATAAAAATAACTTGCGTTGCGGCCGAAACGTCGTGAGAATTATTTTATTATGTTTTATTTATTTTATTTTATTATTTCCTTCTACGTGACTTTACCGAAAGAACCAAGAAGAAGTCGTTCGTAGTTGAGTTTCCCCAACTGTCACTTAATGTGCACAACATGTTTCAATGGCCCTGGTGTTAAGAGGCACTTTTGGCAGGAATAATAATATTCGGGGAGTGTTATTGTGCAAGGACCCACGTGGGTGCCTCCATGGGTGACACCTGCGTCATCGCAAGAGCAAACTCAGAGAGTAACGGCACACTGTGTGCGTTACATCAGAATGGTCAGAATATGTATTTATACTGGAGGAATCCGATGAGCTGCAAAGCTCTTTTTCACAGATGTCCAGTGTGGGCGGTTAAGAACGTTTCAACAAACGATGCACAAACACGATAGGAGTACAAAGTTTCGGAAAGGTAAGCAAATCACTAAATATATGTATATGTAGAGGAGTAATGTGAGTAGCCAATGAGGGATGAGCGTAAGGAAGTGCCGAGTGGATGGAGAGCTATGCGAGGCCAATGATGACGTAGCGTCACGGTCCACGTAGGGGTGACGTTCGGAAAGCACTTTCCAGAAAGTGGGCGGGGCCGAGCTAATGGGGGAGGAGTTACCGAGAGGGTTCTTAAGGGGGACCACGTGAGGGACACGTGGTCGTCGTGGGTAGCCAGGGTAAGGATCGGCTGGAAGAGGTATCTCTCCTCGTTGCGGGGCGGTGTTGGCTGATCCCCTTCCCCGGGCAGACGGGTGAGAGAGCCTTGGGGTAGCCGGAGAGATCCCGACGTAAAACGTTATCCCAGGTCCATGGGAAGGACGGAGAATAGAGTGCACTTACACTGGTGTGAGTTGTGGATGCAGTGTGAGAGCGTGTATTAATAAACGGCTGCGAACCCTTATAGAATTCCTCGTCTCCGCATGGTTGGACTGCACAACATATATATATAAACAGCTAATGCCCACGAACTGTTTAGCTTCTTTTCCAGAAGCGACTTAGCCACAAATGATAGCTCAACGAAGTGGCTTATCACGTGGAAATGTATAGCAGCCAAATGCATGTGTCTAAATGTGGAGGGCAAAACCGGAGGACCCGGGAGACAAATCCACATGGCCACGGGAAGAGAGATACGCAAACTCCAAATACACAGCAGGCGTCAGGGTCAGGATCGAACGCACCACCTCCTTCATACCAGCAAGTTAGTTAACATTACGCTTCTGTTGCATTCAATGCTGCCTGGGTGATATTATAGGTGGTTGAATTCAATGTAATGTAATACATACAATTAATACTTAAAAAGTTTAAAGTAATTTGAACACGTAGGCTTTCGCGACTAATATCCATAATATAGTTTTTTTGGGTTAGATTGCATACATTTATAAATGTGTCGTTAAACCCGCCACCACCCGACACAACCAACTAGTAAGGGTTGTCACGTAAACAGAACATGCCAATTCGTCACTAGTACAGCACACCGGTGTGTTGGAGAGCCAAGCCACAACATTTACAATCTTGAGTACGACGTTTCGCCAGTAATTACAACTAGCTTCATCAGCCAGATTTTTTGACTCAAGATCGCAGACATTTGGTCACCACATCTACGCCTATATATAAGGAACGAAACAGGTGGACTTCTCCACAAATCTGGCTGTCGGTTTAATGATACATTTACATATTTATGCGATCTAACCCAAAAAACCTCTTTTGGATTTAAAGTCATGTTTTGGAACAAATTACCATTGAGGTCATGCTCATTTCCATTTCAGAGCCTCGAAGCCAGTGTGCGACATTCCACATTCCTATGACGGGGGGGGGGGGTGAGTAACAACATAGGCAGACACACATGCAGAAACACACCGAGCGAGTCGTGAGAAACGTCGTATTCTATTATTATTCTATTTTATACGTGACTTTACCGAAAGAATCAAGGAACAATCTGGCATGTCTCTCACCCCCAGAAAGGGCATCTCGCACCCCCAGAGGGTGCGTGCAGCCCAGATTAAGAACCACCGCCCCCAGACAGACTTGTTCCTTCCACAGGAAAAGCAACACCGATTGTAAGCAAATATTTTTGCAGGAGGGTTCTGCGCTGGAACGTTGTGCCAATTCCATTAGCGAGCATTTGGTGTGTGGGAGGAAACCACGAAACTCCGGAGAAATCCCACCACTCGTAAGACGAGATAACACACACAGCACCACAAGATGGGTCAGAGAATCCTTCTCTGTACTGATTTCTCATGGGCACCTCACAGCCCAAGGCTACATCCAATACGTGGCATTTTAGATTTGAAGTTTTCGTGACTTGCAGGGAATCATACTCTTTGGTTCTTTCGGTAAAGTCACGTAGGTATAAAATACAAATTTTATCTAATTCATTTTATTTTATTTTATACCTACGTGACTTTACCGAAATACGTGGCATTTCAAGGCAACCTCTTATCCAAGTGCTAACCAGTCTCATTTCAACTCGGCTTCCAAGATGTGATGATACCAGGCACGGTGATTAGGTCCTTGGCCTGTGGCACTCTCACCGCTGGCTTTGGGCCACCGATGAGATGAGCGCTTTCCAATGAGTATGTTGAGCACGTAGACAACCTCTGACTCTCTGCACCATCAAAATCTTCATCGAAAGTTACACGCAAGCTGGAAAGGGATGGAGTGGTGGTGGCACAGTGGTTAGTGCGTTGTGCTCTGAACCCGGCGACCCGAGTTCCATTCCCGCTCACGACCAACACCATTGACGATTATCTGAACCGGTCTTGGGCCTCCCCTAGGTCGGCCCAGACTAAAATGAGTACCTGGTACGATGTGTTAAACGTCGCTACTGCGGAGGCAAAGGCGGCTGGGCATGGTACTGGCCACCCACCCCCTTCGTGTGCCGCGCCGGCCTTCATTGGTGCTCGCTAACAGCACTTGCCCCAACAGTCTGTTAAGGCTACACGGGGGTCTTTCCCTTTGCAGCGGTTAGAACGTTGCACTATGAACCCGATGGCCGTTTTCACCCACCAGTGATGGGCTGTGCGTGAACCTGTCCAGCCACTTCCTCCCAACTGCACATCATCGCTAGACCCACACTGACCAGTATGGTGAAGTATGGTGAAAGCAGCTTCCCTAAATGTGACATTGCATGGGGAGGACTACATCCAGCACTGAAGTTACAAAGGAGCAGTATTTTGTTTCTATATATAGAGTAGAGAACCCATTGCCCTGCAACAGATAATAAGAGGCAGCTGTCATTCTCATACTCTTCTCACAATCATCCTGTACTCGGAGCACTCGAAGTAATATTGCTTTTTTTTAACGTAACAAAATGCCAAAAAATATGTATCGTGATGTTCTTCTCATACTCTGCAGGATTTAAATAGTATCCTGGTGAAAGGGTGGCACGAACAGGAGCGCACATTGAGAAGTTAACGCGATTTTAAATTAACGGTGTCGATGTTCTGTATTCGTTAGTCTCACCCCTGCGGTGTCGCAGCATGGTCGGCCTTCTACCGCAATTTAAATTGAACTCTGCGGATTTTTAACACTCGAAATCCCGTCCAGCCAGCCACACAGCTAGCTAGAGCTGCGGTGGCGATAATCGCTGCCTCCTGAAATATGTATATACGTGCAGCAACAATAATGCAATCATTAAAAGTAAAATACAATAAAAAATCACGACGTTTCGGAGGCAACACAAGCTTCCGTCTTCAGGTGGAACCGTCACAGCCCGACAGCTGTATCAAGTAAGCTTGTGTTGCCTCCGAAACGTCGTGATTTTTTATTTTATTTTACTTTTATTAATTTTAATTTTTTACCTACGTGACTTTACCGAAAAAACATAAGAATATGAATCCTTGCAGTCACGAAAGCTTCAAATCTAGACATAATGCAATCTTACAATAATTCTGCATTAACATTTAGGAGTTAAGGAGCCACGCATTTGCTGTCAAGGAAAACAAACAAGATTTCATATTGGCCAAAGTGACAACGTAACGCTTTCGAGCAACGCAATGTCGAGCAGCGAATCATACCCCAGGCGATTGCAATTTTAACCAGTGGGGAAGTGGAAACAAAAATCAACCCATTACGCATCCTCATCATGAATACCACATGCCAACTCAGCGAATGACTCTCTGACCTGGGCCTATCAACCGCTTCACCCCGTGGTCGCGTGGGCAGAATGTGTGAGCAGTGGACACGGGTTAACAGATAGAGACGTGGCTTATCAGACTTCATTTTTGCCCTTCGGGCCGCGGGCTACTGTGTGGTGTTGTTGTTGTTCGTGAGAATTCCGCGGAAGTGAGGCCCGTTATCCAACACCACCGCTACGGAACGACGGGGGCTGTGGCTTTCAAAACCATATCTTTCTTTCATTTTTTTTGTTATAAAAAAAATGTATGTACTCTAACTACTTGAAATTGTCATTTCTCACAAATTGCGTGCTGGTTTTCAAACTTTACACCTTTGCCATTTTTTTTCTCTCCCATGGCCACCCTTAAAAAAAGTGAAAGGAAAGGTAAATGTATCACGACGCAATCCAGCGACTAACAAGCTCGAACCCAAGCAGCAGGGCATTGCCACAACTATTTCTATTATAAAACTGCGTAAGCCAGCATATTCCTCTAAATCCAACTTCTTTGCCGTCTGTGAGAGCGGAATTTGTAACTGTGTGCTTGGGGAGATAATTAAAACAGAATGGGGGGAGGGGGTGGGGGGATAAAATCATAGCAACAACAATGCACTCACCAAAATTGCATTCAACGCGTGGCAGCAGATCCGTTCCCCATCTTTCTATCGCCTGCTTTTTAATTTTTAACCGATTTAGTTTGTGTTGGCTGTGTATACGTGCGCCGCGACGCGATGTAACGAGGACCCGCGCATTGTCCTCGATAAAGACAAAAAAAAGGAAAATAACATTTCACGCTGACGTTTGTTTTTTACATCATTCCGTTTCAGTGCTTCTCAGGCGTAGCGATGACCGCGCGCGCGCCTGTAAATCTGTTAGGCTCGCGACCAGATCAGACAGATTTCAAATGGAGTCTGGATGAAACCAGGGAGGGCAGCCCCCACGAAAAATCAAGTCCAATCGACCGGTGACTCCCCCCCCTCCTCTCCCTCCACCCACCCACCCCCGATGGCATTTAAACACCTCTGCTGGTGTAGCAGTGAGTTGACCGAACACATTGACCAAACCGTGGTGGCGAGATGTTAATTACTTCGCCTGGTATGCAGGAGGTTCGTGGGTTCGATCCCGACCCTGACTCATGCTGGTCGCGTGGTTTCTTTCTCCGGGTCCTCCGGATTTTGCCCTCCACATTTAGAATCAACATCACGAGTTTGCAGTGTGTGGCTGCTATACATTTCCACGTGATACACCACTACGTCGAGCTATCATCTGTGGTGGCCAGGTCGCTTCTGCAAAAAAAAAAACACAGCCAAATAGCTCAGTGGGCCTTACCTGTTCAAATAGTTTTACTTGTTTCGTTTAAGTTTAGTTTGTGGTGGGCGTCCTCTCACCGGTATGTTCCCTCCTTGGCTTCCACGTCACCGTTCGTCTCGTTCACCACCGGGCATCGTGCCATGCCACAGTTCCACCCAAACCAACTTCACTCTTCGTATCATTCATCATTGAACATCGCCCGCCATCCACTTTACATGCTACCTTGAAAAAAAATACCAAACCATACCTTCGGCGTAGCTGTACACTTCTGTAAGGGAGGCACCACCATTCTCTCTCTCTCTCTCTGTCAGCTATTGCTTCAGGGAGGTTTTTCTCAAATGCCCAAAGACTTTGGAGATTAAAGACGTAAGAATGGTGGCGGCTGCTGTGGGCTTCATGCGAGACGTGATGTCACGCACAGTCTCGGCACTGGCTGCGCACAGAACTACAAGAGGCTTAAGGTGGCATCGAACACTGCTGCTTGTGTTGTACTGATGAGGATGAGGCCGGTTTGCAGTTGTGTTTGTTTCACTGCTGCCTGTTGTTGGGATAACACGTTCTCAACTTTTCTTTGAGCTGTGATGGCCTAACTTACAAAACGTTCACACATTCAGTTATTTTGAGCTAGTGGTCTGGGCAAGGCTGGGCGCTTTTTTACGCGCAATGTACGTGTCCGTATGTTGTTAAAACTAGACTGGGATGTCCCTCTTTAAAATCCATTTAAATCGGCTCAATCTTGATCAAGTGTCAGATGTCACCACATACCATTAGCCTGCAGGAGGTTACTGGGAACTGTATTCGCAATTTACCCTGCACGGTATCCACTCCGCAGCATATGCCCCTCCGACACAGCCAGTAAGGTTTGTCACGTAAACGACGCGCCAATGAGTTACTAGTATAGTGTAGTGTATATTGCAGTGTATAGTAATGTAGTCTACTACTTCAGCCCACCGGTGTGTTGGAGAGTACATCCACAACATTGACAATTTGAGTACCGTGCAGTTTCAATGGTAATTACATCCAGCGTCATCGGGCGATTTGCCACATTTATACTTACGCGATCTAACACAAAAACCCTGATGATGAATAATATTGGTCGCGAAAGCCTGCTTGTTAAACTGTGCCCCTCCCCCTGAAAGGCTTTGCGAGCGTGCCACCACGGGTCTCAAACCCTGACACACCATTTATTGATCGTGAATGACACTCACCCCTGTTAAGTCAACTCTGGCGTCAATGAATCGAGTAAGATCAACAAATGTGTGGTCAATCGATGTATTTCTCTCTCTGTCCTTTAAACAGTGTGACCAACAAACGCGCCGATTATGTTAATGACGTGGAACCTTTAAATACACAGGAGCGCGCGAACAGTGATCGCCAGTCGTATTTGACATCCAGTAACTGTGGTTGTACTTGCACGGTAGAACTCCCCTTAGCCGTGAGAACTTCACGGATCTTAACTTTAACCTACCCAGTAACCATCCGCTCGTAGTAGGACACGGGCAAACCTCCAGAGCAAAGCTCTACCCCTTTTTGTATGTACGTTGCTTTTATCAATTAAGAACAAGGGGACAACACGTACGTCTGTCTCGCTGGCAACGCCAACAAAGAGCCTAAATTTACTGTGTGATTACCTTTATTATCGCGATGCTCACCTGGGAAAAGACTACTTTGTGCGTGGCACAATGCTCGTGGCGTGCTGGGAAACTAAAGTTGTGAAGTTCGCAAACAATCGGGGAGAGATCAGAGATGCCTGGCTGGGAATTACAAGCGAGAGACTGAACGCACGTGGATCAGAGAACCGACGCAAGTGACTGGAGCAGAGACGCGTTGTTGACTGTTGATGGACAGTTCGTGGGTTTGGGCAGGACACGTTAACGTAAGGGATGGTGGGAGGCAGGGCGCCATGGATGATGGCGAGATGTTAACTACCTCGCCTGGTAATAGTAATAGGTTTTTATCCTTTCAACTGGTACAAAACTGACACCTTTACACAAGGCATCATGTTTGCAATAACCACAACACAAGCAGTCAAAATGCAAACAAAAATAAACTCTGATAATGATAATTATATGCACTGCCCTTGAAGTTGATTGGTCCACACCCGAGACAGCTTTTCTTAGAGCTTGTGTTGTGGTTATTGCAAACATGATGCCTTGTATAAAGGTCTCAGTTTTGTACCAGTTGAAAGGGTAAAAACCTATTACTATATTTTGCCACTGGTAAAGGAGGTCTCATAGTACCTCGCCTGGTATACAGGAGTTAATGGGTTCGACCCCGATCCTGACGCTTGCTGTATATTTGGAGTTTGCGTGTCTCTCTCCCCGTGGTCGTGTGGATTTTTTCTCCGGGTCTTGCGGTTTTTCCCTCCATATTTAGAAACGTGCATTTAGAGTATTTGGCTGCTATACATTTCCACGTGATAAAGCCACTTAGTTGAGCGATCATTTGTGGCCAGGTCGCTTCTGAAAAGAGCTGTATAGCTCAGTGGGCCTTACCTGATCAAATAAAAAAGAGTTTATTTTTTCACAGTTTTAATAAATTGGCGAGATGGGCGACAGGATGACAATTAAAACAGGAACAACCTCCCTCGGGAGATGGAGTGATGAGATTGAACACGGAGTGTGTCCTCACAGGATTACGAGGGGGGTGGCAAATCCAGTATTGAGGCCTCTTTCATCCAGAAGCGGATATAACAAGCTATTTGGGTTAGATCGCGTAAATATAAAAGTGTCGTTAAACCCGCCACCACATCTATAATTTACTCGAATTTTGGATGTTGTGGGTTTACTCTCCAGCACACCGGTGTGCCGAACTAGTGGCGAATTAACACGTTTTGTTTCCGTGACAAACCTTACTAATCGGCTGTGTCGGGTGGTGGCGGGTGTAACGACACATTTATATTACGCGATCTAACCCCAAAACCCTCGATCATGGAGAACATGGCTGATGATGATGATGCATTTAACCTTGGCGAATTTCAAAACTAAGTCAACTTCCCAGGGTTTAAAGTAAAATAATGCGGGACAATGTTCCAACTGGTGCGACAAAAACACTCCTACAAACAGGGCATCATGAAGAGTACTGAAGCATATTATTATACTGTAGGTTTTATAGATCCCAATACACATGTTACTACTCCAGCTCTATAGCGGCAGGGGGGCTGGAGGGAGCTGAGCCCCCCCCCCCCACCACCACGCTACTGAAAGCTCGGCCCCTCTCCCAATTATTATGGTCCAATTATGTTTTAGGGTCGCAGCCTTTGGTCAAATACACAGCGGGTGACAGCGAGAGCCGAGAGCTCACGATAAACACGCACAGGTCCGCATTGTCTCGCACGCTGTTTGGCGATCAACATTTAAAGTGTAACAATCCACCCCCACCACCCCCTCTCCATGCACACGAAGCTTGGACGGCTGTATACGAGAGTGCACGCGATACAGTATACATTCCAACAGTACACTTTGCTGGAGTTAATCAACTTGAGTCATCATTTAGCATCATCATCAGCAGCAGCAGCCGTGGTCAATCCACTGCTGGATGAGGGCATCTATCCCCTAGCAGCCACCACCTCGCACGATCCTGCGAGCTGGAGTAATCCTCCACCTGCGTGTGGAGTAATTTAATCGCTCCGTCTCCTGATGGATGTGCCCTAGCACTCGTGCCGCTCCCAATGATCGGTCACTTTTCTTGTCACGGTCTAACTCCACTGACGAATATTTGAATCGGTCCCTGGTCTCCCATAAGTCAACTCAGTCTCAAATGAGTACCTGGTGCGGTGTGTAAACATCGCCACCGGGGAGACAAAGGCGGCCGAGCGTAGTGCTGGCCACCCACCCCCTCGTGCGCCGCACTAACCTTCACAGGTGCTCGCTAACAACACCTGCCCCAACATTATAGATTTGAAGTTTTCATGACTGCAAGGTGAAAACAAAATAAAATAAAACAACTAAATTAAATCACTGATTTAATAAAATAAAATAAATAATTAAATCGTTGATTTCATTTATTTTTTTCTTTTCATTTTATTTTGTAAATCACTGATCTAATTTAGTTGTTTTATTTTTATTTTATTTTGTTTTCACCTACGTGACTTTACCGAAAAAACCAAAGAGTACCTGCCCCAACAATCTATTGAGGCTATACGGGGGGGGGGGGGGGGGGTCTATGTCTTTATGCATTACAACGCCGACGAACTTGTGAAACGCAGCAGCTGAACACGTGGAGACACGCATCATCACTTACTTGTTGCAGGAGACAGAGCCAAGGAGGGTGAGTGAGCGAACGAGACGAGTGAGTGGCGTGCTGGACGTAGCTGGACGCGCGTGCGACCTTGAAAGGCGAAATCTGCCGATATGCCGCTCAACTCTCACCAGTTCGGCGCTCCGAGCGAGCTTATTTATACACTGCGCTGCAGATGTGCGCCCACGTGCGTTCACAGATGTCACGGGACATCATCACCAGCGGTGTTATTATGGTGACTTTGAGACCGGCTCCCTCCCTCCCTCCTTCGCCCTCCTCCTGCAATTCTTTCTTGTGCGAACCTCCCTCCCACTTTGCTTTTGAGCGTGCTTAGCTGTAAACCACACACAGAGCGATTGGAGCGGTGTCGTTCCCTGCAGCAGCAGCAGAAGCAGCGGCAGCGGCAAGAGCGCGAACTATCCGAGCAGTCGACACGGGGCACACAGACACACGAGCAACGAGAGCTTTAACGCCTGGCTCGCGACCGCTTGTCGCGGGTGCATCTATCGTCCCTGCAAGGAGGCGTCTCAACGGCAGAGCAGCATCAGCAGCAGCGCCCGGCTAGCAATCGGAAGGGTCTAAGTTCAATTCCTGGTGGAAAGGCAACAGTGGTTGTCAGCCATAGGAATGTGGAATTTCCACCACTGACTCAAGACTAAACAGGGGGTGAACACCGACTAAATGCTCATTTGAAGAAAGCACAGCTATGAAGGAGAGCAATTACCCGAAACGTCGCCTAGTATTTCTATATTTTAGTTTGAATGGGAGTGTTGTTGTCATATGTGCTGATTTTGTTGTTGGTGAATATGAGCTTTGTCCACCACTGCCAATGCAGTATCATTAGATATTTGCTTTGTTTTTACGTTTGCTAATAAGTTGTTCTGCGTAGGTTTTCAATGGCTGTGCTTTATCGCTCCCCGATGCCCGTTGGTCGGTGCCTCATGTTGTTCGCCGTCATGTCCGACGTTTCGCTCTACGTGCTTCTTCAGCAGCTGAATAAACCCGAAATTAGCAATTGAAATGCTCCCGACACTAAACTGGTGTTACTCGGTTGGCGAAGTAGCTCCCGGCACGTGGGGCGAAACGTCGGACATCGTGCCGAGCAACACGCGGTCCCAACGCAAAAACACATCGTAGAATACTCTTAGGTTTTTTCGGTAAAGTCACGTAGGTAAAACATAAACTTAAAAATTAACAAAAATAAAATAATAATCACGACGTTTCGGAGGCAACACAAGCTTCCGTCTTCAGGTGGAACCGTCACAACACGATTGCTGCATCAAGTACTTGTGCTGTGACGGTTCCACCTGAAGATGGAAGCTTGTGTTGCCTCCGAAACGTCGTGATTTTTATTTTACTTTTATTAACTTTAATTTTACTTTTTACCTACGTGACTTTACCGAAAACACCTAAGAGTATGAATCCTTGCAGTCACCAAAGCTTCAAATCCACATCGTAGAAGATGCGAAGAACACTCGTCAACGGAGCTGATGAAACATCCCGATACAGAATCCTCCTGAGCGGAGTCTTCGGACTCAATGAGTCTCACGTGGACAAAGACAATGGCGTACAGCCCTTTGTCAATCCACTGCTTGGATGACGGTCTTCCCAACGCTGTGTTGGTCATGGGGGAGTGGGGGGGGGTGCTTAACCATACTTCACCACGCTGGTCAATGCGAGTTGGTGAAGTTGGCAGGTTCGGAAACAGTCGAGACGAGACTCGCCATTTAGGGGCCGTCCATAAATGACGTCACGCGATTTTGGACGATTTTTGACCTCCCCCCACACACACCTCGTCACACGGCGTCAGAAAAAGTCAGACCCCCCCCCCCTCAAATATGACGTCACAAAGCTCTGCCCGCCCCCAACCATATTTAAATTTTGAAAATAAAACTTGCTTCAAATCGCTTTAAACTATTGTTATTGTAGTGCGTATTTAATGTGGCGCTGCACTCTGATGTTGTAGGAGTGTTGTTATAACAATTCTATATTTATTTAAAGTTTCGCATTTTGATGCGACGTCACATTTCTCAACCCCCCCCCCCTCGTCACACATCGTCACAAAAATCTGACCCCCCCCCCCCTAGGTGCGTGACGTCATTTATGGACGGGCCCCTTACGTTTCGCGATGGCCAGGAATTGATCTCAGATAGCCGAGTTCAAAGCGAAACGCGCTTACCGCACGATCCCTCACCTCAAGTCGTTGGTAAACGACTCGGCATTAATTGTTATTATTAATACGTCAATTCAGAATGGTCTTGTGAAACCAATTCAACATCTCGATTTAAAGCTTTCGTGACTGCAGGGATTCATCTTCTTGGTTCTTTCGGTAAAGTCACGTAGAATGGAAATAATAAAATAATAAAAATAAAACATAATAAAATAATTCTCACGACGTTTCGGCCACAACGCAAGCAGCCGTCCTCAGGTGAAGAACAGGTCTGTCGAATTATTTTATTATGTTATATTTTTATTATTTTATTATTTCCATTCTACGTGACTTTACCGAAAGAACCAATAATACAATTCAACATCTCCACACTCAAATGAGCGAGAGATTGTGCTCGCGGTTTGCTCGATTGTTCACCCAAGGGCTTGCAACCTACGCAGAGGCCGAGGGATTCGACTGATGATTCGATCTCCGGACGCACCGCCACTTTAGGGGCCGTCCATAAATGACGTCACGCACCTAGGGTGGGGGGGGGGGTCAGACATTTGTGACGATGTGTGACGAGGGGGGGGGGTTAGAAATGTGACGTCACATCAAAATGCGCAACTTTAAATAAATATAGACAACACGTTCTACTTAATTAATTAGACTTTTTAATACATGTTTTCTCCTACAACATCAGAGTGCAGCGCCACATTAAATACGCACTACAATGACAATAGTTTAAAGCGATTTTAATTTGAAGCATTTTTTTTGGGGGGGGGGAGGGGGCAGAGCTTTGTGACGTCATATTTAAAGGGGGGGTCTGACTTTTTGTGACGCCGTGTGACATGGGGGGGGGGTCAAAAATCGTCCAAAATCGCGTGACGTAATTTATAGACGCCCCCTAACACACACAACAAGCTTCTATCATCATGATGCATCGTTTTTAGACCGCCGCATCAATGATAATAAACGAGGTAGTGCATGCAAACGAAGTCGAAATTCCGAAAAGAAATCCCCTAACCTGATCATTAAACTATTGGTCATGGCGCTGCTTATCAGCTCTACCATTTAAAATGTCTTCATTTCAAAACCGTACAACGCATGGGTGTGCCGCATTGTGTAGTCGTAGTGCGGCTTGATAGATCTGCACCGTTAAGTTTGCATGCCCCGGTAGGAGAGGTGAGCGCCAGGTGCGTTGATTGACTGGCGGTTGGTGAATGTCGCGCGTGTGTCCTGTGGTCGTTAAGAACCACGTACTTAAAATTCACAGTGATCTGCATACACAGAACTCAAATTTGAAACATTCTTAATGAATGTATAAACACATTCCTGCGGAGGGAGCTGGTAGAAACGTTGGGTTGCTCGGTCAATGTCCAGGGTCAACGGCGGCGTGGTGTATTCCGCAAATATGCCCGACTGTGAGGACAGGCACAAGCCGGCGTGAGTAGGTTAAACGTTGAGTTTTATAAGGGCACCACGGGGTGACCAGCCCCTCCCCACCCAGCCCCACCCCTCCCACCCCCACCCAGCCCCACCCTCCCTCCCCACCCAGCCCCTCCCCACCCTCCCAACCTAGCCCCTCCCCACCCTCCCCACCCAGCCCCTCCCTGCACGACGGACACAATAATCCCCTGTGGGCTGGTGTACCCAGGAGGTTCCTACCAGTATTAGGTTTATGAAGTGACTTCAAAAGTCTGCAATGACTAAACGACGAGAGCAATTGCGGTTTTTCCTAACCTCGTTAAAGTCTCAACGGGTGACAAGCTCGGAATTTTTAGAATGTAAAAGTACTTCTGATCGAGTTAGTCCCCCAACTTGTAATTGGGACGGCCAAATTCGCTGCAAGTTGAAGGGAATTTCAAAAACACGCACGAACAACCACACACACGCCAACGACTCGCCACAAACATGCAGGAGCAGCCCGGATGTATCGAGAGGTTAACCAAGTTCCAAGCGACAGCAAAAACACCGCGGCATAGTCATGGGAGGCCTCAATGGGAATGTCCGCAAAACAAACAAAAAAAGACACGGTGATGAGTGGATGGTTGGCAAGTTTAGCTTGGGCAGGAGGAATGAAAGGAGACCACCTTCCTAGACTTTAACACGTAGCAGGCTTTCGCGAGCAATATTATTCATAATAAAGGTTTTTGGGTTGGATCGCGTTATTTATAAATGTGTCGAAACCCTCCACCACCCGACACGGCCAATCAGTAAGGGATTTGTCACGTAAACAAAACGCCAAATAGTTCACTACTTCAGCTCACCGGTGTGTTGAAGAGTGAATCCACAACATTTGGCAAATCGCCCGATGATGCTGCATGTAATTACCAGCGAAACGTAATACCAGATTGTAAATGTTGTGGATGCATGCTTCAACACACCGGTGGGCTGAAATAGTAACTATTTGGCGTTTTGTTTAAGTGATAAATCCCTGACCGATTGGCCGTGTCGGATGGTGGAGGGTTTCGACAGATTTATTTGTCCTCGAGTTCGCAGCCAGCAAAGGCATTCTGTCATTGCGCATGATCTGTGTTTTGATTTAGTGCGCTGATCTTAAAGGTGCATTGAAAAATGTTGATACTCCGACTGATGCTCCTACTGTTGTGGAGTGACTCATGCAGCCAGCTATGGCTGCAGAGTTTGGTAGTACATGTTGTTTACGTCGTTTGTTGTGAAAATTCGGTCACAGTTCCTATGATCACTGTTTCATTGCTTTTATGGCTTTATTTTGGTGATTTTCGAAAAGTTTTTTGGTTTGGCCATGTTTGTTTGTTGTAGTACAGAGTGAGACTGATGGCCTTAATCTAAGTTTTCTTGTGGTTGTTGTTGTTGTTGTTTGACTTGCATTCCACTGGGATATTTGCACAGGGTTGGTGTACGGTGATTTTTTCTGAAATATTTTTCTGTCTTTTCTTGGATTTTCTGTTTGCACATAGTCACTTTAAGATGTTTTCTTGTTGATGTTTTAGTTTTCTGTTTGTTGCGGTTGCACCCGATTCAAGAGCCGAATGGCTCACAGGGCTATACCTAATAAATGAACTTTGAACTTTGATGAGGGCAGCAATATGTGCATGAGCGAGATGCCAATGTCGAGGTCTTCTGGCCACGACGAGAGAGCTTCAGGAGAGAGTCCGTGGAGTGGTGTTGTTCCTCCTCGACTTCGAGCTTTCATGACTGCAGGAATTCATGTTATTGGGTCTTTCGGTAAAGTCACGTAGATAGGTTCAAAGAAAATTTTGAAAAAATTGTTATTTTCTTTGAACCTATCTACGTGACTTTACCGAAAGACCCAAGAATATGTGTTGATCCTCCTTCTCCTCCGTTAAAGGAGCGTAGACTACGCGTGTACGTACGTATGCTGAACCTCTTTCTCACCGTACCTTGCCAGCCGCGCTAATCGGAGGTGCGGGGCGAGGACAATAAACTAAACCCCAAAAGCAGTTTCAAAGAAGTTCATTTTCAAGATAGATGTTTTAAAGTGCATATAGCAACCCAGTTGGTTTAGGGGCCGTCCATAAATGACGTCACGCGATTTTTGACCCCCCCCCCCCTTCGTCACACGACGTCACAAAAAGTCAGACCCCCCCTCAAATATGACGTCACAAAGCTCTGCCCCCCCCCCCCCCAAATAAAACATGCTTCAAATCGCTTTAAACTATTGTCATTGTAGTGCGTAGTTAATGTGGCGCTGCACTCTGACGTTGTAGGAGAAAACATTTATCAAAAAGTATATTTAATTAAGTAGAACGTGTTGTCTGCATTTATTTAAAGTTGCGCATTTTGATGTGACGTCACATTTCTCACCCCCCCCCCCCTCCTCGTCAAACATCGTCACAAATGTCTGACCCCCCCCCCCCCCTAGGTGCGTGACGTCATTTATGGACGACCCCTTACCGCACGGTCCATCGTTTGGTTTGCGTGGCCACAAGCGGGGAGGGGGTCCGTGCGCTTGCCGCTTGCCCTAGAGGCTCGCGGTTCGAGGTGCCCCTCGTGAATATTGCGGTGTGCACGAACAATGAGCACGACGGCGCTCCAACTCTGCTTCGCAGCGGGCGTCAAAGATGCCGTGGTATTATACTGGTAGGAACCTCTGGTTACACCAGCCCACAGGGGATTATTGTGTCCGTCCGTCCGTCGTGCAGGAAGGGGCTGGGTAGGGAGGGAGGGGCTGGGTGGGGAGGGGAGGGTGGGGAGGGTAGGGCTGGGTGGGGAGGGTGGGGAGGGGCTGGGTGGGGAGGGTGGGAGGGGTGGGGCTGGGTGGGGAGGGGCTGGTCACCCCGTGGTGCCCTTATAAAACTCAACGTTTAACCTACTCACGCCGGCTTGTACCCGCCCTCACAGTCGGGCATATTTGCGGAATACACCACGCCGCCGTTGACCCTGGCCATTGACCGAGCAACCCAACGTTCCTACCAGCTCCCTCCGCAGGAATGTGTTTATCAGAGCAGGAATGCCAATAGGGTAGACTCAGCCTGCCACTTTGGGGCGGCGGGGGTCATTTAAACGAACGCGGCTGCGTGTGACGCGTCGACGGCGGTTGCTCGATCGAGAAACGGCTTCCGGTCGAGTGAGCCAGAATATATATTTATACTGGAAGAATCCGATGAGCTATGAAGCTCTATTTTCGCCACAGATTACCAGTAGGGGCACGGGGTCAGAACGTTACGACGACAAACGATGCATAAACACGATTAGAATGCAACGTATAGAAAATATAAACAATTCACTTAAAATAAATATTCAAAGAAAACTTTACTATTTTTTTTATGTTACCAGGTAAAACCCACTGAGCTATTCATGTATTGTTTCAGAAGCGACCTGTCTTTCACAAATGATAGCTCAACAAAGTGGCTTATCACGTCGAAATTTATCGCAGTAAAATAATCAAAATGATCCAACGAGTTGAGGAAGTCACGTGCGCCGGCGTCACGGTCATAAATTTTTGTCAAGCTTTTTTCGATTTAAAGCTTTCGTGACTGCAGGGATTTATCTTCTTGGTTCTTTCGGTAAAGTCACGTAGAAGGGAAGTAATAAAATAATAAAAACAAAACGTAATAAAATAATATAATATTATAATATAATATTATAATATTATATTATAATATTATATTATTATATAATATTATAATATAATATTTTTTTTTTATATTATTTTATTACGTTTTGTTTTTATTATTATAATATAATATTATTTTATTATATTACTTTATTACGTTTTGTTTTTATTATTTTATTACTTCCCTTCTACGTGACTTTACCGAAAGAACCAAGAAGATGTTGTCAAGCTGAAAACCCCAATAAATAAATAAATAAAAATACTCTCAAATGTTCGAATTGGTAAAAGCCAGAAAGCAACATCGCCCCCTATTGGGAAACGGCCACAGACTTTATCCATCTGTGAAACACGGCAGCACCTCCCATCGTAGGGGTCGATAGCCATGCGCTACGAGAATGGCGAGAATAACAAAGGTGCAGCGTTGACTTTATCTTGACCCCACCAGGGGGTTGTTGCGGCGGGGACAGCTCCCAACCCCGTGACCCCCACCGCTAAGAACGCCAAAGGGCAGTGGCAGCAGCTGCGAGGTGGCATTGCCACCTCCTCCAAGTGTCCCTCCGCGTCGCTGGGTCAGAAGGTAGAATCCTGGAACTCTCCCTGCGAACTATTTATTTGAACAATGTATTTTATTTCATTAGGTAAGGTCTACTGAGCTACGTAGCTATTTTTTTTCAGAAGCGACTTGGCCACAAGCGATATCTCAATGAAGTGGCTTATCGCGTGGAAATGTATTAAAACCAAAAACTCTAAACGTACGTTGATTATAAATGCGAGAAGGAAAAAGCCGGAGGACCCAGAGAAAAATCGACGCGACCACGGGGAGATCGTGCAAACTCCAAATTTACACGCGTCAGGGCCTGGATCGAACCCAGGACATCCTGCACACCAGGCGAGGTAGTTAACATCTCGCCACCGTGACGACCCAATTTTAAACAGCACAGCAGTTCAAGGAAAATACCGCAAAGACAAAGACCCCCCGTATAGTCTTAACAGACTGTTGGGGCAAGTGCTGTTATCGAGCACCCATGAAGGCCGACACGGCACACGAAGTGGTTTGGTGGCCAGCACCACCCTCCGGCCGCCGGTGTCTCCCGAAGTGTCGACGATTACACACCGCACCAGGTACTCACTTGAGGCAACCTGTTGCTGGGGGAAAGACCCAAGCAACTCCACCGTCAACCACATCCTTGGTGCAACCAGGGAGGGCGAGTAACCGCTGGCGGTGCTGTGTACACCGGCGACGCTTTTACATCACTAATAAATAAATGTTTACATTGCTTGTCATTTACTTTCCGTCACATGAGAGTAAGAGGACATTGTGGGGACGCTGTGCAATTCACGAGCCGATGTGTTAGAATCGTATGTTGAACTTTTTTCGCACCGTACGTAGCCAACAGCGGCTAATCGGAGGTGCGGGGAGAATGACAACAAACTAAACACAAAAAAGCCGTCCGAAAAAAAAATATTTTCAATCTGGACTTACAAGTGTATAAGCTCCAGTGGCTTCCTACACCCAAACGAACTTTGTTTTGCATTCTTTTCCATTTGAGGTCCATCCCCATTATTTAGATTCTTTTGCCGCTTATACATTTCCACGTGATAAGCCACTTTGTTGAGCTATCATTCGTGATAGCCAGGTCGCTTATACAAAATAAGTGAATACCTCCGTGGGCTTTACCTAGTAAAAAAAGAAAAATGTTATTCGTATTTTTAAAGTGATTTTTTTTTATCTTTCCTATACTTTGCACTCAAATTATGTATAAGCATTGTTTGTTCTTGTAAAGTTTTGACCCGCCCCTACTGGACATCTGTGGGAAAAAAAGAGCTTTGCAGCTCATCGGATTCCTCCAGCAAAAATAAATACTCCGATTCTGAATCACTCGAACGGAATCCGTTTCTCGATCGAGCAACTGCCTTCGATGCGCCGTACACTGCCCAGAGAGTGGCAGGCTGAGTGGAGCACCTTGATCGGCACTTTAAATGTCATCCCGGGATGCGTAAGCAATATCACTTTGGCGTAAAAGGTTGACTCTTGAAGCGTATTCAGGGAAAATGTATTGCGGTATAGTGACTTTGATGTGGCGCTGATGGATCGCACAGAGACAATATCGTCTGCAGGACTCTTACTAAACTGTACACAAGTCGCAGTGACGTTTTCATATCTATATTTTCCGTCACATTTGATATCGGGGTACAGTGGTGGTCCTGTGGTTTGCTAACTGCATTGTGAACTCAGTAGACTGGGTTAGACTCCCAGCCACGGCCAACATCAGTGGCGAGTAACACGTTAAAGGGTTCTAACGCCCTGCATCATTCATTCTGGCATTTATGCACCCCCATCCCTCCATTTCCTTCCCCACCCCCCTCTCCCCATCCTTCTCGTAAACCTGCAGTTCTTCACCTGGGGTGCACGCAGCTCCTAGGGGTGCGAGATGCCCTTTCTGGGGGTGCGAGACACGGACAGATTTTTGTTCGAAGGGAAATCATCGAAAAGACAAATTAAGCACGGGCATGTAAGTGCAACTACTTTTTTCATGAAGCCGTAGGTATTTATTGTGTGCAGTGAAGGTTAAGAACCACTGCCCAAAAGGGTTATCCGATAATTGTTTTGTTTACCCTTTTATCTGGCAACAAAACTGTGGTCGGAATCCAAACAAAAAACACAACTCTGATAATGTATGCACTGTCCTTGAAATTGATTGGTCCACACCCGAGACAGCTTTCCTGAGAGCCTAGTCTCACATGGTGTTGGACCAGATGACGCCAAAAGGCGCACAACTCAAAGACAATGCACCATCAGAGTATGAGAGCTCGGGATAAGCATTTACACCATTGGAACCTCCTTTGCCAGTCGCAAAATATGATAATTGTTTTTTTTACCCTTTTATCTGGCAACAAAACTGACACCTTTTTTGCAAGGAGTCATGTTTGCATTGACCACAATACCTGCGGTCGGAATGCAAACAAAAACACAACACCATGTGAGACGAGGTTCTAAGGAAAGCTGTCTCGGGTGTGGACCAATCAATGTCAGCAGCCTTCAAGTACCTTCAAGACTTCTTCCCTAAGCTGTCTGAGGCAAAGGTCAAAGCCGGTGTCTTCGTCGGACCACAGATAAAGAAGATCCTGGAGTGCAATGAATTCCCCAAGAAGCTCACTAGTAAGGAGAATGCGGCTTGGAACAGCTTTGTCGCAGTGGTTCGTGGCTTCCTGGGCAATCACAAGGTCGAAAACTATGTGGAGCTGGTTGAGACTCTGGTGAAGAACTACGGAACAATGGACTGTAGGATGTCCCTCAAAGTCCATATCCTTGATACTCATCTTGATAAATTCAAGGAGAACATGGGAGCGTACTCGGAGGAGCAAGGCGAGAGCTTCCACCAGGATATACTGCACTTTGAACGCCGCTACCAAGGACAGTATAACGAGAACTTGATGGGAGACTACATTTTGGGGCTGATTCGTGAAAGTGATTTACCGTATAATCGTAAATCTCGAAATACTACTTACTTTTAAATCTTTTGTAGTCATATTTGTATTACTTCAGTATAAATACATGTTATTTTTTATTCATATGTTGTTGTTTTCTGACTTAATGTGAACGAAAAGACACAAATTCGCCCATTTTCTCATTGAAAATAGGTACATTTCAAAATATCACTGTCCTGGTCACAAAAGCAAAGTTTGTGGGGAATAATAGCCTTTTTCCATACTCTTTGGCATAAGCAATTACGAAATAACACTTACTACCCAGGAAAAAAAATTGTGTTACATAGTGTTATCATTGTCCTTCGCATTGTGTCTATAACGGTGTCGATTTCCATATGTGCCCTCTGTGTGTACCTCAATCGTTTGTTCAATAAAGAATTTTGGAAAAAAGGTCCCAACGCCTCCCCCCCCCGGTCCTCCCCTCCCTTCAATAACCGATGCTGACCAGCGTTGTGAAGTATGGTCGAATAACCCCCACGACGAACATGAGGTGGGGAGAGGCCTTCATCCAGCAGTGGATTAACTCGATGCTGTAAACTAACATTGCCGTGTTATAGAATCGCTACGGCATGCACGTCCAACCAGGTTATATTCTCCTGTGTGTGTGTGTCTTCGGGGAGCGGTAGTGCAGTGTGCGATGAACTCGATAATCCGAGGTCCATTCCCGCTCACGATCTACGGACGAAATGCACCTTACAAATGCCAATTATGAGCATAACAATTGCGAATATTTGAACCGGCCCTGGGCCACCCCGAGGTCGACTCAGCCTTAAACGAGTACAGTATGAACATCACCACACGGAAGACAAAGGCGGCTAGTCGTGGTGCTGGCCACTCACCCCCTCTTGTGCCATGCAGGCCTTTTATAGGTGTTCACGAACGGCACTTACCCCAACAGTCTGTCGAAAACAACACGGGGAAACTTAGTCCTTTTCTCGCCGAGGTATTTACGATGCTATTTGAAGTGCACGCCGAAAAGCCATGACCAATAAGTGAAAAAAACATGTAATAGGAGTCATAAATAGTCATGGGTGACTTCTGTCCAATGTAATACGACTTTATTTTGAAATGCGCCTCATTATTATAGCAGCCCAATCAGAAATGAAAATTGTCAAATTCTGCCAGTCCCAGATATTTTACTTATACTGCATTACAATTTTCACGCACATTTCCCAAAAATAGATGATTTATTATTTTATTTTACTCTTTTTTTCCATCGCCCCTAATTGAACAGCGCACAGTCCTAGTGTGTAAATTGGTCAATCGAATTTAAATTCCGCTGTAGACAGACGCTCGTCCGTTCTGTCTGATAACGGACAGAAACAAATTACAACTTTGAAAAAATAAATAATGTCACGTAATTGAAAGTACCAAGTGATTTCCCTCACTTGAAAACTCATATACGTCTCATAGTCGCTGAAGGAAATTGTGTTATTTTGCACAAACGCACACACATACAACAAACAATTCTAGAAATTGTAAAAAAACATCGACACAAAAACTACAATTCTTGGATTAAATTCTCACCACCACCACCACCAACCATCATCGTGTTCAATGTTCACATTGTCTCACATTCCAGAATGAAGGTCTGCCCGTGCAGATGCACTCACCATCTGAATCATTCTCATCGATTCTTTGCAAGTGTATTAACTGTTTTAACTAAACCATTTCTGATTTAAAGCTTTCGTGACTGCAGGGATTCATATTCTTGGTTCTTTCGGTAAAGTCACGTAGAAGGAAAATAATAAAATAATAAAATAATATAAATATAAACAATAAAAAATTTCACGACGTTTCGACTGCAACACAAGCAATCATCATCAGGTGTGAAATCCACAGCAAGAAAATTTGAAAAAAAAAATCTTGCTGTGGATTTCACACCTGATGATGATTGCTTGTGTTGCAGTCGAAACGTCGTGAGAATTTTTTTTTATATTTATATTATTTTATTATTTCCCTTCTACGTGACTTTACCGAAAGAACCAAGAATATATAAACCATTTCTGATGCGTGAATAAGATTGAACCACTTCTACGGGGAAGTTTTAAGCTTATCTTTTTTCTCTCTCTGGCTATTTGTTCTCTCTGCCTGTGTCCTCTCTTTTGGAATGTTCACACTTAAAGTCTAACTTAGCAATCTTTGAAATACGTAATCAACCAGGCTATGCGTTAATTGTGTGTTGACCGACTCTCTGTGTTGTATTACATCACATTTCGATATTTTGCGAGGTTATTTAATTTTAGTGTGCCTTTCTCCTAATTTCAAGCTTGTGTGCCGTGCCACGTCGTCATCTTACTTGCGCAGCAGCAACACGTTGCCGTACACTCATTGATATGCTAATTTTCTCTGCCCCCTCCCTCTCTCCGTCCCCGCCCCCCCTCTCTATATTTAAGGGACCGTCACAGAAACGACCCCTCTCTCTGTGCCGATATGTGTCCTCTCTCTGTGTGTCCTTGTGATGTCTGTCTGCTTATGTCTGTCTATAGTTTTCTAGTTAGATTTTTATTGCTATTTCTTTTATGCCTGATGATGATTGCTTGTGTTGCAATCGAAACGTCGCTATTATTTTAGACGTGACTTAACCGAAAGAACCAAAGAATAATTCCTGCAGTCACGAAAGCTCCAAATTAAGCGTGAATATTCCTCTTCCATGCAAACGCGAATCGGTGCATTCGTCGTGAAACATTCAACTGGGAATGACCGGTTTCCTGACTTTCGGCGACCGATTCTTAAAAGGGTTACCGATTAACAACCACAGTCGTGAGGACAGTGTTGTTGCATCCTTGGCAATGCATCCAATTTGCACATATTGGCGCCTCCAAAGAGGCCACCACCACCATCACTGTACACTGGCTGCAGTCCATGGGTCAGACCAGGTCTGGCTACCATAGTGGAAAATATTTCGGGATTTAAAAATCTCCATTGAAAAACTAATTTCTTTAGAACTGCTTTTCGTGTTTAGTTTGTTGTCCTTCCCCACACCTCCGATTAGCACAGTTGTAGCTACTTACGGTGCGAAATAAGTTCAACATACGTGTATACATACAGCAGGGGAGCGTGTGATAACAACTTCGTCTTCATTCTAGATTTGAAGCTTTCGTGACTGCAATGATTCATATTCTTAGGTTTTTTCGGTAAAGTCACGACGTAACTAGCCCTGGCCGAGGCAACGTCCGGGTTTGGCCTACAGGGGAAAAGGTGGCACTCCTTTATTCATAACAGGGAAATCGCCTCTGCTGCTATTATCATCTATGCTATGAATTGTCGGCATTTTGATCAATGGCTCTTTCTTCATAGCGCAGAGATATGTGCTAGCCATCGAACAAAGACGGTCACTGCATCGCACGCTTTCAGGTGCGCTTCAGCGACCGTCTGGAACGCTCTTCCTCCTGACACTAGGAAGCCACTGGAGCTATGCAATTTTAGATCTAGATTGAAAACTAATTTATTTAAAACTGCTTTTTTTCTGTTTAGTTTGCTGTCCTTCACCCGCACCTCCTATTAGCAAGGTTGGCGACGTACGGTGCTGAAGAAGTTCAACATACATGTATACATACAAGAAGGGCCATTGTCCTAAACGTCACCTATGGCTGTGTATATTTGTCTCTCTATGGGGCAGTGCTCTTGACAAAATGTGTGTTCTGGCTGTGATAAACCTACGGTTCAGTTGACCACGTTGACTGGATGTCAATGATGTTTCCGCTGTTGTGCTTGTCTGCATTTGTTCTCGCTGCATCACATGGACCGAGCGTTGCATTTGGTGTTACATTGGCCATGGAATTCCCAACGTTAAATAACCGTTTGAATTACTGGTGATTAAATAACATACTAATTCCATGGCAAACAAAAACATGTGAAAGTTTATGTAAATTGACAAACTTCTCCGTTAATTATCCTAATCATCAGTTGTTGGTTAAGCGCCTCGTTGCACTATGCCAATTATCAACAAGCGGGAGACAAAGGCGGCTGGGCTGGTAGTGTGTCAGAAGTGGTGGCTCTGGCCTATTCGTGATCCCAAACAGTGTCCTCCCGATTCAATGTTTCGTCTCCTCGTGAGATAAAGAGCAGAGTTGGCAGTGCTGAGCAAACTGCTATTGCAATACCAGGCAGCTGAGTTGAATTCAACACCGAGCATCGCGCGCTCTCAGGCGCGCTTCTGCGGCCGTCTGGAACGCTCTTTCCTTCCGGTATTAGGAAGCCACTGGAGCTGTGCACTCTTAAATTCAGATTTAAAATTCATTTCTTTCGAACGGCATTTTACGTAAACATGACAGGAGTGCCAAGTACAGTATAGGAAAGATAAACAAATCACTTTAAAAATATACGAATAAACCCACGGTATTT
The DNA here is from genome assembly GCF_965212315.1 of Lampetra planeri. Classification (NCBI taxonomy): domain Eukaryota; kingdom Metazoa; phylum Chordata; class Hyperoartia; order Petromyzontiformes; family Petromyzontidae; genus Lampetra; species Lampetra planeri. The sequence continues at coordinate 4,897,269 of NC_136131.1, forward strand.
TTTTATTTTACTGAAGCCCATCTAGATAATCACTTAGTTTTCAGAAGCGACTGGCAATCACAATTGACAGTTCAACGAATTGGCTCATCACGTGGGCATTTATTGCAAAGTCATCTTAATAATCTAAATGAGTGATGGGAATGGAAAAGAATGCGAAACAAAAGTTCGTTTGAGTGTCTCAATTCCGACATTCGTGTGATAACCACGGAAACACATCTTCCTACTTCGTAGAACTCCTTTATTGCGTTAGCCACCACTCACAAAAAGTCAATAAAATAACCGGCTGACTACTTGAGTGAGAGTAGGTGTGTGTGTGAACGCTTCACGCAAAATGTATTTCTAAAAACACAACGATTCATCGCGGCAGCTATCCTTTATACTGGTAGGAACCTCCTGGTTACACCAGCCCACAGGGGATTGTTGTGTCCGTCCGTCGTGCAGGGAGGGGCTGGGTGGGGAGGGAGGGGCTGGGTGGGGAGGGGAGGGTGGGGAAGGGCTGGGTTGGGACGGTGGGGGCTAGGTAGGGAGGGGCTGGGTGGGGAGGGGTAGGGAGGGGCTGGGGTGGGGAGGGTGGGGCTGGGTGGGGGGTGGGAGGGGTGGGGCTGGGTGGGGAGGGGCTGGTCACCCCGTGGTGCCCTTATAAAACTCAACGTTTAACCTACTCACGCCGGCTTGTGCCCGCCCTCACAGTCGGCCATATTTGCGGAATACACCACGCCGCCGTTGACCCTGGCCATTGACCGAACAACCCAACGTTCCTACCAGCTCTCTCCGCAGGAATGTGTTTTGAAAACTCATTTATCTAGAACGGATTTTTGTTTGTGTTTAGTTTGTTGTCCTTCCCCCCCACCCCGCGCACCTCCTATTAGCGTGGTTGGTTACATACGATGCGAAAGAAGTTTAATATGCATCCGTGCGTAGCGCTAAAACTACAAAGCGCGACAATGTATCCGCAGAAGGGGAGACGCCAGTGAACGTGGGCTGCTGTAGGAGCGGATAGGTTCCACAGCGGCGCTTCTTTCTTAACATTAAAAACATTAAAACCACTGCGTAAGGGGCCGTCCATAAATGACGTCACACGATTTTGGACGATTTTTGACCACCCCCCCCCCCTCTTTCGTCACACGGCGTCACAAAAAGTCAGACCCATCCTCAAATATGACGTCATAAAGCTCTGCCCCCCCCCCCCCAAAAGAAACATGCTTCAAATCGCTTTAAACTATTGTCATTGCGTATTTATTGTGGCGCTGCACTCTGATATTATAGGAGAAAACATTTCTTTAAAAGTCTATTTTATTACGTAGAACGTGTTGTTTATATTTATTTAAAGTTGCGCATTTTGATGTAACGTCACATTTCTCACCCCTCCCCCCCTCGTCACACATCGTCACAAATGTTTGACCCCCCCCCCCCCCCCCCAGGTGCGTGACGTAATTTATGGACAACCCCTAACACTGAAAAGTTCCATTTAATTTGAACATCGCATTTCTCTCGGGAAGAAAAAAAAATGTTGATGGCACAAAGGTCACGCCTGCCGCTTGAAACATTTTAATACAGTCCGTGGCATTAATTACTGCGATTTTTCCTCAACCCTGTTGAGCTGTAACGTTGGCTAGCGATTTGCGATAAACATCTTTTCAATCTCTCTCTCATTTAGCGTCAGAGAGGCTTTGCTGCCAATGAGCCAAAGGGAGGGAAGGGACACGCCGTGAATGCGTTCTGCTGCGTGTGTAATGCGCCGGCAATCTGGCCAAAAAAAACAGTGGCAACTCAAGAACGTGGTGAACCTCATGGACACTCGTGATCAGAGCGCGCGCGCGCGTGTGTGTGCGTTCAAGATTTTAGGTCATGCGTGAGCAATTAAAATCTGTGTGTATGTTGAACTTCTTTTGCACCGTACGGAGCCAACCGTGCTAATTGGAGATGCGTAGGAAGGACAACAAACTAAACACAGAAAGCCGTTCGAAAGCAACTCGTTTTCAATCTGGGCTTAACACATTCCTGCGGAGGGAGCTGGTAGGAACGTTGGGTTGCTCGGTCAATGGCCAGGGTCAACGGCGGCGTGGTGTATTCCGCAAATATGGCCGACTGTGAGGGCGGGCACAGGCCGGCGTGAGTAGGTTAAACGTTGAGTTTTATAAGGGCACCACAGGGTGACCAGCCCCTCCCCACCCAGCCCCTCCCCACCCAGCCCTTCCCCACCCTCCCTTCCCCACCCAGCCCCTCCCCACCCTCCCCACCCAGCCCCTCCCCACCCTCCCCTCTCCACCCAGCCCCACCCCTCCCATTTTTGGATGCACGACGGACGGACGGACGAACACAATAATCCCCTGTGGTCTGGTGTAACCAGGTGGTTCCTACCAGTATAAACTCGTTTTCAATCTGGGTTTAACAGTACATAGCTCCAGTGGCTTCATCATGTCGGAGGAGCATTCCAGTCTTTGTTCGATTGCTTGTTCGCCAAAAGCCGCTGCGAGGGTGACCGGATTTCGCGTGAAGATGGTTTAGACTCCTTGGCGAGATCAGCGAGGTAAGTGTGGCTCATTTGGGGGAAGCGCTTCAATGACTCCGGCCTTACACCGGAGGTATCGTCACTGTTGTTGCAAAAATTGCATTGGCCATTAGGGGGCCGTCCATAAATGACGTCACGCGATTTTCCACGGTTTTTTACCCCCCCCCCCCCTCTCGTCACACGGTGTCACAAAAAGTCAGACCCCTCCTCAAATAAGACGTCAAACAGCTTTGCCCCCCCCCCCCCCAAAAAAAAACAACGCTTCAAATCGCTTTAAACTATTGTCATTGTAGTGCGTATTTATTGTGGCGCTGCACTCTGATGTTGTAGGAGAAACATTTATTAAAAAGTATATTTAATTAAGCAGAACGTGTTGTCTATATTTATTTAAAGTTGCGCATTTTGATGTGACGTCACATTTCTCAACCCCCCCCCCCGTCACACATCGCCACAAATGTCTGACCCCCCCCCCCCTCATAGGTGCGTGACGTCATTTATGGACGGCCCCTTAATTAAATGCAAGAAATGTATGAAATCAAATTCATTCTCCAGGCACGGCAGTTGAACCAGTGAGTTGTTCCTTCAATCCCCTGTCTCTGTCCACCCAACAGCACAAATGGGTACAAGAGAGTTGGTCGCACGTGATGGGATAAAATGTGGCTACTCCCACCACATACTCTTAGGGTGTTTTCGGTAAAGTCACGTAGGTAAAAAATAAAATTAAAAGTTAATAAAAGTAATTAACTTAAAAAGTTAATAAAAGTAATTAACTTTTAATTTAATTTTTTACCGACGTGACTTTACTGAAAAAACCTAAGAGTATGAATCCTTGCAGTCACGAAAGCTTCAAATCTAGAATTACTCCCACCACCTCAAATACAGCTGGCCAAAGTGCTGATCGCACCTAGGATTAGCACGGCTGGCTACGTACGGTGCGAAAGAAGCTCAACATCTATACGTCTCGAGAGCGCCCTCTCGTGAGTGCCCTTCCCGCCAGCAGCAGCACGAGTGAGCAATTGCAGGGCTGCACCTTTAGCAAACACTTGATGATGATGGTGATGGTTGCAATCACCAGAGAGACGTCGCACTCAATTGCAAATGTTTGAAGTAGTAATGAATTGGCAGGCTCTGTTCACGTGACAAGCATTGCTGATTGGCTGTGTCGGGTAGAGGTGGGTATACGACATATTTACAAGGCCTGACCCAAACAACTTTATCGTGACTAGTTTGCATAATTATTATAATTGTCGTGCCAGGTTATAATTTATTACACCCAAACACAATCTGCATAACCCGCAGCATGCATACATACATAGATAGGGCACAGGCACATTCGCATTGCTCCAAATTGCTGTACAGAATGCCAAAATCTTATTTCCCGAAAGGCAAAGTGGCTTTAACGTTTGAAACCTCCTCCTTGTGAAATTAACAAGCGGCTGTTATAAAAAAAATACCCTTAGCCTCAGTAGCATGGCCATTGCAGCGTTTTGCTTTTTCAAATCAGGCCGCGTGATTTCTCACGTCTTGTAAGACCTGTCCGACACTGGGAGCATATTTCAACTTTCAAGTGGTTTTCTCTTGGCCAAATTTGGTGGGCGTATAGTTGAAAAATAATGAAAATAACAATGTACATGCCTTTGCCAATTCATAGCTTATTTGAAAGCCTCTGTATGATTTGCGGGCTGCGGGTTTTTATCATTATTTTTAACCCAGGCTTTACCACTGTGCTCTGCTCATATTTTCCCCATGATTGAGCCCAAATAAAAACGTGTACCGACCATGCATTCCTACGCTCCTCTGTAAAAAAAAATCATGTTCCATGTAATTTTCGAAATCTTAAAAAATAACATGGTACTGGATATCAAGATGCTTCACAGAAGTGGGAACAACACTGGGGGTGCGGTGGGTGGGGGGGAGAACGTGGAATGAGGCGGAGGCGAGGGTCCAATTTACTGGTGGGGGGCTCAGGGGATAGAGGGGGGGGCTCAGGGGAGGAGACAATGGGGGGGGGGGGGAGGGAAAGGGCAACAGACAGCGTCACCGCAACTCAGGGCCAGCTAAGCCAGGGCCAAAAGAGCTACAAGGAGCAGCCAACTCATGTCGTGTAACCTTGTTAGCAGGGGTGAGTGTGTGAGAGGGGGGGGGGGCAGGCATGTACACCTCATGGGGAGTTGGGGGGGGCACGGCACAGTCAATGTTAAACAAGCTTAAAACTTTGAACAAATATTCGTGGAAACTCCTTTGGCACAATTGTATGTAAAGCAGATGGAGATTATATTCTTGGTTCTATATTCTTGGACTTTACCGAAAGAACCAATAAAATGAATCCCTGCAGTCACGAAAGCTTTAAATCAGATGGAGATTACCAGACTGCGTGTTCTTCTAAATTATGTATCCCCACGCCTGCCGGGCCCCATCATGCATTAAAATATAGAAACAAGTATAGTACATTATTTAACAACGTAAAAAATGCACGCGACAGTCCATTGAGACCAAAGGATTCTCTCGACAACAGCTGGTGCTCAAATAATTATCCATGACATTATACATTTATTTGGCATCCAAAGTTCACCCGAAAATAGTTACCGTACTCGTTACATAAATAGACAAACTAACAAGCACGCCATCAAAACTTTTTAAATTCATCTCTATAATAATAATAAAAACATATTGTACGTTTGATAATTATTATATAAACACACAGTATGGCAAAACAAACTATCTCGGCTGGCATATGTTGGTTACAGCTTTCGCAGTCTTTATATTTTGAGTACAAATTCTCATTGCGGGTGAACTCAGCATAAGTGACCCTTCACTGTGTGGGAGGGGGACCGTGCTGTTCCGAGAGAGACAATGCCCCCACTATCATGGTAATGAGGAATTTACACCACTGGCTGAGGGACCCTGATGGTGAAGAGTGCCGCCCCATTGCTTTGATTTTCATGATTAATAATCAGCACGGCTCGCATTGACAAAATTAGACAAAAACGACCCACAAACTACTCCATTGGAATATGCTAACACTAAACTCCTTAACAATGTTTTCCTATTGACAACATAAGGCCCACTGAGTTATATAACTCTTGTTCAGATGCGACCTGGCCACAAGTGATAGCTCAACAAAGTGGCCGATCACGTGGACATTTTATACCAGCCAAATACTCTAAACGTGTGATGATGATTGTAAATGTTCGAGGACCACGGAGAGAACTTGCAAACTCCACATACACAGGCGTCAGGGTCAGGATCGATATCACGACCTCCTGTATACAAGGTGAGGTAGTTAACATCTTGCCACCATCGTGCCCTCCTGTAAAACTTGGTAGCACCCCTCTGAAAAAGTCATGGGAAGCAGTGAGGCCTTCCTGGGTAAACAAGCATAATGATGATAACATTAATAAACAGAGGTGCATGCCTGTAATCCGGCAGTTTGGAAACAACATTGGGTGAAACACATGCATTTATGAAAAGTCAAGATGCACTGAACGAGCTGAGAGGAGACCAGGAGATGGCAGGACAGCAAATGGGGACACAAATCCATCTGTGTGGACCTCTCAATGCTGGCGCGGTGGTGACATGAGCCGAGCAGAAGAGTAGCGAATTCGGAGTCTGTGAAATATGAAGACCAAAACCACTATGGGCGCTTTAGAGTGACTAAATTAACTCGAGATGTATGTAAGAATAAATCATCAAAATGACAATAACGTGTGTCATGGTCAAATACACGAAAGACTCAACACAGAAGATCTCTGGGTTTGATCTTCTACGAAGCTGATGGTTTACCTTAAATCGCATCCACTGCACAAACCATGGCAGATGCGGATACCTGCCCCTCCCTATGGCAAATTCAAACTCTCCAGTGTGCGACTGTGGTCATCCGGAACAGAACGTGCAACCTGTAATGACGCAACGCTCGATCCACAAATACAAAGGAGAAATCACGGCGATGATGCACTACTCTTCAGCTCCTGAAGCGGTCATCTGGCTTGACCACCTGAATGTTGAATTGCAGTTGTTGCTCTGCGTCTACAGCGGCCGTACGCGAGAAAGAACATGGTGAAATAGGGATGTTGCTGCGTGTGTGCTTGCCACATAAGTGGACTTGCCGATGACTGATACCAGCGGTGTAAAGATCGGCTCCTGTGGAGGAGGCTTGTGAAGGACGCTACTGGGCAGTTGTAGGCAGTCGCCCTCCAACAACAACGGAGGGTGGAGGAGCGCAGCAATTTGGCACAGTAGGGGGCATCAGCCAGTCATCTCAATCAGTCGACCCGTGGCACCTGCTGGGTTTGCTCCGTGGCCTCCTGCCAGCGGGCGTTCGACACTTCACGTGGCCTCAACATGCACATAGCCTGGCACAAGCGTCGTGGTGACGTCACCGCCACTTAGTGGCGAATGGCGGTTGTTGTTGTTGCCACATAAGGAGTTGTGGAGTAGGATTAGAGGCTAATAATACGAACCCTCGAGCAAAAGTTGTTCCAATTGAAACTCGAGGCAAACCTATCTGGGGCGGACTCATGCTTCGACCCAAGCTGGAACCGGCCCTCAAAGCTCAAACACGCGTAATGACGACTTGACACACTTTTCTTGAGATGGCACTTTATTGAAGACACGTTCACGTGACATCAGGCGGAGACCTCACTGCAACAGCCCCGAGTCTCCCGCGCATCTCCCCCTTTTATACACCGACACGAGGCCACGCCCCCCTTCTCGATCTTTCTCGCTGACTCTGGATGCTCGCTCCACCGGCAGACTCCAACGGCCTCTTCCGTCGCCTGACCACGCCCCCTTCTCGATCATTCCCGTAGCCACGAGTCCCTTCGCACTCGCAACTGATACCCCCGTCATTACCACCCGTGGTCACTAGTGCATTCACAGCGCATGTAGGCTCTCCTGTCATTACACATGTGTTACTAACCCCAACCCTAACTCTAACCCGATTATCCGTGATTTTCCCCCAAAAAATCACCCGTGGATGAGTGGAGCGAATTCGTGGATAATAAGATCAGAGATATTGGCCAAGCGAAATTACTGTGGATTCAGAGGAGCTCTCTTGTGTGGATACTTGATGGACAAATTAGAAAAGAAAAAAAAACCTCTATGGTGCCCGACTGTGGCCACCCAGAAGAAAATCAATGGAACATAGAACCACACAACCCCCGATTCACAAATACGAGGGAGGCATCATCGCAGCGATGCACTCCGCTGCTCCTGACGCAATCAGAATGTCTTTATGCTGGAGAAATCCGATGAGCTATGAAGCTCTTCGTCAAAGATGTCCAGTAGTTCACAGATGTCCAATCATCTGGCTCAACCACCTCAATGTAAAATCATAGCTGTTGCTCTACATGAACATCAGCCATACGAGGAAGAAGTGTGTTTGGCCAACATTGTTATTTTAATACGTAACTAAGTTAACGACATTCGCGTTGAGAGTATTGAAAAAAGTGCATTTGCAGGCAACAGCGTACACTGCAATTGCATTCAACTCTTTATGATCAAACCAGTCAACAAAACGCAGCTGTATTGCAAAGAGGCTGATGTTAAATTATAAATAAATGCCGATGTTGTTCTGGTTGTAATAAATTCGCGTGCTGAGTGAAACCATCCTTGGCACATCTTCTCTGATTTGTTTGAGAATCTTAATGCAAGGTTACACGAGGACACATTTTTTTGTGCTTTATTACCTCCATGAATGCTGATTTATTGCAAAAAATATATATATTTATAAGTCGTACACAGTCAATAATTGTAATTGCTGTATGCTCTATACCTGCATTTACACAATACATGCATATGCCATTTGCACTATTCAGGACATTTAATTGACTTTAAACGATCAGACCGCGTAGCATAGTGATTAGAGTGCTTGACCTATAACTTGAAGTTCACGAGTTCAAAAACTGTCCAGGGGTTCACTCAACCTATCACCATTCCAGAATCAATTAAACAAAGTATTACCTTTGTGGGAATCCAACAGTAGTCAGCCCTATGGATAAACACTGACATGCACCATGGAAATGTGGAATTGCCACCACTACTTCAGAGCCTCTATTTCAGGTGAATGCTGCCCTTTCCATCCTTTGAGTATGAAACAAACCATTTACTTGACTTTGCATTCCAAACGCTTTAATGCGTTTTAACCTCGATGTGTATTTTGGTTTGGCCTTCCAATTTGTATTTCTAAGCCTGGGAATTTGCAATCATCCATTTAATATTATGTCAAATATTTCTGACATGCCCAAAAATAATAGCATGCTGCCAGCACCTTTCTCTGTGAGTCAAGGGCATCAGCAACGTGATTATAGTGACAACAACAGGTTCACAATAGCATCCCCAAACAAAGTTGCGAATACACTCTGAAAAAAAACCCGCATCAGGCAGACCACAGCAGTTAGGCTCACAACAGAGAGGAGAAATCCCAATCCAATTTTCGATGTTTAACATTCGCTTTGCATAATATTCGGCGTGAAGGTAAGTTTTAATTGGAACTGGCAATGTATCCACACTGTTACGCACCCTGGGGCTGAGACCTCCCCACGGTCGAGGCAGCAGGATTTAAGTACTGCTGAGAACCTCTGTGCTAAAAATGTCCTAGACAAATATGCACAGTAGTCACTTGAACATTGATTTTTTTTTCATAATTCCCAGTAAGTGTTTGCTTTAAAGAGAGAGGCTTAATGGAGGTGAGTGAGATGTTTGTGTACCCTTAAGGTCAGATCTCTATCCTGGCTTTGTTCACTGCTGTGGCTGATTTCACAATTGGAGGCTATAATTACGAAGCAAACACAGAGACACGTCCAAATGATTTCCTGCTCAAATGAGCATCGAGACATTGGTATTCATTTCCTGTTCACAGCCCTGATCCAGTGGTGAAAATTCCACAATCTCATGGCAGGGCTGAGTCTTTGCATAAGACTTCCCCACAACGCGGTGTTTATTTTATCATCCCCAAAGGGGTGATGGGCTGAATCAACCCCGTCTGACTGTGAGCCACTCGCTCCCGAACTGAGCCAGATATATTACGATGAGCCACCACTGCTTATTAAGTTCTCCAGCAATAACCTTGTGGATATTTCAAAATGTCCAACATGGCCACAATTTTTCAAGTGACTAATTATTGTGTGTGTGCTTAACGTTATTGAATTTATTACAAAATGAAATAAGTACGTGTAAAGCAAATAAATGTGTGTTTTTTTGTGTACGGTCCGTGGTGTGGTTTTATGGAATTTCCCATACTGGCTCAAGGCCATGAAAGGAGATTACGTTTAAAAGTTGTACATTGCATGCCCGTTGTTTCAACTGCCAAGCCACGAGATGTTCACGTCCATTGTACAAACGATGACACCACGACCGCATCCTCCCTGCACGCAGAGCCGCATTATCCAATTGGCCAAAGTAGACGTTGTGCCTAGGGCTTACGAAAACCAAAAGGTCCTATGACAAAAAAAATTACCATGTTTTTCGTTGTTGTTGTTGTTTGTATGATGAAAAAAATGTAACCAATATATATTCTCGAATAAATATGTATATATAGCAACGATTAGGCACAGTGTACAGTGAGGGAAAAAAGTATTTGATCCCCTGCTGATTTTGTACGTTTGCCCACTGACAAAGAAATGATCAGTCTATAATTATAATGGTAGGTTTATTTGAATAGTGAGAGACAGAATAACAACAACAAAATCCAGAAAAACGCATGTCAAAAAATGTTATAAATTGATTTGTATTTTAATGAGGGAATTAAGTATTTGACCCGCTCTTTTCTTTGTCAGTGGGCAAACGTACAAAATCAGCAGGGGATCAAATGCTTTTTTTCCCTCACTGTATATACAACGAGGCAGAGTCATGTCAATGTCAATCGTTTTTTTTTTTCACAAGGTGAGAGAAATGAACACCGGGTATGGACTTTTCGAGATTTGTTTTCATTGCAAAATTCGCAATAGCATCTTCAAATGGTGTTGTTTTTCGCACAACGTATCAGTAACGACATCTATCCAGTGGATGGACGAAGTACAACGTGAAGCAAGCGGAGTTGACAGCGGCGGTAGTAGATGTAGTAACATGGGGCAGCAGTACAAACTATAAAAAGTATCACTGAAGGCCTACGAAACAGAAGTGCCTAGGGCCTACAAGAACTTTCATCTGGCCCTGGTTGCACGACATAGCAACTCTCACAAACATTTGGTGGGGGGAAAACAACCGTAAACAGCACTGAAACCTTCTGATCAGTCCAAGAAAAATAACCACATTTGAGAATAGGTTTTCCCCTTTTTTCTGGCAACAAAACAGGTGTTAAGATGTTAAAACACCAAACTGAAACCTTTTACAAGGAATCATGTCTGCATTAACCGCAATATCGTGGTAACAATGCAAACAAAAAAACATACTCTGATAGTATATGCATTGTCTTTAAAACTGATTGGTCCACACCAGAGACAGCTTTCTTTTGAGCCTAGTCTCAAAACGGTGTTAGACCAGAGGACGCCAATGCATATATTATCAGAGTATGTTTTTTTTGCATTCTGACCACAAGTATTGTGGTTAATGCAGACATGATTCCTTGTAAAACGTTTCATTTTGGTGTTTTAACATCTTAACACCTGTTTTGTTGCTAGAAAAAAAGGAAAAAATCCTATTCTCATATTTTGGTACCGGCAAAGGAGGACCCATGATATGACCACATTTCTCCAGAATTTCACGTGAACTCCCAGCGCATCATCTTTCGAATGTGATGAGCATTCACAAGTCAGACCTGTTGATAATTCACCACAGCACGCAAGTATTAGTTTGTTGTTGTATTCCAACCTGTTGACATCAAGCCCCTGAGGCAAGCACACTCGCTAAAACAGTGTACAACTCGGGTAAGTGTATATATATAGATAAATAGTGTTTGCGAGGAGGCATTTTTGCACTTTTGTGTGTGTGTCAGGAAAGCTTAATTTTATCTGGCTTCCCTGCGTGACATATATTACACAGATTATAGCAATACATCATTGCATCCTTTGTACATAATCCTCTTATGGAGAAAAAAATTGGGAGTTAATTGTCAACGGTTTGCTGACAATTCGTCTCCTTCTGTGAATTGCGAGCGGGGTAATGCACACATTGTCTGCCAAAAGGTCACAATAATGTATTATTATATTTTGAAGACAACAATACAAAAAAATCAAGTTAATTTTGTCCCTCAAATAATTACATCGCGCATCAAAGTTTCCCCCCCCCAAATCATTGATCTGCTGTAGCAAACCGTTGACAATTAACTCCCAATTATGTTTTTTTCTAAATTGAAAATTCTCCAAAATCCTCATTGCTTGGCACGGAGAGCATTAATTACACTGTCACAATTTCTTTTGTTCCTGACCAGGACATTGATATTTTGAAATTTACCTATTTTCCAGAACATTCCAGATAGATTCAGTGCTGAGTAAAGTTGGAGTAATTTCTCGAACATTCTAGAATAATATAAATAGTAGTATATATACAGGGGCCTTAAGCCCACCAGTTCAGTTCAGTTCCAGCTGCCTGATTGAATACATATCTGCATTTTTCTGAGATGGCATCAAGAGGCTGCAAGCATCCGGCACACGCATTTTGCTATGTCTGCGGCAAATTTATCAAGATCAGAGCGAAAAAGTACTCTGTGGAAGCATCTGCGTGAGGCCTACAAGGCATATTTCGGCATGTCGGTATCAAGACAAACCCTGGGCACCTCATTTCACCTGTGAGCAATGCAAAAACAACTCTGGAAAGTAAGATGGACAATTGTTGCTCGGAATTTTATGTTATCAAATTTGTTTTTTTTATGTATTGGAAAACGTTTTAATTTTAAAATGTTTTACAAATTTAAATTTTATTGAAAAAATATACCATATATGAAAAATGTTGCGAGAATCTCTGACACATTAGTCATGGGTGAAATAAATGTATTTTTGTAGGATGGTACAGTGGGGACAAGAGAGCCATGAAGTTTGCTATCCCAAGAATTTGGCAGGAACCCACTGACCACTCAAGCAACTGCTACTTCTGCATGGTGGACCCTTCAAAACGTCAGGGTGGCAAGAATGCACCTGCTATCACCTTTCTTCATCCATCGCCCCGGTGCCACACTGCCATGAGCTCCCCGTACCCACTCCTCCGGAGAGAGAGCAGCCGTCTTTAGACGAGAGCAGCAAGTCAGAGAGCGAGGAAGACGTTGTAGATCCAGATGACAATTTCCGAGGTCGAGCTGAGGAGAGAAACCCATACTACCCCAACCAAAAAGACCTCAACGACTTGATCAGAGATCTTGGTCTCGCCAAGTCCAATGCCGAGCTTTTGACGTCTAGGCTCAAGCAGTGGCACTTATTGGATGAAAGTGTGCAAGTCGCAGATCAGAGGAAGCGTCACCAACCTTTTTGCAGCTTCTTCACCCGTCAAGATGGGCTCTGCTTCTACCACAATGTGACCAGTCTGTTCGAGGCAATCGGAATCGCCTATAACCAGAATGCGTGGCGCCTCTTCATTGACAGCTCATCCAGGAGCCTCAAAGCCGTGCTGCTCCATAATGGTAACAAGTACCCATCTCTACCCCTGGCCTCACTCGGTGCACCTCAAAGATGATTACAACAGCATCATGACCTTGCTGGACACCTTGAAGTATGATGAGTACGGCTGGGAGGTCATCGGAGACTTCAAAATGGTGGCATTCCTGATGGGTCTCCAAAGCGGTTTTACCAAGTTTCCCTGCTAGCTTTGCCTTTGGGATAGCAGGGACACCAAGGCGCACTACCACAGGCGGGACTGGCCACAGTGGACTGAGTTATCTGTGGGGAGTAACAACGTCAAGTGGGAGCCACTGGTAGACCCCTAGAAGGTGCTGATGCTACCACTGTACATCAAATTGGGCCTTATTAAACAATTTGTCAGAGCTGTAGATAAGGAGTCGGCAGCCTTCCTGTACCTTCAAGACTCCTTCCCTAAGCTGTCTGAGGCGTAGGCCAAAGCCGGTGTCTTCGTCAGAACACAGATAAAGAAGATCCTGGAGTGCAATTAATTCCCCAAGAAGCTCACTAGTAAGGAGAAAGCAGCTTGGGACAGCTTTGTCGTGAACTTATGGACGCAATTTCGCTCGTTTTCTCATTGAAAATCGGTAAATTTCCAAATATCACTGTCCTGGTCACAAAAGCAAAGTTTGTGGGGAATAAAAGCCTTTTTCTATACTTTTTAGACATAGGCAATTACGAAATAACACCTATTTCCCAGGAACAAAAATTGTGTTACATAGTATTATTTGCCATTATATCTGAATCGTACATCGGGCGCCGTGAAATTTCTCGCGTTATGTAAGTGCCATTTGCTTTGTTGTTTCAACAGCCTGGACGGTGCCGATGTGTCTGGGACGCAATTGGTCTGAGTGTTTTCTCTCTCTCTCTCCCATTACACTCATCATAACCGTGTTCGGCGCAAGAAGAAGCACACTTGATTTGTACACCATTGGAACCTCATTTGCCAGTAAAAATATGATAATTGGTTTATTACCCTTCTATCTGGCAACAAAACTGACACCTTTTACAAGGAGTCATGTTTGCATAGACCACAATACCTGCAGTCATAATGCAAGCAAAAAACATAACTCTGATAATGTATGCACTGTCCTTGAAGTTGATTGGTCCACACCCGAGACAGCTTTCCTTAGAGCCTAGTCTCACATGGGTTGGACCAGATGACGCCAAAAGGCGCGTGATTTGTACACTTGATCGGCAATAGCGATGGTATACCCCCAACCTTACTACAAACTTCCCTCTTGCCCCTCTCTTCAACCCAATCAACATTTTTGCATGAGTTTAGAGTTCATTCAATCTGGAAACGATCACATTTTACGCCAAAATGTGCGCGTCACTTCTCAGCGTGTGTGTGTTTTTAAATCCTTTATATTAAGTTCGCTTGCTTGCTTACGACCGTGCAAATCTTTCGGTCGTTTTTTAACCCACTTCCCGTGATCCAATCGAGCTGACATTTTCCACACAGACTCGTTGTGCGTGACAATTAATGTTCGTGAAAATTTTTTTCCAAAATTTTACACTTTTTAGGACAAAAATATTATATTAAACTACCAATTGCTTAATGGTGCAATGCAATCATTTGACCCATAGGTGGCAGCCATCTCAAGCCAGAGGACGAGAGGACTCTAGCCGCCACGCATATAAAGGATTTATAGTGAAAAACTTTGTTTTTACGGGTTATACTTTTTTAATTTACGAATGAACTCAACGCTTCAAGATACGCCAAACAATGGATGTTTTCACGTGACGCTGACACAAATGGGCCGTGCATTTGCGATGCATTTGGGACCGGCTGCTGTTGGTGCAGTCACGAGGCGACGATTTAACCCCCCCCCCCTCCCCCGGACACATCTGCACATTTGTTAAGATACGCACACGGGTAGGTGCACGCAATCGCCAAGCTAATGGTTGGCCTTTCATCTGTTGGACATTGGTCATTGTGAAAATGTCATACGAAAAAAAAGTAAACGCTTGCAATCGCGCCTCCGTGAGTCTGTCATTGTTCTTATCGCTACGAGCCCGTGTCTTGTGACTCGTCCACATGAGCACGTAATCGTCCGGTGGGAAAGTGGTGCATCGTGCGATGCGGACACTTTTTTTTTGTTGAGTAAAAGTTTCTGGTAAATTGCGTGACCGACCGGCGAGGTGGCTCCCGGCGCTGCAGGGACTAGCTCGCAATCGGAAAGTCGTGGGTTCAAATCCTATTCCTGGGTCTTGCGGTAAAGTCGCGTAGATAGGTTGTAAGAAAATACCAAAAAATAACAACAATTTTTGACCCAATAGTATGAATTCCTGCAGTCGCGAAAGCTTTAAGTCAGTTCAAATCCTGTTTTTTCTCAGCACCCCACCCCCTTCACCCCATGCCACCCTCCCCGATCATAGGAATTTGGACATTTAATTTGTCCCCGTATCCAAGGGCATTTTGTATGACGTTTAAAAAAATCAAAGTGCGCCCTTGCTCACACGAGTAATGAAGCGGACCGTGTCGTTATTGGTGACCCAAACTCGACGGAGGTAAAGTGACGCATTGCTTGTGGCAGAAGCCAACGTTTCAAAAGAGGACAACCGCCGTTCAGCTCCCCGATGCGTACATTTCAAGCGTGCTCTGTATGCCCTTTCTATTCAACGGTATATGTTTCGTGTTATCTTTATTTCTGACACACGTGCGTACACTGCTGATACAAGCAAAATTATATTTAAAGCTTTCGTGACCGCAGGGATTCATATCCATGGTTCCTTCGGTAAAGTCACGTAGAAGGGAAAAACAATAAAATAAAATAATAAAAATAAAACAACAGCAAGAACATTTTCTTGCTGTGGTTTTCCCACCTGATGATGATTGCTTGTGTTGCAATCGAAACGTCTTCTTGGTTCTTTCGGTAAAGTCACGTAGAAGGTAAATAATAAAATAATAAAAAATTTTACATAATAAAATACAATTCTCACGACGTTTCGGCATCTGAGAAAATCACGATCATTATTTTGTCAAAATTAATTGAGCGGACACGAAGTTGAATAGAGCATCATGAGACCTCCTTTGCTTTCAAGTTCAACCGTTCTGCACCTGTGTGTGTGTGTGAGGCATGTCGGGGGGATGTTCCAATTATCTCTTCCATGAGCTTGGGTTTCCCTCTGACTCGGAGGGCTCTAGCAGCTGGGCGCGTTCCCTTACCTGGGGTCACAAGGTGGAGGATGCCCAGTCAGGCGGATAAGTCACCAGGCGGATCTACAGCTGCACGAGGCAGGCAGATGGCAGACGATGCCCAAACATCAGTGGCTGTACACTGCAGCACAACGCCAGTGGAGCAATCCTCATACAGATTGGGTAATATCAAAATGTAAACGCCATTCGTTAATTTCGCTCTGACTTTCAAAGGGAATACATATAATAGGTAACGTTATGGACAAGGGCCCCTTCTTCAGAGCAAATATAACAGACTAGCCTTTTGCCCGTCCAAGGACAGGCAGTAAATTTGAAACTTGCAAGCGAAAAGCAGAGCGCGACGTGATATTCACTGCATCAATTCGTGTGTGATTTGTAAGGGCGCGGTGACACAGACCTATTTCATGTAAAGGTTATAATCCCTTGTTCGTCATGACGTCCTTTTTACATTGATGTCTCAACAGCGTTACGGAGATCGCGTGACGTGAGGGTTCTCTGCCTTTGTAGTGAGAGTTGTGAGTTGACGCCGAGGAGAAGGGAGTAGGCGCCTCACCCCCCCATGTGGAGTGACGTCAGCCACTAATTAATATTAATGGTGGGGGGGGGGGGGTCCATTTGGAAGATGTCACCTGTTCATTATTATTAATGAGGGGGGCTGTTCGATGTGGAGTGACGTCACCTGTTCATCGCGACAACTAAATGATGACCGGCCTCTTTAAGCCCACGGTCTAAACGACGCCAGAAAAGTGTTGTACCTCCTGAAGCCCACAGAATCTGAAGACAAAGAAGAAACAAACTATAAATCATCTATTCATATAATAAAATACTAACAAAAATAACCAGTATGCAACTATATAACAATTCAAGTTGATATCAGAGGTAGAAATTAATTATTGGCAAACGTTTTGGTAACCTTTGTAATAGTTACAGCTGCAACCAGCACTCCTATGGACTCATGGGCCGATGTACTTTGCAGTAAATGAATCAACCCATATTTACTATGGGAAAGATATGTTTCGATATACAATAGCGATGTATATGACTGTAATAGAACAGTAATATACAGGGTGTTTGAAAAAGATGGACCCGATCTGAAATCGCTATATCTCTGCAACCACGAACCGCCCATGAATGAAACTCTTACCACTTGAAAGGGCGGGGCATAGAGAGGGCGGGGCATAGAGAGGGCGGGGCATAGAGAGGGCGGGGCATAGAGAGGGCGGGGCATAGAGAGGGCGGGGCATAGAGAGGGCGGGCATAGAGGGGGCGGGGCATAGAGAGGGCGGGGCATAGAGAGGGCGGGGCATAGAGAGAGGGCGGGCATAGAGGGGGCGGGGCATAGAGGGGGCGGGGCATAAAGTTTCAAATGATTACTGCTCGATGCCTCTCCCAGCGCACAAACAGCTCCTAGCCTCAGTCATTCGCAAGACGGTGACCCCTCAACACAAGGGGCGTTTTGCGTTCGGCAGTTTAGCAAGACTGAATCCGTAATTGCGGCGCAGCGTGCGTTTCAACGGCGTTTTGGCATTGATCCGCCGATGTCAAAAAGCATTCGTCGTTGGTAGCGACAATTTGAGTAAACAGGCTGTTGATGTAAGGGGAAGAGCACAGGGCGACGACGCACCTCAGAGGAAAACGTGAGAAGAGAGGCGTTTGGGACGAATTCAACTATCGTATCGATGTTGTCCGTACAGCAGGTGGATGGCACACAGAGCATTTATAAAATGGTTAGTGAAACTTGACAACTCATTAAACCGTTTGGAACTTTTCGTGTAATTGTAACATGTTACCATCGTGAAATATACTGCTTCGAAATTGGGTCTATATTTTTCAAACACCCTGTACATTACAATTCGCCATATCGCAGGCAATGGCATGAGCATTCGCGTGTATTACATTCTCTTGCACGTGTCGTGACGGATACTGCAAGATCCACCCATGTCCGCCCAGAGCTCGCCGAGCTGTTTTGGCTTCCGGTTGACAAACACACGATAAGGTCGCACTCATTAACACACAAAGTGATTGCCACGAATACACCACAATACCTTGGGGGCCGTCCATAAATGACGTCACGCACCTAGGGGGGGAAGTCAGACTTTTGTGACGAGGGGGTGGGGGGCTTGAGAAATGTGACGTCACATCAAAACGCGCAACTTTAAATAAATATAGACAACACGTTCTACGTAATTAAATATACTTTTTAATAAATGTTTTCTCCTACAACATCAGTGCAGCGCCACATTAAATACGCACTACAATGACAATAGTTTAAAGCGATTTGAAGCATTTTTTTCTTTTAAAAATGGAAATATGGTTTTGGGGAGGGGGGGGCAGAGCTTTGTGACGTCATATTTGAGGGGGGGGGGGGGGGTCTGACTTTTTGTGACGCCGTGTGACGAAGGGGGGGGGGGGGGTACAAAAATGGTCCAAAATCGCGTGACGTCATTTATGGACGGCCCCTTGCTGAACCCAAGGAGCATGAACCACCACGCGAACTCCGCTAATCCTCGCAGCGGCTTTTTGACCAGCCATCAACATCGCACGCTTTGAGATGCGTTTCTGTGGCCATCTGAATGCTCTTCCTTCGGATTTTTAGGAAGCCACCGGAGCTAAGCACTCTTAAATCGAGACTGAAAACTCGAAATTTCCTAAGCATGAAAAACGAGAAGAGGTTTGACCATTTTTGGCAAAAAAAAACAGGTGTTAAGATGTTCAAACAACGAGTAGAAACCTTTTTCAAGGAATCTAACTCGCATTAACCGCACGGACTTGTGGTGAACATGCAACCAAGACATGCTCTGATAATATAGTGCATTGTCTTTGAAACTGATTGGCCGACACCAGAGACAGCTTTCTTCATGGCCTAGTCTCACTACCAGTGTCAGACCAGAGAACGTCAAAAAGCGAATAGTTTAAAAACAATGCACGTATCAGAGTGAAGAGCTCTGGGTAAGCAGCTGTATCTATCATGGGACCTTATTTTCCAGTATCAAAGTATGAAAAATAATCATAGGTGTTACCCTTTCTGGCAATAAAACAGTTAACATGTTCAAACACCAAATAGAGAGATGATCAGCAGGAAGGGCCAATGAGCTGCTAGGATCTAAATCATGGTTATTTCACAAATTGGATTTTAACTTGTAACCACCTTCTGACTTGATTCCATTGCTCGAACAATCACACCACCTGGCCATATACAATTAATATTTCGATATTGGTAAAACAAAATACTACCAAAAGTTAACATTTTATATCAATCCACTCACAATCGGTAACATTAAGAAAGTCAAGAAAGCGGATAACAATGACAAAGACATACCTAAGCATACCCGTTGTTAGTACAATATCTCAAAAACACGTGGAGTCCCACTCGAGCAAGGAGTGCAAATTATGGTCAATATGGGAGCATATACAATACAATGAATAACATTTGAGATCGTTCCATATTCAGTTTTTTTATGTTTCAGGCTACAAAGTTTGGACATATGGCAATCACAGCATCCGTTTCCACTTAAGTTGAACATGACAGGAAAGCCTCTCAAACTTCCAAATTATTCCATCCCACCCCAAAGACAGACACCCCATATAGCCTCAACAGACTGTTCGGGCAAGTGCTGTGAGCGAGCACCTATGAAGGACGGCACGGCACACGAGGGGGTGGGTGGCCAGCACCACGCCCGGCCGCCTTTGTCTCCCTAGTGGCAACGTTTACACACCACACAAGGTGGCTGAGTCGATCTAGGGAAGGACCAGGATCGGTGTTGACCGTGAGCGGGAATCGAACTCGGCTCGCCGGGTTTGTAGCGCAGCGCGCTAACCCCATCACACGTCTCTCGCGGCGAAGCAAAAAACCTGAAGACATGTCATACGTTGTGTCAACAGTGAAGGTTTAATAATGGCTTCAAGCCTGCAAACGGAATGCCCAAAGGCAATATCTGCAATTGAAGAGGTCACATTCATCCTTATCAGACGAAACTTTATTTTCAGTCTTTATATCTACAGAGAGAAAAAACATAAGATGCTAAATGAAGGTCATGTTCAATTAGTTCCTTACATCCTACACCGGGAAGATTCAGCCATTGCATGCAAGCCTACATTTAGATATGGCACGGAGTAGTTTTACAACATTACAGCTTCTTACATCCATACGTTGAGAAAGAAGATTGGGGGTGTACTTTCAATGGAATTGGAAATGCATTTGCTTTGTTTCCACATGGGAAGGTAGGGATGTGCATGGTGTACACAGCATCACACATCAATGAACGAGTAGCTGTTTTAATTGAATGATGAATCCAGCCAACGAAAGCAAATACACTTAAGGGGCCGAATTCTGCTTTCGATGCAACATTTCATGAGAACAAATAAACTTGGGCCAAATATTAATTTTACCCAGCAAAGTGACATTGACAAGCACACAAACTGTCCCTTCTTGAGCAAAGCCGGAAAGTTGCATGCAGCACTTGATGTATGTAGTATCCAACTAAAAACAGCATGACCACGCCGAATGAAAAAAAAACATAGGCTCCCGAAAATACAAGCAGATTGTTGAAAAGGTATTTTTTTTAAGTTGGGCTATTTCCAGTGGAGTTATTGGATGAGCAAAAATAACTAGAAAGTTTTACACTGAATGTGAAGACATAACACTTGTTTCGTAACATTAGCAGAACCTCGGCCTCCAACCCTACAACATCCAAGGGTTCGTGTTATTTTTCTTCAGAAATTATATTGACATAGAGTGATGAGGTCAATGTGTTGGCTAGGGTGTAAGGTTGTGAGCCAGTGAGATTTTTCTTTTACGGAGTATCACTGAAAGTTGGACGAAACAAGCAGTTGATGATACAGCACTTGTTTCAGCACAAAGTGTTTTTTTCCTGCTGAGAAACTGAAAAGAGAAAGCTTTAAAAAAGCAGCAATGCGTTTGCCTTCCACGAAAACTAAGAGGTTGTTTGGGTTAGATCGCGTAAATGTCGTTAAAACCCGCCACCACCCGACACGGCCAACTAGTAAGGGTTGTCACACAAAGATAATGTGGCCAATTCGTCACTAGTACAGCACACCGGTGTGTTGGAGAGCCAAGCCACAACATTAACAAAAAAAACTCTATTATGGATGATATTGGTCGTGAAAGCCTATGTGTTAAACTCAATATATAACTCCGGAAATTCTCAGTTATGCCATGAACTTGTCGTATTAACCATGTAAAGCACGAACCCCAAGCACATTTGTCAAGACACCATCACTTGGGAGAAAGTTTGAAGCAAGTGTTTATTGTAAAAGTTCTACGATTTCCAAAACAAAAGCTGACTTTTTATCCTGAAAACGTATCTATTATCATTTTAATTAAGTGGAAATAATAGAAAATTAATGCATGCACAACAAAGCACCATCAAATCTCAATACACCACTTTCAACCAATCACTTTCAGAGACCCAATCGTAAAAATAAAAAAAACTATATAAAACTCTACTCTTTCAATCACAAAGGTGTATGCGTGTTTAAGTTATGTTGCCTCATTTCTTTACAAATACATAATAAATAACCTCGTGTTACTATTCTAGTAATACTCGAATGCAACAGCAGAACCAAATAAAGCTAAACTTAATGTATACTCGCCGCCCATCCTCCAGCCTCTTCAGAGGAACACGTGACCTCAAGCAATTACAATGCAGCCAATCATACAATGACCAGTTGCGATTATGGAGGGGTAACCCCGAGATGACCGAGTGCATCACTTTAAAAATAAGGTTACCACTTGGGTCTTCTCAGGATGCGTATTCGGATTGGTACCCGCGCGTTGGCCGGGATGACGTCCGACGTTTCGCTCCACGTGCCAGGAGCTTCTCTCGCAATAGCATTACTTTTTGCCCTCTGCTATGTGCGTCGCGTTCATTCGGAAAAAAACTTGCGCGCTCACAAATCCCCCACCCCCGTGTGCAAAACAAACAAAAAAATCAACGGTCGGGCATAGAGCGACGGGGACATGGACAATCGTTACGTGGGGGCGGCACGTGATGACAAACGTGGCGGTGCGACGTTTAGTCCGACGCGTGGATTTTAAAATGGGACTCCCCCCCCCCCTCCCTCCCTTCTTGGGCGAGCGCGGCCTATGAAGAGGACGTGCCCGAACCAACAAGACGCCATATTCTGGTGCACGTGCCGTCTTCCTAGAAGAAGATCTGCTTGGCGTCGCTGGGAGCTTGCTCCATGGGGCAGTAAGGACATTTAAGCCTGTTGGAAGAAAAGGGGGGGAAAAACACGAAATGAGGTCAAATAACCATCAAATAAACATGAGCATCTGCATGGATTGTTTGTATCAAGGACACGGTAATACTTGTGGTTTTGCAAGTACAATGGTTGCATGAATGCTGTATAAAAAAAAAATTCATCCTACGTGATTTTAATATGAAAATAAATTTTTGTTCAGATTATTCGCATTGAGGCAGGGTAAATATGTGCTCCCTCTGTACCTTACAGCCATGTCTAAAACAAAACCAGCACATCCACACAAAAAAAATTACCTGAAAAGTTTCATTCACGAGCCGCATATACGACAGCCACAGCTTGACTATTAGGGAATGGATACGGCACAAATGATCACTGAAATAATGCTAAGGAGTATTCCCACCGCACTTCATTATTTCCCCCTTCATACAACTTCGCACCAGGTTATGCACGACTAGCTTTACTACCCGGCTCCGCCCGGGACTTGGTTTCACCACGCCCGGCCGCCTTTGTCTCCCCAGTGGCGATGTTTACACACCACACCAGTTACTCGTTTGAGGCTGAGTCGACCTAGGGAGGGGTGGGGCTGGGTGGGGAGGGGCTGGTCACCCCGTGGTGCCCTTATAAAACTCAACGTTTAACTTACTCACGCCGGCTTGTGCCCGCCCTCACAGTCGGGCATATTTGCGGAATACACCACGCCGCCGTTGACCCTGGCCATTGACCGAGCAACCCAACGTTCCTACCAGCTCCCTCCGCAGGAATGTGTTAGCCCTATCCTACTCAGAGGCATGCCCATGCACTGGCCACAGTCTCTCATGCAGAGGACCCACTCGCTGACCAGTACCTCTCCACCAGGCTCCCTGCTGACTTTCAAAGCCAGCCATTTCTATGGAAGCTGTTCCCTAGGCAACATGTTTGCAGGGTGACAATTGGTCCTAGTTAACACCAGCAATATTTTTTTTCTTTTGCAACGCACAAGTGCTTTAGGGTACGGGGTTTAAATGTTGCAGTTTACATCGGTGCAATGTCCATTGGTCAAAATGTAGATTTGTATAAACAGATTATTTGGCGATGCTGCACAGTGAACTGGTGCCACAAGCACAGTGAGACTTCCGAGATTTTGGGATTCGCGTAAGTTTGTTCAAATTGGCACACACACATACAAGGGAATACTGAAACACATGTAGAGATAACCCTAATTGCCAAGTTGAACTAAACTAAGTACCAAACCCATATTATTTGAACGGGTTTCCTTCATGCAGTTAATGGTCATTATATGCTGAAAAGGCCACGTAAACACTAGACTTGTGACAAGCCACTGATGAAGGAAAACCGTTTACGAACCCGACACAACATAGAGAGGTGGAGATCTTCGACTGTTCCACTCGATATAATCAGGTTCTCACTTGTGGCTATTTCGTACTCTGAGCACCGTCACCAATGGCTGCTCAAAAACCCCGTCGACTAATTTTGATTCCACCTCATTGAGACGTATTAGATTGTAAATGGCACAATTGTATAACTGCGCATTGCAAAGACAGACAGCAAAACCAACAGTCAATTTAAGGAGGAGAAAAAGCAGTTGAACTTCCAAAGCAATTCCGGGAAACGCGTTGCATAACTCGACTGCCTGGCTTAGGGAAAGCACATTTTGTTGAACTTTCGATTGGAACGCAATTGGCGATTTACCACATTAGCCATCTCCTTGCTAAATGAGAGGGTGCTTGTCTTGAAACACCACATCGCTAACGGTCAGGTGGCACGGCGGGGGGAGGGATTGGCTGATAACCCCCACACATCTCAATCCAATTACACATTACAACTTGTACCAGCCCCTGCCGGCATCACCATGGCTATACGCATCGCTACCCAAGCAACGGTGGTTGTAAACCGAGTTGCCTATCGTACGCTGTTATAATGGATGTAACCTATAAAAAATTTTCTTTTACCAGTGAAACCGCATTGGGCTATGTAGCTTTTTTCATAAGCGACCTGGCCACAAATGAAAACTCAATGAAGTGGCTTATCACGTGAGAATTTATAGCAGGAGACAAATCCTCTGAGTGCATGTTGATTCTCAATGTGGAGGGAGAAATCAAAGGACCCGGAGAAAAATTAACGCGACCACGGGGATAATATGAAAACTCCAATAATACAGCAGGGATCAGGGTCTGGATCGCACTCACGACCTCCTGTATACCAGGCGAGGTAGTTAACATCTCGCCACCACGGCGCCCCTTGTAGGTGATACAAGTTCCCCAGTTGCTAAGGCTGCTGTGACAATGCCATGGATCGTTGCGAACGCAGATCCTCCAGACTCCGATTACTTGTTCCCCGGCTCGAGCACACACTTGTTTCCGTTGACGAGCTTGTTGAGGGCGTCTCGCGAGATGACGTGGCCGCACACGAGGCGCATCGGGGGGTTCGATTCCGTCGTCTGCTGTCGGAGGATTGGGCAGGCGAACACCGAGTGGTACCAGCAGCCCTTGCCCAGATCGATTTCAATCTACAGACGAACACACACAAACACATAGACCCCCCGCTATAGCCTTAATAGACTGTTGGGGCATGTGCTGTTAAGCGAGCAGCACATATGAAGGCCAGCACATCACACAAGGGGGCGGGTGGCCAGCACCACGCCCGGCCGCCTTTTGTCTCCAGTGGCAACATTTACACATTGTATCAGGTACTCATTTAAGGCTAAGTGGACCTAGGGGAGGCCCAGAACCGGTTCAGATAATCGTCACTGGTGTTGACAGTGAGCATGAATCGAGCTCGGATCGCCGGGTTCATAGCGTAGCGCGCTCACCGTTGCACAACGGCCCCCCACACTACAAAGAACCACAAGTCAAAATTCTCCACCATATACACTTAAACTTGATGAGAACATATCACATTGATAGACTGCATTTTCTACATTCAAGACTATGATCATCACGAAAATTAACAAACGGATAGACCGTTGGGCCAAGGGGAGGTAAAACTAAGAGGCAATGGAGCTAATTGAGAGAACCGATAGGTAAAACAAATGCGTCGAGGCGTGGTTTTAACAACACTGGGCTAGGCACGCCACAGACGGGGAGCAGCACAACACTGGGCGAGGCACTCCAGAGGCAGGCAGCAGCAGCAGCACAACACTGGGGTAGGCACTGCACAGTTGGGGTAGAGCAGCACAAAAGATTGCATTAACACCATTATGTGGAGAAGCCACATCCAGTGGGTGACCTGTGCTGATAGGTGAGCACATGAGGCTGGCATGACACTTGACCTGGCGACGGTGTGACCAGCACCGTGTTCGGCCAGCTCACGGCATGTATACATCTTGCCAAGGACACATTTAAAACGGAGTGGTTTTAGGGGAAGGCTTTGGCCAGGTTTAAAAGCTACTCACCACTGATGTACCTGGCTGGGAATTGATACCAGGACACTGACATTTACAGCACAGTGCACCAACCACTGTGCCACAATTCCTTATACACAGACTATTTATATATTAAAAATATATATTGGTTTTGGCACAGATGGTGTTTAACGTGAAGCTTATAAAAAAAAAATCTGTAAATTAATGTTTATTAACCAGCATGGACAATAGTGTGTTATATGAAGAATGCCTGACTTAAATCAATGGTGACTTGAAGGACTTTTCAATTAAAGCTCCCAATGTATTACAAAGTGTTAGAGGATTGAAATACAGCATCTATTTTACAAGGCAGACATAACAACAAGATGAATGCAAGATTAACTTTTGCACTGTTAAACATTTTAACGGGTGATAAGAGTACGCAACGGTGTTACCGAATTACTTAATCTTGTAAATTACATACCAAGGGTGTTAACTTCTGCAACATATGTGTTAAGAAAATCATACAACACTGGCAGTCAGATATGACAGTTAATGTGTTGTCAATTGGCTTAGCGACAAGCATGCTAACTAACTGGAACATCTCACATACATTAAGAAGTATAGCAGAGTTCCAAACAACTCTGGAACTGGTCTCTTCACATTAACACCACTTAATGCTTTTCACTGCTTTGACATCACACAATTCACATACAATTCATAATACTGCTTGGACTGACATTAGAAGACCACCAGACCAGTAATGGTCAGGTTTCAATCAAATTTCACGTGCACTGCTGAAAACAATATCCTTATTGTGGGGCAGTAATGGAGGTGTCAAAAGTGTCAATGTATCGACGCTTTCTTAATCCAACCAGATTGTACAGTGGACTGGGTGAAGTCAGAAATTTTTGGCGAGTTTAAGCGCCCCCTGGCGAACACAGTGGACAAACACAGCATTTTAAAAAAATATTAATTAGACCGGGGGTGGCAAAACCTCAGCTTCGTGTCTCACGGCGGCGAGATGTTAACTACACCTCGCCACAGAATTCTAACTTCTCATTTAAAAACTCTACGGCCGACTGGCCGGCTAGCAAGCAAGCGTGAGCGGCGAACTGGCCGTGCTGGAGAACGCTGTTGTAAAGTCATCGTGCGTCTTGTGACTCAACGCCAAATAAAGATGCTGGCATACGGCTAATCGGGTCAGGAAGTTTGGTCACCCATCACTTTGACTCAGGGGGCTTTGACTAATATATTTTTAGCAAGGATCCAATTACACGAACAAATAATTGAGGGCAAAGTTAAAGTTTTTTTGGGAAAAAAAAATATATTTAATAATACCGATCAAAATGTAAGTGAATAAATGATCACTTGTGCTGATTAGATATTTAGTGATACCATATTCTCAGGATTATGGAACTTTTTTCCTTGTAGGTTAGATCAATAGTTGAAGGGCGTGTGTTATCTGGTGGGAGTGTGCGCGTGCGATCAGAATTCCATTAAAAAACATGTGGGGCGGGTAATGCATTTTACTTTCTGCAGTGTCACACGATGTAATGGGAAGTTAACAGGTTAGGGCAATTATAGCTTTGCAACAGAGTAAAAACCAAATGCATGTGCACAATGTAAGATGAAAAACCCTTACCTATTAAACTAAAACAGACTCCTAAAACAAGTATAACCCGTAAAAACAAAGTTTTTCACTAGAGTCCTCTCGTCATCTGGCTTGAGATGGCTGCCACCTATGGGTCAGATGATTGCATTGCACCATTAAGCAAATGGTAATTAAATATAATATTTTTGTCCTAAAGTGTAAAATTTTGGAAAAAAATTTCACGAACATTAATTGTCACGCACAACGAGTCTGTGTGGAAAATGTCAGCTCGATTGGATCACGGGAAGTGGGTTAAAAAACGACCGAAAGATTTGCACGGTCGTAAGCAAGCAAGCGAACTTAATATAAAGGATTTAAAAAGGGCAGTGCCTCTTTTTTTTTTAAATAGGCAAGGGGTTAGCAGCCCTGAATCAGCGGAGTAAATTTCCACATTCCGACGGTGGAAGCCCAAGTGTCTGCACAGGATGTGTACATTATCAGAACGGAATCGGAAGTAAAAGGTCATACGTGGGAGGGCGTGTGGCACAGTTTGGTGCCAGCTATCATAAAGTGCGGTCGTGTTGCCACAGTTCTCTGCAGTGAGTACAATGTATTCAAAAACAGCAGCGCTTTGCGTCTCTAAAGAAAATTAATAACTGCTTGCATGCTCCGAGATTCAGCGGCAAACAGGACCCACCCTGCAACTTGCAGACGTCTCAGAACGGGAAATGATTAATATGTTTCGATTTAAAGCTTTCGTGACTGCAGGGATTCATCTTCTTGGTTCTTTCGGTAAAGTCACGTAAGCAGCCGTCCTCAGGCGAAGAATTCGCCTGAGGACGGCTGCTTGCGTTGTGGCCGAAACGTCGTGAGAATTGTTTTATTATGTTTTATTTTTATTATTTTATTACTTCCCTTCTACGTGACTTTACCGAAAGAACCAAGAAGATTAATATGTTCTTACTGAAGTGTACTTCAATTAACATCAATCAAAGCCACCAGACTCTGACAACATTGAAACTGCAATCAAGCTTCTATCAAATCTGGCGCAGACTAATATTCGCACACAATCTGCACCAGCGTCACGAAACACCAAGATGAAAACTGAGAAATGATGATAGAGGTTGGATGAACTCCCTGCGAGTGGGTAAACCCTACTGTCCGCATGCCTGTGCAGTGAGAAACAACTGACCGACTCCTCGCACGTATGACGCACGCAGTCCTAACATGCCCCCTACCGGCAGTTCATCCTTTTGATTCCATACGCCCGTGCACTGCCTCTGCTCGATCACCGCCTTGATGTTGATGAGGGACGGCAGGGCAATGCAGCCAGCGGAAAAACTGCAAGGGAGCAAATAAACAACATTCAATGGTGGAAAGCAAAGCAATCTCCGTTAACACAATATTTATTGATATTTTATTTACCGACCGTCATTTCGGAGTTCCGTCACACGCATTTGCAAAAGGGACCCAAGGGAACTGTCGATACGGAAGAGTGTAGGTTGTTTATAATACAGCCATTGGTGATTTTCTAATTTTGAAATGTGGCCAAAGCTATTGTTGGCACAAAGAAGCCACTTTTTTCAAATGCTAGGACACTTTTAATTGGCACTGTATGTGCGGTGAACTTTTCGCACCGTATGTAGCCAACCGTGCTAATTGACAACGTTACTGCAGGGAGCACCATTGGCTAATATTTTGTAGACATTAAGATGCAGGCTGCAACAATGGAAAGGTTGATCCAGTTGTGGGTGCATAATCACAGTGCTATCCTATTTCATTTTTCATTTAATCTCACATTGTAATTCACCTGTTACATATTTCACTTAAATGAGCAATGGAGTGGTGCTGACCTCTGAAAAAATAAGAATAGGTTTTACCCTTTCTGGCAATAAAACAGGTGGGTAAGATGTTCAAACACCAAACAGAAACTTTTAACAAGGAATCAAGTTCGCATTAACCACACGCACTTGTGGTGAACATGCAAACCAACATGCTTTGATAATAAATGCATTGTCTTTGAAACTGATGGGCCTACACCAGATTACCTTCTTTAGGGCCTAGTCTCACCAGTGTCAGACCAGAGAACGCCAATAGGAGAAGTACAAAGACAATGCACTATCAGAGCATTTAAAACTCGGGGTGAGCAGCTACAAAATGGGACTTTTTTTCCAGTATCAAAGTATGAAAAAATAAGAAGAGTTTTACCCTTTCCGGCAAAGCACTGGATTTGTTACAAGTGCACCACTACACACCACTACGCGATGGCATTATAGTTAGTGCTTCACATGCAATCACAAGGTTGCATGTTCAATCCCAATAAGTGGATAACAGTGGAAGTTCCACCAACTAAGAACCGCCAATGGAGGAACACATTCAACGTTCATTTGACCGGACTATTCTTGTTCCAGAGCTAAATGCCAATGTCGAGGTCTGCTAGCTACGAGAGTGATTCAGGATAGGGTTTACAACAAACGTTCAGTTTCAGTTGCGTAGTCACAATCACACTCCTGATAAGACCATTATGAATTGCCAATGTCTATGCTAATAGACACAAACCACATTCTTCACGGGAGTAGTGCAACATTCAGGGGTGTTAACTGTACCTGACACTGAGCGGCGACTCAACAGATAGCCCGAGCAGAGCACAGGCATCGCGGGTGAACAGGTCGCAGATCTCCGCCCACTGATTTGTGTCCAGCAGGTGAGTGTAGGGCGAATGCTCGATGCCCTGGCGCAGGTACATGAGGCTGCCCATGAGCACCTGGATATCTGCAAGCAAATAGGAAGATGAAAGAACTTTCTCGAGACAATTCAACTTTGCTCTTAACACAACACCTTCAACAAATCAGTAACGCAAAGGGCACCGATACCAAAGCACAACGAGCCGCTGCGTATGGGTGGACCATTCCTTGCAATGCATTGAAACCGAGTACAGTATCTGATCCCCACCACAGCGATGTGGAATATGCAGCAATGGCTCATGAATGCCTACACAGATGTGTACAACCCTATTCACATGTTATATAGTCCAGCAGTCCCCAACCTTTTTGGCACCAGGGACCAGTTTCGTGAAAGACAATTTTTTTACGGACCGGGGGGGGGGGTTCATCATTGGGTCTTTCCCCCTTTTCAAAGAAGCTCTCCAGCGACGTTTGTTTTTTACTCATTTTAGCTACTAGGGGTTAGCAGCTTGTGGGCTTACCAACACCGTGACTGAGACGAGTGTGCAGTGCGGGAAAGAGGCGCGGACGGAAGTGGTGAATAATAAAATAATGGGGGCGGGCCACGCGCGGACTCACCACTCTCACCTCCTGCTGCTGTGCGGCCCGGTTCCTAATAGGCCACGGACCGGTACCGGTCCGCGGCCCAGGGGTTGGGGACCCCTGTTATATACAATACTATTTGAACTAATATAAAGATCAAGGCGCAGCCCTGGAATGTCTGCAGCCCTGAAATTACTACTCACACCCCTGCTGGTAGGCAGGTTTCCACTAGACAGAGATTTAGATTCGAACAAGAGAAGACCTAGAGCCAGTTCAGATATTCATCACTGATGTTGGTCATCGCCATGAATAGAATCGAGATTGCCAGGTTGAATACCGCAGTGAGTCTACTGCTACGCTATCACTCACCAACAACAACAACCGTCGTTCACCACGAAGTGTTGGTGATGTCACGACGGCGCTTGTGCACTTTGAGGCCACGTAAAGTGTCGAGGCTCGCTGGCAGGTCACGGAACAGACCCAGGTGCCATGGGTTGACCCAACTGAGATGACCGACAGATATACAAACTGTGCTCCCCCACTGTGCCAACACTCTGCGTTTTGGCTGCCCGGCGCTCCGCTCACCACATGTACACGCAAACACACATACCTTTTTGGTGCTGGCTGGCAAAGGGCTGAAAATTGCGTGCGTACTCCAATGCCTCCCGCTGCTTGGTTCCACCGCCCGACAGCAGTTGGATGAAGTAGAGACGATGTAGCTTGAACTCCAGAGAGCTGTTCTGCGCAAGCAAGCGCTCGCGGTTCGACACAGCCCATCTGGTGAAAAAATACTAAAGTTAACCCTTTCTCCCGTTCCAATAACGTATGTGTGTGTCATCAGTTGCTCTTCCCATTCCGTTCTGATGATGTATACGTACGTCACAAACCAGAAGAAAATAAAAAAATTACTTTATCGGTGCCGAGGCTCACACAAGGCCATGCGGGAGGGCGTGGCAGTTTGGTGCCAGCTATTGTAGATTGCGGTCGTGTCGCTACATTTTCTATGGTGAGTACAATGTCTTTAAAAACAACAGCGCTATGCATCTCTAAATAAAATTAACGCTGAACGCCTTGTGCGTTCCGAGATTCAGCGGTGAGCGGAACACCCACCTAGAAACTTGTAGTTGTCTCAGTATGGGAAAGGGTTAATAAGAACATATGAACGTCCTGAAATTTAAGTGAGGTGTGGCGAGTGATTCAGCAGATGGCCTGGGTTGGAGCACTAAGCCTCATTCAAAGCCTAGGTATATCCACGAGAGGTGTCGCAGGATATTTTGTATGCCAGGTTTTGATATGGCATCTGTTACCTATAATGGGACAAAGAAAGTCTATTTTTTATGCTGGACTGCATTCAGTTTATTCCAGCTCTTGTATTTCCCGTCTCAAGAAAGCAGTGGGGGGGTTTATGCTCATCTCTATTAGCGGTTCTAAAGGGTAAATTATATCTTTCCATGAAATGGATCTAACTTTTAAATTGGATGAAGACAAGATTTCAGTTGCGCTATTCAATGCTTATTTGTTGAGACGGAAGGCTTGGTTGGCCTCTTGTTCCATCACATTTATGGATTTTCTCTGGGCCTCTCCTGATAACGTGGGTTTTGGTGTCTGCAGCACTCGGGGATGAGTGTGGAGGTTATCATTTACCCCACCATCTGAGAGGTCTCCATTTTTTACGTCCGTCTTTTTCTCCCCATTTACATCACGGTTGTCACTTTGTCGTATAAGGCTCGTTAAAATTCCATGGCATTTAAGTGCTAATGACATACAAATTCTTACTGAAGATCCCATTAGTAACTTTAGCACATGAGGGTTATTTTATATCTATGCTCTGTGATATGTAAAAAAAGTTTATATCAACTTTTCCACATGTGCCTTTTTGGGGTAAATGGAAACTTTGAATTTATATTTTGATAAAAAGTATTCAAACCTTTCTCCAAATGCTCCTCCTGCTGATTATTTTTTTTAAGCCTAAAACTAAACTGGTAGTCAATCCACTCAGCATATTCACAAAACAATTGTTACAAGGACTTATTAGTATTTCATTTTTTTACGCAGCTTATAAGATAAAAAAAAATCTGAGTCTACTAAGCTCTTAGGTACAACACTGTAAAGCTTTAACAACCTTAAGTGTTTAGTTGGCATCGTCTCTTACATTATCTGCAAGCGATTCCTGTTACTCAAGATCCAGCCATTAATCTGTCTAAAGCCGGCATATAAATAGATATGTTATGCAAATATGTATTTAGAGTACTGTAGTTACCAATTCGGCCATGACATAAATTCACAATGGCCTACCACCACAAAGTGATCTCACATCTTCAGGAAACTTTTCTTACTGTTAAATAATCGGCCACAGAACATATACAACTCAACAAGGGCTATGAATAAGATCACTCAAACAACACGTAGCTCCTATGTTCTAGGTCCCTGCCTAGGCTGTGTGCCACTAGTTGTGTGATGGAAGTGACGCTTCTTGGAAAGAGAAAACATAACTTTTCAATGTGAAAATAGGCATTTCAGCCACACCACCATTGTGCTCTAGTGATATTACCAGGGTATGTATACATGTTGAATTTCTTTTGCACCATTCGTAGCCAACCGTGATAATTAATCAGAGGTGCAGGGAAGAACAAAAAAACTAAACACAAACAGCATATCTGAAATTAGTTTTCAATCTAGATTTAAAAATGCATAGCTACAGTACATGATAATATCGGAAGAGCATTCCAGCGCATCTGAAAGCGCGCGATGCAGTGGCCGTCCATGTTCGGGGGCTAGCACGAGTACGTTACCAATATTATTCGTGAAGGGGAAGGAGGGGGATGGACGTCCAAAGGGGCATCAGAGGCCACGCTTTATTCCAGACAAATCAATTTGCCATCACTGCACCCCACAACCATAGTGATGCGTACAAGTTGCCTCGAAAGTAACCCCGACATGCTGGAGTCCCCGTCATATCCCTTCACAGGGTAGGAGCTCGTTGCCTACAGCCAGCATGATTAGTTGATCAATGACTATAAATTATCATTGTCACGGATATTGTCAATACATACGCCAGGGCAGGTCGAAGGTCGTGCATCTTCAGGGCCTCCAGGATCCTATTGAGCTCAATAAATGGCTCCTTCTGGTTCTGGTCAAGAGGTAGCCCAGCTTCCTACTCACACACAAGCACACACAAGCATCCGCACATTGTTTACAAGTGCTTAATTTCGACGCGACGTCTCATAGGCAATATTGTCAAAACACGATTGTGCAATCACTGTACAAGAACACACATTCGACAATGTTTACTAAACTTTTATACATTGCTTATGAAATACCATGTTATTTATAACATACCACAATCCTGTATATACTCATTATCATGAGCCATGGTCAATACACTGCTGGATGAAGGTTGGAAATACTGCCCTGTCTCAAGTATGGTCAAAGGTGTAAGGTCAGCTCGTCACTGTTCCAAGGTTAATTAAAAAAAAAGAATACCGCTTTAGTATATTTCGGAGAATTGGTCATCCTGTCAAAAGACTGGCCAACACCCACAAGAATGTGAACTTCCCACCAGGGGCGACAGAAATTAGAGTCACTACATTGCTCACAATTAGGGAGACGCTTTGCCTGAAATAGAGCATTGTATTCCTATACGCCAAGTACACGTGAGCGCAATGTACAAATACGCATTCTTACAAACACATGAGGCAAGGGAATGAACGCCACAAAAATGCACACATGATCAAGTGATGCGCACGCAAGACTACGCTGGTGATTTTCGAGCCACGAGAGCTTTCATGTTAGCCATGAAGACTTGTACATAAGACTTACACATATACACAATGATGTGGAAAGGCAGTTGTTGCCATATGACAGGAAATCCCACATTCTCGTGGTGCGGGCCAGTCCACTGACAAGATGACCACTGCTGACCATACAGAGCGGCGCTCTTCACAGATTTCAGCAAAACGTCCCCAAGTCGTTGCAACATGTTGGCGGCATTGAGATGCATACGAAATGGCTTAATCAGAGCGACTCGTACATGCACTTGACACACTGCTCACATCTGAAGCCCTCTTGTTGTGGCAAGCAGCAGACCTTGACACTGGCATTCATCTCCTGAATGCCAATGAATTTGAACTGCTCACTTACCCAGTCTAGCTAGGGTGAATGTGCAGCCCTGAAAAACGGATTTCTCAGCATTCCCCGCCCCCAACATCCTCACCAACCCGCACCATAACCATCGTGGTGAAGTACAATTGAGTATCCCCCCACAGCCCCACAAGGTGGGTGTGGGGAGGCCCTCATCCTGCAGTGGACTGATAAGACAGGGTGAACATGTCCATGTTGGGTAACTGTTACACAAGTATATGGGCACACAGCTTGGGACTAACGTCTTGGGATTTGGGAGAAGAGAGAAAGAGAGAACACGACATGCCTTACCTGACAGAGCTGCTCGCCAACATCCAGCATGCCCTGCCTGAACAGGTGCTCCACGATCACATCGTTGAGGAGTTGCTGTCTCTCGGGCGTGCTGAACACCCCATCCACCGCCACGCTGCTGATGTCGGGTTCAAAATTCTACAAGGGCGGCATTGACCAGGAAATGTTCACGCTCCAATGACCCCCAAACGACCAAGGGACTAGCTAGGAGACGGCGTTCGAATGACGCGTCTCACAAAGCACTCAAAACTATTGAGTGCACACGGTGATCTAATTCTTGTATGCAACAGTCGTGTGTTCGGGCATTAATAGTTGAACACTTTTAGAAGGATATGAATACAGAGGTGGCTGTCTGAGCACTTTGAATATTAAAACGCAAAGAGTTAAAATGCAAACAGGTTAAAGAGGATTAGATATCATTGTTATCACCACTGTGCCACTGCTACAAGCCCGGGTACACAGTTTGCTTCCTGACCATGGCTAATATCACTAACGAGTTATATCGTCAGCGAGTGATATCCGAGCCAGTCCTGGGCATCCCCCTCAATTAAGTAACTCGCACTGATGAGCGTGGTGTATAGTCAAATAACCCCCACGGTTGTTATGGTATGGGGAAGGCCTTCATTCCACAGTGGACTGATAAAGGGCAGTACATAATAATTATACAAAGAAATGAGAGGCAATTAATACATGGATATTTCATGTTATTTTGAAGGCAAACTGTATAATTGACCTACAAAACTGGACCACAAGGAGTTTATTTTACAAATGTCTCATAGGGCGTTTAATGACCATTTGGAGCATATGACACATCTAGACAGTTCGTGGGTTTACTGAACATTTATAGGATTTGATGTATCAACTCCATGCAAAGCCGACTCACAGAAATATATATATCCACCATTACAGGATTCAGCCCATCGGACTTATTGTGTTCAACCACCATATTGCAGGTATGGGTCAAACACTTATATGTCCGCTTCTTTCCTCACACTGCTTGTCTTTGTAATTCCCTCCCATCTCTCCGTTCCCAAGTTAACTATTATCTATTACACGTGCTGGGCCTTTGGGCTTGTGCTCAGCAACTATGATTTAAAAAAAACACAGCATTACACGAGTAGACAAAACAAATTCTCGGAAAAGAAAAAGTCAACTAAACGTGCTGCGGTGTATTAAAGTAAACTTGACATGCCATTTCACAGCTTGCGCTGGACACGAATTAAACCCAATCATAAGCTTACCCTGTCAATGGCTTTCCCCACTTTGGAGACACTGCCGTGGATGTCCTTGTGATCGGACGCCAGCTTCTGCACCGTGTCACGGATCTTCTTGCAGCAGTGGGACAGCACCAGGGCATGGGTGGCACTCAGCTCCGCCTCATCGCCCACTTTCACAAAGAGGGGGAGAAACGTGGACAACCAGTCAGACCACTTTGCACATAGTGCTGTACAATGCTCGGGGAAAAAAAAGTCAATGTATGAACACAATTAAATATTCTTGGTCTAAGAAGCTCAAACGGACTGTGATGTCAGTATAACAGGCGGCAAATAAACCGAAAACCACTTGTCGCCACAGATCAACAACATACTTCAAGATTGTATATTATCATAATACTGTACTGACCAGTTTAACATATGAGGCTTCAGAAAAATGTATGTGATTAGTGATGGTGAAGTTAATTGGCGTCCTCTGGTCTAACACCATCTGAGACAAAGAAAGCTGTCTCTGGTGTAGACCAATCAGTTTCAAGGACAATGCATATATTCAGTGTTTTTTTTTGCACTTTGACCACAATCATTGTGGTTAATGCAGACATGATTCCTTGTGGAAGGTTTCAGTTTGGTGTTTTAACACGACTGCCACTTCAATAAGCTGATGCTGGCAATACCATCACTTTCAGTAAAAAGATACTTTCATAGGAGGTATGTATACTTGTGAACAAAAAAATTGCACAGGACTACATTTGAATCCACTGAACAAGATCAAGGTCCTCTCCATCACCACGTACCAGTTGCACCACAACACGCACAATCCCCAAAGAGAAGCAAAACCGCACTTGCCAAATACGTAACATATGCTCGTATACAAAAAGCACACACAGCTGTAACCTGTATGCAACGCATTACAGTAATAATGAACATTCCTTACACCAAGCACGTGCACAATAAGCGGCAGAAATATACGACTCCACTGCCTTTGTGCCAGGACCATGCTAAACAAAAAACCCTCCTCACTAATGCACTCCCTTGACATGTTTATAACTTATGGAAAATTTAAGAAAACCTACAATAGCTACAGTTGTCACTCGAATGGAAAGAACAATTATGGCTGACGTTGGATTATTTATTTGGCAATGAGTAAATATATTTTCCATTGTGACAAGTCACAATGTCTATTCGCTCCATGAAGCCAATGGTTTAAGTTTATCTTATTTGATGCATGTGTAGTGACTGTAATTGTCACTGTGTGGTGCCCGGGCTTACGAAACCACGGCGGATAATGTGTTGTCATTATGTGCCGCCCGGTTACGGGGTGTAGTACCAGTCCTAGTGGGGCTTGGGTGAGCGCTGGTCAGCGTGGAGGCACCGCGAGCAGTGTGCAGTGCGGGCTCCCGGTGTGGGAACGAGAGTGAGCGTCAGCCAGCCAGGGTTAAGTTGGGGCATGATATGCTGGTTGACCTGCCAACACGTGACCGGATGATATTGGAGGGGGGCCACTGACGGACGGGGGCCGCTGGGCGGTCACGTGGTCTAAAAGAGCTCTCGGGAACCTTCGAGAAAGAGCTCGAGAGATCCGGAAGGTGGGCGGGGTGAAGGGCGGAGCCAGCCCCAGCCCAGGGGGAAATAACAGGGGTCCCGTGAGGAGCACGAGGTTCGTCGTGTGCCGGTGTCAAGAAGATCCACGTTGGGGAGAAGAAGCCTCTAGCCACTTGGTCCGGGACCCAGCTTGTGGTCTGGGCCGGGATAGCGAACCGTGTCTAGTTCTGCCATAGCGTGGTTAGATGGGCATTCGAGACCCAAGTGGAGATTGTGTAATGTTGTGTTTAGTTGCAGAATAAATAGTGTTGCTCACAAGATAACGTCTGCGAGACAGTTGGACTCACTACACATGGATGACGCTTTATCCAGTTGTCCGGCTATGTTACAGGGGAGATCCATGATGTGCGAGCACAGCAACAACAAAACAAAAACAGTAAGATTGCAGAGAATGAGTATCGGGTCCTTTAGGAATACTGCACACTAAATAATATATTTAATTATCGTAAACGAAAGATATGAAAGTCAAAAACAGTGCAAGTGTAAAATCCAAAAGTTAGGGACTGGTGCAGGTAAGCTCTATATTATAGTCTAAGTGACAACCACATGCAAATCAAACATGTGGGAGCAAGAGGCGCCAGAAGAAGTGAGGTACAGGTGCAAGTATGCTCCGTTTTATTTTAATATGGAAGGAGGGAACCAAGCTGTAAAAGAGCGGCACGAGTATTCCAGAGACGTGGAGCAGCAACACGGAAATATTTTTTTAATCAAAGTTTTAGCACATTTAAATTTGTGGAAATAAGGAGGCACTTCTGAGGCTACAGGAGGGAGTTGGAAGAAACTGGTGGATTTGTTTAAGAGGACCCTTTAAGGGTGAAGCTAGCACAGTGATGGTCCGCATATCCAGGGGGGACAGATTTGAATTAATGTACGTATGTATGCTGAACTTCTTTTGGTTAATGGTATAATAGAATGAGACGTTTTAAGGCAAATTTAGGAGCTAGGTGGTAGATGGTGTCTGAATAATAAAATATTGCCAGGATGGTGCTATTTATACAAAATCGAGGTAGAATAAAGCATTTGTTATCTTGTTTAGCCATGTGGATAATGTGGATCTTAAAATACAGTTTCGAGTCCAGAATGTCTAGATCTTTAAATGTGTCAACTTGCTCAAAAGGGATCAAATCCCAAGCAACAAAATTAAGAGATTGGGAGATAGGTTTGGGGAAGCCAGATAATAACATAACTTTGGACGTTTTAGCGTTGAGGA
The DNA here is from genome assembly GCF_965212315.1 of Lampetra planeri. Lineage (NCBI taxonomy): Eukaryota > Metazoa > Chordata > Hyperoartia > Petromyzontiformes > Petromyzontidae > Lampetra > Lampetra planeri. The sequence continues at coordinate 4,936,370 of NC_136131.1, forward strand.
ACAATCTTATGGCTTATGGCTGTGTCCATCTCAGCTGGCAGCCTTGAGCCTGTGGTTGTTAATTCCACATGCGCATGGCCGGTGACCAATCGCTTCACACAACATCCACCGTTGCCATCCCTCAATGTATTACTTACTTTGATCGACTGTCTATTGATGACAAGCTCCGTAAACAACTGCCCATGAATTTGACAACAAAAAGTCTACATGACTCTTACGTTTCAACACCTGGGGCTAACAATGCCAAAACTGACATCCCTACACTTACTGTGTGCTTTTAAGAGTGAATGTTCAGTGCACACAAGCCCGTTTGAAAATTAAAAAAAAATATTCGGTGGTGCCGAGTTGGCAGTGGTGCACAAGCCCAATTAACAAAAAAAATCGTGCACTTTAATAACAATGCCTTAAAAGGAAAATTCATAATTAAGCGTAAAGTAATTTAGGGCAAAGGCACACAAAACGCCACAAAATGTATGTTTCTTTTTAAGGCAGTGTTATTGATTAAAGAGTTTCCCAACAAAAATACGCGTAGGGTCTGTAATTCAGTAACATATCTAAAAAAAGCCATTGTTTATTAAATAAAGTCAACATGGGTGGGGGGAATGTCTCGACGTGTCGGAGACGTGGATTGAAGCTTTGCAAATGAGTAGGGAGAAGAAAAAAAGCACCCTTTAAGACTACAGCGTGAGATGCTATCACATTACAGAAAAAACCCATATTGAAATTATTTGTATAGACATTTAAACACTGCGTATGGGATGGCATCGCCTTGTCGAAACAGCGATCACTGCTGTAGAATAGTAATTTACAATTGACCCCAGGTTTGGTTCTGATGCTACATTCTAGCACATTAATGACATTGCGGTGACGCCACTCCCATATGCAGTAATTCTAAAGGTGTGTACAATAAGTTAAATCTCGTTCTATGTCATAGCATCCCGCACGGCAATTTAGTTTTATCCTTCTCATTAGGTAAGCTTAAAACCGTCTCAAGACATTGACATGACGTCCCACCCACCCCAGCTGCGTGTCAACAATACTTTTTTTTTCTCCTGTGTTGACTCTTTCTTTAAGAATCAACAGCTTTTATTAGACGCGTTATTGAATTACAGACTCCACGCGCGTGTTTTGTTGAGGGGGGGGGGTACTTCTCGCGTGCCACGTGGTACCACACGAACACTTCAGACGGCGGGACAGTAGAGTGAGGGTAAACACTGGACACACGGGTTCAGACAAGACCGTCACAGCAAGGAAGTCTAAACAATAGTATACACGAGGAGAGATAGGAAAATGGGGACAGTGGGAAACGGACGCGACAATACAAATGGACGAGACAATACAAATGAGCGAGAGTACATAAAAGAGAGTACAGTACAGAAAACATGGTAAAGTAGAGGCACCAAATCAAACAAGACAGCACAAATTAGAGACAGAAAACAGTACAGAGACGACACAAACACCAGCCAATACAGACTTGTGAAGACCAGACATACTGTAGACCAGACAATCGACTACAGACAAGACACAACAGCCGAGATAATCTCTGTATAGACGACAAAGTTCTGGCAGTAAAATGAAAGAAAGCGAAGAGAACGGCGAGAACGACAAAACAATAGGGTACAAAGGTAGTGGGGGGGCGGGGGTAGAAAGTTGACTGTAAAAAAACAGGAGACATCGCAAACTAGAAAAGAATGGACAGCACAAACAATACAAACGAGCCAAACATATGATACTATCCTGAATATAATCGTTGTTGGGCAAGACGGAGAATAGTCGCAACGTTCTACTCAACGCTATTAGTAGCATCCTCGCTATTATTAGCATCAGCATTCTCATTTTGCTAGCAAGCACAACTTCATTATACATTATGTACGTGGTGGGTAGCAGAGAGGGCTGTGTAGCAAAAAAAACACGGGTTGTACTGTGTCGTCTATGCTCTTCGCTTTCAATCAACTGCTGGATGCCTTCATCCAGCAGTTGATTGAACAAGGACTGTACACCACACAGTCGTGAAAGCCGAGCCATCATCGTTACCCTCACCCTTCCAAGCACTTCACCAACTCGCGTGGTTCAAGTGTGGACAAGAAAACCGCCTCCATGACTAGCACGGCGTGGACACACACAGAGGCCTTTAATTCAACACTACTAGTCTGGGTCTGTACAACCCATCACAATACAAATCAAACAAACACACACACACTACACAGCAAACTAAAAAAACTACACAAAAACCACAGTCGCGCATGGCAAGACAATTATCAACAAGGGTACGAGGCCGGTGTGTGGTGGTGTTGGAGGGGGGGGGGGGGTGTTCGGCCTTGTCTGAAGCCTGCACATCTCCACTCACTTCCCGCAAGCTCCTGGCGAATGCCCGTCACGTACTGCGCCAGGTTCTCCAGCGTTCTCTCGCAGTGCTCGCCATAGGCGGAGAACTTCTGCAGCACGCGGTCCACCTCCCGCTCCACGTTCACGCACTGCTCCATGTTGTTGTTGTTCTTCTCCTCCACCGCCACCGCCGCCGCCACCACAGACGCTGCGGAGGCCGCCACCGCCGCTGTTGTTGTTCTTCACCCCGTCGACTTAGACCGCCGTCTTGTCGTGGCCGACAACGCTTTGTATTTCGCACAACGAATGCGCGTCGCCGTCGCCGCAGCCGCCACGCTGATTGGCTCGGCCGGTCGCGAGGGCGCCTCCCATTGGCTCGAGGCCGTTGCACGCGCCGTTGGCTGTGGCCCAATGGGGGGGGGGGGATAGCTCGAGTCGCGTATCGGTGTTAGGGTTTCTAAATGGTTGTGGAGGGTTTTTTGTGTTTTGGTGACGCTCAGGTGACGTAGGAGGACTGTACCATTAACACAATAGGGGGTTATTTGTGTGTAATGTTTTGTATTATTACGTTAAAAAGGAATGTTATCGAGACTAATTGTAATGTGTAGTTACTTTGACAATTAAGAATTAATAACCAACGTACTCTTTGTATTTTAATACTGTTGAAAAGCGTGTTCAGAATTAAAAATTATATTTTAAATACCCCCCTCCCTCCACCTCACATGGACTGCTCTTCCCCCCTATAAAACGTGTGGCGTTTAACACGAGTGACGTCACTGCCATTTTACTAATTAACCAAAGACACCAAAACAAATCCCCTATAGGGTCACGTCGCACCAACATCACCTAATCTTCTTTCTCGATTTTAACTCTCGCCTACCGAGCCCCCTAAACCGTCCCTGGAATCAAGCGCGCCGCCAATATCACAGCCATTTCCCGTCTCCCTCCATTCATTAATGATTCCTGTAGGGGGCTGCACACGTCACCATCAGCCAGTGTTGACAGAAGCCCTCAGGCTGCTGTCACTGACACGGCAGCAGCAGCCGCCGCCGCTGTTGCTGTTACTATTTCAGCACTCATCATAACCACCACCCTACCAACCACCATCATCTTCACCACCACTACCACCACCATCGTCACCACCACATTTACCTCCATTACCAACTATCACCACCATCACCACCACCACCACTCACGTCCATTACCATAGGCAGCATGTGGGCCAAGCTGCTGTTCCTGCTGCTCTACGTGTGCGTGCTGTTCCTGCTGGCGCGATTCTTCGAGGCGGTGTCGTGGTGCGAGACCGGCATCTTCGCCTCGCGTCTCGTCGACCCGGTGGCGCTCAGCCTCAGGAAGCTGCGCGGCCTCCTCGAGTCGCGCGGACTCAGCCACGCGGGGCTCCTCGAGAAGAGGGGCCTCGCTCGCCTCGTAGAGAACTCCGGTAACTAACTCACTCTCTACTACTAGTACTGTTGATTCTAGTACTGTGGTGGTGGTGGTGGGGACTGGTAACTACTCGTGTTGTCTCTAGTACTGTGATGATGGTGGTGGGGATTCAGGTAACCACTGCTACTCGTGCTGTCTCTAGTACTGTGATGGTGGTGGTGATGGTGGTGGTGGGGACTGGTAACTAACTACTACTCGTGTTGTCTCTAGTACTGTGATGGTGGTGGTGATGGTGGTGGTGGTGGTGGGGACTGGTAACTAACTAACTACTACTCGTGCTGTCTCTAGTACTGTGATGGTGGTGGGGATGGGGCTCAGGTAACTACTACAGTCTGGTGGTAGCGGTGTTAATGATTGGAACTCGCCCACCTATAGTCATAGATCCCTCTGACTAGTGGACTTCTGTAATGGTGATGGTGGTGGTGGTGATGATGGTCGTGGTGATTGGGACTTCGTTCACTACTACTTTTGTTGGATGCAACTACGGCTGGGTGATGGTTTTGACAGTAATGGTAGTGGCGACTCTACCGCCTATTAGAGGACTGCTTTATTATTGCTGTGCTGTGGTACTACTGGTGATGGTGGTGATGGTGGTGATGGTAGTGGTGGTGGTGATAGTAATGATAGGAACTCGCCCACCTAGTCATAGATGGCGGTAACTCCTGTGTATCCGTGGTGGTGGTGATGGTAGTGGTAATATAGACTCCTGTAACTACCATCGCTGGCCACGATGGTGGTGGTAATGATGGTGGTGGTGCAGATGGGGACTTGTCCACCTCCTCGTGGAATCCGGCAAACTTCTCTACAGTATTCTTAGGTTTTTTCGGTAAAGTTACGTAGGTAAAACATCAAAATTAATCAAAATAAAATAAAAAATAAAAAATCACGACGTTTCGGAGGCAACACAAGTCTCCGTCATCAGGTGGGACCTCTCGAGTACTGTGACTGTCGCTACCGTTGATGATGGTAGCGGTGATGGTGCTGATGAGGACTGTTGAATAGTACTGCCGATGATGGCGATGGGAATGCGCCCGCCTCGTCAAAGACTCGAGTGCAGAATCTACTGCTACGACGAGAGATGATGACAGCGATTGATGGATGGTGGTGGCGATAGGAATGATGATGGGGGGATTTTCCTTGCCATTGCATGCACACCACCATTAAATACCAGAATCAGAATATTTTTTTTACGAAGATCTTTTTAACATATGTCCAGTAGGGGCGGGTAAGAACGTTGAAACAACAAACGGTGCAAAACATGATAGGGGTGCACAGGACAAGAACGTAAAACAAATCACCCAAACACATACAAATTCAGCTGAACCATCCCCATCCTACCAGGCAAAGCCCACTGAGCTATGGAACTATTTTTCAGAAGCGACCTGCCCACAAATTATAGCTCAACAAAGTGACCTATCGTGTGGAAATGTACAGCAGCCAAATACTCTAAACAGCATGTTTCTAAATGTGGAGGGAAAAACCGGAGGACCCGGAGAAAATAAAAAAAATCCACGCAACCACGGGGAGAGCACGCAAACTCCAAATATACAGCGGGCGTCATGGTTTGGGATCAAACCCCTGACCTCATGCATACCAGGCGAGGAAGATCACGTCTCACCACCTTGGTGCATTGCCCTGCTCGAGATGATGGTGATCATGATGATGCAGATCTCCACATTTTTTACCAGGAAAGCCTAACTGGTCGGCATTAATGAGGCTGTTTGGCCATTAATTCCATTAATGAGTGTTTGGCTTCACGGTGTGTTGGAGGCTTTTGTATTTTCCTGGTTTTGTGTTTTGTAAGGAGCTTTGAGATGCTGCGGCATTTAACTTCTAACTAAAAACAAACTCGTATCCTTGCTTGGTTTTTGTGATGCACCATTAAAGTTGCAATTCATCTTGTTTTGTAGCTGCTCTAACAAGCTGAGGGTGATGATATTCTTCTCTCTAGAGGCTTAAGCCAACCGTGGAACTGGCGGTGTTGATGCTATTTTAGTGCATTGTCATAACAATATTGATCTAAGATTCTAAGGCAATACAAACAGTTCGAATCTACTTCTGGTAATAAAAACAAACTTCCGATTCACGTACAGTAGTAAATTACAGAGGCTTGTGTTGCTTCCGAAACGTCGTGATTTTTTATTTTGTTTTATTTTACTTTTATTAATTTAAAATGTTTTACCTACGTGACTATACCGAAAAAACCTAAGAATACAGCTCCTCACTTGAGCAATGTGTCACCATTAAGGTTTTTAAAATTCCCCCCTCCATGTGCCGAGTTCAATAGAATAACTTGGAGCTGATCCTCCTATTATCATGTAGTGACGGAGTCGAGGTCTCAGGGTTCTTCTCATCTTGTAAATATAGGCGAGGGAACCCCAGCATTGCTCTGGTGTTTGTGTTGAGGTTGCGGGTCCACGTGGCGGTTGTCCGTTCATGTTGAGAGCTTGGGTTTATGTTGAGGTTTATGGATTCGTGTTGAGGCTCTGGGTTCACGTTAAAGCCGTTGTTGTAAGTTGAGGCTGTGTGTTTCTTGATTCAAAATTAGGTTATTTTGGGTTAGGTCATGTAAATATGGCAATGTTTCAACTGTAACCCTCAACCACTCCACACAGCCGCTCAAATCAAGTTGTCACATGGGCAGATATGTGATTTTTATTTGGGTTTGCAGCAGACCGGAACGTTGCACAGCAAGCAACATTTTTGACAATTTTGCACGATGCTTAGAAGGAGATAAAACCAGTATCACCAGGTGTTAACAAAGCTCTGCTCTCGCATTAAAGAGCTTCCTGATCCGGGTTGTTAAGTAGAAATCCCATAGGTTCATGTTGAGGCTCTGGGTTCGTGTCGAGGCTGTGGATTAGTACTGAGGATTTGGGTTTGTGTAGAGGTTGTGGGTTCACGTTGAAGCTCTTGCTTAGTGTTGAGGATGCAGGGTGAAGGAGTTAAGGCTCTTGATTCGTGTGGAGTCTTTATTTGTATTATAGTATTGAGATGTGGGTTTGTGTTGAGACTGAGGCTGTGTGGGTTCACATTATGTTAGAGACGTATTGTTGAGGCTGCGTGTTTGTTTTGAAACGACATGGGTGACTTGCAGTTTAAGTGCATGTACACAAGTCGAGAGAGTGAAGTGTCAATGATATCCGCTTGGATGCTCCTTCATTTACATCTTTGGCATTAGATATAGGAGCCATCCATTTAGTACGTTCTCGTGGAGGGGGGGGGGGGGTTAACCCAAATGCGTACGCTTGCGTATGGGGGGTCTACTGATAATGTACGAACATTGTCAGTAGACCCCCTCCAAACGGGGGGGGGGGGGGGGGGGGTTTGAAGCCTTGATAATAATTTGTCTACATTGGCCTGGTGGACTATCTGTTTTCTTAAACACGTTAATATTATTAATCCTTGATCGTTTCTGCGTGGATTAAATATCGGCCGTTCTATAGGATTCGGGGGGGTGGGGCGTTAAGTGTACGTACGCAGGTGGGGGGGGGGGGGTAAAAGGTACGCGTGGGTACAGGGAGAGGGGGAGGGGTAAATTTTTTACAGATTTTTGCGTACCTACTAAATGGATGGCCCCATGCATTGCTGCAATGCACACGTGGTATGTTCACTTCAGGGCACAGTGGCGTCGAATCTAAAAGCCACGCTTTCATGCTTGACAACTACTTTTTGCCATTAATGGGGCTTCTGACACTGAATGCGAATGTAATTTTTTTGTTTGCTGCTTTAGGCAGCATGCATCAGTCAGCAATATAGTTCAGTACTATGTCAGCACCATTGTCTGCATGATCCATCCAGAATTGGAATGGGATTACAATGCTGACAAGATTATTAGAAAGCCACTGGAGCTATGCACATTAAAATCTAGATTGAAAACGAATTTCTTTAGCATCAATATGCTGAATTCCTCTGTTGATATGTAAACTCCTTTGTCAAGGCGCTCTGCTCCTCCCACCCAGCTTAAAATACGCTGCCAAGCTTAGCAGTGTTCATTAGAACGCTGTCTTTCCGACAGCTCTGTTCTTCACCTGAGGACGGCTGCTTGTGTTGTGGCCGAAACGTCGTGAGAATTGTTATTACGTCTTCTTTTTATTATTTTATTATTTCCCTTCTACGGGACTTTACCGAAATATCCAAGAATAGGAGAACATTTCTCAGTCACAACTCGTCTTTTCTGCCACAGCTGCGCAGGTCCACGAAATCTCTCCTGTTATCCAAGGCCAGCAACGTTTTGAAATTTATTTTCCCAATCATGCGATATATTTTCCCCACATATAAGTGTAGTGAAAGCACGGATAACCCCCGTGAGTCCTCTGATCCTCATTATTTCTCCGCTGCATCACAATGGATAAGAGGAGTTCTGGACAGCATAGGTTTTCCACATTGTCAGCAACAGGAGCAACATGATGCTGGAAAACTTACATTGTTGTTACGTGTTATTAGAATATATTTGGAGCAGCATTCAATTCTTATCATTAAGGGCAGAAATACCAGTTTGCCAGCAGTGATACGTCGTTTGTCTTAACAGTTTGCTGTATCAGTAACAGAATAATTTTGTTAGCCAGCCCTAAGTTTCAGTCATTAGAAATTGATCATGATCATCACCTTGAGATGTGGCCGCATTTGCACACTTCATGAATCCAATCGTCTTGCAATTGTTTTAGCAAAGCTCCGTTATCATCGGCATGATCATCAGAAGTAGCAATTTGATGTTGTTATCAACCCTAAGTCTGCATCGTGTTCATCATAATTATGTTGCTAGCGAATTATCATCGGCAGCAGATATTCCATGTTTTAGAAAACAATGTAACTCGTCAGTAGCAGTATTAGCCAGTAGCTACAGCAGAAGCCATCAAGAGTAGTAATATCAGCAAGAATATTTTATCATCAATTCCATCAGCAGGTGTCTAGTAGTTTAATTTTGATAGTAGACATAAATCACCATGATCAGAAATACTCTACACGTCTGCAGTACTGTATAACATTGCAAACAATATTTGTTTCAATTGGATATAGAACACATTCCTGCGGAGGGAGCTGGTAGGAACGTTGGGTTGCTCGGTCAATGGCCAGGGTCAACGGCGGCGTGGTGTATTCCGCAAATATGCCCGACTGTGAGGGCGGGCACAAGCCGGCATGAGTAGGTTAAACGTTGAGTTTTATAAGGGCACCACGGGGTGACCAGCCCCTCTCCACCCAGCCCCACCCCTCCCACCCCCCACCCAGCCCCACCCTCCCCATCCAGCCCCTCCCCACCCTCCCCACCCAGCTCCTCCCCACCCTCCCCTCCTCACCCAGCCCCTCCCTCCACACCCAGCCCTTCCTGTTCCTGCACGACAGACACAATAATCCCCTGTGGGCTGGTGTAACCAGGAGGTTCCTACCAGTATAAACAGACATCAATAGGCAGGCAAAGTGTCTCCCTGCTAAAAAATATATTATATTTTGTCGTGCTCATCAGCATTGACAGGCCTGTGACGATGTACAACATTTCACATTCACGTGGCAAGGAGCCAGTTATTCCATATGATGACCAATGTTGGCTGCTCACGAGGGTGGTACTAATTTTATTGAGCCAAAGGGATCCATTACCTGGAGTCACAAAAAACACAAATTGTATAATCCAGCATTGATTAACAGCCACCTCTCCGTCATGTCAGTCATTGGGGTTGTTTGACCATACTTTACTGGAGCGTAAATGAGACACCACTATCTTATTGCATTTCGCAGTATCGTCACTGAGCAGCAGAAATATTGCGTTGGCATAGGATTTAAGCCGTCATCTTCACGTGTTATTTTAAGTTATATGATGGGCGAAGACACCTCTATCAAGGGCTGTCTGTTTTTCACAGCTCTTTCCGCATCTCCAAACTACCACCAATTTACACTACTGTATGGCATTGTACTAAACGCTGTGCTGGTACATTGTAATTCTTATATATAACTCCCCTTATCCGATGCCCTGTTATCTGTAACGTCTCAAAAAGATCATCCGTGCCTTTTTTCTTTCTATTATCTGCGATTATGTTTCTTTCCTGCACTGTGGATTGACTTCGAATTATGCACATAATTGTTTTTTGCTGATAAGCGGAGTCACGTGGGAAAATGCATCCTATTATCTCCACTTTTTCGGATCTGTGATGTTTGTCCTCCACATCACAGCGGATGAGAGTTCTCCTGCAATGTACATTGTCCGTATGTATGGTGAACTTCTTTCACACCGTACCTAGCCGTACTAATCAGAGGTGCGGGGCAAGGACAACAAACTAAACACAAACTTCGATTTAAAGCTTTCGTGACTGCAGGGATTCATCTTCTTGGTTCTTTCGGTAAAGTCACGTAGAAGGGAAATAATAAAATAACAAGTAGTGACTAATCCCATATCTGCATTTCCCATAAATATGCTAAATTCCTCTTTATATGCAAATTCCTTTGTCAAGGCGCCCTTCCCCCTCCAAACCAGCTTAAATATACGCTGCCAAGCTTGGTGGTGCTCATTCAGACGCTGTCTTTCTGACAGACCTGTTCTTCACCTGAGGACGGCTGCTTGCGTTGTGGCCGAAACGTCGTGAGAATTATTTTATTATGTTTTATTTATATTATTTTATTATTTCCCTTCTACGTGACTTTACCGAAAGAACCAAGAAGATGAACACAAACTGTTTACACTGCAAAAGGGGTCGGTGCATATTTTTGTAAGGACTTTTTTATGTTGCAGCATTTTTATTGTTTCCCTTCCCAAACTGGGATTTGGTGTCATTTTAAACCAATCACATTCTGAAATCGTTCTTAAAAACCCATAAATCTGAAACTCGTCCTATAAAACGTAGAGAATTTCCCCTGGGTTGTGGATCACTGTTTCCAAAGCTGAGCTTATAAACAGCACGAAGTGCACCTTGAATATACTGCTGCAGAGGCATTTGCAATGCAGTGCAGCCTGCAATTTTGCTCGAGCCCATTTCACATTCCAGACGCGGGATTGTAATTACACAGCCTTACAATTAAACGCTAATTTTGCAAGTGGTATTGCTACGGAGTGGAAATGCATGCAGCAGCAGGTGCTTACATCGTGCAGATTGGTGCGATTTGAGGCTTCAACCACTCCATGTGCTGTACGTATCGTCACGCGCAAAGGATGTACATTATGGCGAAGGGCGTAATGTTGCTCAATTATTAAACACAGGGTGCAGTCCCTTCTCGTGCTGCCTTATGTTGAGCCTAACTTCTCATGTTGCTTCATGTTCAGCCTAACTTATCACAAGCGTAATAGAAAACGAAACATCGCTTTATCATAAACGCACTGATAACGTGTTCTCTTTTCATTCTATTTTCCATAATGCGTGTAAGGTGTTCAATTTCTACGTGTAAAAATTTGAATTGCAGTGCAAATATTTTCTACAGCAATGTGAGGTCAGTGTCAAATGTTGGTGGGGCACCAAAAAATATGCTGACATTTAGCTGAAACTTAATTCAGTATTGGGTATTGTGTCTTTACCTGTACTGAGCGGTGGTGGCGTAGCGGTTTGTGCACTTCCCTTTGAACCCAGCGACCCGAGTTCATTTTCCGCTCGCGGCCAACACCAGTGACAATTATCTCAACCAATCCTGGGCCTCCTCTAGGTCGAGTCAGCCTGAAATGCGTACCCGGTGTGGTGTGTAAACATCACCATTGGGGAGACGAAGGCGGCCGAGTGTGGTGTTGGCCACCTTGTGTGCTGTTCCGGCCTTCATAGGTGCTCGCTAACAGCACTTGCCCAACAGTCTGTGAAGGCTATACGGGGGATCTTTCGTTCTTTTTGTATCCACAGCATATCTATCCTGAAGAGTTTCTAGTTGTCTTGGAGGTTGGAATTTGAGTATGTGTTTTCAGGCTCCCACAAGAGCAGAAATACAACAATCAGCGAATCCCTGCAAATTCGCGGATTAGTGGCAGTTCGCGACTGCCCCCGTGATGCGCGGCACACCACGGCGGATTGATGGCGCTTTGCGGACCGTGATCCATAGAAGTGGGCAGCGTGAACGGCAGAGCTTCAGGAGTGGAGCTGCAGGGAATTGTAGAGATGAGATCTGTTGTTTTTTTTACATTTTTTATTATACCAGCACGGACTAAGCCATGGTGATGTGATTTGTTCAGCAGAAAAGGATTTTTTTTACTTTATTGGTAAGAAAAATGCAAAAAACATCCTTTAACATACACCAATACAGAAAATGTGTGCCAGAAAACCGTAACCGTATAATCCACAAGTTTTTCACGTATTAATTTAGCCACTAGTCACCTGCCGCACTTCCCCTGCAATTTTGTTACAGATTGACGAAATCACGCATCTAATTCCTCCCATAATTTGCCATACACCGTGTCGGCACGAACGTTTTTCTGCACATTAGAAGCCTAGCCTCTGCCGTAAGTACTGTAATTAAGTTTGCACACTTGTTATCATCCACTCATATTCGTCCAGTCCACCGTGAATGTGCACTGATCACACGTAGTAAGCTCTGTAGAATAACAACAACAATAACAACACTGTTTTAAGTGCTGTATGTTACAAAACTGGCTCGGACTCGAGGATGGATTCCCAAACATCTGCCGGTAACTAGTTCCAGGTCTTCGGGCTAGAGAACCCAAAACTGCGTTGGCCTCGCCGCAGCAGGGTTTTCGCCCGGGTACAGCAGCAGATCGGCATGGCCGATGATCGTAGATGGTGTCGATTGGGGTTCTGTTGAGGCTGGCACTGCACGCTGCTCAGCGGTGTGCCGTGGATTACAGGATCTGCAATTATGGTCCCGTCGATATCGGTGCTCATAATTGTGTTTCTGCTGTAATTGTGCTCTCTGGGGAACGATCTGAAATCGGCACTAATTTAAATAGGACATTTAAGGCATCCTTAACATTGCTCCCAATGAAACGTGCCCTTTGTATGAATGGCAAAATCTGTGAACTGTAATTATCTGCACAGAATCGTGCGTTTCATATTCCAGCATACGCTGGTCGTCGACTTATATTGTCTCGGCTAGCAGGGAGTCTTGTGTCTTAAGCTGCCCCAGGGCAATACTTGGCAAATTAACAGTGATAATGATCTTTTCCCCTTGTGAGTTTTAGATGCAGTGCACTGTTCCAGTCGTCGTTCATTGCTTAATATACTGCAGTACTGTGGAAAATTGTAGGGAGCTATTGCCAACATCTAGAGGAATTGTTTGCTTCTGTAATTGCTGCCTGCTATACCTACTGGGAGCATTTAGCGGCAATGTTAGTGTCATTATTATAGAAATATTGCTTTAATTAGCGGTAATTTGGTTTACACTTGAAGGGGACACCGGTCTGCCATGGGTCTATGGGGATATCACAAATGGTGAAGGATTCTCGTTTATTGAAGTATCATAGTTATTCCTCTGCAGTGCTACACTAAAGCATCCTGATGTGATATCCCGACAATATTGTCATCCATTTGCTCTACAGCACTGGTCCATCATTAGTGGCATGTTCTTGGCATCATTGGAGCGCACACACTTGATGATCTTTAACTTGTAGTGTATCCGAGATCCGATAATATAAGTTCCGCTTGTTGGGAAGTAAACGGTGTGTGGTTTTATTTTCCTCCTCCTGTGCGCATAGAAAAGCCCCTGCCATGGGAATGTGGAATGTATTTCGCCACTTAACGACCTTAAATTAGATGAGCTGCACCACATGATTGTTTGAGCACAAAGGCGGTTAATCATTTACACTTTAACTGTCTTGCTGATACAATAAAAAAATAAGAGCAAGGATAAGTTGTATGTGGAGGGCCAGTACGTTTTGATGAATGAAATGGGACAGACTGTCATGTACACACATTATATCTCTCTGCGTTTTTATTTCATCTCCGTGATATTAATACTTGTTTTGTCAAGATTGCGGGGTTTTTTCTTCATCTGCATTGACTCATTCACAATTGTAGCATTGTCATGAAGACTAGTTGTATGCGGTGAAGGATCATTCTGAGTTATTGAAAGAAATAACATAAATAAACCCTTCCTGTCTCCGTGTAAATATAAAATATATTCTCAGTCTATTAAACGTTGGGTCTCATGGAGTACATGTTAGACGGCAAGTATTTGTTTAACATGCAAACTCTGGAGTGGTTTGCCCCTTTTTTTGGTTATCCAGAATGTTCAAATACTGCTCATAAATTGTTGTCTTTTGTACTGGAAAGTCAACGTTATTTAGAGGGAGTTTTTGATCAACAGTAACAACCAGAAAGCGAGCTGAATTTGTTTAGCATGCTGATTTGAGACCCAGTGTTTGCACACTTAAATGCATTATGATGGTTAATGTACGTTTTGAAGGCCAATAACCAGACGGACTAAAACACATTTAACTTTTTACGCAAATATATGTAATATAATTTTTTTCATTAATTTATTTGATTCAATACGTGTGATTCGTGTGATAATTTTGACGGGCAGTTGTTCATATGGAGCCAAATGGAATTGCATGCCCAGACATGCCTGTTGTGTTGTTGCCACATTCCTATTTCATGGTATAACCTTTGGAGTTGAAATGCTGTCCTGTATACTGCATATTTTTGATTGTGTACTTGTTTTTACAATCATCAATGTACGTTTTTATACAAATAGGATATTCGAATGTAATTTTGTTTTGTGCTAAACAGTCTACATTCATAATTTTTCTGAGAGTACAGTGTAAACAAGCGAATTGCACCATTTTTAAATGCGGTGTCATCAATTGTTGCTGCGGTGTCAGTAACCAGAAGTATGTTCGCTATCGTGAAAAGCGGTGTCTGTGAGAGCCTCCCTGTTTCCGAGGGAAAATCGGATGGATTTTAACTTGGTTCAAGCTCAAGTCAGCTTGTCTCCATGTTCACTCAAGCATCTCAATTGGCAGAACAGAGTCGGCAGTGACATTTCCACATTTCCATGGCCAATTTAAGTCTCTGACTGCGATGCCTGTTCTTGGGTATGACACACAGTGGCACTTATATTGTAGACACCCCCAGAGGGATGATGGATTAAGTAAATTACCTTTACAACAAAATTACCTCTTCTTGGTTCTTTCGGTAAAGTCACGTAGAAGGGAAGTAATAAAATAATAATAAAAATAAAACATTATTTTATTACTTCCCTTCTACGTGACTTTACCGAAAGAACCAAGAAGATGAATCCCTGCAGTCACGAAAGCTTTAAATCGAAAAGTAAATTACCTGTTCTGTTTACGTGACAACCCTTACTAGTTGGCTGTGCAGGGTGGTGGCGGGTTTTCATGGCACATTTATATATTTACGCGATCTAACCCAAAAACCTCTATTATGGATACCTTTACAGGATTTAAAAAGTGCAACTTCCAATAGTGAGTCTGGCGTGCTAAATGCAGAGGCACCCAATTAACATGCAAGTTTAAAAGATTTTGAACTCCGCTTTTGAAGATTCCCCCAGTAGTGCGTGGAGAAAGCTTGAGAGAAGACATGCTTGAGACGCAAACCAGGAAAACCGCATTTGGAGAACAGAGGTGCTGATCCAGATATTTTAACCCTTTCCCATTCCGAAACGTCTGCAAGTTGCAGGAAGGGTCCCGTTCACCGCTGAATCTCGGAACGCGAAGCGGTTAGGGTTAATTTTATTTAGAGAGGCATCGCGATGTTGAATTTAAAGACATTGTACTCACCGCAGAGAACTGGAGCGACACCACTGCACTCTTTGATAGCTGGCGCCAAACCGTGCCGCATGTCCTCCCGCATGGCTTTGTGGGAGGCTCGGTACTGATTAAGTTTTTTATTTTAGTTTTTTTTCCGGTTCCATTCCAATTATGTACATGTACGTCATCGGAACAGGAAAGGGTTAATAACAACAAACATTTATGGCCCTTAATCAAACCACTGCCGGATGAAGGACTCCCATGTCAGTCGTGGGTATTGTTTGACCATACTTCACCACGCTGGTCAATGCAAGTTGATGGGAGGGAGGAGTGGGCATGATTCGTTGAGACGTCACTCACAACTGATATTAGCCGTGGCCGGGAATCAAACTCAGGTGTCTATACTTCCATACCATCCCACTGTGTTGAGGTTGGTGAGGAACTCTCCACAGGTATCAGCCATGGCTGGAATTCAAACGCAGCTCACTTGGCTGTGTTCATAGCGCAGTGCACCAAACAACACTGCACCACTTTGTGTAACCTCAGGCGGCATTACTCGCAGCTAAATTGTAAAATATAATAACTGGCCCAACACAGCTATGTTTATACATAATTTATTTTTAAAAGGGCAATAGAAATCTCAGGAGGCTTGTAAATGAATGGACTCGGAATACATTATATCAATACCGATTTACTCATAGGTCTGTTCAGGCACCCATTTCGTCCTCCACCTTCTCCCCCTGTAATTTGTTGAACTCTTAAAATTTGAGGTCATAATTTTATGCAGGAATCCTGATTAGTTTTGTCTAATTTATACTCTCGTTTGCATTTCCCTCCCACTGTTGTGCATTTAGCATTTTTACGTCTCGTTCATTGCATCAGCCTGAAGCGTACAGTTTGCGCAAGTCTCGCACAACCGATTCTTACACACACACAGTTAAATGCGTGCATGAGCTGGGGTATTAATGATGCATCAAGTCATTGATTGATATCGATTGTTAAGCGTGCTACACTTGCTTCAAATTGAATATTCAAGAATCTGATGTTTCTTTAGAGGTGGCTGGGTGAATCGGAGGTCATAACCGTGGAACCACTGAGATCCTCGTTTTTTAATCCGGGTTTCAGCCACTTCTGATTAAACCACTTTCTCGAGGGAATTAGCGAGTTCACGGTGTCGGCCCGTTCACCAATAATGACAAAAAAACGTGTTACATTTGCTTCTGCATTTTGGCTAATTTCCAGATCTGAGGATGGAACATTGGCTCAACTGACGTGTGATGATCATTGCTATCGGTGGCGTAGCGGATCGGAAAGAACAGTCTGTTCTGCTATAACGTGGTAGTTGCATTCCTGAAGAAAACCACATTATGGAAAAAAAATCACGTTGTAATAAATAATATATGATATAGGGTCAAGCACAGTCCGTGATAACACGTGAGATACGTACGCAGGCTGAGCAAAGACTGAGGAGCGTGGGTAGCATCTAGTAGCATCCAGCAGCATCCCGCCTTGTGCGATGCTACGCCTGATGAGGCTGGTTGTAATTACCGGCGAAACGTTGTACTCGAATTGTACATTTTATGGGTTTACTCTCCAACACACCAGTGTGCTGAACTAGTAACTAATTGGAATGTTTTGTTTACTGGACAAACCTTACTAATTGGCTGTGTCGGGTGGTGAAGGGTTTAACGACACATTTATATTTACACGATCTAACCTAAAGAAACCCTGAAGACGGAGGCTTGTGTTGCCTCCGAAACGTCGTGGTTTAATTTAATTTATTTAAATGTTTTACCTACGTGACTTTACCGAAAAAACCAAACAGTGTAAACAAACCCTCTTCTGGAGTTTTATTCTAGTTCAGTGTTGGCCAGGTTGATATGCGCGCGTCTGCGTTTTGGGCGGCACGTGCAGGCGATGTGAGCGAGGGAGAGCTCTACTCCACGCTGGCCGAGGGGGAGGCAGACGTGGACAACGCCAGCAGCAGCAGCGGCAGCGCGGACTTCACCAGCGAGATGCACTTCTACGAGCAGGTGGAGGACACCAAGGATGGCGTGTGGCTCGTGCAGGTAACGCTTTCTCTCTCGCTCTTTCCTCTCTCTCCTCTTCCGTCATCCATCACATTTCCCCCGCACCTTCGATTAGCGCGGTTGGCTACGAACGGTGTGAAATAAGTTCAACGTACATCAGTACATCCCAACAGGGCCAATAAAATAAGTGCTGCTTTGTGTGAAGTTCAAAGTGGTACTCCTTATGGGGAGACTGCTTCCTCCCCACCCCCAACAGAACATGAATGCAGCTTTGAATAAGGAGACACGTTCACTTTTGGGTAATAACAGTTCAACACACGCACGTGGCGGCTGCGTGAGGATGATGCTGAAGGAACGTTTCCCCTCGTGGTCGTGGCGTGTGCGAACTCAGTCTGCGTTGCTGTGGAGCGTTAGGTGTAAAATCACACGTAAGTGGAACTCTGTTCTGCGCCTCCACACGTGAGTCCAAATATGCTTTAGTCCATACCCTCGTGTTCACCATGGTCCATTTTGGTCAACAAATTAAGTAAGCAGGCAGTGCGCCTCTTTACATCTAAAAGTAGATAAATATTGCAAACGCATCCCATGAGCTGCTCACAGGGCTGTCCATAGGGGGGGCGCAGGGCCCGTAAATCCCAGTGTGTGCCCCCCCCCCCATGCCTTGAAACTAAACCGGAAGTATTACATCTGACGCCATGACGTCGAAGCAGGGGGGCTCGCCAGAGCACGGGACACTCGGCAATCGCTCCGATTCGCCGTACCCTAGGGGACTACTCTGCCACTCGGCCTTCTCGGAGTTCATTATTTCAGGAGCATCGGTTCTCTACACAAGCGATTTGTGGACCAGTTTCGACGTGCAGCGTCTCATCAGCAGAGCCAGGCTTGCTCAGACAGGTTGTATGGAAGGGAGCACTTATTCCTTGCCCCCACCACAGCTGGTCCACTGTTATAATTCACTGCACCAATATTTATTGCTGGACGAACAAGTATCAATTATATACGTGGGCTTTCACGATTCATTATTAGTTTCTTTTGTATTAGATGGTGGCAGTATAATGTCACAGACAGTTTTAATAAATGACATTGCTACACGATCCAACCCCAAAGAAACTAATTACGAATCATGTCTCAATTGTGGTTATCAGGGGACATTTATCGTGGTCATTATAATATGTGAAATGGTCGGCTTTGTGCCTTTGTGCCAGAACCACACTGGGTACTGTTGGGAATTGAGTGTTTTCATTTGTTTCGTCCTCTGTGGGGCACAGATCTCATGCAAGAAGAAACACTTCATGCTGGAGCCGAAGGAGTGGAAGGAGGTGGTCAAAAAAGTCTCCCGCTTCGGCATACGAACAGGGACCTTCCACTGCTCCCTGGATCCCAGGTGAAGATGATGCATTGCTGGCCAAACATTGCACACAGCAACGTATGTTGATCTTCTTTGGCGCACCATACGTAGCCAACCGTGCTCATCAGAGGAGCGGTTGGAAGGACAACAAACCTATATACCCATTTCAATCACAGCAGCTGTAGGTTTTTTTGCATTGGGGAAAAAACTTTTTTTTACAGTTAATACATAGCGTACAATACCATTGTTTTAATTATTATATAAAGGCAGTCCGTGAGATATGAACGTCCATGCTTACAAACAAACCGTCGTAAGATTTTCTAAATTTTAACCAGCCGAATTGCGTTGGATTGTAGTTACGAACCGAACCGCGGAACGATATTGTTGGGCGGAGCGATCCTCCGCGAGATGTAATGAGTCCCACCATCCCAATATTTCTTCTTATTTATGAGTTTAACAATGCTTCCCTGTTTTGTTTAACCATAACACATCCTATAACACTGACCGAATAAACAATAAAATATTGAGTTTCTGAAATACAAACAAATGTATCTACGAACGCATCTCAGGAATGTAACCTGTTCGTGTCTCTTGGATTTCCCTTCACTTGATACAGTAAATTTAGCTGTGACGGTCCCACCTGAAGACGGAGACTTGTGTTGCCTCCGAAACGTCGTGATTTAATTTAGTTATTTTCATTTATTATTATTATTTTATTATAATTATTTTACCTACGTGACTTTACCGATGTAGTTAACATCTCGCCAACGTTTCCTCCGTCATTAAAATTTATAGAGTGGTGTTTTTCTCCGTTTGTGACCCCTGAACCTGTGCTGGAAACTTGGTCTCGTGCCTCTGGCTGTGGCCAGTTTTCCATAATCACGAGTACCTATTGACTTCCCACAATGTTGGTACTCAATTTATTGACCCCACAAGGGTGACGTGTCCGAGTCAGTCCTTGAAATGGAATTTAAATCCATGACCTTGCAATTGTGAGGCAGGCGCTCTATCACTTCATCGGTACTTAGCAGAAGCTGCAGATATATCTAACAGGGCAGCTGTATTTCTGTACTAATATCCTAAGTAATGTGGAGTATCAGAAGTTTTCCTTCAACTTTCCCTCTCCATACTCTTTGGTTCTTTCGGTGAAGTCACGTAGGTGAAAATAAAATATAAAATAACTAAATCACGACGTTTCGGAGGCAACACAAGCTTCCATCATCAGGTGGAACAACCACAGCAAAAATGTTTTTACTGTAGTGGGCAGAGAGAGTTGTATGTGACGAGTGATTATATAGGGTAAGAGCAAGGGAGGAGGAATGAGGGGGGGGGGATTAAGCTGTTGTCGTTATTTACTGTTAACCCGAGGTAATTAGGATAGTATCATATTAATCACATCCTTGTGGATGCAGTGGGGAAGCTTGTGTTGCCTCCGAAACGTGATTTATTTGAGTTATTTTCATTTTTTTTCACCTATGTGACTTTACCGAAAGAACCAAAGAGTATGGATCCTTGCAGTCACGAAACCTTCAAATCTAGAATTTCCCTCCAGTGTAACATTAGCACGTGTTGCTTATACGATAACTGCGTTTATATTAGGTGTGTCTATATCCACCTTCCATTATTTTACATTACTACGATACAGTATTTTCTTTATTGTACAACATACGTTTTGATGTATATTTTGTACAAAAAAACATTTGAGACCTTTGGAATGTGTCTTACTTTTTATACGCTCTTTTTTCTACGAAGCTTATTTTTAAGAAAGATTGAATGTCTCCAAGACCCGTTCCCGCACTAAATAAATAGATCGATAATAATTTATACCGAGAAAACATTGCGGCACTCAGTTCAAGGTTGATTTTGCATAATGCTGCCGTGAGTTTGAGCACAAATTCGATACATTTTTAGGTGGCTTTATGTCACAATTTTAACAGTATTTTATCGGCATGCTCGCACTGCACAAATAGACGTTTACAATAGAGTCATAAATTTACCTCTCCCCTTCATCCATAAATTGAGTTTTCAGCACAGCCAGAATAAACAAATGCTAAATTCGTGAAGAAAGTTTCTAACAATCATAATAAAACGTATTAAATATAAACAGAACTACATGTTTTTATTGGCTTCACATATTAAAAACGTATAAGACCATCAACCTATTGTCTTTCTGGATAAATATTACCCAGCAGCAGTTGTCTAAGCAAGTATAGAGTGCTCATCAGCAGACTCATTGAACAAATGTTACCGGATTACCAGATGTTACCGACTAGGGCGCTCCATATGAAATATGTATCTAATTAATACATTCGGTTGTTAGAATTGTACCTCGGCTTACTCGCGGTGAGTAGAAACAATAACAATTGTAGCGTTAAACGGTTGTACGTCGCGTGAGAATTCAATTTGTTTCATTGGTTGTCGGGTGATGGAGGATTCTTAATGACACAAATTTGGTCGGATCGTTCGGTAGCGACCCAACCCAAAAATGAATTACGAATCGTAACATTGGCTGCAAAAGCCTGCTACGTGTTGCGTACATAAATTCATTCTGCATTGCCGTGGAGAATTATGGGTAAAATGTAAAAAAAAAATGTTTGTTTTACTTCCAAAATGAAGGGTAGTTATTGATGTTCCACTTTTGAGTGTCTCCGTGTGATTGGATGTCCGTGCATTTAGTCATTTATTTCATTTTGCGTGCACGGTAATTCAAAACAGTAGCAGCCGCCAAATGTTTATGTAGCAGGTGGCATATGTGTGATTACAAAATTGAGTTAGACTTCATTTTCCGACCAGATTTCAAGTCAATAAACTAAATTACGGTGTAACATAATAACATTTGGAACTTGTAAATTACCAGTGTGTACTCAGCGAGTGCCTTTGTTGTATATGCTTGTAAATAGCCTTACACATTTCTCAAGCTTCCTCATAAACAGGGTTATCGTCTTAACTGTTTTCTTCGGATTCTAAGACTTACTTGCCCCCCCCCCCACCCTGTATTTTGAAAGAAAAAGTTGTTGGCGCCTCATATAATCCGGTAGATGTGTGTCTTGCTGTGTGACCTGATTTATATAACTTTATTGACACGAGGCGCAAGAATGGGATGTCCTATTTTCCTAAGCGTCGTAGAATCCGGAGTGATTGGCATATATGAAACTCTGAAAATTCTTCTTGTTGCGATGTTTATTGCACAACCTGGAACAGCCTGATCAGCAAGAATACCTGAATGGAAGGGGAAAAACATCGTGACCAAACTGGATTGGCTTAACTCTAAACAGTCCTGGGATGCTCTGAATATCTTAACGCCAATGGGGGCAGTATTAATCCATCAATGTGCAGTGTACCATGCTGAATGTTCTGGATAATGTTATGGGTATCTGGCAGGGTGGCATTGTGGCCAGGGGGGGTGTTTGCGTCACACTCAGAAGGCTGCGAGCACAAATCTTGGTTCACAACACGTTCCTTCGGAGTGGGCAGGTAGGAACTTGGTTGGACAGCGCATTCGTAAGATCCGTGTCACGCGGCGCAAGCTGCGTGGGGCGGCACGTCACGTGGTGCTGAGCCTGCCCGAAGCGCTCTATGAAATACAAATCGAGGGCGTGGCTATGCACGACAGACAGACAAATAATCCCTGGTGGGCAGTGTGGAACTGTTGTTCCTACCTGTAATATATATTTCGACTGGAGGAATCCTATGAGCTATGAAGCTCTTTCTCACAGATGTCCGGTAGGGGGCGGGTCAGTGGGTTAGATCAACAAACAATACAAAAAACGATATGAGAGCTAGATAGAGGAAAGGTAAAGCACGTTGCAATAAATAAATAGTACAGAAGTACACATTGCACAAGTACATTGGGGGTCGACTCAACGCCATCGTCCTGTCCAGGTTCTGTAAATTTATCACCACTTTGTAGGAAGTAAAGAATGGTGTCACGTTGTGTGACGAGCCCCCTGCCATCAGAACGTGGAATTTCCCACCAAAAACATTGGGCTGGGTGTGGAGGCGGCGGCGGCGGTACAAATGGCATCGCAAACTCTAATATGAACCTGGCGAACAAAATTCTATTACCCCGTCCGTGGCTAACATCAGCCACAGGTTTTATCTGAACCGGTGCTGCCCTAATGCCAACCTGCACTGGCCGGTGTGGTAAACTATGGTCAAAACAACACAGCATCGCCACATGGGAAGGCCTTGATCCAGATGCGGATTGAGAAAGGGATGCTAATTATTATTTCTCGTTATTATTAGCTTGTCTTTAACCAATTCTCCCGGTATGGACCCATTGTTGTTATATCTCACGGTTGGCTACGTACGCTGCGAAATAAGTTCAACATACATACGTATATCTCAGAAGCTAAACCAGGGTTGAGCCTGCTTCGTGCTTTGATGGAGAATCGCTATGCAGAACACAGGCACTGCAGGCTGCTGCGGGGACCTATGTTGTCAGCGGAGGGCAAGCACGGCAACATCCACCACTAGGCTCCCACATCTCTGCTCCCCACTTTTACCAACCTACACTGACCAACCTTGGGGAAATATGGCCCCACGTTGGCGTAGGGAGGCCCTCAACCAGCAGGAGATTGATACAATGGCTGTAGATGCATACGTGACATTATGAAATCAGTGCTGTCATAGCGGATGAGCAATAGGCTGGATTTGGAAGCAGTCGCCCTCCAGCAACAATGGAGGGCAGAGGGGCGACGCACGCAACAATGAGCGGAGCGCCGGGCGGCTAAAACGCAGAGAGTCTGCACTGTGGGGAGCACAGTTGGTGCATCTGTTGGTCATCTCAGTCAGTGAACCCATGGCACCTGCTGTCTGTTCTGTGATCACCTGCCAACAAGCCTTCGACACTTCACGTGGCATTAAAGTGCACCTCGTATGTCACAACCTCCGTAGTGACGTCACCGCCACTTAGTGACGAACTGCGGTTGTTGTTGCGATGAGCTATTGATCCTTTAAGCATGAAGGCACTAAATTTCGATTTAAAGCTTTCGTGACTAAAGGGATTCATCTTCTTGGTTCTTTCGGTAAAGTCACGTAGAAGGGAAATAATAAAATAAAATAAATAAATGATAATAAAATACAATTCTCACGACGTTTCGGCTACAACGCAAGCAGCCATCCTCAGGTGAAGAACAGGTCTGTTGGAAAGACGCTGTCTTTCCTGTCTTTTTATTATGTTTTATTTGTATTATTTTATTATTTCCCTTCTACGTGACTTTACCGAAAGAACCAAAAACATGAAGGCACTCTTATTTTTGACTGTACGAAGTTCTCTACGCTGATGTCTTTCCTGAATGTGTGATGCGTCATTGTTGGCATTTGCCTTGCAAATTTGCTTACAGGTTCTGCATGAAGCGGGGATGGCTTGGACCAAGTCTCATTATGGCCGTGCCTCTCACGAACACCTCCAAGGGAAAGGTGGTCCTCAAAGGTAATTTAACTTTCATTCGAAACGTAATGGTGTTGCTCTGAACAACATAAAGGGGCATATTTCTATCCAATAACCTTAACACCATGTATAATCTTATGATCTATTTCAACCCATCGTCAAAAATTCTGATTATATCTATGTTTTTAAATATATACACGTACACCTTCAGTGCGTGCCAATTATGTTCATTGCGCTGTGGCTTGCTTTCATCGTCCAAATGCGGGGAAATTAATTACGTCTTTTTTTATGTGAAAATGCATTCCATTGAATTTAGTTTTTTTTCTCTGTGGCTTAATTTTTATTAAGTTCTCATAAGTCTGTCAAGGGCAATTCTGGCTGTGATTCTGCTTCTTTCCCAAGCAACACAAACATTTATCATTCATTGGAAATGTGGGGTCGATATTTAACGTGCTATAATTTGGCCATGACACACTATGACTTTTTTCATATTTCCATTGCCAGGAGGCCTTTACAAAGTCAAAGTACAGTATGTACATTCACCTAATAATTGGATCGCATTCCTCTCTCTCATCAGATATGAGCACATGGTGGAAATTCCTCATTCCCATGGCATTTGCCATTCTGTAGTATAACCACTGTTGACTTCCCATAATGAAGCACTGCATCAAGCCCTAACTGGGATTCGAACTCAGGTCTTCTACTCGTGAGTTGAGGACTCTTGTAAATGTACTGAGGAAGAGGAGGGAGCGATGCACATGATGAGTGCACGGTGTGGACTCGGGAAACTTACCGAGGCTGGAGAGCAATGGGAATACCCACAGCCGGATGGTGGAATACCGTAAGATCGGCAGATTGTGTATGGTGTGGTCAAGTGAAGGCACTCGCACCTCTTCCAAGACGTCTTGCCAAACATCAGAGTCGGCTAAATACCCTCTAGAGAGGCTCTCCAGTATTCCCTCCGCTGGAGGTCATTCTGTTAACAGCGGCATGAGCAGGCATTTGCAGGGCTGCACCTTTACCTGACGATGCATCCTAAATCTGCACGCTTCATTCCTCCTTTTGCCCTTCATTATTTGACATTAGAGTTCCACGGGAGGGTGAAGGGACTGCAGCACATCCTGGAGTGGGTGCACGCGAGCGTGGCGGCTCGCATCGCCGCCGTGCGCAAGCCGGCGGAATTCTGGGACGAGTGGCGCAGGCTGGGCACGAGCGACGACGACGCCAAGGCAGGAAGGGGCGGCGGTGATGGCAGTGGCGGTGGCAGCGGCGGTGGCGGCGGCAGAGGGAGCAACAAAGTGGGCGCCGGCAACAGCCGCGTCAAGGTTTTCCTGTTCGCCAACCTCGACCGGCCGCCCATGTTCCTGTCGGCCGTCAGCGTCAAGTTCACGGGACGTGTGCGCTTCATCTTCGTCGACATGCGCAGCTGGCGCAAGGAGGACTATGAGCGGCGCGGGGAACTGAACCTGCGCAAGCTGCCCGCGTACATCATCCAGACGCCCGAGGGCACGTACGAGTACGGCACACTGCGAGGCGAGCACTTCTCGCACCGCGCCCTCGACATCTTCCTGCGCTTCTTGCAGCCCGAGGTAAACGACTTGTTCGTGCTCAGCCTGGTGCTGGTGAATGCCGCCGCATGGATGGACCTCTTCATCACACAGGGTGCCACCATCAAGCGCTTCGTCGTGCTCATCAGCACCCTGGGCACCTACAACACGCTGCTCATCCTGTCCTGGCTGCCCATCGTCGGCCTCCTGCAGCTGCCCCACCTGGACACGTTTTACGAGTACAGCCTGAAGTTTCTGCGCTTCACCAACACGACAAAGATAGCGTCGTGGGTGCGCACGGACTGGATGTTCTATTCGTCCCACCCCGCGATATTGCTGGGCACGTACCTGGCGCACGGCCTGATCGTCGACCTCATCGAGAAGAAACGCAAGCTGTCCGACGAGGACGACGAGATCCTGATGGAAAACAATCTGGACTGGCTGTCGAGTCTCTGGGAATATTATTCTAATTATTTGTTCCGCCCCATAGGCTCCTTCCCCAGCTACCCCACCAGTTTTTACGACGGCGACTTGGAGGACGGCATCGACATCTTGCTGGAGAGACTCGCCGTGCCGGACCTTTGGCTGCGACCGTCAATTTCGACCGATTATATAAAGTATCTGCCGACGTGGGAATTTAAGTGCACCGAACGGATTAAAACGCCGGCCCGTGCTGCCGCTTGTACACGCGCGCCCGGAACGGGCGCGGACGAGGGGTGCCGCGGCTGCTCTGCCTTGCGCGCAGACGACGACGGCGCCGCCGCCGACGAACATTCGCGCGAAAGCGGAGCAAGCCGCGTGCCCCCCCACGGTGCCTGCCCTTCGTGTAAATCCGCCGGGGCACGCGACGGATGTGACGGCGACGCCGCGCGTTTCTCCCCCGTCTGTAGTAGAAACCCCGGACCGTGCGAAAGTGAATTTGGCCGCTGCGTTTGCGGACGAGCAGGAGGCGGTGAGCGCGGCGGGGCTTTCTCCGGCGGTTGGACTGAGTCGACGGGTCGCGTGGGGGCGGCTCTGGCGCAGGCTGGAGCGCCGTCTGGGCAGCCCGACGGGCCCCAGCATCTTCCCCCCACAGACCCTCACGTCGTGGTAAGCAGACATTCATTTGTTCGTTCGTCATGTAGCTTGAGCCCATCTAGTTTCAAGAGTGAGTTTACGCCCTTTTTTAAATAATGTGTCCAGATATTTTAGCTTCTTGCAGTCGAGCAAAATACATTTCAGCCTATTATAACCCAAAAGTTAATGTGTTTTCTTATTCGAAGGCACACTCATTTTCTGTTAGGGGTGGGGAGGAAGCAGTCTCGAGATAAGGACTACCACTTTCGACTTCCCACAAAGTGGTACTTAATTTTACGACCCTGCTGGGATCTATGTATGTAAGTTAAACTTATTTTGCACCATACGTAGACAACCGTGATAATCGGAAGTGTGGGATGATCGGCTGACTTAATCCACGATGTAGCTTAAAACGCATTATCTTTCAGAAAGTTGAATGCCAGACAGTATTCGAATCATTGGTCAGATTTAGAGTAAAAAATATGTTTTTATTAATTCCTCGTCTTATTTGTCTCAGTTATATTTTTGTTCTTATTTTTTAAAGAGCACATTCTTAAAGTAAATGCAATTCTTTGTTGTCATAGCGATAAGTCAAGAAACATCGAATATATCTCTGCTCTCTGGGTCCGGTTTCCTAGGTGAACAGTGGGCCACGGTCCCTGGCTCAATCCTGGCCAGCTCGGCTCCCAAACAAACCCCGCCAAAGGAGGCCACTGGAGGACCCGTGTCTAAACCGCCGTTTTGTTTCCGTGCCGCAGGCCGACAGCAGCGCCTCCGACTCGGAGGTCGAGCGGGAGGTGGAGGCCGACTGGTCGTGCTGGCCGCGGGGCTCGGTGCGCGGCTCCGAGTGCGTGGTGTGTCTCGAGGCCTACTCGCTGGGCTGCCTGCTCACGTGCCTGCCATGCGGCCACGCCTTCCACGCTCGCTGCATTGCCGTCTGGCTCGAAGGCGGCCGCCACTGCTGCCCCGTGTGCCGCTGGCTCGCGTTCCGCGCACGACCCCAGCAGGCCGCCCCCCCGGCTCCACCCGGCTCCAGCCAGCATGCCGATTAAGGCGGAAACGTCACTCGTAAAATCCACCCATCCATCTGACCCCTACCCACTCATCCACCCACCCCCGCTGCCCCTCAAAGCGGAGTGCACTTAGTGCACTACATGAAAGGTTGAATGAAATACCTCTTTTCCACGGTACAACTGAGCCGTGCTGGGCCCACGCCAATGCAGCCCAGTGCAGCTCAGGGAGGCGCCAGGTTGCTTTTCCACTGCAGAAGCCGGTATCATGCTGCTAAAGTCGCACGCGATGAACGAGTGGAGACGCATGCAGATGACGCTGCCTTCCGTCTATTGAGTGATGTCACGCTTACGGGCTCCTCGCGGTACAGGTGGTTTTCCACTGGCTTGTTTTCCGTGCTGAACGAGAACCAGGCCATGATGCCACTGGCCTCACAAGAAATCTGAATCCAGCTCGGGGCCAAGCAGGGCCAGAGGCATGGCTAACAACGCATTAGTTGCGTGTGACGTCAACCGGTACACAACCCAGACACATCACTGCAACATCTCCTTGTGTCTCAGGCCGGTCATTGCGTGTGATTCTGCAGTGGGGAAAAAATGTGACCCCTCCTGAGCTGTGCACCACCTTGGTTGTACATTGGAAAAGAGGAATAAGTGTATGTTTGTGCGGCAAAGGTGCATCTATCAGTTTTACATTAGTGTCATTGGCTAGGAAACGAACCTAGGTGACCGCGATAATAGTGCAGTACGCTCCCCCTACATCAGCTCAACCAACAGCACACTTGACTGCAGCCGTCTATAAAGCTTAACGAATATCTTCGTGTCTTCAATCACTCCTATAACAAATACAAGCTTGCCTTGTGGCACTGTAATTGAGGGCAGTTTCTCAAATGAAACATCGAACATTCATCATTGCCAAACGTAGATGAACGCAGCCCGACCATTTAACGTTAAGCGACAGGCATCGCAGAGCCTGTGCGCAAGCTGTGCTTTGCTTCCGGCGCACGTCAGGTGCGCTGATGAATAAAGCCGCATACCCCGAGTGGGAGGAAGAAGATCAGCAGATCAGTGTAAGGGCAAGTGGGATTTGGTGTTTGAATCGGCGTTGTCAGCAGTTCTTCTATTCGTGCAGTGAAACATAGTGAGCACATTCAAGAGCGTAACGCGAATTTAAGAGGTACTCAAGTTTGAACTACGGTGAAATTTAGGTGAAAAGGACACACTTATCCCCCACTCCATGTTAATGTAATCTTATAAATTATGCATGGAGCTGTCATGTCCTCATTGAGATACAAAGTGCGTTTCTGATGAGGGTTGATTTCCTTTCTAGTGCTCTGCTGAAATCTTGATTATTGCTACTTTTCACGTCTTACATCACCCAGAATCAGAAATCTGTATTTAGACATGGAGGAATCCAATGAGCTATGAAGTTTTCTTTTTACAGATGTCCAGTGATGGGCGGGTCAGCAAAACGAATACCCCAATTGACAGCCGGTAAAGGAGAAGCAGCAGAGGTCGCAAACGGGTTTTGATTCCTTACCCGTACCCGGCCGCACCAGGGTCGCAAACGGCTACCCGTACCCAACCGGGTACGGGTAGCCGTACCCGTACCCCGCCGGTGTATGGGTAGCCGGGTATCGGGTAGGGTACGGGTATCGGGTACCCGATTGCGACCTCTGGGGCGTAGCCTTGAATACAGATGGAGGAATACTGCAAGAGCAGAAATTGGAGGTCAGGCGTTGACTTTGCAACAGCTGTGAGTCCTGACACAACGGAGAAAGCAGCGGTGACATCCGGAGGCATCGGCAGTATTGACCTTGATGACCTCTGTACCTTGAAGTCGCAGAATAACGCAACTGTCAGGCCTATTTGTCGATTTTCTCCCAATCACGTGATGCATCTTAAGCTTTGACATGTTATTTCTTGTTCTTCTCTCCATTCTACACGTGTTGGTCTTCTCTGTTACATTTCGCTGGGGAAAAGAGTGATCTGAGCATCTGCATTATCTAATCATATAGTTTTTTGTTCAGAGACCCCCATCTCCCCACAGTTTAAGCCAGAAATAAATACCCGGATATTTCCTGTCTCTTTCATATAGGTTAGGCTCATATGATCTATGATTTTCTGTTACATTGCATAAACATGCACGCCTTCCGTGTGTGCCTTTCTACCACGTTCAATCAACTGCAACGGCATGCGGTGTGTGCGATTGATTGCGTTCGTCGAGTCTGACGGGAAGGTTTTTTGGCACATTAACACGAGTAAATTTAAACGTGTCGGTTGTGAGTCTTTCAATTCTAATTAAAACTCCGTGCAGCATGCCACTGGTGCGTAAAAATGTGCTGTCTGCAGAAGGCTTGCAATTTGACCGCAATGCGAGTGTTCTTGATCAGAAGGGTTTATAAATCAACTCTCAGAATGCTCCAGTGGGTAATATGCATTAGTTTATTTTTCCAGTACAGCTGATTTGGCCGTGTGAGAATCCATCAAGCCCATGGCTGAGAAGATGTGCTTAGTGGCTGATATTTTGCATCTTGCTGTTCAGCCCCATGCGATTTATTTTGCACTGAAATGGACCAACTTTATTGACACTGCTATAGCTGTTGGGGAAAGGCACTTGCACACGGTACTCGCTTAGAATAATCGAGCTCAGACCACTTCCACCTTGACAGATGGAGTGGATGGTAATGTGATCCTATTTTCCATGTCGGCAGGAAAAACCCATCCTTCCAAGGTTACAGGTTTATATATGGAAGGATAGCCATCTTGTGAAGAGACTTACAAAGGGTGTACTAAATCCAACCACTGTATTTCGTTCCCCAATCTATACAAATCAAAATAACTCAACCAATAATTATTGCCGGCATGTGCATCATTATCTAGCGTAGATACCTATTCTCGTTTGTCCTATCTCTGGGTAATCTGAATGTGTAGGTTGGTGAGAGATGGCAACTGTATACATTGGGCCGTTTGTTGAAATTTCTTCAGGCCTTGTTAGTTTAATATATTGGACTGCTATGATTGCATTATCATCCACATTGTATGGCAGTTTAAACGGCTGTGACAATGACCGGTAATAATCTACATTTTGCACAGCAGAGTTGAAACTCATATTTCAATGGCCAGTACGAAGAAGAACAGATAAAAGAAAAATTGACGGTGTAAAATGAACGTCTAGATTTATTTTCTAACTCAGGATTTTTACGTAGGTTTTGGTGTGACTAATGTAACTTGAACACTGTGCTTTTTGGTTTCCATTCCACGTGGAATGAGTGACGGGGAGGGAGGGGGGGGGGTCTGACAGGAGTGACAATATTTCTCGACATCCTGGCAAATCCCTTTTCCTCAAGGGAATCCATTCGTCAAGGACAGCTTGTCCAAGTGTTCCCTCTGCTTAAGCTATAAGCATTTAAATAGATTACGTTAAAAGAAAGTGTCACTCTGCATTTAAAATGTGCGAACGAGTTTAAAATGTGAGAAAGCATTAGTGGTCCGTGAACTGGAGGAGAGTATTTTACAGTTTCTGCAAAAGGCTAATGAAAGTTGATTGTGATAATGTTCTTATCAAACAAGGTTTGTGCCAAATTCACTTTTATTGGCGATTTAAATACGTTGGTAAAACTCTGTGTCTCCCATCTCAGGTACTACCAACAAGTCAAATATTTGGTCTGGGCTCTTGGACTATAAAGACATACATTTACCAAAAAAAATTATCTCTAATCTTTTACCGCCGTTGACCACCTAAATGACGTGTATCATCCATAATGCGAGATGTATGCTTTGCAATTGTCAGAGTCTGTGTACCATTACAAACGAGACCACCGCAACACGTTATCCCACCGTTCCGCATTGTGGCTGCAATGCTGTGAAGGGCACGTGAATCGGTGTCACCTTTTTGCAAAACGATGACGACGTGTTTTACGCCGGGTTTTTTTTCAGGGTCAAGGGCAGGTCAGTAGTGCCAGAATACGTGGATCGATTTCTAATTAGACCCAAGACCTTTATAATAAAATACTGCTTGTGGGAGCAATGGTCCAGTAGTGTGGGAGAGTTTGATGGGCTGGGGTTAAAACTGGGTCTAACGTGAAATGAGATTACTATTGCGAGACCATGAAATTTAAAATTTCGCATTGACGTCCTCGAAAATCAATTCCGCCCAAAGCTACCTCGGTCAGTTGATTGCAGGCCATCGGTATTCAGACCTAACAACAGAGCAGCGAGTTTGCCTGGGAGTGACCTGTGTGGGTTGAGAAATCACCTTCGTCAATGCAAAGTTAATAATGATAACAAGACGTGGCAGCAGGAAGCGACGAAGGTTCCGATTTTATTACCGTAACGAAGTTGCACACCGAGTAGAATTGGCATCCCTTCACGGAACAACATTGGAATGGCTTGTACAACGTTGGCTCACTCCGATTTTTTTGCACAGCGTAGGATATCCTCTCAGTTTATGTGTGCGAGTGCCTGAGAGTTGTGGTTGAAAAATATTGAAGGTATGTTGAACTTCTTTCGCACCTTACATAGCCAACCATGCTAATCGGAGGTGTGAGGGAAGGACACCAAACTAAACACAAAACAATAGCACCAGAGTGCACTGATTGCGTTTTCATTTTGTTCATTCACTTCACTCGAGTTCTTAAGTTGCCCCCCACCCCCCCTACTGCTTGTTATGGCGTGCCGATTTCCGCGGTGATTACTGGAACACTCACCAAGAATTAGAACAATGGAACTCTTGATTATGCTTTTATCATCGGGTACCAGGGAGAAGAAGAAACAAAAATTCCCATTCGAGTAATAAACAATGTTCTGAATTGCACGTCTCCACGTCGTTTATTTTCATGTTCTGTTAAAACCTGACACTTTTCGACAAAAAACTTGAGTTGGATTGTTTTTGCCCCGTTGGTCTTGTTATGAAACGTACACACATATTGCGTGTGTGGTGCATAAGAAGCTAGAACTTTGGACGATGTTCCTTTGTGAAACATTAAAAAAATACGTTTTAACGTTTCCTTCGACCTTTAATTGTGATCGGCAACAATCTCCTGATGCATGTCATCTTCTGATACTGTTATTGTTATACTCGGGCATTGCTCAGTCATTCCAACTTGAGCTTCAGACAAGCTGACTATGGGACATTGGCTTTATTGTCTAACGCGACGAATTGCAAGGCCCTTGGGAACGGACATGCAGTTTTATTAGTGCCGTGAGCTCGAATCCAGAGATAAAATTCATCACTGCTCGCTTACACACATTGGCCAAAGCATGTGTTAAACTGGTAGGAACCTCCTGGTTACACCAGCCCACAGGGGATTATTGTGTCCGTCGTGCAGGGAGAGGGAGGCTGGGTGGGGAGGGTGTAGAGGGGCTGGGTGGGGAGGGGCTGGTCACCCCGTGGTGCCCTTATAAAACTCAACGTTTAACCTACTCACGCCGGCTTGTGCCCGCCCTCAGTCGGGCATATTTGCGGAATACACCACGCCGCCATTGACCCTGGCCATTGACCGAGCAACCCAACGTTCCTACCAGCTCCCTCCGCAGGAATGTGTTTGCTGGCAGAAAGCCAATGGGACAAATGTGAATGCAGTGACATTTCTTGCCACCCAGACTTGCAAAGTGTACATAGTTTGAGCCCTTGGGGAATGTTCTGTGTAGCCAAGTGATCCATATATTGGCCTCGTTTTCATCGTTGCGTGGACATGGTCAATTATCTCGACTGTCATTTGACTGAAAAATCTCATTGGATCGTCTCAATTGACTCCGTTTAACAAATTTACAGTCTATTTGCAAGCAAAAAAACACATGCACGATTTTGTATAGCTATTGCATACAAAATGCAGTTTTATTTAATGATGTGTCACCGCAATTTTCTAAATATTCATCGACCAAACAGGAAGTGTCTTCGGGTACCATCCCCACCACATCGTTACCGTGTTTTCTTACTGTAACCGAAACTCCACATGCAGAAGACAGGACTGGCAAAAAAGAAAATGTTCCCCCAACAAAAATTGAACTCGTAATTTGTTATACACCATCTCAGCAGATTCACGTCATGTAAAGCGATCTTCTAAGTTTCATGCGCTGTTTATAACATTTACGTGACAGCACTTTATCAACCCACTGCTGGATGAAGGCCTCCCCATGATGTTTCGGTACCGGGGGTTCTTTGACCATACTTCACCACAACACTCAATGTGGGTTGGTGAAGGAGGGGTAGGAGCAGGACTGGTGAAGATATTGCTCGCCACCAATATTAGCTATGGTTGGGAATCGACCTCAAGTTGGCGGGTTCGCTATAATTGCTGAGTTACCTCTCACGCATATGCTGTTAACTCGTTATAAAATATGACTTGATGCGAAAGGTCTCTGCCACGATTGTGGCCTAAACATTGCTCTAAATTCTAAAGTGACAGTGTAAAAAAAAAATAACCCCACAATCTTCTTAGAAGCACGTTGGTTCATTCACTGACCCATGCAAGCTGATGTTAATGATGTTATGGAAACAATCAGAATTAGCAATTAAAATGTATTGAACAAATACCAGCACAATCAACTTGCATGAACTTTATTGAGTGTCATTTGTGTAGTGCTGGTTCCC
Source organism: Lampetra planeri (assembly GCF_965212315.1). Taxonomy (NCBI): domain Eukaryota; kingdom Metazoa; phylum Chordata; class Hyperoartia; order Petromyzontiformes; family Petromyzontidae; genus Lampetra; species Lampetra planeri. The sequence goes on from NC_136131.1 coordinate 4,970,748, forward strand.
ATATTGGTCCTGTCATTTTGCATCGACACAAAAACACAATCCTCGCCTTATTAATCCCAACATGCCATGTTTCACCAACCACATTCCATTTACTCAACTAATGTTGGTTATTCTAGATCCCCTTTTACAGCCAAGCGACATCTCCTTGGTGAGAAAGTTAGACGCAACATATGATGTTGATTCCCTTTTCAGATCTATCTACGAGCCTGACCAGCACAGGGGTCCTGCCACTGTGACTGAAAGGCTTCTGCTACATCAATTGCAAATTCAGACGTGATTTTGTTTTATTGAATACAACATTGTTGACGAAGCTGAGACGATTAAAAAATCACAACCTCGGACAGCAATAAAAACCCAGGATGTTCGTGGCACAAATATTAGACAGCGCAGACAGCCAGTCATCTTCACTACAGTAATAACAAAATTCTTATGACAAAAAAAAGTTTCAACATTTTTCAAGCATGCTTCAAAGCAAAATGTTTTTGAATTGCAACTTCACATGTAAATGTGCAAGATATTTCGTTACAATAGCCACGTGGTAGCGAAGCAGATTTGTGATTGGCCAAAATAAATGTGGTGGTGATGTCAACACGTTACTCTTTGTATTAAAGGACATAAATACGGATACAAATTTACAAAGCGAAACGACAGGGATTCGACACAACCTATCATACCTCTGGGATCGATACCAAAAAAAAGTACACCACAGAAGTCAGCAATCGTCGTTATGGTGAGACTGGCCTACGTGATGGAAATGTTGACCACCAAGAGATGAGAGAGAGCCTTGTACGTCCAATGTTGCTCACACCTGAGTAGACGGAGGGAGACAATGCCCACCTCATGTCCATGCTGGCCAGATGAGTTGGAAGAGGTGATGTTACCTATTCGGCATGCGTTTCAGATTGAATTTTTTCAGAAGTCAGATTTTCTGATATTTTAGTTTTTTGGGCCAAAACTTGGTTGTCGTATTTTTTTTTATTTACTTTTGAATAGCATTTAATAAAGTTAATGTGTATGCATGGAATGTGATCTTTTTTTTATCATGAAATAACTTAATATTATTTTTACGTGAACAAGAATATACATTTGCCGATTAAAAGCAAAAGGAGGCATGAAGATGGCACTTTTGGCATAAAAATATGGACGTAACTTCAAAAGTAACTTCAAAAGTGAAGTTACTTAACATGACATCACATTACTGCGTAACTATGCCCGATATTTTGAAAATCGGATTAATAAAAGGTCAAACTTTCCCAAACAATCAAGCAACGTGCTCATAACTGTGGGCAGCTCCTTAGTGGGGGAAATTCCACACTCCCATGGCAGGGTCCACCCATAGGACAACTTTCCAAACCAGAAGTGATTCCCAATAACATTGACTGCAGTGTACCCTACTGCAGATGCATAGAAAAATTAACAGCCGCTCAAGTGTTTCAACAACACTGACGAAGAGTCAAACCCTGAACCCTCTGGGTGTGCAAATCTAACGAGCTTACCCTTCTGCATCACGGTAGCTTAAATATGTGCATCGAAAATAAACTACAGAATTACAGCAACACAATAAACCGTGCTTAATATGTCCTTATGGCAAAATTAGACAACACCTGCAACAAACATAAGTATATGCAGGAGTGTGCAAAGAGTGAAAGTGCCAAAAGTTAGGCATTCTATTGCAACATAGTTGATGAATACAAAATAGTTTGTTTTAACACGTTGTAATTCAAGTACATGTAACTTTCACAACGTATACCATATGTATTTCTTGACAATGCCACTGGCTAAAATGATATTACAAGCTCAATTTCCTACCTGGGTAGGCCCAACCCATCACCCCCCCCCCCCAAGGGTTGGTACATTGAGCATCAACTGGGGAGGCTGCACCACTTAGTGGGAAGTCGACAGCAGTTGTCCTCTCTACGATTCCAGACAGAGGAAAACGGAATTTCCACCACTGGCTCAGGTCAGTGGCGAGTGTTGTCCGATGCTTACATGAGCACTCACTTTTCTCGGGTGGTGAGGCTGCCGTTGTAAAGTGCAGTGAAGATAAAGGTACAGCCCTGCAATTACTTGCTGATCCCACTGTTAATGGAAAGAGCTCCACTAGAAGGAGCTCTAGAGAGTCCTTCTAGAGGGTATTTTGCCTAATCTTCCACGTCTTGAAAGAGGTGGAAGCACCCACACTTTAGCCCACCACACACTACCTGCTCATCGACTGCGGTTAACTCATTTACTGCTATTATTTTACCAGGTAAGGCCCACTGAGCTATATAGCACTTTTTTCAGAAGCGAGCTGGTCACAAATTATAGTTCAACGAAGTGGATTATCATTTGGAAATTTATAGCAGCCAAATACTCTAAAGCTATGTTTCTAAATGTGAAGGGAAAAACCGGTGGACCCGGAGAAAAATCCACGCGTCCACGGGGAGAGAGACACGCAAACTCCAAATATACAGGCATCAGGGTCGGGATCGAACCCACGATCTCCTACATACCAGATGAGGGAGATAACATCTCACCACCAGTAGGGAAATGGTAAGGGGGGGGTTTAAGAAACGTGTCCCATTGTTTCCACTGCTGTGCCGGGAGATCGAATCGAACCAGCTGCCTCTGGATTGCAAACGCAGTGTGCTTAGTATTACACCACTGGATTATCCATAAAGCACATTTCTAGTCACACACCTTTGATTTACAATGCCATTCCAGAAGGTATTTTACATTACTTACATGCTACCAGGTAAGTAGCCATTGAGAAAACAGGTTTCGTGGATGGGGCAAACAGTTTGCTTTGGGAACAAAGATTTGTAAAGTTAGCTATATTTTACATTCCTACACGACAATTGACTTGTGCAAACCATTTTAAAGACTTAAAATGTACCCCAATATTTAAAAACTGCCGTTTTACAGCCATAAAACTTCAGCCACAGCACAAGGTGAACAAACGTCCCGATCCTCCCGAGCCAAAAACCGAACTCTTCGTACGTCCGAGTCACAAGACACAAAAAACAAGGTGCTCTTGCCAAGCACGCTCAGAAGCTTCTCTGCAATGCAAGTCATGGACGGTAACCTGAGGGCGCACGTGCTCAGCATGGGTACCATGTGAATGGTCACGTGGGAGGTGGGGTAACAGGGCCAGTTCGCTCGCAATGGTTGGCGGTGGTACTTGAGGTTTTCGAAATACGCGGCAGCGCCCCTCCGGAGTACCCACGTCTGGCGCCGCTGGCAGATTTTTCCTGTTTCAAATGAAGTTACGGGTTTCCCTCCCTTCACGCGGTAGATGCGTTCCAAAAAAAAAAAGGCGCACAAAGCAAAAAACCGCGTCGCAACACGCCGCAGAATACAACTGGCGACCGAGTAGCCTACACAGTACATACAACGTGTTCCCACATCCTACCGCGTAGCCCAGGGGTGCCGCTACTGAAATAACAAGAAGAGTTTTTTTTTTCGAATTGGGTGTAAAAAAACCTCAATATTTAAAGAGGCCCGCCATGCACTCACGTGAACTCGAGACGGTCCTTAAAGAGCCGCACGCGGCTCCGGAGCTGCGTGCCGGCGAATTCAAACCGCATCCAGCAAATCTTTGGGTGGAAATCGGTTAGCCGCATGTGTGCAAAAAAAAAATCTCACAAACCGAACTGGCACAATAGCAGCAGAGGGAATAACGTGTGCGGTGAAAGTTGACACCTCAGCCGCGTCTCTGTTCAGCCACACGTGAAGCTGCCCAGGAGCCACATGCGGCTGACGGGCCACGTTCTACCCCCCCCCCCATCTTCCAGCAAGTATTAATAACAGTACCGCATCACTCAGAGACGTTGCCTGTCTCATTCACCACTGTGCGATCCGCTAAACAAGCAACATCCTGCACCTCAGTCGTAAAATTCATTGAGCATCGTTTCTAAACATACAGCATTGTTTACGATGTGCGTCCCCATTTCCTATAAAATGCCAAACAAACACAACCTAAGCAAAGCATAATTGCTGTAAACTTTTCAAGATTGCACCATTGGAACCTCATTTGCCAGTAAAAATATGATAATAGTTTTTTTTTACCCTTTTATCTGGCAACAAAACCAACACCTTTTTTTACGAGGAGTCATGTTTGCATAGACCACAATACCTGCAATCATAATGCAAACAAAAAACATAACTCTGATAATGTTATAAAAGGGTAAAAAAAAACAATTATCATATTTTTGATAATGTTATCAGAGTTATGTTTTTTTTTGCATTATGACTGCAGGTCTTGTGGTCTATGCAAACATGACTCCTCGTAAAAAAGCTATCAGTTTTGTTGCCAGATAAAAGGGTAAAAAAACTATTATCATATTTTCAAGATTGGTTTTAGTTTTCCCCACAAAAAAGATGATAAAATTGTAACAAAGCACTATTGAGAACGATCTCACCCTACTTCACTTTTGGAGCAGTGTAATAACATTACATTTGCATTCTACGCACCACATAAAAGCCCTCATGTACACCACTAAAAACAACAAAGTGGAGAGAGACCAATATATGCATTACAATTCAGCTCAACTGCACCGCGATCCATTTATAGATACCCCATTCAAATAACGAATAAAATCTACACGCCCTCATTGCATCGTTTAACGCTCCCCTCTGCAAGACGCGGTGCCAAGACTTTCACAACATTCACTTAGCTGTTGAGAACTACAAGGATCATTAGAAATCAATGGGGGGGGGGGGGGGGGGGGGGTAGCTACAAATAGACAAGCGTTGCCACCTGTCCTGGTTTTCCCAGAATTCTCCTCCCGCTTGGAGGCAGCAGCTGTGCTAGGAAATCTGTCCGCGCGAGACATTAACACCGTTTGTGTCCGGTGTATAAACATAATAGTAATACACCACACACTCAAGACAATACCTTTTACATGTAATCATCCAGTCTTCTGATATTGAGATATTCTTCTTCCTGTGTTATGTCCCAGCTTTATTGTACTATAGTGGATGGGGGGGCAACCCTGCCCTGTACAATGAAACCAGGGATAGTTAGTGTTTTACTGCAAACTGGTTTAACAAACTGATCAAAATTTTTACTAATAGTTTAACCAACCTGCTTTCCCTTCATTTTTCGTTTCATTTGGAATGTTTTCAAAGTTAGAAAGCTCCTGCCTAAGCGCGAGCGCACACACTCGTTCGTGCGTACCCTGCATCAGCTTCACCTTTCCTGCTCAAGGGCAGTCGTGTAAGGCACTCACCCAGGGGAGTACTTGAACAATCGCCCCTTATGTGCCAGCGACTCACTCAAGCGAAACGTCATTCACATCCCGCACGACAAACTCAAGGTTGAAGCAGTCAAATATTTCACGGAGACAGAGCTTTTACAATTGCACTGATGACAGATGCTAAGAGATTCTCATGATAGCTAGGCTGAAAGCACGATCCCATTGCTACAGTCGTACATAATTCCCCGCAGGATAGTGGCATCGGCAGGATAGTGGCAACGTAGAGAAGCCGGGCTTCACGGAGCCAGGGTGCGGCACGCATCGGCTCCGATGCCTCTGTCATGTTTAAATGGTAATTCTGGCTTATGCCACCCAGCTCGTATCAACCCAGGTTCCAGCCAGCCCATATTGATGATAATCGCCATTGAAACGTGCAGCTGAACAGCCTGTAGTTTCATATTTCACCATAATACTGTAAATGTCTTTATTATTGTTGGCCTTCATTAGTTTCTTCTTTATTCTCTCTATATTACGAGTGCAGTCATAATTATTAGCTTTTGCTGCATTTCCATTGAATTTGCTCTTTACTGAGAAGTTTCAATATAATAGGCGCTTTATAAAATATCGATTATTATTATGTAATGTTCAACTGCTTTAATGGTGATCGCGGTTGATGCAAGCAGGTTTGGTACTGGGGGAAACCGCTGGGATTACCGCCGAGACCAGAACTACCACCGGGACCTCTCACCATCGAGTCCCAATCGAGTCCCACTCGATCTTATTATACACCTCGAGTGGGACTCGAGCAAGTGCTGCCATCTTCCTTTAACTGAACGCGAGATTGTAGAGTCGGCATCGCCCATAGAAGAATCGCAGACATAACCCAGGGTGGAATTGTACGAATGGAATACGATTCCTGAAGGAATCGCCCAGCTCTAACTGACAGCCCGTTGAAGCAAATAAAAATGGGGTAGGTTTACATCCTGATGAAACCTACATCTCCCCCATTGTTGGTAATGGAGCTATCAGCAAATTGTTGTCAAAAACTTGATGTAAATTTACATCTGTCAATATGCAAATTAGATGTATAATGTGCAGGAGTACAGTATGTAGTATTTACATCTGCAGATCATCCAAGTCGTCTGTTAACATTTAGATGACTAAATATTTGTTTTAACTATATGATATGACATGATTAGAATGATATGTCATATTCAACTCACCTAAGGCATCACTACACGAACTACATTTACTTCCCAATTACATGATGTGTTTCCACTCCAATTAGCATATTGAGTCGTCGATTAAAGTCATTAAATGTTTTAAATAAAAGCAATCCTAAAAAGTAATCAACCGGTACATTACATATTCTTGGTTCTTTCGGTAAAGTCACATAGAAGGGAAAATAATAAAAATAAAACAATAACATTCTCATGACGTTTCGATTGCAACACGAGCAATCATCACCGAAAGAACCAAGAATATGAATTCCTGCAAGTCACGAAAGCTTTAAATCGGTACATTACAATTAACAGTAATCATTATCACAAGCTGAACATAAAATAATATGCAAATTATCTTTGGTAACCCCATTCGTGTAATATTCCTGAACTCTACGCACAAGTGTAAACTAAGTCATGCTTTTCAAATGTCGGGCTTGCCCAACACTGAAGTGAATTCTCAAGCCATTTGGGCCAAGCCAACACCGGAGCCTATACAGTAGGAGGTTTTTTTTCCCCACTGGATATTTACCATCTCTTGCTGGAACCAAACCGTGAAACCGTGGCCCACGTGACATCTGAATCTGGCTCGGGGCCAAGGAGAGCCAGGGAAAGGGGCTAACGATGGTTCCGTCAGTCAGTGCTCTGCGAGGACACAGCGTCACCGCGTCATCTATACGCGACTTGACCAGTTTATTGCGTCCAGTGGAAAACACAACTTGGTGCCTCTAGAGCTGCACTGGGCTGGCTCGGCACGACCCTGGCATGGCCCCAGCATGGCTCTCGGCTCAGCTGTACAGTGGAGCATCAGTTAATGGGGATGAGGGCTTTTGCGTCAATTCTTGACACAAGTTCTTTTTTGATATCTTCTCCTTCTACCTTGTGCCAGCAGAAGCTGGGCTCCTTTACCACTGGAAGCTCGTAGCCCCCGTCCGTTCCTGGCGTGTCCGCAGGGCAAGTGCTACCATCTTCATTCGCCTGCGTGAAGATTGCATGCATCATTTTCGAATCAAACTCACGGACATCCTCATCGTGCATTCGCAAAACAAATGAACGTCAGTGTTGTGGCATTTTCGTGCCATGAGATATGGCATTTGATAGACTCCACATTTTCGTGGCTAGGTCAAACTCAAGGTAGAAGACTGGAGAATGTGAAAGCCATTACGCTACCATGAATGAAACATAATCTGCACCTTGACCGCAAAAGCTGCAAAATATAAAAACTGTACCTAATTCACAATACAATAATAGGTGAAGGAGCAGCCCTGCAATTGCTGACAGAAGGGCCTCCCCGAGAGGGAGCTCTAGAGAGCCCTTCTGCAGGGTATCTTGGTCTACTACTCCACGCTGGCCAGACATCTTGGAAGAGGTGGAAGGACCCATACTTCACCCCACTACATGTAACCTGCCAATCGACTGTGCTGTATTCATTTATACTGCTGGGTGAACAGAGGCAAGGGGGGGGGGGGGGGTGGCGTGATTTGAGTAACTTGAACGAACAACTTCTGGACACCAAGTGTGCTAACTGTTGCAAAAACGACAGCATTCAAATGCATTCTATGTTAATACATGACCACCTGTAGCTCTCCGAGGAGTATAATGAACTCAAGTAAAACAAACTCACCAATGGCTTTGTGGGACTGATTGTGATCAGGATGTTGAAGCAGATCCCATCAGCACCACCGTCCACCCCACCTCCTGCCAAGTGCTGTATCCCCAGCAGCCCCAACATTCGGGCGTGAATCTTGGGGGGGCTGGGCCATACCTTCTGGAGCAGCCTGGTTAAGACACCACGGACACAGGCGGCATTTAACACGTTGAGCTCTCCGACGAATTCAGTGCCTGAGAAGCTCCCAGCGTGTGCAGCGAAACGTTGGACTTCACGGCGAACAACACGGGTTCGATTCCCTTCCCTCAGCGTCATCTCAGTGATTCCTCATCATCGCCACCATCATCATCATCATCATCAGCTATGGTCACTCCACTGCTGGATGAAAGCCTCCCCAAGCCTCCATCATCGTCAGGTATGGTCACTCGACTACTGGATGAAGGCCTTCTCCACCATCATCTGCCCCAACAGCCTGGTAAAGGCTACATGGGGGATCTTTGTGTCCTTGTTTCCTTCAGAGACGCTGCTACTCACGGTGCCACGGTGGCAAGATGTTAACTACCTCACCTGTTATACATGATGTCGTGGGTTCGATCGGTTGGCTATGTATGATAAGAAAGAAGTTCAAAATACATACATACACACGGTAGGACCTGAAAATACATGAGAGCTCTGAACGACAGAATGGCGCAAACCTCCAGGATAGTTATACCACGTGCTGTTCGCCAAGTGCTACTCACTCGCGTACTATCTGACCGAATCACATTGCTGGATGGGGCACTCGTCTCACCAAAAGAAGGACAGGGATTCAAATGTCAGCTGGAGGTTGATTAAGCCTACCAACTCTGTGGGGAGTTCGATAAAAACAGGCAATACTTCGTGGCAAACTGGTAGGGTAATGGCCCCTGCCATGTGAATGTGGAATGTCCGCCAATGGCTCAAGACCAATTGCTCATTTGAACACAGACGAAGTTTGATTCAATAATTAGAAAGTTAGAAGTTTCATACACTAATGATTCATTGTAAAGAAAGAAACTGCATGCCGACTGGTATTGCTGTAAAAGCCATCCAGGTAAATTACGATAATAATAAAGTGTAATGATTTGTGAGGTTATGCCACTTAGTCAAGTATCTGAATTTCAACCAAAGGCTCAGAACTTCCTATAGGGATATACACTAACATATGCTTATTTGTGATATACAATACAATGCAATTTTCATTTTAACATATAGAGCATCTAAATATGGTGGTGAGATTTTATCATCCTCGCCGAGTACGCAGGAGGTCGTGGGTTTGATTCCGACCCTACTCGCTCTGCCCGTGATCACGTGGATTTTTCTCCGGGTCCTCCATTTATGCGCTCCACATTTAGAAACATGCAATTACATTATTTGATGGCTACAAAAAAAAAGAGTTCATAGCTAAGTGGGCTTTACCTGCTAAATAAAATAGTTTAGTAGGCAACTGCATCACATGGGGACACATTTTGATATTGTCTTGCCTGGTAATTGCTGTCTGGATGCTGGAGGAGGCTTCTGCTTGTGATAACCCACAGACCGTCACGGGCAGGTGTGGATCTACTTCCTGGTCACCACATCCCAGTACATACACCATACCCTCTTCAATGCTGCAAAAACATACCGCACAGACAACAACAGGCATTATCCACTCAGCGACGGTGAACTTATCATGATGCTTGTGCTAGAGTATGTGCACGCAAAAACCACGTGAAATGGCAAGATATTGCTGGCAGAAGCGATCAGGACAGACCCAGGTGTTATAGATTAAAAGCATTGGGTAACTGGTTAAAACAAAACAAAGATCCTCCGTTAAGCCAAACAGGCTGCAGAAGTTGTGTTTGTCAACATCTATGACTGGCATTGAAGAAAAAGGGTTGATGTAGCTAGCACCCCATTCCTGACCAGCTTTGTCTCTCGAGTGCTGATGTTCGCGTAACCAAGGAAGTTCGCAAGACAGGTTCGGGCAACACTTCCCACTGATATTTCCTTGGCCGGGAAATCAAACATATGTCACCAAGTAGCATTCGTGTGTGTTTTTTGAGAATGTAACATTAACTTAAGTTAATTACTCAATTCAATGTTTAAGTATCCACAGTATTTTTAAGCGTTGTGTGTATAAAAGTTGTCCCGGAGCAGGAAGTGATAGTACCAACAGTGATTTTGTTTTCATACTCTAACTCTGGCATAAACTAGATGTGAACAAGTCTGTTTTTTTGAGTGAGAAAACATTGAGAATGCATAAGAATGCTTGGAATTGCTTCTGGTCCAATAGTAAAATATTAAATTATATCACACTGTGCCTGTAGGGCCATACGAGGTATTTGTCCGAAGACAAATCACAAACCAAGGTTGCTACAATTGCACACTGCACGAACAAACACACCAATGTCCCCCACTCCCTACTCACACACGAAGACAAGGGTCCCACGAATGTACAAAAAGACCGATGGGGCAAGTGCTGTTAACGAGCATCTATCAATGCCAGCGTGATGCATTGAGGGGATTGCCTTTGTAAAGTTTGTACACTGCATCGGATACACATTTAAAGCTGTGTCAACCAAGCGGAGGTCCAGAACCAGTTCAGGTATCACTCGCCATGGCAGGGAATCAAAAATTAAGTTTGCAGTTTTTTTTGTCGCAGTGCACCAACCACTGCACAACCATTCCCCGCACACACACACAAACACACAAACCCTTGCAAGGATCAGGCAAAACAGACAGCATTCAAACGACAGGCAGTTTCTCCCATTCCTGAAGCGACGACTTGAAACCCTTACCTAGGTGGCCACCACACCATGGTGGCGCGCAGGCACACAACTGGGCAAGGCAGCTCACTGGGTAGGGCGTGGGGGTGTCGTGGCAGCCTGGCATAGGCCACGGCGGCACCCACCAGTCCCAGCATGTCGCGCCCACGCAGGGGCAGCGGGCACACGCGGTCCCACCAACACGCCTGCAGAGACTCTTCGTCTGCCTCTGCCTCCGTTTTCAATTTGCCGCCTGCAATGCAACAGACGTATCTCGCGTGTCAGTCCATTGTTCGGAGGATATGAAGCCAATGTTGTACGTGTATGTATGTTTCACTTCTTTCGCAACGTACCTAGCCAACCGTGCTTATCGGAGATACAGAGGAAAGGACAATAAACTAAACACAGAAAGCGGTTATAAAGAAAAGAATTTTCAATCTAGATTCAAAAGTACATAGCTCCGGTGGCTTATTACATCTCAAGGAAGAGCATTCCAGATAGCCGCACAAGCGCATCTGAAAGCGCGCGATGCGGTAACCGTCTTTGTTCGATGGCTAGCAAAAATCTGTTGCGAGGACGACCGGAGTTTGCGTGATGGTTTATGCTCCTTGGCGAGATCAGCAGGGCCATGAAAGTTATTTTACCATACTTCACCATGTTGAGTTGGTTGAGCCAAATAATTGCGTCAGGAGTAGCAGCGTGTATCGCCGTGATGATGCCTCCTTCGTATTTTAGTGAATGTTCCATGGTCTGTTCTGGGTGAGCACACTCCTACACTGACCGGAGAGGGTTTAATTTTCCCATATGTGCATCAAGTATCAAGTAGAGTCTGCTCTCCTAGAACACGTGTTCTCATAACGCGATTTGGCTATAATGCGATTCAAGTATTCGGGAACAATGTTTTTATATTTCGATTTAAAGCTTTCGTGACTGCAGTGATTCATCTTCTTGGCTCTTTCGGTAAAGTCGCATAGAAGGGAAATAATAAAATAATAAACATAAAACATAATAAAATTCTCACGACGTTTCGGCCACAACGCAAGCAGCCGTCCTCAGGTGAAGAACAGGGTTGTCGGAAAGACAGCGTCTGACAGCCCTGTTCTTCACCTAAGGACGGCTGCTTGCGTTGTGGCCGAAACGTCGTGAGAATTAAATTTTATTATGTTTTATTTTTATTATTTTATTATTTCCCTTCTACATGACTTTACCGAAAGAACCAAGAAAATGTTTTTATAATGCGTAAGCGAACTGGATATAACGCAATTCAGTGAACATAACTACGTTGAGCGAGTAGGAATAAGCGGTGGTACGGCTGCCTTGGCGCAGCATTGCACAAGGCGGGATGCTGCTGGATGCTTCGAGATGCTACCCACATGCCTCAATCTTCGTGCAGCCTGCATACGCATCTCACGTGTTATCACGGACTAACGCTTTACCCTATATTATATATTACTAGCGGGAAGCACCCGGCGTTGTCCTGTGGGAAATATATTGAGAAACTTCTCAAAACTTAAAAACATAACATATACAAATGAAAAAAAAACTTTGATCATTACCTCATTAATAAGAATTAAAATAAACCCCAACGCACGGTGGAAAAAAAACTTAGGCTCGCGCGCCAAGATTCGAATCTTCAGATCGCGCAAATGAATCGAAGGTTGTAGATTTCTTTAGATTCGGCCTATTCCCGTTAAATCGATATCACAAACGCTGACCAGATATCGATTCTCGCCACACACTTCATGGTCATTTCCCCTCCCCAAAATACAAAAGTCTATTTTTTTACATTGTGTACAGTATGGGAGCTTCATTTATACCTGATGATGATTGCTTGTGTTGCAATCGAAACATCGTATGCTAGTATTTAATTATTATTTTATCTTCATACGTGACTTTACCGAAAGAAACAAAGAGTATGGGAGCTAGCCACATGGCAAATTAAAAGTTTGTTACCTATTTCTCCCCCCCCAGCCGCGCATTTGTGCGGAATACACGGCCTACGCAGAGGGTTGTGGGGGGATGCGTGACGTCGGCAGGCACACTGCGTCACGCTGCCGCATGCGGGTGACATGACAGAGATGTGACGTCACCGCTCACTTGCGTGCAAAATAAATGCATTATTGCGCCCCACCCCCTTAAAAAATACAAAAGTGTATTTGTATAATGTTTGCATGGTGTAAAGTCTGGAAAGTACCCACATGGCAAATTTCAAGTTTGTTGCATGTCGGGAAGTACGCAAAACATTTTGAACAGACACACACATTCACAAATTTCCCTTTTATATATATAGAACAACTAAATTTTTTCCTAACGTGGTGTTCTTCAGGAACGCAACAACCGCGTTACAGGAGAACAGGCCGGTCTTATAAGATGCCCTCAGTAAGACTGTGAACGGGGTGTCCGTGCGTACTCACCCGTGACCGTGGCCAGGAACACAAAGCGGACCCATCGCGGGCCGCTCTCCTCCACCGTGAGCAGGGTGTAGGGTTCGCACTCGAGTCCGGTCTCCTCACGCACCTCACGCTGCAAGCCTTGCACCAGGCTTTCCCTCCGCTCGAGGCGGCCTGCCGGGAGGTACCACCGGCCTCGACAGCTCGGCTTCGCCTCCTGGGTCAGCAGCACCTCGTTCTGAAATGAGGCGGGCACGTGATCATGGATCGAACGGACCTGGCTTGCAGCGCAGAAAATTGCACTGCTGTTCTGTACACCTCCCCCCCCCCTACTTCCCCAACCCACACTAACCAGCATGGTGAAGTATGGTGAAATAACTTTCATGGCCCTGCTGATCTCGTCAAGGAGCATAAACCATCACGCAAACTCCGGTCGTCCTCGCAACAGATTTTCGCAAGCCATCGGATAAAGACGGTTACCGCATCGCGCGCTTTCAGATGCGCTTGTGCGGCTGTCTGGAATGCTCTTCCTTCAGATATAATGAGCCACTGGAGCTATGTACTTTTGAATCTAGATTGAAAATTCATTTCTTTAGAACTGCTTTTCGTGTTAAGTTTGTTGTCCTTCCCCACACCTCCGATGAGCACGGTCGGCTACATACGGTGCGAAAGAAGTTCAACATCATACATACATGGCCCGCATGAGGATATCGTATTCTACCGATTGCATAACTTCTGCAACGTGGAAAAAAACCAGCTAAATTCTACAACTGTCCAGGTGTAACCCAGACATGTGGCAACATGAGTCAAGCTCACCCCACTCTCTGTCACTCGGCTCACATTCGAACATGAGAACACTTGTCACCATTGTTCAATGTCACCGTGCTCTTGGCAACGGTACGCCGTTGCGCACCTTGTCATTGAGGATAACGGCAGCAATGATGTAGCAGACGTTGGTGCGCAGGGCGACGGCGTCGGTAGGCGCGCCCTGGGGGGGCGACACGTCGCTCTGCGTGTAGGGGACCGCCTGGCCCCTCAGCAGCACGGACAGCTCCTGCTCCAACAGCGGAGAGACCCTCGCCATGCCGGCCCAGCCGGCGTGGTGCTTGGTGGTGGTGGTGGTGGCGGCACTACACAGCATCCATCATCTGCGCGTTTAAAGCACTATTAGTTATGGGCAATACTCTTCTTCTTCTTGGTTCTTTCGGTAAAGTCACGTAGAAGGGAAATAATAAAATAATAATAATAAAACATAATAAAATAATTCTCACGACGTTTCGGCCACAACGCAAGCAGCCGTCCTCCGGTGAAGAACAGGTCTTCAGACGCTGTCTTCCTGACAGACCTGTTCTTCACCTGAGGACGGCTGCTTGCGTTGTGGCCGAAACGTCGTGAGAATTATTTTATTATGTTGTATTTTTATTATTTCATTATTTCTCTTCTACGTGACTTTACTGAAAGAACCAAGAAGATGAATCCCTGCAGTCACGAAATCTTTAAATCGGCAATACTCTTTTAGCTCTCTCTCTCTCAGAGTGGTTGTGTCAAATGCATATAATCTATTTCTGATATGAATATGTAAATATATGTGTCACTGAATATTCAAATATATATATCAGCGATAACACCTATAATATTTAATTTCACCAACGATTATAGATGAACACTTTAATTTGCAATCGTTCACTATGGTGCTTAGTCTCGATAGCAAATTTTGAGCTTGCATAATAAGGTCAAGTATATGTATATGGATATAAATGAGAGTTACACCATGCACAAATAACAGAGGGCAAACTGATTTAAACACGGGCACATGCTTTGTAACTCTGCTTTAGAAGTAAGCAAATTGGGTCAATATTAATATTTTGCTGCACCTTTAAGGCACTGAAAATATTACATCAAATACATTTAAAACTTACATTCAGAACCTTTTATGCCGTTCAGAAAGATGAGCACGATAAGAATGTGAAGCATGCGGTGGCAGATGAATAAATTGGTCCAAATATAGCGGCAACTGGATCTCCGTTCTAAAAACGCATTGTCATGTACTAGCTATACAAGCGTTGCAAACGCTCTGACACTCAAAGGCATTAACAAAATAACTTGTAACGATGCACTGCCGCAATGACATACAGTATTAACCGTGTACATTAATGGTGCATGAAGGGGACGTCCATAAATGACGTCACGCGATTTTGGACGATTTTGGACGATTTTTGACCCCCCCCCCCATCGTCACACGGGGTCACAAAAAGTCAGACCCCCCCTCAAATATGACGTCATAAAGCTCTGCCCCCCCCCCCCCCCCCACAAATAAAACACGCTTCAAATCGCTTTAAACTATTGTCATTGTAGTGCGTATTTAATGTGGCGCTGCACTGTGATGTTGTAGGAGAAAACATTTATTAAAAAGTGTATTTAATTAAGCAGAACGTGTTGTCTATATTTATTTGAAATTGCGCATTTTGATGTGACGTCACATTTCTCACCCCCCCCCCCCCTCGTCACACATCGTCACAAATGTCTGACCCCCCCCCCCAGGTGCGTGACGTCATTTATGGACGGCCCCGAATGGCAATATTGACTGTTGGGCAGGAGCAACACATGTCCTTCATTGTGCACACATATGGCGTTGCTAGGACCCTTCAGCTACACACGTTTAAAAGCAGTATAAAGCTATAGAAATATAACGCCACTTTGTGATTTTTCACCTTAGTTCCAGAATGGGTTCGGGCCATGGTGAGGGGTACAAAGGTGGAATGAATCTGTGGAAATGTTTCAGCTCTGTAGACGAGGTGGTTATAATGGGGGAAATAATTAATTGAAGGGGGCAAGATTGGAGATAAAATCTGCAAGGGAAATACAATCGTTGAATGCTCAGCAGGGTCAAAAGTGTGAAATGAAAAGGTGAATGACAAGCAGGATGAACTATTTATTTTCAAAATATAACATTACAAACGAACAGCAACGTACCAATGTTTATACCGTACACAGTACCATGTTGGCATTTACATTTTCAAAGGCAGCCAGCCACGTCAAAAGCCATAAATAAGGTGAGGGCTATTTTTCAACCATCATTGCCCTGTTATCAGGCTCCATGCGTGAATTATTGCCATGATTCTTTGGTTCTTTCGGTAAAGTCACGTATAAAGATAAAATAATAAATTAAATTAAATACTAGCATACGACGTTTCGATTGCAACACAAGCAATCATCATCAGGTATAAATTAAATAGAAACACAAATCTAGTATACTTAGAAATGTAATGTAATACAACAGAGAGTCGGATAACATAACAGTCAACACCCTATCTGGTTGATTACGTTCTTCCTGAGAATGCTAAATTTGAGAGAGAGATTAAACACAGAACCAGAAACATAGACAGACATATAAGCATACAGCTTAGCAGACAGCTTATATGTCTGTCTATGTTTCTGGTTCTGTGTTTAATCTCTCTCTCAAATTTAGCATTCTCAGGAAGAACGTAATCAACCAGATAGGGTGTTGACTGTTATGTTATCCGACTCTCTGTTGTATTACATTACATTTCTAAGTATACTAGATTTGTGTTTCTATTTAATTTATACCTGATGATGATTGCTTGTGTTGCAATCGAAACGTCGTATGCTAGTATTTAATTGAATTTATTATTTTATCTTTATACGTGACTTTACCGAAAGAACCAAAGAATAATTCCTGCAGTCACGAAAGCTCCAAATTAAGTTTATTGCCATGAATTAACAGTGCCCAAATACAAATAGCCGCATTGTAAAATTACACATTCGCCGGTGCAATGTTCGCATTTGTTTAAAGACGATGATCAATCACCCAGTGTAATATAACCCCTCTGACGTATCGCATGTTATAGCCTGCTTGTAAACCACAACCGCTGGGAACAGTGCAATGAACCCGCCTTTGTTTAAATCCGCTGCTGGATATGAATCTCTCTCTGTGCCCCGTGTCAAGTTGTGGGGATAGCTTGAACACACTTCACCACAGGAACCCGACTTCACCACTGGAACCTGACTTCACCACTGGAACCTGACTTCACCACTGGAACCTGACTTCACCACAGGAACCTGACTTCACCACAGGAACCTGACTTCACCACTGGAACCTGACTTCACCACTGGAACCTGACTTCACCACTGGAACCTGACTTCACCACTGGAACCTGACTTCACCACTGGAACCTGACTTCACCACTGGAACCTGACTTCACCACTGGAACCTGACTTCACCACTGGAACCTGACTTCACCACAGGAACCTGACTTCACCACTGGAACCTGACTTCACCACAGGAACCACACTTCACCACAGGAACCTGACTTCACCACAGGAACCTGACTTCACCACAGGAACCTGACTTCACCACAGGAACCACACTTCACCACAGGAACCTGACTTCACCACAGGAACCTGACTTCACCACTAGAACCTGACTTCACCACAGGAACCTGACTTCACCACTGGAACCTGACTTCACCACTGGAACCTGACTTCACCACTGGAACCTGACTTCACCACTGGAACCTGACTTCACCACTAGAACCTGACTTCACCACTGGAACCTGACTTCACCACAGGAACCTGACTTCACCACAGGAACCTGACTTCACCACTGGAACCTGACTTCACCACTGGAACCTGACTTCACCACTGGAACCTGACTTCACCACAGGAACCTGACTTCACCACAGGAACCTGACTTCACCAATGGAACCTGACTTCACCACAGGAACCTGACATCAGCACTGGAACCTGACTTCACCACTAGAACCTGACATCAGCACTGGAACCTGACTTCACCACTAGAACCTGACTTCACCACAGGAACCTGACTTCACCACTGGAACCTGACTTCACCACAGGAACCTGACTTCACCACTAGAACCTGACTTCACCACTGGAACCTGACTTCACCACAGGAACCACACTTCACCACTGGAACCTGACTTCACCACTGGAACCTGACTTCACCACAGGAACCTGACTTCACCACTAGAACCTGACTTCACCACTGGAACCTGACTTCATCACAGGAACCTGACTTCATCACAGGAACCTGACTTCACCACTGGAACCTGACTTCACCACTGGAACCTGACTTCACCACAGGAACCTGACTTCACCACAGGAACCTGACTTCACCACTGGAACCTGACATCAGCACTGGAACCTGACTTCACCACTGGAACCTGACTTCACCACTGGAACCTGACTTCACCACTGGAACCTGACTTCACCACTGGAACCTGACTTCACCACAGGAACCTGACTTCACCACTGGAACCTGACTTCACCACTGGAACCTGACTTCACCACAGGAACCTGACTTCACCACTGGAACCTGACTTCACCACTGGAACCTGACTTCACCACAGGAACCTGACATCAGCACTGGAACCTGACTTCACCACAGGAACCTGACTTCACCACTGGAACCTGACTTCACCACTGGAACCTGACTTCACCACTAGAACCTGACTTCACCACTAGAACCTGACTTCACCACTGGAACCTGACTTCACCACAGGAACCTGACTTCACCACAGGAACCTGACTTCACCACTGGAACCTGACTTCACCACTGGAACCTGACTTCACCACTGGAACCTGACTTCACCACAGGAACCTGACTTCACCAATGGAACCTGACTTCACCACAGGAACCTGACATCAGCACTGGAACCTGACTTCACCACTAGAACCTGACATCAGCACTGGAACCTGACTTCACCACTAGAACCTGACTTCACCACAGGAACCTGACTTCACCACTGGAACCTGACTTCACCACAGGAACCTGACTTCACCACTAGAACCTGACTTCACCACTGGAACCTGACTTCACCACAGGAACCACACTTCACCACTGGAACCTGACTTCACCACTGGAACCTGACTTCACCACAGGAACCTGACTTCACCACTAGAACCTGACTTCACCACTGGAACCTGACTTCATCACAGGAACCTGACTTCATCACAGGAACCTGACTTCACCACTGGAACCTGACTTCACCACTGGAACCTGACTTCACCACTGGAACCTGACTTCACCACAGGAACCTGACTTCACCACTGGAACCTGACTTCACCACTAGAACCTGACTTCACCACTGGAACCTGACTTCACCACAGGAACCTGACTTCACCACTGGAACCTGACTTCACCACAGGAACCTGACTTCACCACTGGAACCTGACTTCACCACAGGAACCTGACTTCACCACAGGAACCTGACTTCACCACAGGAACCTGACTTCACCACTGGAACCTGACTTCACCACAGGAACCTGACTTCACCACAGGAACCTGACTTCACCACTGGAACCTGACTTCACCACAGGAACCTGACTTCACCACTGGAACCTGACTTCACCACAGGAACCTGACTTCACCACTGGAACCTGACTTCACCACTGGAACCTGACTTCACCACAGGAACCTGACTTCACCACTGGAACCTGACTTCACCACAGGAACCTGACTTCACCACAGGAACCTGACTTCACCACTGGAACCTGACTTCACCACAGGAACCACACTTCACCACAGGAACCTGACTTCACCACAGGAACCTGACTTCACCACTGGAACCTGACTTCACCACAGGAACCTGATTTCACCACTGGAACCTGACTTCACCACAGGAACCTGACTTCACCACAGGAACCTGACTTCACCAATGGAACCTGACTTCACCAATGGAACCTGACATCACCACAGGAACCTGACTTCACCACAAGAACCTGACTTCACCACAGGAACCTGACTTCACCACAGGAACCTGACTTCACCACAGGAACCTGACTTCACCACTGGAACCTGACTTCACCACAGGAACCTGACTTCACCACTAGAACCTGACTTCACCACAGGAACCTGACTTCACCACAGGAACCTGACTTCACCACTAGAACCTGACTTCACCACAGGAACCTGACATCAGCACTGGAACCTGACTTCACCACTGGAACCTGACTTCACCACTAGAACCTGACTTCACCACAGGAACCTGACTTCACCACAGGAACCTGACTTCATAACAGGAACCTGACTTCACCACTGGAACCTGACTTCACGACAGGAACCGGACTTCACCACAGGAACCGGACTTCACCACAGGAACCTGACTTCACCACTGGAACCTGACTTTCAATTAAAGTTTGGTGAAGCATTTAGGGGGTCAAAGTGTCCTGGCATCGACAGTCCAGTAAACTGGAATACTGGGATAGCAGTGAGCGTTATTGATTATACCATCGATTACCATGGCAGTGATCACAACCATTACAACCACTTGATCTGCTCCACATTGAGCAGCATTTACCACAACTGTTCTTGCTGTGGTTTTCACACCCGATGATGATGATTGCCTGTGTTGCAATCGACACGTCGTGAGCATTTTATTGTTTTATTCTTTAATTATTTCCCTTCTACGTGACCTTTACCGAAAGAACCAACAATATGAATACACCACTCGCAAAAAACACACGCGCGCGCACACTGACCGGGTCTTGACAATTCAACGTGAAAGCAGACTTGTTGCGATGTAGTAGAACACTTCGTCATGGTCTGTGTCTCCCTCAAAGTGTCGAATTGTTTAGCGACGCACGAAACGTCCGAGACGCGGAGCTAAACCACGCACTCTAATCACCTTTAATCACGCTAAACTACCACTATTATGCTCACTTCTAGAGCTTACACCTTGACAGCATTGCGTATGTCAATGTAGAAGAGACCATAGTTGTTGTACGTGTGTGTATATATATATAAAATGTTAGACTTACACAAGACGCAGCAGCAGCGGCGACGAATGTGGCAGATCGCCTCGCCGAGTTTGTTTACAAAGGGAGGAAGCCTCGGTCATTCGTGCCTCCGGATCAGAGGTTTTACCCTCCAGATCAGAGGTTTTACCCTCCAGATCAGAGGTTTTACCCTCCAGATCAGAGGTTTTACCCTCCAGATCAGGTTTTACCCTCCAGATCAGAGGCTTTACCCTCCAGATCAGAGGTTTTACCCTCCAGATCAGAGGTTTTACCCTCCAGACCTCGATGTTTTACCCTCCAGATCAGAGGTTTTATCCTCCAGATCTCGAGGTTTTACCCTCCAGATCAGAGGTTTTACCCTCCAGATCAGAGGTTTTACCCTCCAGATCAGAGGTTTTACCCTCCAGATTAGAGGTTTAACCCACCAGATCAGAAGTTTTACCCTCCAGATCAGAGGTTTTACACTCCAGATCAGAGGTTTTACCCTCCAGATCAGGTTTTACCCTCCAGATCAGAGGTTTTACCCTCCAGATCCGAGGTTTTACCCTCCAGACCTCGATGTTTTACCCTCCAGATCCGAGGTTTTACCCTCCAGATCTCGAGGTTTTACCCTCCAGATCAGAGGTTTTACCCTCCAGACCTCGAAGTTTTATCCTCCAGATCAGAGGTTTTACCCTCCAAATTAGAGGTTTTACCCTCCAGATCAGAGGTTTTACCCTCCAGATCAGAGGTTTAACCCTCGAAATCAGAGGTTTTACCCTCCAGATCAGAGGTTTTACCCACCAGATCAGAGGTTTTAACCCTCCAGACCTCGAGGTTTTACCTTCCAGATCAGAGGTTTTACCCTCCAGGTCAGAGGTTTTACCCTCCAGATCAGAGGTTTTCCCCTCCAGATCAGAGGTTTCACCCACCAGATCAGAGGTTTTACCCTCCAGATCAGAGGTTTAACCCTCCAGATCAGAGGTTTTACCCTCCAGATCAGAGGTTTCACCCTCCAGATCAGAGGCTTTACCCTCCAGACCTCGAGGTTTTACCCTCCAGATCAGAGGTTTTACCCTCCAAATCAGAGGTTTTACCCTCCAAATCAGAGGTTTTACCCTCCAGATCAGGTTTTACACTCCGGATCAGAGGTTTTACTCTCCAGATCAGAGGTTTTACCCTCCAAATCAGAGGTTTTATCCTCCAAATAAGAGGTTTTACCCTCCAGATCAGGTTTTACCCTCCAGATCAGAGGTTTTAGTCTCCAGATCAGAGGTTTTACCCTCCAGATGAGAGGTTTTACCCTCCAGACCTCGAGGTTGTTGCCCTCTTTCATCAATCCCTACTGACGACTTCATCAGAGGCCTGTCGATGCCATCGGAAAATTCCCCATAAATGTGGTAACAACCAACAATCAAGAACAACCATTTAGAAGAATAGATGACAGCTGTATTTTCCAATAAAATTTAATACGGTACTGTATTGTAACAAAATTCACAGTGTCCTGTTTTACATGGAGTTAAATCATAAACATACACATCTGTTTCAGCAAAAACATGTTTTTTCTTGCTGTGGTTTTCCCACCTGATGATTGCTTGTATTCTTGGTTCTTTCGGTAGTCACGTAAAAGGGAAATAATAAAATAATGAAAATAAAACAATACAATTCTCACGACGTTTAGACTTCAACACAAGCAATCATCATCAGGTTGGGAAAACCCACAGCAAGAGAAAAGTTTTGCTGAAATTTTTTTGCTGAATTTCTTTTTCTTACTGTGGTTTTCTCTCCTGATGACGATTGCTCGTGTTGCAGTCGAAACGTCGTGATTTATTTCATACCTACGTGACTTTACCGAAAGAACCAAAAGCTTTGTTCGTAAGTCGAGTTGTGTGTAAGTCGGAGTGTTGTAAGCAGAGGAGCCCTCCCGTGCGAGGCAGAGGTCGCAAACGGGTTTTTATTCCTTACCCGCACCCGTACCCGCCCCAGCCATTGCCTGCAGCGGGTACCCTTACCCGGTTACCTTCATGAAATCCTGTACCCGACCGACTACCCGGCACACGATCGAGCTTAAGCAGTGTCTGGCAGTCAATAATGGTCAAGAGTCCTTTTATTTTCGACTGTTTTGGGACGAATAGGCTCTAGTACAGGTCCGGGTTGGACTGAATGACCATGAAATTGTCCAATGCCGACGGCGAAAGCATTGTGCGTCGCTTGGAGAAGGTGTTGCTGACCGCGGACAAGTTGCACTCGCCTATGGAGCTGGAAGCAGGAATGCAGAGCAACGACCGTGCCACGCGAGCCATGATCGGCAGCTGAGCAGCAATCGTCGCGTGCAGAGACGTACCGCGCATTCGCCACCATGTCAAAATGCCGTCGTTCGTGTCGAGCAACTTCTTCTCCGCCTTGGCCAGCTTGATTTGGCGGTAGGCGGCCAGCTCCCGATCGACCTCATCCTCCAGACTCAACGCAGCGTCGTGGGCTTGAGCGCCCCGGTCCTCATCTTCGTCAGACTCCGACGAAGATGAGTAACGACTACAGCTCGACGCTTGGGACAGGTCGACGGCGCGTGAGGACCTAGGGCGCTTCGCCGGAAGCTCGTCCTCGTAGTCCGCGCGGTCAGCTTGTGATTTCCCAATAACAATCATCATGGCTCTCAGCTGTTTGATCGCCGCTTGTTCTTGGGCAGGGGTGACGCCGAACTTGTCCAGGCGCTTCTGCAAGCCGGGGTCCAGGAGGGCGCCGACAATGACCATGGGCTCCAAAGTCCACTTGGCGTCCTGCGTCTGATCCAGCAGCAGCATCTTGATGGCCGCAATGTCGTCCGAGTCGCTCTGCCGGACGGCAAGATGCTGCAACAAGACGTGCCTCTCGTAGACGACTGTGTGGATCGTGGGCGACTTGAACACCTCGAGCCTGAGCGCTGCAATGCGGAACGGTTCGATGAACTCCACCAGGTCCGCCAGGTTTTGCTTGTTGATGCGGCCGATCTTCTGAAGCTGTTTCCGCTCGAACAGCGTCGTCGCTACCTCGTCGTACGACTCCAGGACGCTGTTCAGACAGGTCAGCAGTGAATTCCAACTGGTGGCGTTCTCCTGCTTCAAGCTCTTGGTCAGCTTACACTGCAGCTTTGCCTGCTTGAAGAAGGCGACCAACGCCTTGCAGTCGTCGATGAGGTCGAATAGGTCCTTGGCGCAGTCGTAGTTCGGGTAGAACGGCAGAGATTGAACCCCGTTGACGGTCTCCGTGGTCTTCGACAGAACGGTGGTCAGCACGGAGGCCAGCTTGTGGTCAAGGCACGGCCCCCAGCCGTAACACGACGAGCGCACGCCGTTCTCGGCGGACATGTTAGAGGAACCATCGTCTGAAACGACGAAGCATTTCGCCGGGTCCAGGATCTGGTAGGATTCGAGACATTCAATTAGCGCCGTCTTGATCGCCACCGCCGTGTGCCGTTCCGCATAGAACGCTTTGCACTGCAGCGTCCGGGCGTGCAGCAGGAACGAGTCGTCGACGTAGTGGACGGTGACGGACATGAAGCATCGCTTCTTCAACGTGTCCGTCCACAGGTCGGTCGTGGCCGCCACGTGCAGGCCGTCATCCACGTGGGCCTGAACGATCTGGCGAATCGCAGCACGAACGCGCTCAGCTCCTTGCTCCACGTGAGTCTTGACTGTGTTCGCAGCAGGCAGCAGGTCATCCAAATCGGGAGGGCGCATCAGGCTGACGCCAATGTCGATCAGGTCGGCAACGAGTCCGCGGAAGCCGGCGTCCTCGACAACGCTGAACGGTTGAGTGTCCGTGGCGCAGAAGAACGCGAGTGACCTCTTGACTTTGGCCTTGTCTGCTAGGCGGGCAGGTGTCTTGTGCACGAAGGGACGGAGAAAACCCGCTTGACCGAATGCACTCGATGACGTTTCCGATCCGCACGTGTGCTTCTTGAGTGTTGTTGTTCCATTGCTTGTCTGGTACGCGTAGACCGCCAGACAGTCGAGACAGGCGGCGAAACTGTTGCGTTCGAAAACGATCCCATTGCCCGGCAACGGCGACGAATGCTGATGCCAATGTTTGCTGTCAGCATTCGCCGCGTCCGTCAGCCGAATGAAAGCGAACTTCTTCCAAACATCCGACGAAAACTTGCCCGAGGTTGTCTCAAAGCGGAACCTGCACAGACTGGGGTCGATACCCTCCGCCTTCTCCTTCCTGATGGCCTTCTGGAGACTGTTCTTGACCGACTCCAACGACGTCCAGTCAATTGGATCGACAGTGGGGTCGATCGGCGAAGAGGAGGAGAAAGATGAAGCCATGTTGTAGGGCGCGAGTGGAGAAAAGACTTCGGGGGAAATGAGTGACAAAAGGTTACTCACCAGTGACTCACGGGCCCTTCTCACTCATTGGTTGGGATGAGTCACGTGCGGCTACCCGTACCCGGCCGCACCAGGGTCGCAAACAGGTACCCGGGTACCCGGCCGGGTACCCGTCTCCCACCATCTCTCTCTCTCGTCTTCATCATCTCCCATCATCTCACACCATCTCTCTCGTCTTCATCATCTCCTCCCCGTCTCCCACCATCTCTCTCTCTCGTCTACGGGTAGCCGGGTATAGGGTCGGGTTCGGGTATCGGGTACCCGGTTGCGACCTCTGGTGCGAGGTAAAAAAAACCTCTGATCTGGCACTGCGGTCACGCCGCGATGGGTGGGACAGCGGTGGCGGCGTTACGCGTCGCCCTCTGATGGCGTCACCACCACGCCGCTCACTGCCGCCGCCGCTGCTGCTGCTGTCAAGAAGCCGTCGTCTCCTCTCGTTCCCTCCTCCTCCTCCGTCTCACTCTTAGTCCACGATCGGTGATTCGCTCGATCGATTTTGACTCCCAGCCGAGTTGCATTCATCTGGGGGCCATCGCTCAAACGGGCCCTCTCATCCCCATTTCTCGTCTCGTCAATCTCTCACATTCTCTTCCACGCCACTAGCCCCCCCCCACCCCCCGGGTCTTCCCATCATCTCCCATCATCTCTCTCTCGTCTTCATCATCTCTCACCATATCCCACCATCTGTCTCGTCTTCATCATCTCCTCCCCGTCTCCCACCATCTCTCTCTCGTCTTCATCATCTCCCACCATATCCCACCATCTCTATCGTCTTCATCATCTCCCACCATCTCTCTCATCATCATCTCCCACCATCTCTCTCTCGTCTTCATCTCCTCCCCGTCTCCCACCATCTCTATCTGGTCTTCATCATCTCCCACCATATCCCACCATCTCTATCGTCTTCATCATCTCCCACCATCTCT
Organism: Lampetra planeri; assembly: GCF_965212315.1. Lineage (NCBI taxonomy): Eukaryota > Metazoa > Chordata > Hyperoartia > Petromyzontiformes > Petromyzontidae > Lampetra > Lampetra planeri. The sequence continues at coordinate 4,996,954 of NC_136131.1, forward strand.
CTCATCATCATCTCCCACCATCTCTATCTCGTCTTCATCATCTCCTCCCCGTCTCCCTGTCCGACATCTCCCCCTGTTGTTGTACCACTCCAATCTCGGACCATCCCATCCCGCGTCAACCCCCCCAGCCCCCTCCCGGTGTATCAGCAGGTTGTCGTTTGTTGATCGTTGTGCTCGGGTCGTCGAAACCACGTGGAGGAAGATGTCCCGCGCGATCCAGCCTCTTTCGAAGCTGCTGGAGATCGTGGCTCGGTTAATGCAACAGGTGACGACCCCAAACTCCACGCGATTGTGTGCAACCCACGAATGTGTCACGGATTCTAGCGATTACCTTTGGATATCTGTGAAAAAGAGCTTCATAGATCATCAGATTCCTCCAGTGTAAATACGTGTTTTGATGTTTTCGCAGTGGGTGGGCGTGTGGGGGGGGGGGGTGGATATCAGCTGTGTATAATCCAAATTGAGTGAATCTGCGGGTGTTTTTCGCTCTCTCAATTCAAATTTAGACCGATGACGCATTTGAATGAAGTGGATGTGGAAGGTCAACCGTGAAGCAGTATATTGCGGTTAATAAACCCCGCAGTATTACTCTTTGGTTCTTTCGGTAAAGTCACGTATAAAGATAAAATAATAAATTATAGCATACGACGTTTCTATTGCAACACAAGCAATCATCATCAGGTATAAATGAAATAGCAACAAAAATCTAACCAGAAAACTATAGACAGACATATAAGCAGACAGATATCGCCAAGATACATAGAGAGAGCAGTCACGAAAGCTCCAAATTTAAGATCGAACCCGCAGTATTAATCGGGGCGGCCGCTGGATTCGAACCCGTGAAGCGAAACGCGTTTACAGCAGCAGCAGCAGGTCCCATGTCGCACACAGAGCCCCAGGGTGTTCAGAATCAGATCAGAAAGGGTTTTATTCGCCATGAAAGTTTGCACAAACAAGGAATTTATTATGGCAGGAAGGTGCATACATGCAACATATAGGAATCTTAAAACTTAAATAAGTGGTATACAGTCTAACTATACTAAAATTACAAAGTCTAACTAATACTCAGGGGCTAAAGTATGTAAAATTTTGAATAAGTATACAATATCAAATGTAAACTAGCCGTAATATAAAATACAAATAGGGTAACATGTAAATATGGCAAGGTGTAATTTTGTAGATAAAATGTTAAAGTAAGTGTAAACGTCATTTTAAGCCCTTGGCCTTGCTGAAGAGGCCCACAGCGGATGGGAAGAAACTGTTTTTATGACGTGAGGTTTTGGTCCTGATGGACTGCAGCCTTCTGCCGCGATGGATTAATTGTTATGTTTGGGTGTCAGCATCGGGGTGTGTTTAACTTGAGTGTGTGAAGTCAGGCTGGGTTTGTTTTGTTACAGTGATTGGGTCACAATTGGCAGGTTGGGATTACTGTAATTGCATTGGGTGCGTGAACTAGGTGTTGGTTTTATTTCATTGGGGCTTTAGAGTCAGTGGGTTTAATGTCACTGGGGTATCGGAGAGTATCTGCGAGATTTTAACTTAATCGCCTGTTTTGAGGTTCAGAAAAGTGGATTTAGTGCCCACATTCTGGCTTAGATGTGCATTATTTTTAAGATTTATATTTAGAGTTTTCTAAATATATATTTTGTATATATTTATGTGATGTCTGAAATGTGTTTGTTTAAAATTAATGAGTGGGTTGACCATTTTCATAATTTGTGTTTTATGTGAGTGGTGTTGGAAGTCAACCTTTTAATTCTATATGCATTGTTTATATTGAAAACATAGATCGTTTTTTGATCACCCAGAAATGGTATATTGAAATTTAATAATCGTTTGTGGTGGGGTAAAATGAAAGTACACCCACAATTTAGGTGGCTATTCCCTTTGGGAAAAGTAGGCCTTAGATTGCTATACACAGCAGTAGATAGGTAATGGATAATGCTGTAATATGGTACAGCATATGACATACTTCACTGCCGTGTGACTGACCTCTTACTATCTTCCATGTGTTACCTAGTGGCAAGTTGTATTAACAGAGGGCAGTCCAGGGTGCTCAAACTTCTATGCTCTCTGCGTTAACCAACCTGCACAGGCCGGCGTGGTGAAGTATTGTCAAATAGAGGCGCCCCACGGTGGCAAGATGTGAACTACCTCGCCTGGTATACAGGAGGTCGTGGATTCCACCCCTACCCTGACGCCTGTATATTTGGAGTTTGCATGTTCTCCCCGTGTTTGCATGGATTTTTCTCAACGTCCTTCGGTTTTTCTCTCCACATCTAGAATCAATGCGCATTCAGAGTATTTTGCTGCTGTAAATTTCCACGTGATAAGCCACTTCGTCGAGCTATCATTTGTGGCCAGGTCGTTTAAAAGAGCTACATAGGCAACATAGCTCAGTTTGGACGCCATTATCCAGCAACAGATTGACACAAGACCTGTGTACATGTACACACCAGCAAGCGACCAGTTGAAGGTGCGCTTTGCCTACGACAGTGGCTGTGACTGGTTGCAGCTAACCTGCCTGTTTTCTCCGCAGCTTGGATTAAGTGAGGATGCGGTGAAGCTCTGCATCAACTATGAGAAGCTTGGCGAGGGCTGTGGTCTGGACACGCTGTCCCAAGCTCTGCAAGTGCACATGGCAGCCCTGAATGTTTGTACAGAGAACGCTATGCAGAATACATAACATGCACCGTTTGTAAACACTTGTACAAAGCCAGACACCAAACACAGCTCCAACCGAGCATAACGCGCGTGTGTGGTCAAGGGGGGAGTGTGGTTAGCAACTCGCCAATGTGTATGTCAACAAAGGTGTTGTTGAAGCAAGCGGCTTCTGCATCATCTATGTGTAGCTTTTGCATTATCAAAGCAGTATCGTTCTTTATGCTGTTAAGGTTGAAGTGTAAATGCATGGAAGCTCCCAGTTTGTGGAGTGAAACGTTGGGACATAACGCTGAACAACCCGAAAACAGCGCTATGCAACACAGCTGCATAAGGCTACCTCATCGTTGTTTACCAGTACATTGTGGTACCTGGGTATAAGTCGTTAATTCGTTCCAGAAGGTAGGACTTTTACCGAAAATGACGTAGATACCAAACTAATTTTTCCCATAAGAAATAAAGGGAAAGGAAATAATTTGTTCCAGAGTATAAGAAATGATATTTTATATGGCATATTATACATTAATGGGGTTGTATAAAATAATTTAGACACTACTTATTACTAAAATGCATACATAAATTAAAATAAATGCATAAATAAATTAAAATAAATAGAAATAAAAAAAAGCGTAACATCACTTTACCTTGCTGAGAGGAGTTGAATGAATTCGAAAAAAATTCACGTTAAAATGACAAAGAACACGTGCAAATTCACAGTGAGTTCTAGCAATGGTTGTGCACTGAACGAGATCTACTGTACAGGCAGGCTGAGGAGCGGCGCTTTGTTTCAGTCGTGAACGGGGGTCTACGCGGGGTCTACGCGGTGACTCATCCCGACCCATACAAGTTCTAGCAAGCGCGTCGTATCCCAAGCCAGACGTCGTATCCCAAGACATTTTTTTATCGTCAAAACACGGCGTATACCAAATTCGACGTATTCCAAGAGCGGTCGTATACCGAGGTGTGACTAGTTGGAAATTGTTACCGTCTCGTTAACGGATTGATCAGTGCTTGAACGCAGCAACCCGAGTGAGTGCCTCTGCCTGCTGCCCCTTGTCACACTCAGGAGCTTCAGCAGAAGCTGGGAGAGGCAAACCCAGAGCCCATTGATGTTGACAGCCCAGAACCAAAACCCCGTGTGGGAAAACCTCCAGAAGCCTCGCCACCTACCGCTCGGCCCAAGACAGATGACCTTGAGCCTAAACTTGTGCAGATCCAAGCTAGAAAAGCAGAGGTACGTTCGCCCACAATTTACCTATCCCGAACTCTTTACATGAAGGACAATTTACTAATCCGGGGTGGTTTTTGAAGCTCATAATGAGTCTTAAACGGCTACGTGGTGTGTATTTTTTTACTTCACTTATCAGCTTATACAGATGTTGGCGGAGGGTCATTTAAGCATTTTTCCATTGCTCTGCTGGTTTTAAATGGCCGTCGGCTTTTACATGTGAATCGCACCCGTGTGTGTTTTATGAGCGCTATCTGTGCGCATTCCTGCTCGTGCGTTTTGTTGGTGTGCTCCTTGTAGATTGATAGAAGGATAATGGCCTTTATGGAAAGGAAACAGCTGGAGGTGAATGAAAACAACATCAGGGAGTTCTGTAACGTCATCAGCTCAAACCAAGGTCAGTTCCATCTCCTTTAGCTGTATTGTCACACTCTTAGGTTTTTTCGGTAAAGTCACGTAGGTAAAAAATAATAACAATAAAATAATAATAAATGAAAATAACTCAGTTTAACACGTAGGCTTTCGCGACCAATGTTATTCATAATCAACGTTTTTGGGTTTAGATCGCGTTATTTATAAATGTGTCGTAACCCTCCACCACCCGACATGGCCAATCAGTAAAAAATGTGTCACGTTGACAAAAGACAAATAGTTCACTGCTTTAGTCCACCGGTGTGTTGAAGCCACAACATTTACAATTTGAGTACGACGTTTCGCTGGTAATTGCATCCAGCATCATCGGGCAATTCGCCAGAATGGTGAGGCACTGCTGTTTCTCCCGTTCTTATATAGAGCAGCAGCAGGGTGACGTCATCATTAACTCATCAGGTGCAAAGATTCAAGGGGGGAGTGATTGTAATTATATACTAGATTAGTAATCAGGCTATTGTTACGATGCGAGTTGTAGATTAGTAATCATTTGGAATGTGTTTTATTGTGATTATGCTACATTAGTAATCAGTTAATGTTTGTTTCCCTTATAAGGAATTGTAATGTATCTTATTTAATAATACGCTTCCAGGCCGCACTAAGCCTGTAGCTGTCTGAGCGATTAAAGTTATTTCTGTTTCTCTCAATTTCAATCGATTCTCTAATTAGTCTTTGCCAGTAGTAACTAGTTTTACACAACACTTCCACGTTGTCAAAATCAATTGAGTGTCCCTGTTGGCATGCATGTTCTGCCACTGCCGACAGTTGTGTTTGTGATAGTTTAATATTTCTCCGGTGTTCTTTTAGTCTTACACTAACGTTGCGCCCTGTCTGTCCAATATAGCATCTGCCACATACACAATTAATCCGATATACACCTTCTGTTGATAATTTAGGCAATTCGTCTTTAGTGCACGTTACTAGTTGTTGAATTTTGTGTACTGTACCAAATCTTACTGTAATGATCTCATCCAGTGGATGAGATCATTGCTGAGGTAGAATCAGCAGTAAGACTCCTTCCACATAATGAGGCAGAGATGACTAGACACGAGGTTGCCAAAATTATTGAGAATAGTAAAGTACCTAAAGTAAATATCAGCTCGAACGAGGCAAAAGCCTTAAGAGAGCTTCGTCTAAACAAAGATATTCAAATCCTAGCAGCTGACAAGGGCCGCACTACAGTAGTGATGTCACGAGCCGATTATGATAATAAAATTAAAGATTTATTAGAGGAAAGTACCTACATTAAAATTAAACGAGATCCAACTAATACTTTGGAACGTAAGACTACTGCAATCATTGCAAATTCATTAATCCCAAAAAATGAGCAATTCCTAATTAAGCCAAGGGCTTCAAAACCACCTAGCCTGTATGGGCTACCAAAGATCCCTAAAGTCGGCATCCCTTTACGACCTATAGTCAGTACAATTGGCTCTGCCACATATAAATTAGCAAAATATGTAACTAAACAAATACAGCCTTACATCGGTAGGACATCATCATTCATAAGAAATTCAGAACATCTTGTGAATATGATCAAAGATATTAAACTTAACCCTAATGATATTTTGGTGAATTTTGATGTGGTTTCGCTATTCACTAAGGTTCCAGTGAGCGAGTCGCTTGAATTACTTGATACACTGGTAAAGAACACAGGTTTACCAAAAGATATTCCGAAACTCGCAGACCATTGTTTAAATAACACTTACTTCTTATGGAGAGGCGAATTCTTTAAACAAAGGGAGGGAGCAGCAATGGGCTCTCCTTTATCTCCTGTTATAGCAAATTTGTACATGGAAAACTTTGAAACCAGAGCACTTGCCTCGAGCACATTAAAACCATCCTTTTGGTTTAGATATGTGGATGACACTTTGGTGGTCTGGCCACATGGTAAAGATACACTTAACGATTTTCTAAATCATCTCAATGCACAAAACCCGGCCATTCAGTTCACCATGGAAATGGAGGTGAATAACACACTCCCGTTCCTGGATATTTTACTTGGGCATGGCATAAATGGTAAAATAACACACAGCGTTTACAGAAAGCAAACGCACACTGATGCCTATCTGAATGCAGATTCACATCATCACCCAGCTCAGAAATCCTCTCTTATCAAGACGCTCATACATCGGGCTAAAACAGTGTCAGATGGTGAAAGTCTAGTGAGAGAGATTAAACATGTTAAAGAAGCACTAAGACAGAATGGCTACAATAATGCTCAAATTAACAGAGCACTTAAAGCCAAATCACGATCGCAAAGCAACACTGCTGAAAGCGATCAGATTATTAAAACAATAAAAATACCATTTATCTCAGGAGTAACTGACAAATTAGCCCGTGTTTTGCAAAAGCAAAACATTACAGTAAGATTTGGTACAGTACACAAAATTCAACAACTAGTAACGTGCACTAAAGACGAATTGCCTAAATTATCAACAGAAGGTGTATATCGGATTAATTGTGTATGTGGCAGATGCTATATTGGACAGACAGGGCGCAACGTTAGTGTAAGACTAAAAGAACACCAGAGAAATATTAAACTATCACAAACACAACTGTCGGCAGTGGCAGAACATGCATGCCAACAGGGACACTCAATTGATTTTGACAACGTGGAAGTGTTGTGTAAAACTAGTTACTACTGGCAAAGACTAATTAGAGAATCGATTGAAATTGAGAGAAACAGAAATAACTTTAATCGCTCAGACAGCTACAGGCTTAGTGCGGTTTGGAAGCGTATTATTAAATAAGATACATTACAATTCCTTATAAGGGAAACAAACATTAACTGATTACTAATGTAGCATAATCACAATAAAACACATTCCAAATGATTACTAATCTACAACTCGCATCGTAACAATAGCCTGATTACTAATCTAGTATATAATTACAATCACTCCCCCCTTGAATCTTTGCACCTGATGAGTTAATGAGTTAATGATGACGTCACCCTGCTGCTGCTCTATATAAGAACGGGAGAAACAGCAGCGCCTCACCATTCTGGCGAATTGCCCGATGATGCTGGATGCAATTACCAGCGAAACGTCGTACTCAAATTGTAAATGTTGTGGCTTCAACACACCGGTGGGCTAAAGCAGTGAACTATTTGTCTTTTGTCAACGTGACACATTTTTTACTGATTGGCCGTGTCGGGTGGTGGAGGGTTACGACACATTTATAAATAACGCGATCTAAACCCAAAAACGTTGATTATGAAAATAACTCAATTAAATCACGACGTTTCGGAGGCAACACAAGTCTCCATCTTCAGGTGGGACCGTCACAGCCAAATTTACTGTATGATACATTTATTTTATTATTATTTTTTACCTACGTGACTGTACCGAAAAAACCTAAGAGTATGAATCCTTGCAGTCACGAAAGCTTCAAATCTAGAATGTATTGTCACACATAAATGTAAAATAATCCATGCCAAGTCTCACATAGTTTCTTTTTTTTATATTCTTAGGTTTTTTTCGGTAAAGTCACGTAGGTAAAACATCAAAATGAATGAAAATAAAATAAAAACAAAAATCACGACGTTCCGAAACGTCGTGATTTTTGTTTTTATTTTATTTTATTTTCATTAATTTTGATGTTTTACCTACGTGACTTTACCAGAAAAAACCTAAGAATATGATTCCTTGCAGTCACGAAAGCTTCAAATCTAGAATTTCTTTTTTTAGTTTAGGAAACCTGCTACCATGTGTACAAGGATATCATTCTCACGATGAACACATGAGAAACCCTACTTGCTCGACTCAATTTGTTATGTGCTGATTAGGAGGACGACAAGTAATAATACATTAACAGTTGTATGTTTCATAATTGCAATTTTATAAAGATGACAGGTCCATTAGCCCATGGGGTAAATATTGCTCAAGATGACCTTTCGGCTGGCAGAATGAAATGTATTTTGTTTGGGCATGTGTTACTTATTACTTTCTTTGTTAACTTCCACGGAAACCTCTTTGTCCTGCATGTTTGTGTTTCACTTGTGGTCCATCTCAGCGTGGTCCACTAACCCGTCCTCTGCTGTCTTTCCTGGCATTGGATTTCCACTGCATTTCCACCGACATGGACGAGCCTGCTCATTCTGGTGATGTAACGAATCAACATTTTGTTCCCGTTTAGAAAACAGCTGTGCCAGGACAGATGCTGTATTCACACCACGACCTGGAAGCATAAGCCACATTAAAGGTACCTTTACGGAAAGTTACATTCAAGGCACACTTATTCTGTCAGCAGCAGCAGCCACGGTCTATTCACTGCTGGATGAAAGCCTCTCCAAGCCATCACATTCCACACAGTCTTGCGATACCACAATCTATTTCACTGCTGCACAGAACTTGAAGTCTTCACTCTATCTCAACGGTAATCATCCTGCCACACTTGTTTTGTCTTAAATTTCGATTTAAAGCTTTCGTGACTACAGAGATTCATCTTGTTGGTTCTTTCGGTAAAGTCACGTAGAAGGGGAAATAATAAAATAATAAAAATAAAACATAATAAAATACAATTCTCACAATTGTGACTTTACCGAAAGAACCAAGAAGTTGTTCTGTCTTCCTCTCCTTAACTCCAATTAAGGTGGCCGACATTGCAATAAACATTGTCATACAAACCGCAGGCAAAATCCATAACCTTTAAGGCGATAACAGAGAAACTTCTTTCCCACTTGTGACATGCATAACACCACGTAAAATGTCAACATAACCACGGCTGCTGCAGGTCGTGCTCAAGCGACAACCCAAACGTGTGTTTGTGTTTTTTCCTCCGCTCCAGTGTCGCGCGTCGTGAACACGTACGGCCCCCAGACGCAGCAGGAGGTGGCGCAGTCCGGCCGAGTGAGGGGCGGCAGCGCCTCCGATGATTGTGGGAACTCGGCCGTGGAGGAGCGCCTTCAGAATCTCGAGGAGCACCTACGTCTCCGGCATGGTGCGTGCATTGGGTGTTTAGTGCCGTTCGCAACGCGTGAGGCTGTCGGGAAGATGCCGAGGTTCACAGACGAGATTCGCCTGCCAGTAAGGGGACAGTGTTGTCGTGTAGTTTTTCCCCATGTAAGTAATCTGTGGGTAATTTTTTCACATTTGACAGTTAACATTGATTGTAATGCTGATACTGCTACTTATGGAGTCAAGTACACAGAGGGTTGCTCTTGTGTAAAATGGTAATTGGCTGTGTGTGTTCGTGAAATAATTTAGTTCACTAATTGGATGACCTGATAAGATTTGGAGGAAGGACATTGTTTACTCTTTAACCCAACTGTTTAATAACCGAGTAGACAACGTTTTTTTAGAATCACAACAGAATAATATACAAAGACTTGTTTTAAATTGTACTGGTTTGCTGACTCACCCTGTGACGAGAACAACAACAACAATACCGACTAAATAAATTCTGGTGAAGAGGTATCACTTAATGTCGATTTGTGGTGTGGTGTTGGTGCAGCAGTCTGTATGTTGCCGATGGTTCTTCCTGTGTGTTTATCCAGGTGGTCCGGTGCCAGGTAGCGTGTACGCACGTCTGCAGGAGCTGGAGAATCGTATGCTCCAGCTGGAGGGCTCTTCCCCCGAGTACTTTGAATCAATAGTGAGTACCAGTTATTGTGTTCTCTCATAAACTGCAAGCTCAAGACCTCTTTTATTTCCTCGGCCTATCACCGAATGTGACTCCCGTTTGCCACAACAGAAATACGTCCACTCTTTCTGCATGGCGTCTTTAGATGCGGTGTCATTTACATGCCGAATTGTGTTGTAAAATCGGTAACTTTAATTACCTGGTTGATGCATTACGGAACACGTTTATGTTTAGTATTAAGTGAATGCATTTTTCTAATATTTTGCTCTCAAGAGATGTTTGACTATCTGTGATATTGTCCATATTTTTATAATCTAAACCTAGCTTTTATTTCTCATACATTTATTTTAAAGAATTCATTGGATACATTCATATTTGTTGTTGAAAATGTTGATTGCGTACTACGTGTCAATATTATATCACAAATTATTGTATTTAACTTAATTGAGCGATTGTTTTATCTCAGAATTCATTGAAAAAACGGAAGAAAGTTCACGATTTATCGCAAGTAAGTACTGAAAGTGATGCTAGAAGTGATGAATAAAAAAGATTTAAATGAAAGATATTATTTAAATTTAGTGTGGCGTTTATATAGCAAATGTGAGGAAGAACCTTTACGATAATATTGAGTACAAAGGAAGTCCATGGGATTTAAATTACTTATTAAATTTGATGTTGCTTTACTTTCAACTGGCCCATTGCTGTAACAAGCACTTTTTTCTTACTCAAGAAGTGTCTGCCAAAATAAATCATTTTGTACATTTATAGATGCTTTTGTTATGCATTTTGTTTTTACAACAAGGCAATGATCATTGCAGAAGTGGTGAAATGTTGCTTGTGCTATAGTGCCCCATCGCCATCGGTCATTCAATGTTTCTTTGAGACACATTTATAACCAGGAAAGTGAAAGAGGAAATGTTTAATGGCATGCATACAATGCGATCAATGTAAACCGTAGAGATTCGACTGTAATGCATACAAATTAACATTTTAAACATGATCCGTGCGTTAGTTTGAAATGTGTCCAAAACATTTACATGAACGCATTTTTAAATAAACCTTTGGAAATACTTCATTTTGATAGTCTGAGAGCTCGTTCTTTATTAGAACAGCGGCATGGATTTAAAAATCTAAGTTACATTGGTTTAAGTGAATGCTATTTTTGAATTTCAAATAACATTAAATATATTTACTATCTCTTATCAATAATATATCTATTATCCCAAAGTCTCTTATGAGTCCTAATTTACGTTTTTACGGAGAGTTCTGCCACGCATGTCATGCCAGTTGAGAATGTTTGCTGTGTGTAAGCTATGTGTAAGATTGTTTTTGTATGTTTTTGCCCTTTTTTTACCCACCCAACAGAAATATACTCTCTCCGATCTGGATGCCAAAATCAATGTGCTTAGGGCAATGCTGCTAAAGAAGAGCACCGATACATCAGCTCAGACTATGGACGTGGATTCTTCCAACCACGTCCCTTAGTGTCGCACTCCGTACGCTCACCGTTGTGCAATGTTCTTCGACTGCCGATCATTTACATTCTTTATTTGTATCCGTCGGAGCTTAATTATTGTTCGCTGTTTTTATTATTACGCTGAGCAAAAAATATATAGCGGTGTTTTAACATCACAGGCTGTAAGAGTAAAGCTTACACACGCGGGAGTGCTGTCCTGCAGTTTTGCACGCCCAAGGCTGCTTTTGTCTCTCCATTGCTAATATGCAACATGCCAGGTAATCATTTAAGGCTGAGTTGACCAAAGGGAGGCCCAGGGTACCTTCGGGGTTTTTCTTGGCAGTCATGTTAAAAGACATAATTCTTTCTGAGAAAAATATGTTTGCAGAAGACAATTTCAGGATATTTCTACACACAGGGATCTGTCAGGATGGACACTCATTGATCTATTTGGCAAGTTGGATGTGTTGTACTGGAGACCTTTGTGCCATGCCTCTGTCTCACGCTGTACACAATTAACAATCGCATAATTTCAATATGTTATTTAGCAGCAGTGGCCATGTAGCCTGACCCCAACAGAGGCCACACACCAATATCTTCATATGACCAAGAGCCAGAACCATGAGTGGCGAAATGTTAACTACCTTGCCTTGTATGGATTTTTCTCCGGGTCCTCCGGTTTTTCTCCTCTACATTCGTAAACATGCGTTTAGAGTATTTGGCTGCAATACATTTCCACGTAATAAGCCACTTCATTGGAGCTATACATTTTTGTGGTTTGAGTGGCCGTCACGTGTCCAGTTTGTTCGCGCTGGTTGGCTGGTGAAGCTTTGAATTTTCTAGGTCGGCATGAGTGCCCGGGCAGTATTCACGTCTGAATGTGCTGCCAGTGGGTGAGTGGCCCAGGCTGTTCACGCGTCTGCAGCTGTTTGTCGTTTCGTATGAAGTTATATCGACAATTTACAAATAAGGTCTTTGTGCAAGCCACACTTGGAAGTGTGTCCAGGAGGAACCCGCAGCTCATGAGCTGCGGGTTTGGCCACCCCGAGTTTCCAGCTCGTTTCTAGAGCTCCTTGGTGACAATCCGATGTTTATCGATTATCTACACAGACGCAATGCTGTTGGCTGCTCAATAGGTATCCAAAAACATCGAAATATTAAATTACTGCTCCGTTGATTTGTTATTATTGTATGTAGTTCAGGTTGATAAATCTACTTTTCACACCTTTTCCTGTAATCTGCCATGATGTTGCGCATGATGGCAGGGTTGGCTATGTATGGTGTGAAATACGTTCAACATACATGTTTGCCCATCTATTTAGACCGTTATATCAACCGCCTGTTTATGTAAGATTATATACTGTGTAAGTATGTTTAAACTATATGAAGGATAAGCTGGATTCACTTAATGTGTGCGTGCATTAAGGTGGAATGTTACCTCCAGTAGTTTTAGATTCTGGCTAACTACATGCTTTAAGTGGCATGTGTAAGAATTAATGTCTTTCATGTTGTATGTATGAGTTCACATCACTCTTGCTCGGTGCAGCAATATCTACTGCGGTAGCAACAAAAATGCTTAATCTGAATCACAAAACTGAAATTAAAATGAGGGTTAATCATTCTTACCGCTAATGTGCATATGTCAACTTTTTATCCATGAACAGTATTTTTATCTACAAACATTCCAAGTCTGGTACTTTTGAGTCGTTAACATATTCTGTACAAGTGTTTGTCTATTTTTTGCAATAAATGTGTAAAATGTTAGGTCGGTGAAAGTGTCTCTGGTGTGGACCAATCAGTTTCAAAGACAATGCATATATTATCAGAGTACGTTTTTTGTTTGCACTCTGACCACAAGTATTGTGGTTAATGCAGACATGATTCCTTGGTGTTTTAACATCTTCACACCTGTTTTGTTGCCAGAAAAAAGGGTAAAACCTATTCTCATGTGAAATCTATGTTTTGTCTATTTTGTAGTTCCTCAAGAAGTACCATAAATATTAGTATTTTAATTAAAAGTATAAAAGTATTGCTTGAACTGCAGTCAAGCGAACTTTAGCCAGGTGGCATGTTGGTGAGTGTGTGCCTGTTTCGGTCAGAAGGCTATTGGGTCCAAATTCCGGTAGGGGGACGACTCAGCCTATCATCCTTCTGGGGTCACTAAAACGAGTACCACTTTCTGGAAATCCAAATTGTCGAGCAGGCCTCGGGAATGGGGAATTTCCACCGCTGGGCTGCTCAAGGAGAGGGAACACCACCCATTTGCCCTATTGATCATTGATGCACTTTCAATGTTATTTGGGGTGTTTGTTTATGAGGAAACGGTATCCTTAAAAATCATCGCATAAATAAACTAAACTTGCATTTTCCAGATAAAGCCCTCTGAGCTATTATCTCAACCTGGCCAGAAATGATAGCTCATCGAAGTGGAGTATATATGATGCGAAAAGTGAAAATTGTGAAATAAACTCAACGTGTGTCTCTTAATGTGGAGGGCAAAATCAGAGGACCTGGAGAAAAATCCACGGGACCACCACGGGGAGAGAGAACCTGCGAACTCGGCATATACAGACAGGGATCGTCAGGGTCAGGATCGAACCCACGACCTCCTGCGTACCAGGCGAGAGAGATCACATTTCAGCCACCCCCCCCACCCGGATGCGCGTAAAGTGCTGCGGTTCATAACTGAGATGGCATGAAGATCTTAGGGCCGAATCTCCTGGCTTTACACTCCCTGCAGCAGTGGGTGATCACAACCCGCACCAGGGCATCCCACGGGCAATGTGGTCACGTGCGATGCACAAGTGGCGGCGATGACTCCGAGATGATCGGCGCTGCAGCTGCGCAGGTGGACTTCACGCGACGGATCGAACCGTGAACAGTCGCCCCTTAGAGTCACTCGTCGGCAGGATGACGACGTTTCACTCTCTCAGATGATGTTCTTGACTGGATATCAAACCTCGTTCGAGCATTGTTTCACGGGGATATTTCCACACGACAGAAGAAGACTACAAAAAAAACACGAAAGTGACTGATTATATTGTTAGCTGAAATATCCCGATGCACATTGCGTGAAAAAATATAAATTTCGATTTAAAGCTTTCGTGACTGCAGGGATTCATCTTCTTGGTTCTTTCGTTAAAGTCACGTAGAAGGGAAGTAATAAAATAATAAAAATAAAACATAATAAAATAATTCTCACTATGAGAATTATGAGAATTATTTTATTATGTTTTATTTTTATTATTTTATTACTTCCCTTCTACGTGACTTTACCGAAAGAACCAAGAAGATGAAAAAATATATATTCTGAATTGGGATCACACAGAGCACAATCGCCCCTTCTGCAAAAACTAGGCAGAACCCTCACAAAAAAAATATTCTTACATGACTCAGCGTGCCTTTCCTGGGTTAACGAGCAGAGTAACAAGAACAAGAACCTGCAATATGTAAATTCATACATCCGTACGTCCGATCGTGGCATACAGCACGTTGAGATGCTACCAGTGGGGGGTAGGGTGGGAATATCAGATTTTAATAGCGTGGATTTCTTTCCCCTTAGTTTGCTCGTTTCGACAAGTGGCTGCGGTCTTCCCACCAAAGCACTCGAGCCCCCCTCCCCCTCCCCGAGACGTACATGAGGTCACAGAGAGAATCCAGGGGCCACTTCAGTGTCTGGCCCCAGCCCTAAAGTTGTGGGAGAAAAATGCATCAAAGCGGCTTGGGCTGCTTGATCCTAACAGCCTCCGCCTCGCCGCAGCGGCGGCGGGCAGCAGCAGCAGTCAAATCTCTTGTTTGTTTAAAGCTGGATTACAGGCGAGCATTTAAAACCCATCGAGCTGTCCCTGCAGAAGTAGGCGCTGCATTTGGCATTGTTTGGACAATTAGGTTACGGCGGTCATGAATCACGAATGCGGGGGCCAGTGGGAAATCTGCGGAAGTGTTTCACTTAACATCAACAGCAGCGACGATGAGACGTCGCTATTTGGGGAGTGGATACGAGTCTCGGGGGATGATAATAATGGTTGACACACTCGACTTGCAATGTACAGGTCACCGGTTTGGTTCGATTTCCAGGCACGGCAGTTGAAAGTATGGGCGTTTTAAAAAAAAAATAGTTTTGCATAAAATTTCCACGTGATAAGCCACTTTGTTGAGCTGTCATTTGTGGGCAGGTCACCTCTGAAAATGTAGTCAATAGCTCAGCAGGCTTTACCTGGTGAGATAAAACTAGTTGTTGAGTTTTATTTTAAGTGATTTGTTTGCCTTTCCCATACTTTGCGCTCCTATCGTGTTTGTGTATCGTCTGTTTCATCATCATTATTATCATTGTGTGTTTTTTTGTTTGCATTTGACTGGAAGTAATGTGGTTATTGTAAAAAGGTTTCAGTTTTGTTGCCAGAAAAAAGGAGGAAAACCCTATTATTATTATATCGTCTGTTGTTTTAACGTTCTGAACCGCCCCGACTCGACATCTGTGAAAAGAGATTTGTAGCTCATCGGATTGTATAAATAATTATTCTACATGTGTGATGAACTTCTTTCGCACCGTACGTAGCCAACCGTGCCTCTTATTATAAAATAAATAAATACAATTCTTTTTTTATTATTTCCCTTCTACGTGACTTTACCGAAAGAACCAAGAATATGAATCCCTGCAGTCACGAAAGCTTTAAATCAAAATTTAACCGTGCCTCTGTTCACCCAAGCGGGATGTTTATATATATTAGCCAGTAAGTAGATCGACAGGTCGTTTGGGGTGGAGTCAAGTCTGGGTACTTGATCCCCCAACTGTTCAAAGGCATTTGGCTCACCGTGGAATAAGAGAGATGGGGGGAAAGAAATACAACCTCGAGAGAGTGAGAGAGCGTCTCGAAACCTCCCACTCGTGCGGGGACCTTCTGCCAGCCACATTGGCACGAGCCCAGAGCCGTTGCACGCCTGCTCCTTTACCTTTTCACGAGTGTAACTCACAGTGGATGTCCTATTGCGACGTAGGAATGTGTCACGTGTACTCCTGGCTCTGAGTCACTAATGGAGGTGGGCGCAATCCAATGCCCGTTTGATCATGGAGATGCTTAGCAAGTTAGCAGATCAATTCCATTGTTATCTTTAGTTCAAGCAAGCCTGACCCTGCTGATGAGACACTGTCGGTCGAAAATAGTCCAGAGTTTGTTTGTGTTGAACCGATCAATGTTGCTAGAATTATGGACTCTCCGTAAGGCCGTGTGGTTGATGTGATGCTTAAAACATATTTGTATTTGTTACGTGACGAGATAGATTTGTTAATGAAGCATACTGTCTGCTTATTTATTTTGTTAATGTCTTGACTTGGCAATTCCTTCCCTTTACCCACTGTTGAAGAGATAAGTTTATTTGCAAGCTGTAGGGGGCACACTTGTACTTTTACACCGAAATCCATGGCGGGATGGCGTACGATAGGAATGCAACGCGTGTCAAATAACCAGTCAATATACATTATTAAGCTGTGAAAAGTGAATCGGGAGCAGACTTGGCTCGGATGAATCATTGCCAGTGTCGTTGATTTTGTTGAACCAGGTTAGAAGGACACGAGTCTCATTCCCAAGAGCGACCAGGGGTGACCAAAATTACAACAACAACACAATAAAATACACACACACAAATAAAATGTCCATACAAAAAAGAATTTAGCTAGGTCATATCACTTCAAAGACGAACAACTACACCTGGTAAGCACTCAACGTTGACACAACGTTAACATGGAGTTGGAACCGCTGGCTCAACGTAGGAGCAACGTTTCCCGTTTGCTGGGTAATTGGCGGCCAAGGAAAAGAACCGAGAGAGGAGGACTGCCCATGGAGATGGAGTGACTAAAACGAGCTCGCGGGCAGCAGTCGCTTGGATCGTTACATTGCACCGCTGAGAGATGTGACGCCTTAGGCAGGCCTTCACTCAGCAGCGGATAGAGCATAGCTTTACGTGTAGGCTTTCGCGACCAATATTATCCATAATAGAGATTTTTGAGTTAGATCGCGTTAATATAAATGTGTCATATTCTTGGTTCTTTCGGTAAAGTCACGTAGAAGGGAAATAATAAAATAATAAATATTAAACAATAGAAATTATCACGACGTTTCGACTGCAACACAAGCAATCATCATCAGGTGTGAAATCCACAAATTTTCTTGCTGTGGAGTTCACACCTGATGATGATTGCTTGTGTTGCAGTCGAAACGTCGTGAGAATTTTTATTATTTTATATTAATATTATTTTATTATTTCCCTTCTACGTGACTTTACCGAAAGAACCAAGAATATGAATCCCTGCAGTCACGAAAGCTTTAAATCAAAATATAAATGTGTCGTTAAACCCGCCACAGATAATTCGTAAGGTTTGTCACGTAAACGAAACATGCCAATTCGTTACTAGTTCAGCACACAGCCAGAGTTTTGGAGAAATGCGATTGTGTACAGGTGGTGTGAATATGTGGTCGTTGTGTACGATGCAGTCCGCCTGATAATGCTAGTTGTAATTACTGGCGAAAAGTCGCACTACAATTGTACATGTTGTGGGTTTACTCTCCAACACACCGGTGTGCTGTACTAGTAACGAATTGGAATGTTTTGTTGACGTGACAAACCTTACTAATTAACTGTGGCGGGTTTAACGACACATTTAGATTCACGCGATCTTACCCAAAAACCTCCATTATGGATAGACCATAGCTATTGGTGATGATGAAGCGCACAATACAAGCACTGAGCCGTGCGTGTAACGTCAAGCTTGCTCCACTTTCATGGTTGATCATCAAAGCAAACCGCGAATTCAAACCGCGTGGGTTTCCTCCAGGCCCTCTGGTAAACTCCCACATGATTAGCTGGTAAACACCTTAATACTATTCTTAGGTTTTTTCGGTAAAGTCACGTAGGTAAAACATTAAAATTAATAAAAGTAAAATAAAATCAAAATAAAAATCACGACGTTTCGGAGGCAACACAAGCTTCCGTCTTCAGGTGGAACCGTCACAGCCAAGACAGCTGTATCAAGTAAATGAGAGATTGCAGGAGCTACCACTCCGTTTAATATAATAGATAGAGGACCGCATAGCTTGGGCAATTCTTGGCGCCGGTTCACCACGTGGCTGCCGTCTCTCCCACTTGTCCGTGATTCTCCCCGTGTCTCCGAGTCGTTTTTCGCTTTCTCTCGAGAGCGAGCGAATGCTGTGCGCATTTTTCATTTGCTTTGGGTCTTCCGTAAAATCACGTAGATAGGTTCAAAGAAAATAACAAAAACTACCGTGCCCATTTACAAGTTAAAATGATCATGCTATAGAGTACAAAAGAAAAGTTTTGCTGGCTGGCTGGCTGGCTTTCACGTCCAGAGGCAGGGACGGACGGTCACGTCCATAGGACTTGTAAGCTGCTAGTTATTATCAAAATTAAATCAGTAATGTGACAAATTGTTACGCATCTATTCATGTGCATATATCGTACACGATGACCACTTCTATGCACACCACCTGTACACTACCCGCAGGGTAAGTGGACACAAGCACAGTTAAGCCTACGCGTCAAACTAACCACAGTTAAGTTGGTCGGCGTGTCACGTCTGGTGGGGTCAAATGTGGGTACTTCCACGTGGCCCAATATATCTGACCAGCGTGGAGGAGTAGGACACATTTCCCAGAGATTGGGCGCTACAGAGGCCACTTTTATGCTGTTTTATGCCGCGCCGGTGGCACCGCCAATGCGTCCACATAACGGTGGGTGGGTGGGTAGTTGGGCTGGCTGGGTCGGATGGCGTAATCCGAAAAGTTACGTTTGTCCCGTCTGTCTCATTCGCCCCCCTACACAGCCACCACCACCACCACCACCCACCAACCACCATTAACCACCGACCCCCCCACCTCCCTCTACGTGAGCGATCAAGGCAAATTTGTCACGTGCAGAGAAAACACACTGAGCAAACAGCTGCCGCTGCTGCTGCCGCTGGAGGACGAGGAGGAGGAGGACGAGAGGCAGCGCGCTTCGGTGCCCTCGAGTTGCCGCAGCTTGACCACGCTTCGCTTGGACTCAATGCCAGCTCTCGTCTGAGCACTGGAGCAAGCGCATTCAGATGCAGACCCGTGGCTGTTTTCTCTCTTGGTCGTATCCCCCCACGCCTCCCCCACACCTCCCACTTTCTTGTTTGGCTACACCGAGTCGGACTTTACACGGATTAGAGAGACAGGGCGGTCAAGCCCGTACGGAAAACAAGAAGAAAAAAAGAGGGCAAACGAGGAACAATGAACACTTCGCTATCTGGGCGGCAGTAAATATTCTCTGGCAGCAAGCAGCGGGAGAATATGTTCTCAGATGGCTGTCTGGCACAGTGGGAAATCGTTTAAGTTGTTGTTGTAAAAGCTGAACAAATCACATCGGGCTGCAGGTTTGCCTTTGTAGAGATTAACGTGAGCAACTGAGACATCCGTTTAAGCTGGCAAATCCCACTTTTTCATTATCAACACATCCATTGCATGTTGTGACTGTAACATTAGAGCCTCTGGGTATTCTTGCTGATCTCGTCAAGGAGCATAAACCATCATCACGCAAACTCCGGTCATCCTCGTAGCAGCAGCTTTTGGTCAGCCATCGAACAGAGACGGCCACCGCACCGCGCGCTTTCAGATGCGCTTCCGCGGCCGTCTGGAACGCTCTTCTTCCTGATATGCACTTTTTATATCTAGGTTGAAAACAAATTTATTTGGAACTGCTTTCTGTGCTTAGGTAGTTGTCCTTTTCCTCCGCACCTCCGATTATAACTCTCTTAATTCCGATATTGCCGTCTGGAACGCTCTTCTTCCTGATATGCACTTCTCATATCTAGGTTGAAAACTAATTTATTTGAAACTGCGTTCTGTGCTTAGGTTGTTGTCCTTTCCCTCCGCACCTCCGATTATAACTCTCTTAATTCCGATATGGCCGTCTGGAACGCTCTTCTTCCTGATATGCACTTTTTATATCTAGGTTTTAAACTAATTTCTTTGGAACTGCGTTCTGTGCTTAGGTTGTTGTCCTTTCCCTCCGCACCTCCAATTATAACTCTCTTAATTCCGATATGGCCGTCTGGAACGCTCTTCTTCCTGATATGCACTTTTTATATCTAGGTTGAAAACTAATTTATTTGAAACTGCGTTCTGTGCTTAGGCTATTGTCATTTCCCTCCGCACCTCCGATTATAACTCTCTTAATTCCGATATGGCCGTCTGGAACGCTATTAATTCCGATATGAGGACGCCACTGGAGCTGAGCACTTTTAAATCTAGATTTAAAACGCATTTCTTTAGAACTGCTTTTGTGTTTAGTTTGCTGTCCTTCCTCGGCGCCTTCGATGAGCACGGTTGGCTATGTACGGTGCGAAAGAAGTTAAATTTGTTTTTTAATGTGATATCGACATGAACTATGAACTGTAAAAACTAAAAACTATTTTTATTTTACCAGGTAAGGCCTACTGAGCTATATAGCGCTTTTGCAGAAGCGACCTATAGCCACAAATGATAGCTCAGCGAATTGACTTATTATGTTGACATTTATAGCAACCAAATACTTTAAACGCGTGATGTTGATTCTAAATGTGGAGGGGAAAACCGGAGGGGGGGCAGAGAAAAACCCACGTCACCACAGAGAGAGACGTGCAAAACTCAAAATACAAATTGTATACAGCAGGCGTCAGGGTCGGGATCGAACCCACGGCCTCCTGCGTAGCAGTTGAGGTAGATGCCAAGAAAATGCAACGAAAAAAATATTTAAAAATACTTTTTTTAAACACGCTTTAATGCAATGTACCCTACTCGTAACGGTAGAACTCCACGACTGCAGGAAGTGGCCGCAAAGCTTGCCATAACGGAAGGGGCCGTGGTGATTTACAGCCAACGTGAGTTGAGCGTGGACAATTAGAGCTAAGCCAAAACATAACATATACAAATGCATGTTTATTTTTTTCTTTATAGAATATAGTATTGTCATCAGTATGACATAAGTATACCAAGTTTGCAGTGGGTAAAAATTTAGTTACAATATTTAAGGATACGACAACGACAACAACAACAGAGTGAGTTAAATGAAAGCGTGTAATAATAAAAAGATACTCATTGGAATCCCTACAGCTCAAGCTCGCACAAAGTTCAGGAGAAGCGTTCGGGGTTGGTGTTGTGAATCTCGATCCTCGCCGGCAAGCGCAGAAAGAAAGCCAAAACCGGGTACAGCGAGAGGAGCGAGCCGCAGCTAAAAACACGAAACTAAAACTAAACCCCGCGTGGAATACTTCCAAAGACAGACGCGTGTTGGGAAGAATTTGCGTAGCTCCAATGCTCACGCACAATTGGGACTTCCAAAGAAGAAGACGCAATTGAGCGTAGACTTTATTAAAACAACAAAGCATGCAGGCATTCAGGTCAATGGCGTAACATTATTGTTACGTAACATTAACCCTCATCAAGACGGAATGACACGACAATTAAACAAGGCACTGCCAGAAATGCTATTTTTTTGTTGTTGTTAATCTTTATTTGGCTTCAAATGCACAAGGTAATATAAAACACACACACACGCGCACACAAAGGCAATATCAATAACTAGTCACTGGCTGCAAGTACAGTGGATCATATGAGGTGAACACAGTAAAAATGCATACCAAGGCTCCTCGACTTAAAACACCAAATGTTAACAAGTTGTCAAGGTACACTTTTTGTGTTTTCGTAAACATGTCCACCGATAGAAACTTGCGCAATCAACAACGCCACTCCATTCAAAACACGTGTGCCCATAGGCACCCGTCTTGCACGTGTGTGTACCTTGTGCCCGGGATGTGTAATGTCAACATGCAATGGTTCTAATGAGCTGGTAGGGGTAGGGGGGAAACAATTCCATGGCTTTAATGTTCAGAAAAAAAGCTAAAATCCTTTGAAGCAATTGTAAGTTAAAACAAACACAGGTACATTTTTGTAACAAAAAAAATACAGCGCAGGAGTTTAACAGTTGTTATTGTTTTTCTTCTAGCAAAATCATGTCACACGCACACACATTGGTATACATTACCTCCATGCAAACTTCTAACCAGAGTAGGGCATACATAATACTGGTAGGAACCTCCTGGTTACACCAGCCCACAGGGGATTGTGTCCGTCGTGTAGGGTGGGGATGGAGGGGCTGGGTGGGGTGGGTAGGGTTTTGAGGGGCTGGGTGGGGAGGGTGGGGCTGGGTGGGGGGTGGGAGGGGTGGGGCTGGGTAGGGAGGGGCTGGTCACCCCGTGGTGCCCTTATAAAACTCAACGTTTAACCTACTCACGCTGGCTTGTGGCCGCCTTCACAGTCGGGCATATTTGCGGAATACACCACGCCGCCGTTGACCCTGGCCATTGACCGAGCAACCCAACGTTCCTACCAGCTCCCTCCGCAGGAATGTGTTGTAGGAGTTACAAGGATGGACCTGGGACTTGTACCATTCAGTGGACGAGGTGCGCAAAGGTATTTGAAAGAAAGACAAAAATACACTTTCTAAGGCGTAAAACACAAGGCTCGTGCACGAACACCGACAAGCAAAGTTTGTTGAAATGACTGAAAACGATCCACATTTTCTCTACGTTCTCACTCAATCCACACCGCACGACTTCAAGTGTTTCCAGTGAGAGCAGCGTGATGTGTTTGGTGATATTAAACAAAAAAATCAGTCGCGTGAAAGGCCTTCTCCCACCCCACACTCTGGAGTCGGGCAATTCTGGACCTCCAGCAGTGGGGCATGCAATCAACTACGAGTGAAAAAAAACCTTCCTTCACTTCAAATCGATCCTTAGACACGTCCTTAATTCAACTGTGAGGATTACGCTTCCGTGATTTACACCTACACATGACAGCCCAAGTGAGAAATGTGGAACACGATATTGAAATGAAACGCGAGTGAAAGACGAGCACTCAACAAACACACCGAGTGCACTAAAACCCGACGCGATTACGGAATAACAAAAAGTATTCGTATTTAGACATCGCCGAATGGCAAAGATTCGAGGACGACGGGGCAAGAATGTGGAAGCCTGACGGTACAGCAGCTCCACATTCAGCACTTGTCAAAACCCAGCACGAGCCAGATTTCCACGACTAACAGCAAGAAGCTACCTGCACAAGCAATGCAAAGTTTAAAATCAAATTTGCAAAAAAAACACGTTTTATTTGGCACGTCATAACAAATCCATGTGTATTTTTGTATATATTACTCATTAAAATTGTAAAACAAATTGTACACTTTTGCCACTCAGTAAATGTCACGCTCGGCGATGGCTCCCTTCCGAAGTGTTGCACACGAATCTGTTCTGCGGTTTGCACCGTCAATTATTCAGGATTGCAAATGTATCATTCGCCTTTCTTGGCAATCATTTACTTCGACACAACCATAAAACCGATGCTAATTGGCACTGTATCCACGTGGATAGCCTTTAAAACGTCAAGGTGAATGTTCAGCCGAGCCAGGAAATTGTAATTCCCTGTTGCAATACAGTCAATTTAATGGCCGTAGGTTCCTTCCCGTGTCACTCATCTATATCTGTCCAGTCTTTCCCGATTACCAAAAGTATTTCCCCAATAACCCCCTTCTCACCCCCAACGATCCTTGTACAACATCTTGAGATGCAGTGGCATTTAGAGATTTCCTAAATCGAGAATATTCCAATGACGATGCATAAACCTGGAGTATCTCTCACATGAGCCACTCTACGACGCTGGGAATGTAATACAATCTACCAAAGACAAAGATCCCCCGTATAGCCTAACAGACTTGGGGCAAGTCCTGTTGGCGATCACATATGAAGGCCGGCACGGCACACGAGGGGTGGGTGGCCAGCACTACGCCCGACCGCCTTGGTCTCCCCAATGGCGATGTTTTTACAAAGCGCACGAGGTATTCATTTGAGGCCGAGTCGATATAGGGCAGGCCCAGAACTGATTCAGGTAATCGTACTGGTGTTGGCCGTGAACAGGAATCGAACTCGGGTCATCAGGTTTGTTGCGCAGCACGCTAATCGCCACTCCCCACCAACCAATCGACCACCTGCACACTGACCAGCATGTTAAACTATGGTCAAAAAACACCCATGACCCACACGACATTCAGCTGTGGATTGACAAACGGTCGTAAATTATTTATTATTTTATCATTATTGTTATTAGCATGTGTCTTAAAAAAAGTACACTCGACAATGTGCAATCAATAATAACCAAATGCAAAATACTCCTGCAGGAGCCTGGCTAATCAAAAGGGTTTAACGACAAAACATTTTTATTTCAACGATTACATTGTCATCATCCACAGCTGGATGAAGGCTTCTCCCGAAGAGATCTCGCATGGTCCTGCAAGACACCATCTCGCAGAGTTCGCAGATCTTCACCCTGATGAAACACCATGACAAGGACGACTCTGGATTTGATCAAACATTTAGAAACAAACATCATCTGCGCTTTCGTTTGCATTAAAAATAAATACCGCACTGTTGTACCATGGCCCACACTAACGCAATAAAACACTTGTTTCCATCAACACAGACACTTTCAAATCAAGACACCAGCCAGCATGTGGGCCACATCCCATCACTCGTGCACGCATTTTACAAGGCAAGCCAGAACCACACCCTGGCAAACTCGTCAGCAGGCTATGCCTTCTTCACACCAATTCTATTAAACCTTTATTCGGTTCAGACATCAATCAAAAGACCCTGTCCCAAGTTCTATGCAAATCGCTCGCATTTTCCACAACGCTGTACACACTTTGTAACGCTCTCCACTTAGCAGCAAAGTCACGATAGATGTTAAAGATCTAAAGCACCACATCTCTTCACGTATAGTTTTGGCTTATATTACTTTTTTGTATGTATTAATGTTAACTGTTTTTTTTATACGGTTATATAAACAGACCGCAGATGAATTTGGATTTAAAGCTTTCGTGACCGCAGGGATTCATATTCTTGGTTCTTTCGGTAAAGTCACGTAGAAGGGAAATAATAAAAGTAAAACAATACAATTCTCACGACGTTTCGATTGCAACACAAGCAATCTTCATCAGGTGTGAAAACCACGGCAAGAACATGTTCTTGATAATTGTTTTATTTTTATTTCCCTTCTATGTGACTTTACCGAAAGACCGCAGATGCTTGACATCACGACACTTCTACAGGCTGTTCAATGATTAAATGTTCGTAGTACCCAGGTGTGCCGATACTTTAACGCTGCCGTGATTGTGGTATCGCAAAAAGTACAGCGGCACTCTCGTTCAGGATGTATTTATGTTTAGTGACTTGCTTACCTTTCCCATACTTTGCACTCTTACCGGTTTTTGCATTGTTGTTGTAAATTTTCTGAGCCGGCCCTACTGGACATTGTGCAAAAGAGCTTCACAACTCATCGGATTCCTCCAGTCTGATGGAATATTCTGATATTGTGTGCAGTGCGTCGTTACTCTTGAGTTTGCTCTTGCCATAACCCAGGTGTCAACCGTGGAGTCACCCACGTGTGTCCCTTGCAAAGCAACACTCTCCAACTATTTCCTGACTCCCACGTCTCGCTCTGTGTGCACATATCTTTCATCCGGCCCTCCACTGTGCCCCTCAATCAGCCCAAATGTCCGGCCACCAGACCTCTGCCCCTACCAACCTTCACCTACCCTCATCCATGCCCAGCCATAGCATCGATCTTTCTCATCACTCTACGCACGTGCCCCGTACCACGCTGCCTCTCATTCACATTGCACCTATCCACCACACTCCACCGTCGTCCCTGCTTCACTACCCCTGCAACATCCGCTGCTGTCCCAGCCCCTGTCCCTCCATCACCTCCCTCACTAACAGCCGGCTCCACCACCTCACCTGTTGCTCCCCTGTGTGTGCGGTTGTCGGTTTGTGTTGCGAAGCGCCCTGGAAAAGGGACGTCAAATGAATTCTAAACAGAATAGATTTTAGTATTCCTGGCCAAAAAAAATACCTTGACTCGTAACACCAGGGCCATTGTCACCTTTTTGTGCACAGTAAGTGCCGAGTGGGGAACTCAATTACCAACCACTTCTTGTGAGATCAGGCGAGCAATTGAAACACGATTTTAATAAAAACTCAGTTCTTAACCAGGTGGTGGGGGGGAGGGCAGTGGTTAACGCACCGACTCCAGTATTTTGGCGTGACCACTCTGACACCGATCGTGCTCTCCTGTCACGAGTGCTGATTCTCACGCCTTCGACACCGTGGTTCTCAAACTTTTTTTGGTTACTGTACCATACCCTTGTTGAATGTTGTTTCAACCGAGGAGCACCCACCACCCCACCCCCCCGTGACTCAACATGGTCTTGAGCAATAATTGTATGAATAATAAGCATCAATATTGTATTCTAGATTTGAAGCTTTCGTGACTGCAAGGATTCATACTCTTAGGTTTTTTTTCGGTAAAGTCACGTAGGCAAAAATAAATAATCAAAAAATATATAATAAAAATAATAGAATAATAGAAATAAAATAATAAATCAACAACTTATTTTATTAATATTATTTCTATAATTTTTTAAATATATTTTTACCAACGTGACTTTACCGAAAAAAACCTAAGAGTATCACTATTGTAACCTAGTCGTCTATAATGAGTAACTGCAAGCGAATAAAAGCGAATAAAAGCGAATTCAACGAGACTCTGCATGTACGACGTAGCTTGTTCACGCTTGCTGATTACTCTTGGACACCGCATTGTTTACGATCAATGAGCTGTACTAGTGACCAATTGGCCACATTCTGTTGACGTGACAACCCTTACCTAGTTGGCTGTGTCGGGTGGTGGCGGGTTTAACGACACATTTATAGACTTACGCGATTTAACCCAAAAACCTCTATTATGGATATTGGTCGCGAAAGCCTACTCCTACTGCGTGTTCAACTGTCTTTCATATCGTTCCAGGGTACCATCTGGATTTACATTTTATCATAGTTATTTTACATTGGCAGTCATACAAAATTGCTCACCAACGACTCTCACGACACAATTTCACGAATTTATAAGCCAACTCGCGTAACCCCGCGGGACATTGCCACGTGCCCCCCCCCCTCTCGGGTGACAACCACCGCTCTACGCGCACGACATTTGGAGCACATCACCAAATCGCCCGGCATGCGCCGGATCTCGTCAGCTCTGAGAAAGCCAAGCGGTGCTCGTCGAGCGGCGTGCATGGCCGACAAAGCATGTTCGCAGCAGCAGCATCGCAGGACATTCCCATTGTTGTACCGTCCTTTATATGATCCCGCGTATAGGAGCCCTGCCTTAACCAACCTGCACCGACACAGCGTTGGACGTATGGTCGAATAACCCCCGTGGCCCACGCGGCTCGGGGAGGTCCCCATACAAAACGGCTGCACGTGTACACACTTGTTGCGCCCACCACCTCTCCCTTGTATGTAATTTAAACAGCCTCGTAACATTGTACCACCATCTCCGTCCAGCCAAATAACGAGGCTTTGCGCTTAACAATTCACCAATTAACAAAGCGTTCTTCAACTACCCACTGCACTCCGTGCCAGTGTGCAAGAAAGCACTATTTTCAATTCATGCACGCGACTCGATTGGTGGAAATCTGAAGCATTACAGAGTCGACGCACACCACACGGGTTTCGTTTGTAGCGCGCGTGCTGTTGTTGTTGGGACCGTCTTGACGTTATTGCTCCACGTGGCTGGGAGCTTCCGGAATTGCTCCCCAAGCCACATGGAGAGGAACATCCGAGCACTGCGTCGAAACAGCACGCACAGCGGGGTACAACGAAGTGAAAACAAGCGGCAGGGGGCTGCAAAGCACAACCGAGATACTAACAACAAAAATGTGCGCGGCAGTGAGCGAAACGAATTGTCACCCCAAACCAGAGGTCGCAACCGGGTACCCGATACCCGTACCCTACCCGATACCCGGCTACCCGTACCCGGCCGGGTACGGGTACCCATTTGCGACCCTGGTGCGGCCGGGTACGGGTAGGCCGTGAGTCACTGGTGAGTAACCGTTTGTCACTCATTTCCCAACGTCTTGTCTCTTCTCACAATTCAAGTTCCTAGAATCAACCCACCCGTGCCTGCAACATGGCTTCATCCCAGAGGTCGCAATCAGGTACCCGATACCTGTACCCTACCCGTACCCGGCCGGATACGGGTAGGGTACGGGTACGGCCAGGTACGGGTACCCGTTTGCGACCCTGGTGCGGCCGGGTACGGGTAAGGAATCAAAATCCGTTTGCGACCTCTGCCCCGAACCCACGGCAATTCATCGAGTGATGGAAAAGGCCAATAAGTAACGTCTCCTGGTAAAGTAGCACCAGCGCAACCACTCCCTCTGCACCGCAATTGCGGGGCTCACGCCATCACTAGCCAACCTGGTCCTCTTCCCGTGGCCAATTACACATCAGCCACCTCCTAACTTGGGAGGTCAGCATTTCTTCGTCACTACTTTATTGATTTGTAAACTTAATGCGGTAATTATACGCTGTGTAACATTTGTTTTTGTTCTTGGGTAGTGTTATTTCCTAATTGCGTATGCCTCAAAAGTGCAGAACATGGCTATTATTCCCCACAAACTTTGCTTGTGACCAGGACAGTGATATTTTGAAATTTACCTATTTTCAATGAGAAAACGGGCGAATTTGTGTCTTTCGTTCACGTAAAGTCCTGGTCACAAAAGCAAAGTTAGTGGGGAATAATAACATTTTATATACTTTTTAGGCATACGTAATAAAAAATAAGAATTAGTACCCAGGAACAAAACTGTGTTACATCGTGTTATATGTGACGTACACTCACAATCTAACTATACTTGACGTGACTCAAAGCAAAATCGTCTACCAACTAATGAAATGTATTACGGTACACTCTATACTCATATCCCATTATTCAAATACGGTATAAACAGTTCAACAGATTACATGACGAACTTATTTGATCGGATCACTTCTCTTTCCAAGATGGAGTTCACCATCACCACCAACTCCTCATTAAATACACTTCGCCGGGCCCGTCATATTGCACACGTTCGTGCCATTGCTGGCGACTGTAAACAGACACTAATATTACGTACGAGATAATACACACGGTGCACACACACGGGGTCACAAGCTATTCCCGCTTAAAAGAAAGGGGGAAGAAAACATTTGCTAAACGGTTACACAAAATGGCCACGCAATTTATAAAAATAGCTTTGCTCATTTTCACTTTCAAGGTTAATCCATTTGTCAGTATTACAACCCATACTTAAAAAAAAATTACGTTTGAAACTAGTTACTTGGGTCATTCAAAAGGACGATGAGGCTATGATTTCAATGCAGTTTGACAAGACTTTTGTTTCGGTTTTAAATTAACACAAGCCAATGTCATAGCCATGGACTTTTTTCGTGAATATATCGCCCTTTTTATATTATGATAGAATACATAACCGTGTTATCATTCCCATGGTGGGTGTTCTCCAAGATACTGAGTCATGCATTGGAAATGTGGAATTTCCCGCGGGCCCAAAGGACAGGAATGAGCACCATCGTTTGTACGAGCAGGGCAACACTGGTGACAACTTTTTTTAACAAGATCAGCTCTATTTCATCTTGTCAAATGTAATTATTTCTATTTATTATATTCGTCTTGCTTCAAAACGGCTGCTCTCTACTCGTTTTACTATTTTATTAGTTTTAAATAAAAGTTTATTGCAATTGTTTGCTTTTTACCCACAGTAACAATCCAATTGCGGTATCGGCATTGTTACGAGACGATATTGCCATGTTTAATTCATAGAATGGCCCTGAAAAATGTTCAAGAACTACTTCTTATCCGCACGAGAGGCACACCTTTTAAATGATTTGCAACGAGTGCTCATCGCATGCCAAGTAAAATGAAATGTCCGACTCTAAGGAGAGGGAATTCATCCAATTTAAACGAACGCTCAAATGTAATGTCACGGGGGTTTTTTTGGCATGCTGTCATTCGTGACCGGCTGAGATAATCAATCGGCCACACTTCGGATCATAATCGTCGGTCAGGTTTGAACGCAAAATCTCAACGATGCACCAAAAAAATGTAACTGCAACACAAATGCTCACAATGGCTGCATATATATATCTCAATATAATCCAATCAGGTGATTCCTAAACAAAGCTGACTTAGCAGTGAAAATAAATTCTCAACATTACTTCGATAGTTGAAAAAAAAACACTTCTTTTTTTTAAAACTGCATTGCATAAAAATGTTTATACTACACGTGAATGAATATACCAATGTCAAAATGGCTATTTACACACGCAAAACACTGCACATCCATACATGAATCACAAAATCAATAATGTAAGCATAATTTCCTACCAAATTCAAAGTAGTTATTTATGCCATTAAGTTTCACGTGTTGACCTCAATTGGTTTCAGGTGAAAAAGTTCTACTGCAACCTCAGCCTTACTTGACATTAGTTTACTAAACCTACTGGTGTGTTGGTCCTTACCAAAATTTACAAGGGCATAATGCAATGGATTAATTTCCTTTTCCTGAAATGTCTTTAAAGGGCTTCAAAATGTTGGGAAATGCACAACTCAGCACCATTTTCAACACTTACGAACATAGCAACTACATTGAATGAACGCGTAAAAATATTGACCCGTGTGCTGCAGGCAAAAGAAATACAACCGTACTTACAGCTCACTAATAAAACAGATTCTCATACAGGGAAAGTCTCCCGTGGGAAAACAAGTGAGCAACCGCACCCTCCAACATGTGCAGTGCACAGCTCTTGTGAATGAACAGCACATGGCACAAAATGCACAGCATATCGCCATTAATAGAACCCGCATGCCTATACAATGGGTTATGATCAGTGAGAGGAGTGGGGGGGGGGAGCCCTCCTAATACAGCACATGCCAAACACTTAGTTTTTCTGGCAGGCACACAAATCAACGCGATTGTTTCGCCCCCCACCCCCATGTCAAAAACACACACTCAACGTAATATAGCATCCCAGCATGCCCAGTAATCGGGGAAGGAACATCCTTTCTTGAAGTCCTTCAAAGTTGCTCAGTCTTGGTTCCACCTGTTCTCTTGACCAATGCCCCTCCAGTGCGGGTAGTGGTTGTTGTAGCACTGTCAACACAAATTCAAATCCAACGCGTCGTGTAAATGACGAGAAAACCCATCGCCAACAACCGTGAAACAATCATACGGCCACGCGTTCAGCTCTGCCGAGCAAGTGGCTTGGGCAAGGCCTAGAGCATTGGACATGCAATGTGGAGGTCATGCATGGCATGATGCGAGTCGTGCCTTCCTGCTGTTTGTGAGCAGCACACCTTGTGTGTGTTGTTACATCTGTCAATGCAAATGTGTAACAAGCAACTGAAGATCAGTGATTATTTGTGGGGAGAGAAACAGGTTATACAAATATGTCAGGTCTTGCACAAAAAACTATACACTTCTGTTCATGTTCGACATATGCAGCTTATATTCTCTTGACAATACACTGGGTTGAGGGGGGCTTTGGTTGCGTATAGCTACAAGGTAAGAGACATTTGTTATTTACGTCTCCCAGCGAGGGGTAGGAGAGAGCAGCAGCGGCACTCGGGATGGGTGCCGACAGATTGGTTGATTTATACTTCTTAAAAGTAGATTCTAAATTACAATTCTTCGAATGATTGTCTTAACAGCAAGATATTCTGTCATCAAATGTGGACCTATCACGGTCGATTGACAGAGACACAGTGCCTGCCATTACGCAAGATTTTTTTTCAAAATTGTAGGCCATTTACACGCAATCAGTGTATTACAAAACAAGTAAAACAATGGTTTACTATTGTAGATAGACGTCCAATTTACAAACAACGTACTCTGCAACTTCCTTGCAGAAATTACTGTCATTGATTTGAATCACTGCCAGACATCAGAGCCGGTCACAGTGACAACCAGTTCTCACGTGATACCACCCCGCCAGCTGGTATCTTAGAAGATCAATGCACTCGGGAGTGAGCTATACTACTCCTGTGAACAATATTTATGAAAATGCAATACGGCTTGCCTTTTTGATTGCAGTCCAGTCTTCCAGTATATCCACCTCCTTCAGCATGTAGACAATGTACGGGCGTGCAAAGTGATTAAGGGGAAACAAAAACATTTGCTGTGGCGCTGGCCTTGAGAAAATAATCTTGTAACGACTCTGTGCTCGGACCGACTACCATTATCAGTCATGTATATTATGACATGCCTTCGAATAGGATTACAACTCAATAAAACCTAACAACCCTCACGACGAGATACTACTTAATTGTACATGAAACCCACGCTCGTCGACCGCAGTGGCTTTATATAAGAAAATAAAATGTTGACGTTTCAGGCAATGTACCTGCTTCGTTGCACATGAACCGAGGCCAAATAGATAGAGTTAATAATGACTAGAGACTGCTCTTAACTCCATGGGGCCTGATTAGTATGACATTTTTGTTAATTTTCTATGACCAGTTTTTAAATGGGCATATATTTAGACTAATTGTAGTTATGCAAAACAAATGGTTATGAATTATTGTAATACGTGACCTCTACTTTCAGTTGCATTTAGAAACTATGAATGTAAATTGTAAGACTGGTAGCACAATAGTGAATTGCTGGCTAACACTGGTCCATTGTCTTTAAATAAAATTCATTAAAATGCATTTTTCACCTTGAAACTGAAAGTAGTGGCATTTTACTTTGCATTGAAATGATTAAATCTGTTAAGTAAATCTAGTCAACTATGATGGCCGTTAATTTTTGCCGCAATTTAGTCTACATATTCTGAATTTTAGCTTCAGTTCTAATTTAGCATAGCGTTCACAAACTGACTAATCTGCCTATTCGTTGATTATATTATTTCAATTAAACTTTGGCCTTTTTATCGAATGGTGCCAATATTAACTTCAACCCTTAAGTGGCCATTTGGAAAGAGCTTCAACAATTTTTATTTCTCACATGCACTTTTGAAAATAATGTCATGATTGCATTATGGGTTTATTCAGCAAAGTGTTAAGTCTACCAGACAGTGCTGTGCTGTGGATCAAAGGCCCTACTTGCAACTAGAATGTTTCAAATTGAAAACCTTGTCAGGGACTGATCATCCATTTTAGGTGAATGAAAGTTAACAGTACTTTTTTATGGAGACTGGCCTCCACTAAAGTAAAGTGGAATTCTCAACACTGGCTCAAGCCTATAAAACAAATGTAGTTCTGTCCCATTATTAGTTTGACCATGGGGACAAATTAGTTGAGTTTTAATAACGTTATAAAAAATATATATTCTACTCCTGATTAACTTCAAACAATAAGTTAATTCATGTTAGTTAACTGTTACCTATAAAGGCAGGGTAATGGCAAGGTTGCATTCCTGCAATCTCCTGCTCAGACTACTACTAGCAAAAGTTCCTACACTAGAGCTCCTCTAAGAGGATAAGAGGCCTACTCTTCCATGGTAGCGCGACATCACTTTACTCCACAATCTTTCGACTAACCGGTGTTCCCATTTCCACCATTGGATGCAGAGGCAACTAAGCTTCTAATCCAAGTTTAGACAACCCTGGACAGACTATGCATATTCCTCAAACAGAGCAACGGTGACTAGTACATGTAACAAAATACTCAACACATTCATGAATAATACTGTGGCCTTACAAGGCAAAGTATAATAGGTGACGTTTTAGGCACTGACCCTTCTTCATAGTACATCAGAGTTGCAGCCTGTACTTTACACCATGGGGACTGATAATATATATTTTTTAATCAACAGTTTTTATATGGGAATATGAAGTTACATATTAGCAGCAAACCTTTCCAAAATCAAAACATATTACTAAATAAACAAATTTTGCACAAAAGTACGTTCGTTAAATGTTGCTGGTAAGTCGTGCATGTGATAAACATGATGCAAACTTTCAACACAAAGGATATTTGCGACAGTCACGGGCTTCTTTCGTTTCGCAGCACCAAAGACATCGGACTTTCGTTTGTTCCACTTGGAGGGCGCGTCGTCACCCCATTGTTCTGCAAACAAAATTAAAATGCGAGGTGAGGTCGTATGTTCTATTACAAAGAGTACATAATCTTCTTGTCGTGCTAATACCACCCCTTGAATATGGACGTGGTAATCACACCTTCATCTATAATTGAATCAGCTGTGATGATGGCTGTATTTTCCCATCAAACAATATATTACTTGATTACATATGGTCCATGATATTTACGTTTAATCACCCATACGGTAGGGTAAAGGCAAGGTTGCAGACATACAATCCCTTGCTCACAAGAATACTCACGAAAGTGCCTCCACTAGAGAGCTCCTCTGAGAGAGTAAGTAGAGATACGTCACTTTACCACACCACACGTAGCCTGCCAATCGATTAACTGGTGTACCCATTTATACTGTTGGATGGATGGAGGTAAACAGAGGGGTGGGGGTTGATCTCATACACTTTTATGAATGGGACCACATCGATGTAAAGTAATGTTTGTGAATTCATGTTAAAGATTTGCAAACCAGATGTGATGTCTGCATTGCATCGATCCTCCTCCAGACGGCGGATTCTTTCTTCAAGATCCCCGCGCAGAGCTTCAAACACAAGTACCTTTTCATTCTGCCAGGAGAGGTTACCGAAAATTAAATATTCGTCTCAATGTGTTCTACAGCGAGCCAAACAACCACGTGACTAAATAAAATAACTTTTGTTTTCTAACAACTAAAGGGTTTTGGACATTTCCGTGACAAACTAAATGGTGATGCCAAAGTAATATTTAATACCTCCACTTTTAATTCAGTGTATGCTATTTTGAAAAGCTTCTGCTGGATGTGTTCTTTTACTTCTAAAACCAGCTCTCAATCCTTCGGTTGCCTTGACAAACAATGAGAAAATAGACCCAAGGACCCCCCCACCCACCCCCCCGAGAGGTTTTAAACAAGCAGATCAGCTTAAAACACACAACACAGCACTGCTGTTACTCAGAGACGCACACACCTGCAGGTTTTGCATGGCTGCCTGCTTCTCACACTCATGCTTGTTTTTTACACCAATGAGGCACAATTCTCTGTAGACGCCTGTGTGAAAAAAGAAAAGAAAAACACTTCAGTGGGTGAAGCATCTTGTACAAATATCTGGTTGAAAAATGTGACTGTAAGAGGTTGGTTTGGCTCAGGCATTACAAGACAAATTAAACAACGAGTATGGACAGCCCAAGCTGTAGCTGGGGGCAAGCGAGTGGGAGCCTTTTCCCATAAACACACATTATTGATTCTAGATTTGAAGCTTTAGTGACTGCAAGGATTCATACTCTTAGTTCTTTCGGTAAAGTCACGTAGGTAAAAAATGAAATTAAAATTTATAAAAATAAAATAATAAAATCACGACGTTTCGGAGGCAACACAAGTCTCCGTCATCAGGTGGGACCGTCACAGCCAGATTTGCTGCATCAGGTGTTGGATGGATGGAGGCACCTGATGACGGAGACTTGTGTTGCCTCCGAAACGTCGTGATTTTATTATTTTATTTTTATTAATTTTAATTTCATTTTTTACCTACGTGACTTTACCGAAAGAACTAAGAGTATACACATTATTGACACGGTGATTGCAATTGACTACAGTACACAAGAAGAAAACATTAACTGTAATAAAACAACCAAGTTTAAAATGTAAAGTTTAAGGCAATACATTGTTTTGATAAACATTGCCTATCAGGTCTGTGGTCTGTTTGTTACTACATTCAGCAATGGTAATATAAAAATAATTGAGCATGTACGACATTATACGCAACGTCAGTTGTCTACACACGTGAGAAAGCAATTTCAGGGCATGGCATTTACCTTAATGCAGCATTTATGTTTATACTGCATACCGTATACACTTATGAACTACCCATTACAATCATGATCAATCAGTGTTAAATATTCCATAAGAAAGTTCGTTGGCTATTCACCACGTGGTCACTCACTGCCACCTGAATCAATACGCAACCTATACAGCCGCTCACAAACGTAATTGCTATGCGTAAAGGTGTCTATTATTTTCTTCCGTAGAGGCAACAATGTATATTCAGCTAACATGGTTTGTTCATGTTACTTTTAGGTGCAAGTTCAATATTTCTAGGTAGACAATGTCCAAGATGCTGGTGGTGATGAAGATGCGGACGGCGATGAAGATGCTGATTGTGATGAAGATGTTGATTGTGATGAAGATGCTGATGAAGATGATTTCATGATGATTGTGATGAAGATGCGGACGGTGATGAAGATGCTGATTGTGATGAAGATGCTGATGATGAAGATGATTTCATGATGATTGTGATGAAGATGCGGACAGTGATGAAGATGCTGATTGTGATGAAGATGCTGATGTTGAAGATGATTTCATGATGATGAATACCTGCCACCTCTGTACGGATCTCCATGTTTCGTCTCAGGGCATTGAGGGGCTCCATGTACTCTGGCCCCCTCTCTGCCGTCACCTCTTCCAGTTTGCTGTCCACCTGGTTGAGGCGCTCACGGTAAAGCCTACAACAAGTCCAAGATACGTTAATATTAGACAAAACCTAAATGGTGTGGGCCCCCAAGTTCCAAACTTCAGTATTTTATAGCTCTCCGACATGTTAACGGGTTGAACCGCAGTGTTATTTGTGTGTCGCTTAATGTGGCTGGCAGCTTCTTCAGGACTGAATTGAGCAGCTCACTTTCTCCCATGATTATTTCGCTCATATCTGCTGGTGGCCAGTCATGGAAATTCTACATTCCTGTGGCAGATGCCAGTCAATAATGGGAGCACGTGACAAAATTCTCCAATGGTTATTATACTTTGCCAATGATGATTGAACCCCTCCAATAAAATGGTTCATACAAACGAGGATAGTTTCAAATGATAACCCTCGAACAGATGGTGGCAAATACCAAAGCCTGTATTTTTCAAAAATATGTATATGTAATGTTGTAGAGAAAACAAAACGGCCTTGTTGCATCACTATAAATTAAGCATTCTCAATGTCAGTGAGCGTAACTTTAGAGTGCACACAAAAATAAAATTAGACCTGTAGTGCACGAGATTATACGAGTCATTCATGAGTATGAGACTACACATACTGGTCTCTGATGTCCATAAATTGTTGCTCCAAATCAGACATCTCGTCCAGACACTCCATCCTTCTCCTTTCACAATCAGTCTCATCAAGCTCTGCACACGGCACACACAAGAATGAACATTAATACATGGAAACGTTAAATATTCGATTTGTTTTCAAAGGAACGTGTTTTACTTAAACAATAAAGTACTAGCTTTTTTGCCCGTCCAAGGACGAGTGTATATTGCAGTAAATCTGAAATGGTCAATTGAAAATGTTTGACTTAAAACTTTCGTGACTGCAGGAATTCATATGCTTGGTTCTTTTGGTAACGTTTGCATCATGTTTAAAAATTGTTCAGCTCATGATTATTAATGAGGGGGGGGGGGTTGCCTCATGTGGAGTGACGTCACCTTCGAATTGTTATTGTGGAGGGGTGCGGCATGTGAAGTGACGTCAGCCCCTCATGGTTATTGTGGAGGGGTGCAGCATGTAGAGTGCGCGACCTTCTTGTGCGTTAGTGTAAATTTCCACGCAGACATGAATATTAATGAAGGGAGAGGGCTCTTTTGCAGTGACGTCACGCACGGATGTAGCACTGTGCTACGTATATATTTATTTTTTACAGTCACTTTCCGTAAAGAAACATCATATTTGAAGCGACTTTGCGTATTTTTTTAAATTCAGCTCGACCTTACTGTGTTGGTTTAAAAATCCACCCACTCATGAATATTAATGAGGGGGGTGGGCCTCATGTGGAGTGACGTCACGCGGGGGGGTGGGCCTCATGTGGAGTGACGTCACGCGCGGGATGGACAGTCATTTCTGGGTGATTATAGTAGGTAATGTTCAGCATTTCGAAAAAAAGTCAACTGCGGACCTATTATATTATTATAAACAATGGCATTTTACTCAAAAGCTAAATTTGGTAGCCTGCACATATTTTGTACGTAACCGTCTGTCCGTCCCTCATTGTTCCAGCTATCTAAACGCTTTTGGAACAGTCTGATATGATTTGATAGTGTTATAGTGTATTCCGCAAATTTTACGCTGTGGGATGTGGAGGCAACGTTATTACACAAATCCGCGCGGTGACATCACCACCACCGTGTAGGTATAACGTTGGCCTTACCCCCAATGGACGTGTGAAAAAGAGCTTTATAGATCATCGGATTTCTGCAGTAAAAATAAATATTCTGATGCACACTTGGCTGTGTCAGGCAATCAGGAATCCAAGCAGGCACCCAGCCAGGAAAATGTTTTTTTTCTCATTTCGAATAGCATGCGCCACTGCCTTGTGTATCTGCATTTGGCGTTATCTGCCTGTGTGTCTGCCCTGGAATTCATTAGTGTTGTCCCGACTCGCCCGGGACTCGTTTGGTGAAGGTCTCTCCATCTCCTCTCACCCTTTATTGTCAATACACTAACGGAGGCCCACTCTCCCACACGCCGTGTCGATCATGGGAGATATTTCACCAGACTCCGCCACGCTGGTCCGTGCGGATTAGTGAAAGAGGGGAACATAGAAGTACAATATAACAATTATTTGGATGCACTGCCCTCTGATGACCACCACGCTGCCCAGTGGCCTGTAACACCTTCCTATGCATTGTGATCACGAATAAAAGCACCACCCAGGGTTTCACCCTATTCAGTTTTCGAAGTCTAACGGGATCGGGCCCATTCCTGGTTGTTTTGGTCAACACGTGTACAGTATACAGTACATTATGGCTTTACTGTAACCTCTCCCTATCGCATGTTGTTGTTATTACCCTGCAACACTTACACAGGGCATTGTGGTGTAATTGCGGGATGTGCATAGACCGCGTGTCCAAGAGTACCTCCACCGCGGAGATGGAGCGATGGATTCAGCTCGCTTACAGTCGGTCGATTTTTTTTTTTTACATCGCGGAACCGCGAGGGATTGGTAAAAGTGCGTGCGGAAGGGCACTGGGTTATCGTCATGTATGTATATAGAACTTGTTTCGCACACCACGCGATAAACGCGTACGAATTCCACCACACCCCGAAGCGAGCATAGGCCGAAGCCTCGACCTCGCCTGGCCACGTTACCCGAGGAGGCGTCATCGTCCTCGGTAGCGGAGAGGCTGCTGCCGGCGTCCGAGCTCTCGTCTCGCTCCAGCGCGAAGCGGCTCATGTATCCCACGGCGCGCTCTTCCCTCTTGCTGCCCACCGTCTTCGAGAGGCTCGGCATGGCTGTAAAATTTTTAATCTATTTAAAAATTAACAATGAACAGCTTTAAATTTTAAAGACGCCGCGTACCTCGCCTGGCTCTATACCCAGCGCGAGAGTGGGGCGGGGGAAGGGGGGCGTGGAGAGCTCCACCAATCACGAGCCGAGCTGAGCGACCACGTGATCGCGCGCAGGCGACCAGAGTGCCATCAGGTCGTAATCGTTGACTCACAGGGCGCGCAGTGACGTAATCACGCATTCCGGGGTTCACCGAGCGTGATGACGTCAATCCGCGAAGCGACTGTGTTGACGTCATGACGTTAGCAGAAGCCGAGGCTTCGGCCAATCACAATCGAGGAAAGCGGAGCGCGAGCCCTATATAGGGCGGGGTTAAATAAGCGCGGGAGAATTCCACCCCCCCTGGTTATTCTGACCAATCAGAAGTCCCCCAATACCAGAGTGCAGTGCAAAAAGTAAATACTTGTACCGTATTCTCCTTATAAGACGCAACACAGGGACTCCTTTACTTACGAACATTCGACTTACGAACTTTTTAGAGATATTAACAAACCTTTCCGTATGTCCAGTTGGCCGTTAAGACCGAGATTCGTAAGTTCAACCACCGCGAAATAAATGACGGTGATGGCATCTACATCTGCAGAACATGAAGAACCAGTGGCATCTACATCTGCAAAAGAGTATTCAACTCTTAAAGCCAGTCCCCGTGGTTAGTGTACATGCTGAACAACATGAAATCAACAGGAGTAAATTTGCACTTACGAACAAATCGACTTACGAACAGACCCCTGGAACATCTAACGCGTTCGTAAGTAGAGGAGTCTTATGTATTCTTTGGTTCTTTCGGTAAAGTCACGTAGAAAAAAGTATATAATAACAAGGAGTCATATGTATTTAAGATGGCATGCCACTCCATGCATCATACGCATTTAAATCACAAGCTGAAGGTCATAGACACATGTATAATTATTAATCACCATTGACTTGAACATGATTCTTAATTGGGATGACAACATCCTGGCAACATTAAACTAAAACCCAGTCAATGATAATATCATACGAGACGGGCAAATCCACAATTTCTCACATCTTTCATTGAATGTCTGTACAGTATTACTATTCTAGCATAAGGATGCATCGAAGAAGATTAGCCGTCGGTACTTCAAAAGCATTCTTTAAACTCTGAACAATTATTGCTACCAATTAAAGCACATGCTCACTTGAAGCTGGAATACTGTTATTAGGAAGTCACTAAAGCTTATTCACTTTTAAATCTAGATTGAAAACTCATTTCTTTAGAATTTATTTTTGTCTTTAGTTTGTTGTCCTTCCCACGGACCTCCGATGAGAATGGTTGGCTAGGTACGGTGCAACTTGAAAGGATCGACGTAAATTGATCAAGGCGTAATTAGAATATATATTGGGGAGGGGACATATATTGGGAGGGAGACACATCTCCCCCCAATATTCAAATATGCTCAAAATGTCCCCCCCAATATATTGCTATAAAATAGATTTCTGTTTATATGATTGCGGTTATGGTTGTACTTTATTAATCCATAATCTCTGCCATTACATACAATGAAACAAGAAAAGGTAAAAAAGAAAAAAACAGAGCAATGTAATAAATACACTATTGGACATTATTGTAAAACATTAAATAAAAAGTCCATCCTATGTGTTAGTGAAATTTTTTTTATATTTTAGGCAGGAAATTAGTTTTCAAATTTATAAAAAAAAAATCGGGGGGGGGGACCCCCAGACCCCCTGGAGGATTTGGTCCCCCCCCCCCAACGTTGACTCCATGGCTACGGCCTTGAAATTGATCATTATCAATCATGCTGACTGATTCACCCGCTGACCGGTGCAGGTCAATCACCTCCTTATCGCTCTCATATCGCTACTAGAATGGTTACTGTTCCTGTGAACTTCGCTCATCGATTCATCTTAGTGTAGCTCTCCTGTGTAAATAAACAACTAACAAAACTGCGAGAGTGCCGTTTGTTGCTGACCGCTTGGCGTTTTGGGCCTTTTGCATGCTCAGCATGATTTTAATAAACCACCACGAACACTGTGCTGCCGTGGTTATAATGGTCAACACACACTGGGCTCGCGATCCAGAGGTCAATGGTAAGATTCGATCTCCGGGGCGAGGCAGTTTAAACAATTGGGGCAAGTTTCTTAAATCCCGACGTCTTTGTCCTACCCAGCAGTATAAATGGGTTTGGTCACCTGTGGTGGGTTAACGTGTGGGTAATCCCATCACTTTCGAGACGATTGGCCAACTAGTGATGAAGGAGTAGGCCGATTATATAATCGAAGACTAGAGGCCCGCGAAATCATTTGGTGTGGCCCTGCCAATGCAACCGCAGGCGGAACTCGAAATTCAATACATCTCGGAGCAAACCTGGAAAAGTAGTTGTGAGTAGCAGCAACATCATCAATACCAGCCAACATCACACGCCTCGCCAAAGAGAAGCAGTTCTAGCCATCGCATCAGGGGTGAGTTGATTAAATGTTTGACCAAATATAACAGGCAAATTTTGATGTTATAAATATCCAAATGGCCCTTGGCAGGAAAAAGGTTCCCCACCCCTGATCTCGATCAAGCTTTCCCAAACTCGAGTCCTCGCGACCCAGCACTGGACATCTTTCCGCGTTTACCACACTTTAACCCACCACATCGTTCATTGACAATCATCAGGCGCGTTCAGCGTGGGACGAGTTAATTTGAAATTAAATATTGTAGGGGGGGTGGGGGGGGGGTGGATGTAAATTGGTGAACGCGGAAATACAGTGGTGGACCGCAACATCTGAAGTTTGGCAAACCCTGCTCTGGATGTTACTTTCTATGGGTATTCTTCCACCAGCAGTGGCGTGAGCGCGCCGTTGCAGGGCTGCACCTCTACCCGACTCCGCCCCGCCTCCACCAGACTCGCCCCGGTTTGCCCTCTGTCCGTGTCGCACTGCAGAGCCGAACCCCTGTAACCAACACTACCACCACACCCACAACACACACCTCGTGGTTTAATTATCCCTGCGGTGGTAGTGATGCGTCTCATCCTCG
This sequence comes from Lampetra planeri, assembly GCF_965212315.1. NCBI lineage: Eukaryota > Metazoa > Chordata > Hyperoartia > Petromyzontiformes > Petromyzontidae > Lampetra > Lampetra planeri. The sequence goes on from NC_136131.1 coordinate 5,039,685, forward strand.
CTTCCGCGCTGTTACCCCGGATCCAAAGGTCGCTGCTACACACGGGAAGAGCAGCGCTCAGCATGCCCATCAAGGTGAGTGCGCCAGCTTCGTAGATAAAGATTCCTCTGCCCCCCCCACACCACCACCATCATCAATCACCACCACGCGCATTACAGCCTCCAACAACAACAACAACAGCGGGTTGCTGTGTGGGGCCAAGCGCTGTTGACGATTGCCGGTGAAGGTCGGCGTGGCGGGAGGGGTGGGCGAGTGGTTAGCGCCGCGGCCGTCTTTGTTTTTAAACACCGCACCGGGTACTCCTTTGAGGCTGAGTCTATCTAGGTGCGGGGGGCTGTGTGGGATGGGGGGGCGGCTCAGGAACGGTTCGGATATTCATCGCTGACATTGGGAACCGTGAGCGGGATTGGAACTGGGGTGGGCCGGGTTCGTAGTGCAGCGCGCTAACCACCATCATCACCACCATTACCATCACCACCGTCATCATCATCATCATCACCACCTCGTACTGCAGCATCTGTTGTATCGTTGCTGTTGGTAGTTGTTGTGGTCGTGTCGAGTACGCGCTGTGAGCGCGGCCTGTGCCAGCAATGCCCTCTGTAACGACGCCAGTGGAGGAGGGGCTCGTGTGTGAGTGGGGCCCCCATTGTGCCACCATTGCAGTTGGGGGCATTGCGTGACACAAACACACGTGTTGGGGTTAGTTCCATCTATGCAGGAGAAACAACAGCGGATTGATCTTCTTGTTCTTTCGGTAAAGTTACGTAGAATGGAAATAATAAAAATAAAACATAATAAAATAATTCTCACGACGTTTCGGCCACAATGCAAGCAGCCGTCCTCAGGTGAAGAGTAGGTCTGTCTTCTCGACAGACCTATTCTTCTCGACAGACCTATTCTCCACCTGAGGACGGCTGCTTGCGTTGTGGCCGAAACGTCGTGAGAAGAATTTTATTATGTTTTATTATTTTATTATTTCCATTCTACGTGACTTTACCGAAAGAACCAAGAAGATGAACACGTGTTGGGGTTAGTTCCATCTATGCAGGAGAAACAACAGCGGATTGCATTAATAACACTGTGTAGCAAAAACATGTTCTTTGTTCCTGGGTAGTAAGTGTTATTTTCTAATTGCTTATGCCTCAAAAGTATAGAAAATGGCTATTACTCCCCACAAACTTTGCTTTTGTGACCAGGACACAAGCCAAGTTAATAATTCACTCAATAACACTGTAACAAACATTTTTTTTGTGCCTGGGTAGTACGTTATTTCCTAATTGCTTATGCCTCTAAAGTACAGAAATTGGCTATTATTCCCCACAAACTGCTTTTGTGGCGAGTGATGTATGAACCCCACCCTCTCAACCAACCCGAACTAACTAGTGTGGTGAAGTATGGTCAACCCCCTCCCCCATGATCCATCAGGGGTTAACGCCTTCATCCAACAGCGGATTGACAATTGAAATATAATGTACGTACAGGTAGTCGTCTACTTACGATGGAGATGCGTTACGACGACCCCATCGTAAGTCAAAAATATCGTAAGTCGAAGATGGCCTAGCCTACCCAGGAGTCTTAAAGAATGGTGATGATTTAGCAAAACAGAGCAATTTACAGTACCGTAATGTATAAGCTATATACTGTATGTATTTATTAATTAGAATACTGTATTGCACAGTAAAATGAAAGTAAAAAAACAAGGTAAATTCTTAGCCTACCTATATGAACTGCAATTTAATATAAACAATTTTCAGGAAACAATCCCATCTGCTATAAAAAAAAAAACACTTTTAACATGCATTGAGACTGAGGCATCACCACACAAGGCGGAAGATGCGTTCAGTACATCCCGGTAGCGTCCCAACGTACAGCATCGTACCTCGTACGCTGCTGCGTTTTCCTGCCGCGCCAAATTTAAAATATCGTAAGTCGGACCATCGTAACTCGGGGACTATCTGTATGTTATCGTCCATCTTGCAATGTAATGATTTCATTCGTGCTCCTGATATCGTTACTCATTGGAAGCCAACTCGTCCTGTGTGGCGACTGGCCCCCGTCATGGGATTGTGGAATTTCCATCACTGAATCAGGGCCCACCATTCGAGCTTCGTGCTGCAACATTTGTCAATTGAGAATGTAGAAACAGTAAACATTTTTAATGCGTTTCAGTATTGCATCTGCTGAAAAACAGCACACGTGACAAAGGTTCGACAATGGAGCTTTGTATAAGAAAAGGTTTCACCCTTTATGGGAATAAAACCGCTGTTAAGATGTTCAAACGCCAAACAGAACCTTTGGCAATGATTCATGTCTGCATTAACCACACAATTGTGGTGAACATGCAAACAAAAATGTAAACAAAACATGCAGATTTGAGCACTACCCAGTCCGTGTTTGAGCCCGAGGTCACCAACACTTTTAAAATGCACTCCTGTGAATGTGCACTACTTGCAGGCTGATACAACTCCACTTAAATTTAATAGACGTATAAATACATCATGGATTGCCCTCAGGGCAGGGTTAGGGAACGCTTTTCTTACTGTGAACCGAATAGGAATTTTAATTAACTTTGGTGGTCAAACCACACCGGACAAAGATCCCCACTATAGCCTTTCAAAGTGCTGTTAGTCAGCACCTATGAAGGCCACACCAACATACGGACGGACACGGCGCTCGGTCGTTTCTGCTACTGCTCGAGGTCCTTGCAGTGACAGGAGCACGACTACATGTGTGCTAAAATTAAACGTTGTTGGCAGGTCGAACATATTCCCATCTCCTATCCGATTAGTTCAGCTAAGACGCTTGCAGTGACGCATACATATCGATTGTGGGCTGTGTCAAAGTGGTAGGCCTCGTGTGGCCATGGACCATATGAAATGGATTTGCGGACTGGATGCGGTCTGCACGCCATGGGTTTCCCACCACTGCTGCAGATGAAGGGGTTGATGATCAGGAGGAGGATGCAGCGGTGCATAGCATAATACAGTAAGACACAATAAAGGTAGTCCTCTACTTACGATGGAGATGCATTACGACGACCCCATCGTAAGTCGAAAATATCGTAAGTCGAAAATGGCTTAGCCTACCCAGGATTCTTAAAGAATGGTGATAATTTAGCAAAACAGAGCAATTTACAGTACCGTATTGTATAAACTATATACTGTATTTATTAATTATAATACTGTATTGCACAGTAAAATGTAAAGTAAAAAAACAAGGTCAATTCTTAGCCTACCTATATGAACTGCAATTTAATAAGTTTTTTCAAGAAACAATCCTATCTGCTATAAAAACTTGTAACATGCATTGAACGTATCGTATCATGGTAAAATTAAAATGAAATCGCTAAAGCTACGTATTGTACATGCTGTACTCACCAAGATTATGTCCGTTGTCTGCATACTTGAACGATGTTAGGTTGTTGATGGCAATTTTGTCGTATCGCCATCGTTAGATCTAAATATCGTTAAGTCGGACCATCGTAACTCGGGGACTACCTGTACTCAACTCTCCACCCCTGTGCTGGTTAAAACCACCAGCAATTTGCTTCAATGCCTCCTATTGTCCATTGTGTCTGTTTACATGTGCATGGGGTGGTAGTTACCTTAGGACTCTGAAGTTATGGTGGAAATTGAACATTACTATGACGGAGGCCAGTCTTGCTACAAGGCAACCACTTTTGACTTTCATCAAAGTGATACTCTATTTTATCAAACCAAAAAATAAACGGCCTGAGTAAACCAGCATTCGGTCGTTGAGAGCATTGTCTCAGCTCTTGTCCTTAGCCTTGGCTTAGAGGAGCCGGCCTTAACCGACCTTGACACCTGTCTCGAACCAAAAGGCTCCTGGCCTCAACCTCAGCCGTAACTCCGTGAGTCCCAGCATGAAATGTAAGACTCGAGTGAACACACTCCCAGGTCTTTGAACTTGCGCCCATTCAGGTTGCAAGTTGAGTGGTCTGCCACGGTTGGCACCCAGTCACGTGTGCTACTTTCTCACACTCTTATGCACATGACACGCTGTCACTTGTAAATTGCACATAGGCTTTACCAATACCGTTGGGCAAGGTCACCCATGCACTGCTGCTAAGTTCCGCTGTCCCGTTTCTGGTGCAGGTAGGAGAACGACTGCCCAGCGTGGAGCTGCAGGAAGGCCAGCCCGGCAACACGGTCAACGTTGCCAAGCTCTTCTCTGGGAAAAAAGGAATCCTCTTTGCCGTACCCGGGGCTTTCACTCCTGGCTGCTCAAAGGTGGGGGCAGTGGCAGCTGAGTATACAGCAGATGTGCAACATTTTGCCCCGTGCTTTTAATGCGTGCGGGATTGGGCGTCACGGTGGTGAGGATGTTATTAACAACCTCGCCCGGTATATATACAGATGGTCGTGGATTCGATCAAGACCCTGACGCCTGTATACTTGGAGTTTGCGTGTTCTCCCCGTGGTCGCGTGGCTTTTTCTCCGGATCCTCCAGTTTTTCCCTCCGCATCTAAATGCATGTTTCTAAATGTTACACTGGCTAAGCCATGGCACATGGCGCATTGAGAGAGTCGCCTTTTGTTTGTCCATTGAGCCCAGTGTGTGGAGAGGAATTTGAAACCGTGATCGAGGTGCATCGTTCTGTTGACAAAGCTTTCATTTGAGTGGTGGCTCGCCAGCTGTTGCTAAACACAAGTGTATTTAAACTACCATATTACCTTGGTTTAATCATCATCAACACCCTTGCTTATTTCATTCTTTGTTTCTGAGCCACAATTGCAGTAGCACATTGCTTATGTAAGTCATGATAAAATGAAAGCATAAAACATATGTCTTACATTGTCTGTGGGGTGTAAAAGAACACATTAAACATATCTTCAGTTGACCTCTCATGGTTTGGATCCACAGTGTTAAATTTCTACATCATTTGAAACATTGAGTTTATGCATCTGTTATAACTGTAAGTCTGTGTCTGCTATTTATTATCTAACAATGGAAAACTGTTTTATTGAAACCTGTTCATATATCAACTTTCATCGAGGCACCACACAGGTTTTATACCCTTTTCACATTTTTCGTTGCCATTTTTGGCTGCTTTCTGCTCTTGGTAAGATGTCAGACACATTAGCCAACATTCTGTTCTCTTCTAAGGCTTTGTTAATGATTCGCCCTTGTGTGGCCAAACCAAGTTTTGGGTTATAGTGGCTGGTCGTGTGAGGTCGTATCCATGGATACGTTAGTAACCGGCCTGTTGGTCATTGGAGATTTTGCCCGGGTAAGTCCCTCAATGTTGAGTTGGAGGATCCTCATTGCAGGACCTATCTGGAAGTGTGTCGTTTGGCCCTGGAAAAGCAAGGGCCATTGTTGTGCATTGAGTTGTTGCTCCTGGAGGCCAGGAGATCATTGATAGATGTTCGGTCGCCGGGTTCATGGCATTAATCATGATTTCTCACTTAACCCTTTCCCGTTTTGGAGACGACTGCAGATGGGTCCCGGTCACCGCCGTTGTTTTTAAAGACATTGTACTCGCAGGCAAAGAACTGTCGTGACACGACCACACTCTGATAGTTGTTGCCAAACTATGCCATAGACCCCCTCGCACATGGCCTTGTGAGAGCCTCGGTACAGATAAAGTTATTTTTAGTTTTTATTCTGATTCGGCGATGTTTCTTCCAATGACGTACCTGTACGTCGTCAGAACAGAACCGGAAGAAAAACTTATGACGTGCACATACGTGATCGGAACGGGAAAGGGATAACAGAATGGGCCACGTGAAGGCTGTCATCGTCCGCTCCCGTCTTGACGATGACAAGAGTGCAGCACCAATGTAAAGGCAAAGAAAACGACGAGAAATTGCACGTTCCGTTGATGCTCCGCAGACCCACTTGCCGGGCTACATCGCCAAGGCTGAGGAGCTCAAGTCGAAGGGGATTGACGTGATCGCCTGCGTGGCCGTCAATGACGTGTTTGTGATGACCGCGTGGGGCGACGCGCACAACGCAGCCGGAAAGGTACGGTTCAACCATCTGTACTTGGGATGTTCCCGATGTTTGTACTAATATGACATTTTTTGAAAAAAATTGGTCAATTACATTTTGAATGTTCTGGATTTTTTTTGGTGGTTTAGGATCGATCTGAAAATGTGACCCATAAAGAGACGTGATGTCATGTTAATGTCATGTTAATGTCATGTTAATGACATCACCGATGCGCTTTTTATGGGATGCCACTTCCATAAAAGCCACATGTTATGCCATTAACATGACATCACGTGTGATTTTCTGTTTACATTGTCGTCAATATCGCATCAACTAGTGGCTGAAAGCTGAACCCCTGTACATGTACATATATGCATGTACGAATTGTAAAATGCCGATTCCATGTACCGTGAGCTTAATAAGCAATATTAATAGCTGAATTTACGACCTGACATTTACAGGAGTACCAGTTTTACGAGAAGTATGATGATCACCATTTTAATATCTTTGTGTCATGGGGTCTGTTGCATAACGGTATTTATCAAAGATAAAGGTGCAGCCCTGCAATACATTTCTTAGACCACAACTGGCAGAAAGACCTCCACTAGGGGCCTACAGTCTTGTTAGAAGTGGAATACCCACACAACCCCAGCGCATAACCTACCAATAAACTCCTCCCTGGTGTACCCATGTTATACTACTGGATGTACATAGTCGAGGATGGTGGGGGAGGTGATTTAAGAAACTTGCCACGGTCGTTTTAACCGCCGCGCCTGAAGATGAACCGGCCAACTCCTGGATTGCAAGTCCAGCGGGCTTAGCCATTGCACCGCGGCAGCGTTCCAGTGATTGTCATTCTCCCTTGGTTTGTTATCTGAATCGGTGTAAGAGGGAAATGTTCGCTTCGGCGTGTTTCTCGTGCAACAGCCACGGGGTCTCCCGTTGCAAGAGAAGACGAGAGGGTTTCGTGTCGCAAAGGATTCTCGGCCGCGGGCGTGTTTTTGTAATACGTCTATCCATATCAAAGACGGGGAATACAGAGAGAGAGGGGATTGTATCAATGGAATACAAAAATTAAACCAATCTTTTGCAAGGGGAAGGGGGTGGGTAGAAATAATAGGGGCATCGCTTTATTCTTGGATAATTCCGACCAATGAGTTCCTTCCGATGTGTCAGATGTTCAAACGCGGCGGTAATCGCGGAGAAACGAAATGTCATTACGTTCTGAACTTGAGAGGCACTTGTAGTCCAGTGGAGTTGCAGAACGTAGTTACGATGGTGCGTGCACATGTTATTTTCTTGTTTTAAGTGTAATAATATCCTTTGCTTAGGAAGAGCCCCGACGTGCATTTTGTTTGGAGGGCACTCGGGATGGTAGGCCAATTCTTTCATGGGTATTTGAGTGTTTTACCCGTGACGCAAATCGCCCATGCTAAGCAGGGTTGAGCTTTGATGGTATTGGGATGGGAAACGCACCAAGTTTCAAACAGACGTGGTTGGCTACTGCTGGGTCACGTCAGGAGAGGGCAGGGCAGCAAAACTCATTATTGTACTGCACTATGCTCCAACTTGTATGCTGCCTGGCATCACCAACCCGCACTGGCAGGCGAAAGCCTGTACGGTATACGTGTTGTTACGTGCGAGAGGGAAGTTGACGTTACTCTATGAAAACACATGCTCACGATGGAATATAACACTCAAGTGAAAAGAGTATGGGACTTGTTTTCTGTATTGGCATGTGCTGGTCCATCTCATGGTCCTTTTTAAAGTTTGGAGTCTCACAGTAAACAACATTTGTTTAATCCGTCGACTCTTCTTCTTCCAAAGCACTGTGTTACTGACAAAGGCCACTTTTCCCAACCAACATGGTTTCAAGTTCTCCTGATATGATTTCGAGATGTGCCGCTTGTAATTCGGCGCGATGTCCGACATTTTTGCCGCACATGCTGGGAGCACTTGTTCGGGAGCTGGATAAGCTCCCAGAACGCAGAGCGAACCGTCGGACAACGTGCAAAATAACACCGAGAACACATCTGTCTGGGCGATAAACACCACAGCCGCGATAACCTGACGCAGAAAATGTTTAACGTTTACGAAATGTAATGGATATTGTGATGGGTGTTTTTTTTTTAGGTGCAGATGTTGGCCGATCCTACTGGAGCATTCGCAAAGGTACTCGTGTGATTTGTGCTTTCATCCTCTTCTAACTGTGAGGTGACGAGATGCATTGCTTATGAACCTCGTACAAGCTGAGCAAGTACAACAGTAAGTCGGGACAGAGTCACTCCTTGTGCCAATGAGCAGTGTGGCCGAGCCTGTCACTTGTCCATACTGATCCAGTGCTAGAAATGTTTCATTCCCCCATGGCAGGAGGCAGTCTCTCCATTGGATGACCCCTGCTTGACTTCCCGTGAAGTCCTTGCTCAATGTGGTCAACTCCCAGACTGTCAATTCACAACCTTCCAAAATCCAAAGGCGTAAAAAAATGAATAAGGATTTGCGTTTTTTACTGGCGATTTGAGAGCTTCGTTCGTGGGGAAACGAGCCGTCACATTTTGGACACATCGCCCATCTTGATGCACAAACTCCTGCAGCAAATTGCGCTCGCTTCAATTGGCGGTTGACGTTTGAAGTTGACCGACCATCGCCCCCCCCCCGCCCCCCCGTGATCCGTGGATCAAACAAATCACTCGCACTCGACGCCGGTGTATGGCGGCTAGAGCAGTTTATGCGAATGGTGTCGCAAGAGGTCACATGTTTGGCACAACGGTCCTTCGCTGACTATGCAAATGAAATTCATGTTTTTTTTTCTGGCCGCTTCATTGACCCCAACTAAACCGCCTAATATTTAATTTCCTCACCATTGCGGTGCCCTGCTTCGGTCTAGCCAGAGGGGGGGGGGCCCCACGTGGCAGCTGTCCCTGTGTGCAGTACAAGGTGAATGCAGTAACAGTCTGCAATTGGGCATTGGTCTCCCCGTAGTGAGCGATGGGAACGTAGAAGGGGGCGCCACAGTGGCGATGTTAACTACCTCGCCTGGTATGCCGGAGGTCGTGGATTCGATACCGACCCGGAGTCCGAGTCCGCTTTGCAACAGACTTAAAACTGTCGTGTTATTCCATTGAGCTTGCACTGTGTGTAATCAACGCGGCGGTGCGTTCGTGATGGACTGGACTTTTAAGGGTGCGCGAAAAATGTTCGGACTTAAACGCTTGCTTGACTGCCGCTGTGTTTTTTTTGCAGGCTGTGGACTTGGTGATTGACAAGGAGCCACTCATCTCGATCCTGGGAAACAAACGCTCGCAGAGGTATTGCGGAGTTTGCCTCCTATTGCCACAGCGTGCTCGCCTCAATAGAAGTGGACAGCGGCTACATTCGTCCCAGACTCCACTTCCGCTTCAGTAACGTTAACATGAACTGCTACGCCTTTGTTATTCTTGAGCATTGGGCATGATCCCCTCTGCTTGTATAATGTGGTCCTCACACAATGGCGGTGGGGGGGGGTGGAAGCGGGAGGGTGGGGAACGATATATGTATGAACTTCTCTCGCACCGTACATAGCCAACCGTTCGAATTGGTGGTGCGGAGGGAAAGGACAACAACCTAAACACAGAAAGCAGTTCCAAAGAAATTAGTTTTCAATCTAGATATAAAAAGTGCATATCATGAAGAAGAGCGTTCCAGACGGCCGCGGAAGCGCATCTGAAAGCGTGTGATGCGGTGACCGTCTTTGTTCAATGGCCAGCCAAAAGCCGTTGCTGCGAGGATGACCGGAGTTCGTGTGACGGTTTATGCTCCTTGACGAGATCAACGATGCATCGTAGTTCATTTGTGGCAGGCACTTCGTGTGTAATGACTGCGACCTTACAATGCATTCGCTCGGCAATGGTGAAGAGCGCTTCCGCAGAACTACTTCGAGCGGCGGGAATGCCACCGAGCGCGACGTTGACCGCCTGGGTGCTCGTTGCGCGTGCGACTGGCCCCGCAGGTACTCCATGCTCGTTGAGGACGGCGTCGTCAAGCAGCTCAACGTGGAGCCAGACGGAACGGGTCTCACCTGCAGCCTAGCCGAGGGCATACTTTCCCGCATGTAGGCCGACCGATGCTGTCATCCCCGGCGCCCTGGAGCCAGCCCATCGCCTCCATACAGGAGGGGTTCCAAGGTTCTGTTCTCAATGTGTGAGCACTTGCTTTTGCCCGTTTTGTTATCCCGATTTACTCGACGATAGGATTCTGCTTGCTGTTGATGTTGTCTGTAAGCAGCTGCCGTGCACGCTCAGGTGTACCGAGAATGCACTTGCCTTGGAAATTAAGACATAGAGTAAAACCTTGTATTGCGAGCATAATTCGTTCCAGAAACGTGCTTGTAATCCAAAGCACTCGTATATCAAAGTGAATTTCCCCATAAGAAATCATGGAAACTCAGACGATTCGTTCCACAACCCAAAAATATGCATGTTAAAATGATTAATACAAAATACCTTTTTATATTATTATTATTTAAATTTAATATAAAGTAATAAAATGTATTAATTACATTTAATCGTGGCTGGTGTGAGGGAAACGAGAGAGAGGAGAGGAGGAGGGGGTCATTGTTGCAATAAAGTTACTAAAGAACAGTCACTACACTTGGATACAAAATAAAAAAATGCTTTACGCACACACACACACACGTGGTCACAACACTACAGTGAGCAGTATACGCTCGCACGGATGTTGACCTATATGAGTGAGACACGCCGACTGAGACCGAGCATGGGAGACGATTACCCACAATCCCGCAGCGAGAGAGAGAGAGAAGAACCATCGGCTCAGTTGTGATCACGTGACGCTCTGCAGACAAAGCGTATACTGTACGTACTACTCGTATTGCAAGACCTCGCTCGTTTGTCAAGTTAAAATGTATCAAAAAAGTTTGCTCGTCTTGCAAAACACTCGCAGACCAAGTTACTCGCAATCCAAGGTTTTTACTATAATTGGGTACATTTGACATTGGTGCCATTCTCGTAGTGTTCAAGGCTACCGTCACCAATCCATTGTGAAATGTTACTGATACGGATAGTGTTGAAACACTTGTTTAAGGTTTCAAAGACAGGGTATCAGTTGGATAAATTAATAAAATTTAAACATTTGCTCATGAATGCTGCAAGAATTAACTAAACAACAACGCGATGTACAACGGTAAATGTGCATATCCTCCATGCAATACGCACAAGTGTTGCGTATGAACTAGCTGTATTAGGTCAATATCAAGGTAAAATATCAAGGTAAAATGTATGCAATGCTTAAGAGGGTGATTTTATAAATGAATTGTGCTGTCTGGTCTTGTATCGCATTAAGTCAAAACGGGATGCTTGAAATGCACTTGAATAAAATGAAATGCTCACTTGGTTTGTGCCTGCATTCTTGCGTGCACATGCATCGGTGAGTTGTACCACTTGCATTGGATCGTAAACTATCGATTTTCTCTTGCTTAACAACCGGCAGTGTAGCACCTGGAGACGAGGGTTGGTGGATCGCGCAAATCTCGTGCAACTTCCTTTCCGCGAGCGTTAAGGTCGCCATACCCTGGCTCGCCAGGAAGTGGCGGTACAGCAAGTGTATTAATCTCCAATTGGTTTCCATCTGCACGGGGATGGGGTGTTTCCCACACCCCCACTTCCCAACATCGCACGTGTGTGGGTTTTCTCCCCGGTAATCTGGTTTACTCCCACATGTATATTAAACACGTGTTCGTGCAGTTGACCCAACATCCTAATTCAGGCCCACAAGAGCTTGGGACACATTTTTGGCTCCGGGTTCTGATCGTCGACTTCCTGAAGCTAAGGAAAACTGCACACGTGACAGATTTGTAACTTAAAAATGTGTAAGCAGCCGAGGTCGCCTGGCCCGATAGCAGGAGCTGCTGCCGCCGACTTGCATGTATGGTTGGGAGGGTGCTGGCGTTACTGCACGGGAGTGGTGACATGTCGGGAGTCCTTCCAGCAGCGGATTGAAAGAAAGTGCTGTGAAACATCGTAATAGTTATTACCATTTTGAGAATACCGGTGATCAAATGCCCATCGATTTGAGATGTTGTTATGCAACCGCTGCTAACAGATACAGATGCAGGCAGTGAGACTGTCAAGGCGAACTGGAAGTATAGTCGGAGGAATGATTAATTTTCCTGTAGCATTGACACGTTTAACAGGTGAAGGTTACAAAGAAACACTGCAATGCATTTCAAGTGTTCCATTTTAACAATGACAATCGCATTTCGGTAGTGTAGAAGAACATGTTTGTCGAATCTCCTGTCTGGCACTCCCATGCGAGTATTGTATGCAGAGCAAGTCCATTAAAACGCATTGTGTTTACGTCCCTATTATGGATCCATTGTGCCCTTTGAAACATCGCTGGCATTCCTGTCGGCAAGAACGTTGTAATGGGATCAGGGTTCAGCTGAACTTAACCTTGTGCAAGGTGGCTATATTGTTAGCCCCACGCATAAATACGGCTTCTGTAAAGAGCACGTGCATTGCTATGGTAATGTAGAGTCGCCGTCTTTCGCCAAACACATGTTAACCTTGATATAAAAATGATGACTCGTAAATGCCGCGGATTTAATACGACGTTAAAAACAATAATCTACACCCCCTTCGTCAATCCACTGCTGCAGGACGGTCCCTCAAGTGCCGTGTCATTCCTGGGTGTTTGATCATACTTCACACCGGTGAAGGGTAGTATGTTGAACTTCTTTTGCACCGTACGTAGCCAACCGTGCTAATTGGAGGTGTGGATCAAGGGCAACGAACTTAAACACAACAAAGCAGTTCTGAAAAAATTAATTTTCAATCTAATATTTAAGAGTGCATCGCTCCAGCGGCTTCCTAATATCGGAAGGAAGAGCGTTCCAGACGGGCGCAGAAGCACATCTGCTGTAAGCACGCGATGTAGGGACAGAGCGGAGTTTTGGGCAGTTGGGGGACAATGGATATGACTCGAGAGGAGGTACGGAATAGAAGCTCATGGAGGGATACAATGTGTGTGTCTCTCTGTGTCTCTGTGTTGTCTCTCTCTGCTTGTGTGTCTGTGTTTTGTCTCAAATTTAGTTCTACCTGATCACGACTGCTTGTGTTGCAATCGGAACGTATTCTATTATTTAATTTGTTTTCTTTCTACGTGACTACCGAAAGAACCAAAGAGTAATTCCTGCAGTCATGAAAGCTTCAAATCAAGTTTGCAATAATTTAACTTTTGGCTTAATATAATAAAAAAAAATCTAGCATTGGTGGTGGTTGTGGTGGTGATTCTTACACGTGCAAATACGTGGAGAAGAGATGGACTGATGCAGTACAGGAGGAATTGGAGCTGAATGAACTTGGTGAAGACTGGTACGAGCGGCGTCAAGGTTGGCCTCTGGAGGAGGCTCGTGAAGGACGCTATTGGGCAGTTGCAGGCAGTCGCCCTCCAACAGGTGATGGCAGATGAGCAACGTTCAACAAGCAGAACACCGAATGGCTAATAAGTATAACCCGTAAAAACAAAGTTTTTCACTAAATCCTCTATATGCGTGGCGGCTAGAGTCCTCTCGTCCTCTGGCTTGAGATGACTGCCACCTATGGGTCAGATGATTGCATTGCACCATTAAGCAATTGGTAATTAAATATAATATTTTTGTCCTAAAAAGTGTCAAATTTTGGAAAAAAAATTTCACGAACATTAATTGTCACGCACAACTAGTCTGTGTGGAAAATGTCAGCTCGATTGGATCACGGAAGTGGGTTAAAAAAACGACCGAAAGATTTGCACGGTCCTAAGCAAGCAAGCGAACTTAATATAAAGGATTTAAAAATATCAAGTTGGGACAGTGGGGGGTACAGGTGGTATAGCTGCCGGTCATCTCCGTCAACCCATGGCACGTGACCTGCCAGCAGAGGGCCTTTGACACTTCATGTGGCCTCGGAGTGCACCTAGCCTGGAACAAGTGCCTTGGTGACGTTGCCGCTACTTAGTGGTGAATGGCGGCTGTTTTTCAGAATTGTATTATTTCGACTGGAGGAATCCGATTAGCTATGAAGCTTTTTTAGCAGCTGTCCAGTTGGAGCGGGTCGCCAAGATACAACAACAAACAATACAAAACCAACTATAGGAGTGTAAAATAGGCGAAAGGTAAGCAAGTAACAAAAATGCTATAAAAATTGATAAAATAAGTACCAATTGCACAAGTACATATTCCTGATGATTTTTCAACACGAAATGCAAGCTTTGGCAAGGCAGTAAAACAACAACAAAAGCAGTCTTAAGACCACAACAAGACAACACGCGGTCACTCTAACGTTGCACATTCAAATGGAACGCTCGATACACGAGGAAGGGTCAAAGTTACAAAACACATTGGCAAATGTGGCAGTATCCGGCACCGATCTGCTTAAGGATATTTCCTGAAGGAAGATTCACCAAGCTAAGTGTGGGGGGAAAAAAGCTCGTTCCAAAATGTTGGTGCTTCAACGGCACAGGCATAGTCACCAATCTCAATTGTTCTAACGAATAGTTAGGTTACAAACAGATTCCTGCGGAGGGTGCTGGTAGAAACGTTGGGTTGCTCGGTCAATGGCCAGGGTCAACGGTGGCGTGGTGTATTCCGCAAATATGGCCGACTGTGAGGGCGGGCACAAGCCGGCGTGAGTAGGTTAAACGTTGAGTTTTATAAGGGCACCACGGGGTGACCAGCCCCTCCCCAACCAGCCCTACCCCCCACCCAGCCCCTCCCTCCCCTCCCCACCCAGCCCCTCCCTCCCCACCCAGCCCCTCCCTCCCCACCCAGCCCCTCCCTGCACGACGGACGGACACACGAATCCCCTGTGGGCTGATGTAACCAGGAGGTTCCTACCAGTATTAGATGGACGTCTTAGGCTTTTTGGGTTTGACAATGGGGTTAATAAAGTGGCTAAGTAGAGAGCACATTTGTCAATGAGGGTTTTATGGATGAACAGGGCCCAATGGAGATGTATTCACGCATCACATGATGTGCAGTATTTACACGGATTTTGATTCTGAATTTTCAGGCACAATCGAATGGGAAAACAATGTTGGTTTCCGTATAAAAAAAAACAATTTTTTTAATTTGATTTTCCTTTGAGACGTAATCAATATGGGTTTGGAATGTATGTTTTGAATCAATCGGTAGAGCCAAATATTTGAGGCACTCCGTTTGTTCAATTATGTTGTTTCTGATATCCATAATAGGTGAAGGGGTAACAATTAATATTGAATTAAGTCGAAAAATCACGTTGGAGATTATGTTTGACTTCATTAGGCGATGTACCTAATACTAGCATGACAGTGTCATCAGTAAAGAAATTTTATTTATTTCAACAAGTTAATTATTTCAAAAGTTAATTCTTAAACCAGTTTGTCATACTGTCTGAAAATGTTAGTTGACCAAGTCTTGTGAGTAGAATATCACGGTTAACGGTATAAAGGGCTTTTGACAAGTTGAGGAACGGTGCACATCAGTAGTGGCTTTTATCCAGGTTACTGAAGAGAAAATGTAATCCATCATTATTCTTCTCGAATTCCAGACTGTTTACTGTGCGGGAGATTGTGACTTTTTAGGTCGCAATTTATTTGTTATTTCACTGTTTTTGATAATTTCAGTAGCTGGTGAAGTAATAGAGACTGCACTTTGGTTATTTCGGTAAAGTCACGTATAAAGAGAAAATAATAAAATAAATAATAGCATACGACGTTTCGATTGCAACACAAGCAATCATCATCAGGTATAAATGAAATAGAAACAAATCTAGTATACTTGCTTGTGTTGCAATCGAAACGTCGTATGCTAGTATTTAATGTATTATTTTCTCTTGATACGTGACTTTACCGAAAAAACCAAAGAGTAATTCCTGCAGTCACGAAAGTTCCAAATTAAGTTTTAATAGAGACTGCACAATGATTATTAGGATCTGCTTTTCAGCCGCTTGTATATAGTGGACGAACAATATCGGATTTGCACGCTGGTGGAAATGTCCCTTCGGTAAGTGAGAGGTTGACAATGCGTGTGAGTGGTTGTAGTTGATTCTTTTCACGAGCCTGCGAATAGGTCTTGTGACGACACTGCCATGGAACGTGCATCTGTAACTGTCACGCACACACACACACCACGTGAATACTACTATGCCAGAGAGAATAAAGTGTGGTTTCTGAAATGCCATTAGACGGGAACTATAAGACGTGGGTCACCGTGTTCATGGGCAGCACACAATTCACAGCCGGAACTTGTCAGGTCCACGTGCTTGCAGAGTTTAAATCCCGATTGCAGTTGCATACAAATCATTGGACACAGTGGTCAAGGTCGCGTGCTCAATGTCACGTAAATACTCAACATCCCTTGTGTATGTGCATTTACATTGCTGCAATGGCCACTTCAAGGATTGCTTTAGCAAAACACGGCAAATGCTGAAATTCCCACATTCATAACATTTCAGGTTATAGGGTCAGAATGTAAAAATGCCTGCTCACGAGAGCGTTAAATGTATTAAATAGCCAAACGGAACTGCTAATGCAATGTGGGTTACCTGGAGGTGATTGCTGGGGGATTGACAGCCTTTGTTGGGATTTTCTTTTCTTTCATTGTGGCGCTCAGGGGAAGTTGTTGTGCTCTATGAGGATACTGCTGTAGCTGTCATTTTTTTAAGGCTTCAGAAAGCCACCGAACAAAGACGGCCACCACATTGCGCGCTTTCAGACGCGCTTCTGCGACCGTCTGGAATGCTCTTCCCTGCGATGTTAGGAAGCCACTGGAGCTACGCCCTTTTAAATCATCTAGATTGAACGCTCATTTCTTGAGAACAGCTTTTTTATTTTTAGTTTGTTGTCCTTCCCCACGCACCTTCAATTCGGGCCACGTATGGTGCGAAAGAAGTTCAACAAAAATATACGTAAAGCGTTCCACCCCACCCTCCCGCTTCCCCCCCCCCACCGCCACAATGTATTTGTGTTTGCATTGTGTAAGGGTCACGTGATGCGTGCAGAGGGGATGATTCCCAATGGTCAAGAATAACGACGGAGTGGCAGGCAAGGAATAGAAGACGTCCGCCGAGGTGACGGAGCAATGAGGATCAACTCGTGCGCCTTTTGGCGTCATCTGGTCCAACACCATGTGAGACTAGGCTCTAAGGAAAGCTGTCTCGGGTGTGGACCAATCAACTTCAAGGACAATGCATACATTAACAGAGCTATGGGGGTTTTTTTCATTATGACTGCAAGTATTGTGGTCTATGCAAACATTACTCCTTGTAAAAAAAAGGTGTCAGTTTTGTTGCCAGATAGAAGGGTAAAAAACCAATTATCATATGTTTTACTGGCAATTGAGGTTCCAATGGTGTGAGAATCAACTCGTATTTGGGGGTTAGATCGCGTTAAAATATAAATGTGTCGTTAAACCCGCCACCACCCGACACAGTCAATAAGTTAGCTTTGTCACGTGAACAGAACGTGCCAATTCGTTACGAGTACAGCACACGTGTGTCAAGGTGCCACTTGGATTATTCACATTGCAGGGTCGTGAGAGAGGGCAGCTGGATTTGAGGATGCCTTCATCATCATCAGCCGTGGACTGACCGTGGCTGATGATGATGACAATAGTGATCACATTGCATTGTATCTCCCGTCAATTGACAAGTGCACCTGTTGTTATAGTTGTCATAAATAGTGTGTGTGTGTGTGTTTTTATTGTGCAGTCATTGGCGATTGGGCTGACATAACCAACTTGCTGCATCTTCTTGGTTCTTTCGGTAAAGTCACGTAGAATGAAAATAATAAAATAATATGTTTTATTTTTATAAAATAATATGTTTTATTTTTTATTATTTCCATTCTACGTGACTTTACCGAAAGAACCAAGAAGATGAATTCCTGCAGTCACGAAAGCTTTAAATCGAAATTAAATTTTCTGCACTTTAAATCCTGGTTTCATTCAATTGCCTATGGGGATGGTTATTAATATTGTAATACATTGTTAAAAAAGCATGTTGTAATATGATTAATACAAACAACAATAGAATATGTATATCCTTGTTTCAAATTATCCAATGCACATACATATAAACAGTAAGTGTGAAATGTATTCAAAGCATCACAAGGAAATCATCTCTATGCACTGTTCAATGATTTTAATTAGTGAAACACTCCTTGATTGTCATTGCAATCACACACTCATGTATGTATGTTGAACTTCTTTCGCACCGTACGTAGCCAACCGTGCTAATAATCTGGAACGCACCCCGATCCGATCCGATCTCGTAAGTTGAACAACTTTGCGATACAGTCATCTCTACTTATTCTCGAACGACAGCAAAGGGGCCGTCCATAAATGATGTCACGCGATTTTGGACGATTTTTGACCCCCCCCCTCGTCACACGGCGTCATAAAAAGTCAGACCCCCCCCTCAAATATGACGTCACAAAGCTTTGCCACCCCCCCAAAAAAAATAAAACATGCTTCAAATCGCTTTAATATATTTTCATTGTAGTGCGTATTTAATGTGGCGCTGCACTCTGATGTTGTAGGAGAAAACATTTATTAAAACGTCTTTAATTAAGTAGAACGTGTTGTCTATATTATTTAAAGTTGCGCATTTTGATGTAACGTCACATTTCTCAAACTCCCCCCCCCCCCTCGTCACATATCGTCACAAATGTCTGACCCCCCCCCTCCCCCAGTTGCGTGACGTCATTTATGGACGGCCCCAAAGCACATCATCATCGATGCAGTACTAAAACAAAATGCGATGACATTACACCTACAGCGTTACGATAAACCGTCATCTGTTTGCCACAATTGATATCGCATCAAAAAAATACAAATTATTGATATAGTGAGTCGTGAAAAAAAACGTGGCAGATGTGAATACTTGCTACACAAATGGAAAATTCGAAACTCCCCAGATGTGCCACTTTGGGCAAGGTAACATATAACAACACCCCGCTCACAAATACGCAAGTGGCGGTATCATGTAATGTGTGTATGTTGAACCTCCTTCGCACCGTACGTAGCCAACCGTGCTAATTGGAGGTGCGTGAAGAAGGACAAAAGATTTCGATTTAAAGCTTTCGTGACTGCAGGCATTCATCTTCTTGGTTCTTTCGGTTAAGTCACGTAGAAGGGAAGTAATAAAATAATAAAAATTAAAATAAAACATAATAAAACAATTATTAACATAATAATTGCTTTATTATGTTTTCTTTTTATTATTTTATTACTTCCCTTCTACGTGACTTTACCGAAAGAACCAAGAAAAAGGACAAAAGACTAAACAGAAAAGCAGTTCTAATGTGTGTTGTGTTCATGTATGTATGTTGAACTATCGTCACAGGGACACACCGCTCCGCTAATGCTGACGCAATCATCTGGAAAGTTACAAGTGTTGCTAGATAAACCATACTATGAATAAGAATAAGTGAAAAGTGATCACACGACTCTGCAGAGTGGTCCAGATGTATTGGGACCCCAAATTTAATCCCCTAAAACGTGTTATTTTTTGGGTTATGTTTATTATGGAAAAAACTTGTGATGGGTCGATTTTTATTGGGGGTCACAAGACATCTAGACCACTCTGTACAACTTGGCATCCGAAACAATTTTTTTAATTTTACCAGGTAAGGCTCGCTGAGCTTTATAGCTCTTTTTTCAGAAGCGATCTGGCCGCAAATGATAGCCTCACGAAGTGGCTTATCAAGTGTAAATGTATATCAGCGAAATACTCTAAAACGCGCGTTGATTTCGATTTAAAGCTTTCGTGACTGTAGGGATCCATCTTCTTGGTTCTTTCGGTAAAGTCACGTAGAAGGGAAGTAATAAAATAATAAAAACAAAACATAATAAAATAATTCTCACGACGTTTCGGCCACAACGCAAGCAGCCGTCCTCAGGTGAAGAAGCTAAATGTGGAGGCAAAAACCGGAGGACCCGGAGACAAATCCACGCGACCACGGGGAGAGAGAGAGAGACACGCGCAAACTCCAAATATACAGCAGCAGGCGTCTGGGTCGGAATCGAACCCACGAACTCCTGCGTACCAGGCGAGGTAGTTAACATCTCACCACCGCGAGGGACACATTAGCCTGACCGGGCGGGCCCCTTACTCGCTCACCTTGCCCACCACGCTGGCAAGCTAATTGAGCCGTGGGGGGGGGGGGGAGCATTTTGAGAGCCGTCGAGACTGAGTCTTCAAAGACGCGCGGTTGATGTTTGCGTCTGCGTCGCCCGTCGGTAATTGGAGCCAGCGTTTATCTTGGCTTCGGCTCCTCGTGGAGGGCCCTCTGCCACAGCCCAAGATAACAAGCGACAGGTAAAGGGGCAATCAGCAGGGCCGGTGGCGCTTTGATTTAGCGTAGGTCGAGCCGAGACGCGGGGTTTTTAAAAAAAAATCTTTTATGCAAACTCTGTCGTGGTGCAGCCGAGATTCATCCGATAAGGGTGGGTGCCTTGAAAAACCTTTCCAGCAGCATTTGGATGGCGCTGATGATGTGGCAGAGGACACCCGCAAAAGAAAAGTAAAGCCGGCCGTCCGTCCGTCCGGGCCCCGTCCTTGTCCGAGAAGAGCCGAGATGTAAAACGTTGGGGGAAAAGTGCGGCCCGGTGCAATGGGTGACACCAAAAGTTCGTGGTTCGACAAGCAGTGGTGTGGTGTGGTGTTGGGGGGGGGGGAAGTGTGGGTGCCACCTTTTCTTCCACGACGTCTGACCGGCTTCGGAGGCAAACTCCCCTCGAGTTGGGGTCTTCACAGCCCCCTTTAAAGTGAAGGCTGTTCAGCCAGCAGTGGCTCGAGCATGCAATTGCAGGGCTTGCAACCTGAACCTCGCACCTCTGAGTAGAGTACAGTGAAAAAAACCTAAAATCTCACGAGGAACACCGGCGGAGACGTGACGGTGACATTGCATGGGCCCGTGGTGCCTCTTTCGGGTGCCGTGGAGGCATTTAGCCCTCAAGCCTTCACATCCACATCCAGTTTTCTTTTTTCTCGCGTGCGTTTAGTTTTGTGTTCTTCCCCCCGCGCGCCTACGATTAGCGAGGTACGGTGCGAATGAAGTTCAACATACACCTGGGCCGCTCCCGCAAAGACACAAACACACACACACAGAGGCATATAGTAAATAGGCTGAAGAACAGCAAGCGGTGATGAGCCGCTCCATTCACTTGCTGAAGAAGCTCACGGCGCGTGGAGCCAAAACTTTAAGATCCAGGCTACAGTCTACATTATAGACTGTCAGTACGCTCACCGAGGTTAAGAACCAGGCTACAGTCTACATTATAGACTGCTAGTACACTCACTCAGGTTAAGAACCAGGCTACAGTCTACATTATAGACTGCCAGTACACTCACTCAGATTAAGAACCAGGCTACAGTCTACATCATAAACTGCCAGTACACTCACTCAGATTAAGAATCAGGGTACAGTCTACATTATAAACTGCCAGTACGCTCACCAAGCTTAAAAACCAGGCTACAGTCTACATTATAGACTGCCAGTACACTCACCGAGGTTAAGAACCAGGCTACAGTTTACATTATAGACTGCCAATACACTCACCAAATTTAATAACCAGGCAACTACAGTCTACATTATAGACTGCCAATACACTCACCAAATGTAATAACCAGGCTACAGTCTACATTATAGACTGCCAGTACACTCACTCAGATTAAGAATCAGGCGACAATTTACATTAATGTGTTTTTATTTATTTTTTATTCACTTTATATTTATTGTTATTTTTCTATCTACGTGACTTTACCGAAAGAACCAAAGAATGTGGGACATCGTGTCGAGCACCACGCGCCAACAACCCCCGAAAACCGCTGCAGGTCACATGTCGATATTTGTGCATTCAACACTCTCATCAACAACACCGATCTTCGACGTTTCGGGCAATGACCCTTCTTCATAGGACATACAAACGAGTGTGTCGAGTTACGTTTTTGTTTTCTTCTAGTGCGCTAATTGTGCTCGCGAATCGCTGCCAACGCAGCAATCGTCGCCGGCTACGGGGCTTTTTCTTCTTCTTCTCCTTCTGCTGCTGCAGCGGGCCACGTGCCCCAAGGGTGGCGGGACGGGAGATCGCGCGCGTGTCGCTGTGATGCCCGTCCACGTGTTGTGTCAAGCGCGCGCGTGAGAGAGAGATCGAGTGCGCAGACGCGGCCCCAGTAGGAACAAGGGTCCGGATGGAGTCGCCGTTGGGGTGGGGTAATTAACTAAGTGGACACACACGCCGCCGCCGCCGCTACTACTTGTGTGCGTGCAGCCTGATTAAAGGAGAGCGCCGTGTTTACAAAGAGGGGGGGGGGGTCTGGCCCCTTTTTTGTTTTGCTCATGCGTTGTGTGCGTGCGCGTGTGTGTGTGTGTGTTCAGGGGTATGAATGCAGAGAGGGAAGAAAAGGCCTGCACTAAATACACACACACGCGCACTCAGCCACCACCCCCCCCCTTCTCTTGTGTGGTGCGGTAGTCCTTCCCTTGAGGTGGACCGTGATTTTGTTGTTGTTGTTGTTGCGATGAGAGCCAAAGCTTGCCACCTTCGGATGTGGATCAACAGCCAGCCGTACATTTTTATATGGAGGTGGTTGAGCCAGGTAATGGTGTCAATGAGCATTGCCTGTGTGTCTGTGTGTGATGCCTCCTCTTTCGTTTTTGTCACCCCTCTCGAGGTACAACAAAATCAACACGTATCGCGGGGTTGGGGGGTGGAATGTAACGCGATGAAGAAAATCTCACAACACCAGCAGAGGGACAGCATCACACACAAACACGTTGGTTCCAGTGGTGGATTGTCGTGCAATTTTGACAACAACCGCATATGTTAATGTCCTGGGAAAGACTTACAGATTTCCTGCAGGACATCAGCTGACCTCAACCTGAGGACGGTCTGGGAAGGTCAGGACAAGTGCCGACCTTATGAGAGGCTGGCATTTTGCAATCGATATTTCCTGCCAGTCGCTCAACAGATGCTCGCAAAATGCTCGTTGTCCAGTTCTCAAGTGAATATGAGACGCGGTTTGATGGTGTGAATAAAAAATGGATGTGTCCTCCGCAAGCGTAAATATCATCATGAACTTTGGGGTCATCGTGAGCATAATAGTGAGTATTAAAAATGAATTATTAATATATAAATGTATTAATAACCATGTGAAAACTCATTGAGAAAGGTGATCACGTTGGTAACATTGACAATGTGTTTGCTGTGTATTTTTTAGTGAATATGTATCAATTAAACACCTTTCCAAATGTACTTAGCAAAAAAAATACATCGTAGGTGTGAGAAGCCAGAGCCGGGAAAGGTAATGTTTAAAAATTAAAGGCTGATACATCAATCATTGTATGGTTGGTATTTTTTGACATTGCTAGGGAATTAAATAAAGACGATGAAAACGATTAGTTAAAACCTGTAATCGGACGTACAACATTTAGCCGAAGAGATTGGAGGTCTCCTGGGCACAGCAGAGGGGAGAACTACTCCCAAACACATTGTTTGCGTCTAGTTTTTGTTCTTATTTGACAAGGTAAGGTCCAATCTGAATTTGGAGCTTTCGTGACTGCAGGAATTACTCTGGTTCTTTCAGGTAAAGTCACGTATAAAGATAAAATAATATACGTATAAAGATAAAATAAAAAATTAAATACTAGTATTTAATTTTTTAAATACTAGTATTTATCGCTGTGATACTAGTATTTAATTTTGTATTTTATCTTTATACATCGTAGGCTAGTATTTATTTATTTATTTTATCTTTATACGTGACTTTACCGAAAGAACCAAAGAGTAACAGGTAAGGTCCACTGAGCTATCCAGCTCGTTTTTTCAGAAGCGACCTGACCTGCCTGGCCACAAATGATAGCTCAACGAAGTGGCTCATCGCGTGGAAATGTACAGCAAGCAGCCACATTACTCTCAACTCGTGTTTCTAAAATGCAGCATCAACGCACACAGCAGCGAGTCCGATCGTCTTGTTCAGCGCGCTAATTCGACCCTTCAACACGTCTTGGTTACGTGAACACTCGAACTCGGTACGTGTAATATGTGACACACTCAGGACGCGACAGCCTTCATTTTATTTTCATCAACCATTCACTTTCAACGTGTAAACAAAAGTGCCTATTTCATACATCTTTGGTTTGGTTTATATGGGGGGGGGGGTTGCATGCATTGTGCCTGGCCTTGAGTCACCGTACCAGTTAATGTCTGACAATTGCACGGCGGCCTTTGGAATGTATTAGCTTATGCTAAGTCGTTTCAAATGTGCATTGCATTGCCTTACCTCCGCATTGTTGCGCACATAATGTGTCTGGATTTCTGTCACTACTTACTTCTCCCGAGGACAAATGTGGCATTTGAGACAATAACAGGAGAATCACGCGGTAAGGAGCCATTTTAGAACAAGCGTGCAAGCAGAATGCGATAGATGCAATATACACAAGACAAAGATCCCCGTTATAGCCAGAGGGAGAATTCCAGAGAGCTCTGGAATTCTCCCTCTGGAGGGTATTTGGCCTACTTTTCTACACGCTGGCCTAGACGTCTTCAAAAAAAGGTAGGGAGGTAACCACACTTTACCCCACCACCGCGTGACCTTCAAATCGGCTGTGTTGTACCAAATTTAAACTAGATTTGAAGCTTTCGTGACTGCAAGGATTCATACTCTTTGTTCTTTCGGTAAAGTCACGTAGGTAAAAAATTGAAATTAAAATTAATAAAAATAAAATAAAAAATAAAATAAAAATCACGACGTTTCGGAGGCAACACAAGTCTCCGTCATCAGGTGGGACCGTCACAGCCAGATTTGCTGCATTACTTGATCACTTGATGCAGCAAATCTGGCTGTGACGGTCCCACCTGATGACGGAGACTTGTGTTGCCTCCGAAACGTCGTGATTTTTATTTTATTTTTATTAATTTCATTTTTTACCTACGTGACTTTACCGAAAGAACTAAGAGTACAAATTTAAACTGCTGAGTGGACAGACGCGGGAGGATTTAAGAAGTACGCCTTTTTGCGTCCTCTGGTCCAACACCGTTTTGGACTAGGCTAAAAAAAAATCTGTCTCTGGTGTGGACCAATCAGTTTAAAAGACAATGCATATACTATCAGAGTATGTTTTTTGTTTGCATTCTGACCACAAGTATCGTGGTTAATGCAGACATGATTCCCTGTTAAAGGTTTCAGTTTGGTGTTTTAACATCTCA
This sequence comes from Lampetra planeri, assembly GCF_965212315.1. Taxonomy (NCBI): domain Eukaryota; kingdom Metazoa; phylum Chordata; class Hyperoartia; order Petromyzontiformes; family Petromyzontidae; genus Lampetra; species Lampetra planeri. The sequence continues at coordinate 5,064,861 of NC_136131.1, forward strand.
ACACCTGTTTTGATGCCAGAAAAAAGGGAAAAACCTATTCTCAGGATTTCAGAAACTTGCCCTCATTGTTAAAACTACCGCGCCGAGGGTGGGCGGAGTGGAGGGTGGGGGGATCGAACTGGCGAACGGTGGATAACCAGTCTAGTGTGCTGGCCATTTCACCACAGTAGCATCCCCAACACGACTCAACAGGAAAACACAAATGTGTTTTTTTTACCAAAGCATCTAAACACGATACTTCATTCCAGGCGATCAATAATACAACTATAATGAATTGTTTAAATATCTCAATTATAGAACGCATTGCCTGTAGAGATCAATTGGCACATTTCCTTCATACCTTTTTTTTTATATAAAGCCCACGGTTACAATGAATTTCTGGAATTAGCCCTAATTGTGTAACGCGTCAGGGCTGATCTTTGTGAGCGTGCTTTGAGGATTGCGCTTATAGGCGTGTGGGGGAGGGGGCTCTGTAAATATGAAGAGATGGGGGTTGAGATTCATTAGTCTCATAGTCGGTTCATATGGCTCTCCTGCGGATAGCTGCGCTCGGTACAAAGAGCAGGGAAGGGCGCGGTTGCGAGCGGGCTGATGTCCCATCTAAACCCAGGGCTCTCACGGTGACCTGACCCTTGCACCGAATCAGACATTGATTATTTTGAAGAGTCTAAAGGCTTCTTAATGGTACCTCTCCTTTCTGGAAAAAGGCAGCAACAGCAGCAAAAAAAAAGCGAAACCCATCTTTTTTTTTAATTAAAAGAGAATGTGAAAATGAGTCCATTATAGAATGCGTGTCCATCAGTGCCTTGTGTTTAGCGGTGATTTTTTTTCTCTCTCTCTCTCAAGATTTCATTTACAGTCGCTTTAACACGAAGGTAAAGGATTCTGACGGCGAAGCATTAACGCGTAAACCTCTTGTTTCTTTCTGCGCCTTGTTTAACTTACACGGTTGTGACGCTGGAAAATACTCTTCGAGGCAGGCAAAGATATCCCATTGCCCAAAAGGGCACAGCGGAAAAATGCCATCTCATTCTAGATTTGAAGCTTTCGTGACTGCAATGATTCATATTTTTAGGTTTTTTCGGTAAAGTCACGTAGGTAAAACAATAAAATTAATAAAAGTAAAATAAAATAAAAAAGTAAAATAAAATAAAAATCACGACGTTTCGGAGGCAACACAAGCTTCCGTCTTCAGGTGGAACCGTCACAGCCACGACAGCTGTATCAAGTTTGTGTTGCCTCCGAAACGTCGTGATTTTTATTTAATTTTACTTTTTTATTTTATTTTACTTTTATTCATTTTAATGTTTTACCTACGTGACTTTACCGAAAAAACCTAAGAATATGAATGCCATCTCACTTCCCTCCTTGCGAGGTGGTTAGGGTTAAAGGACAATTGGCTGAGTCTATACTGTGCACATGTATATCAGAAACTCATCCTGTAGGTTTCGGGATTGAGTTTTTTATTATTATTAATTGATTGAAACATTTTGGATTTTTTTAATTATTTTTCAGGACATTTGAGGATATTTTTTTCAGCTCGATCACATCGTGAAAATTGAAGAAGTCACATCTGGCTGTCCGCCTGATGATGATATTTGTAATTACTCGCAAAACGTCGTACTCAGATTGTAAATGTTTTGTATTTGCTCTTCAACACACCGGTGTGTTGTACTAATAACGGATTGGAATGTTCTGTTGACGTGATACAACCTTGCTAATTGGCTGTGTCGGGTGGTGGCGGGTTTTAACGACGCATTTATATTAACCCAAAAAAAACTGTATTATGAAGAAGTATTCTCGCTGACAAAGTGACGTCAGCCGATGCCAGGTGATGCCCACTGTTTGCAGGAAGAGTAAGGACGTGACGTCATGGAAGTGACAACGTTACCTGTCATGTCATGTATTTATTTATTTATTCCGAAATATATTTCGAGAAAATCGTCGGATTGCCAAAATGTTGTATTTAGGCCCCACTTTCATATGCTTTGGATTCGACCAAATATCTCTTATACATCCCTCGTTTAAACTGAATTATATAGCATGTTTATTATGAACTTTGCAATATTGTGGTGTTTCCAATTTCTAAAACTGGCTTCAGCACAGTTGATCGGAAGGTCTCGCCACGTGGTGGGGTAGTGTGTGGTTACTCCCACCTATAGCAAGATGTGTCTGTCAACATGGAAGAGTAGGCCAAATACCTCTAGAGCTAGGAACTTTCGCTAGCCGTGGCGTGAGCAAGACATTGCAGGGCTGCTCCTTCACGTTGTACCTTTAACTGCCTCAATCTATGTGGCGTACATGTTTGCATGCACGTTTACTACAATGCTACATTTTAATATTGATGGGGGTTTTTTTTATTCATAATCCTGCCTTCATAAAATTTGCACGAGCAATTTCACATTGTCAGAGAAAGTTTATTAAAAAAATAAAGTTATCGCAAGAATCAAAAGCAGCCACATTTTCACAGTTTCCCCTCCCCCCCTCTCTCTCTCTCTCTGTCCTTTACGTTGAGTTTTTGTGTGTGTGTGTGAGGCAATTAAGAGACATTACTGTTGATCTGGTGAGGTCAGATTGGGGATACGAGGGGAATAAAGGCGAATCGGAGAAAGGAGGAGAAAATGAATGAGCCTTTTAAATTCACACAAATTGGAGAATTTGGCTCCTTCTTAGCAACAAAACACCAAAACAACAAGCAGCATGTAGCCAGATAATGAGACGGCCGCAACAAAGGTGCCAACCGTATGAATGCCCTTCCAAGGGTGGTGAAAATCGGGCTTTTAAAAAATATATATTCTACTCATTTCAAACTGAGGGCCTGGTTTTTTGGCTGCCTGCGTGGTATAGTGTGGTCCGTAGTCCGCTACCTATTGTGACGGGCTCCAAGAAACTGTATCGTCAAGACCCATTCTTCCCCCCTCTGTATAGGCAACCCCTTGTATTCCTTCACAGACACCCGCCCCCCTCCCGTAGCTCAGCCGCGCCGCGGTGAGTGATGGCTTGGGGGGGGGGGGGCAGGAGCTTTTGATTACCTGCGAGACCCTTGGTGGTGGTGGTGGTGGCTTGCTTGTGGGAAAGTGAAGGTTGGCTTTCTCGCCAGCTGTACCACCACCAACACCCCCCGTCCTGGTTTGGAGTTGGCAACGCTGGGTGTCTCTACACAAAAGAGACCCTCTGACACAATTCACTTCCTCTGCATTGTGTCTGCCTCAATGCAATTGTTTTCTTGTGCTCGATATAAAAAAGTCTTCTACTTCTAGTGTTAGAATCAAATTTTTGTTTAGTTTTTTTGTTGTTTTTGGAGGACTTGTTCACGAGGAAAAAAAAATGTGGGCCATTGACTGCGCTTAATTCAATTTCTTTCCTTCAATGCCCGGTCTATTTGCAAAAGCACTATGTGACCTGTAAAACTCAGTCGATGAGTGTCTCCATCTAAAGTACAGACTGGGTGGCAGGGTGGCGCAGTGGTAATACTCGGGCCTCACAGCAGGGAGGTACCTGGGTTAGATTCCCCGAGACGGGAGCCTTCGTGTGTGGAGTTTGTATGTTCTCTTCCTGTTCTGCGTGGGTTTCTTCCGGGTTATTTGGTTTTTTCCCATAGGTAAAAAAACACATAATGTGTAACTGATATTTGACACTCCAATGCTAAAAAGTATACCTGCAAAAAAATACGCAATTGGGATTAGACATAGCGAGGCAACATCGCCCCCCTACTGCGATAAGCTTGGCTGGACTCTGCTGCACAAACAGTCTTGAGATTCAGTTAGACTTTCGTGAGTAAATAATCTTCAAGCCAATACTACTAATTCTGGAAACAACGTTTATATGTGTAATGACAGGGTGACATCTGTCGGCCTGAAGGGGTAATTGCGGTTATGGGAGTATTGCGTAATGCCTTATTATAAGGGGAGCGTATCTGGGGTAAAGGTGAAAGGCGGAGTTAGTCCAGAGTCTCCGGGAACCTGCTCGAAGGTTCTGGAAGGGGGTGTGGCCAGAGGCGGGGCTTAGCCGCGCCGGGGCGCATATAAGGGGGGTCTAACCAGAGGTTCGGGTGATGTTGCGGGTCCTGGGTCCTGGCTGCGTCGCTGCTCGTTGTCATCTCTTCGTCTCCGACCACGTGGCTGTTCTTCTGCAAGACCCTCTCCGTCACCGTCGCTGCGCTAGTCAGACAGCTAGCGTAGCGTATGCCGGAGATGGGCTATGTGTTAGGATCGCCTATGTGTAGCTGCGTTACGTAATGTATCGCCCCGTGCGCTCTTAATAAACAAGAAGCCTTCTACTCGACGTGTCTCAGAAATCGATCACTTCATATGCTATAATATGTAGTGGGCAGTACAGGTCAGTGAATAAAATCCCATTGTTGTACTGGACTTCTATGCTCCCATATCAATATTCCCCGTCTTCACCAAACCGCACTGAGCAGCGTGGTGAAGTATGGTCAAATAACCCTCACGACTTGTACAGCTTTGGGAGGGGGGGATGGGGAGCCGGGGAGGGGAGGGGTCATCTATCAGTGACTTGACAAATGCCTGCACATATCCACGTACAGTTAGCAATACTACACATCGCTATCTATATATATAAGGAAAAGTTGTGAATATGTGTGTCTGTTCGAAATGTTTAGCATACTTCACAACTTGCTACAAACTTGAAATTTGGCATGTGGGTAGCTTCCAGACTGTACACGATGCTAAAAGTCTAAACATATGCTTTTGTATTTTTTTGGGGGGTGGACGCAATAATGGATATAATATATTGCACAGCAAGTGAGCGGTGACGTCACATCTGTGATGTCATCCGCATGCGGCAGCGTCACGCAGTGTGCCTGCTGACGTCACGCATCCCCCCCCCCCCCACCCTCCGCGTAGGCCGTGTATTAATCCAAGACAAGAATCCAAGTCTCGGGCGAAGCCGGGTGGGAAAGTTCGTCTTCCTATATAGAGCAGGGGCGGTTTCTTCATTAGGGCGATTGGGCGACGCACCACCAATGTCATTCAACCACAGAGTTTCGCGAGCCGTTACTGTGCCTCTGGATATAGTCCAATCAGCGTCATGTCACGTTCTGTGGAGTACCGCCTCTTTTTGGGCGATTTCACTCCGGCTGAGAATCGCCCCGAGTGTTCCCATAGACTTACATTCAAAGATGTTTTTTTTCGAACGGGGGCGCTGCAATGCATTTTCTATGGCTTCCGGGAGGGCTCGCACTAACGTGCTTACGTCATCATACGTAAGCACGTTTCATCCAACAATATTATTTGTCGCCACCTAGTGGAATCTTTAATAAAAGAAACTGAGTGGATTGTATTAATAGTGAGTATAGAAACAAACAAGATGTATTTTAAGAGTCACTTTATTTTTCATTAACATTAAAGAAGTGAAGTTGCCTTTACATGCTTAAGATGTTAATTTATCCATTGCATGGGTGGACCTTATCCTTATCAATCATCCAGACATTTGCCCCCCCTGAGAGATTTTGCAGGAGCCGCCACTGATATAGAGTCAAAGGTCAAGGTTCTCGTACCCAATGGGAACACGAGCGATGTTAATTTCTGTTGGTGACCACTGAATCAAGGGGGATGGAAATTCTACATTCATATTCTGGGGACAGTCTATTCTGTCAACCATCTCATGCACGAGGTTGTTACTCATTTTTTTTTTATCACTCAAGGAGCCTTTGGCGTTTGGGAGAACTCCCCCCCCCCCACCCATTCTGCCCCCCCCCACACACACGAGTAAATTGCTCACTCAACGTTGACGTCTTCTGGTCAACTTCCAGCCGCCTTCAAACCGACCACACCTGGCAAGCCATGGTCGTTACCTATCCATCCAAGCACTACACCAGGCTCGAAAACAGCTTCGCCTTTGAAATCTGACCAATCGGTCGTGCTCGGAGGTGATTTGGTGTATGTTGCGGAACGCCTGTAAGCTGTGCGTGGGAAGATATTCGGTGGGGGCACATTTTCGATGCACGCTTCGATTCTGATCACTGTAATTGGCAAGCAATTGGTCGAAATCGTTAACTGTACGGAGAAACAAATGAAGGCACAATCTAACATGAAAAAGGGCCGTGGTCCGAAACGTTACCGGCTGTGTATTTTGTTTTCTTCTAATGCCACAGTGTTGTCGAGTTGTGTGTTGAGTTAAAAATGTGCAGGTATGGCCTTTTTACAAAAAAAGTAAATCAACTGCAGGATTGAATTATAACCTGCGCGAGCGGACAGGCGGTATCGAGGTTTATTTTGACCATACTTCCCCACCAGCGCCGGTCGTTTTGCGTGCTGGTCACCCATCCAAGCACTTTTTTTCCCAGGCTGCAACGCCTGCTTAGCTCTCGACGTCGACCTGACAACAAGACCGGCTAACAACTCCGGGTGCATATGGGTTTGGTCATGATTGGGAGCATGCGTAAGGTCGCACTCATTACACGCAAACAGTGTTTGTCACACATGAATCACAACACCTTGCCGATTTCGCTAAGGAGCAAAAACAAACACGACAACCTCCGGTCATCCTCGCAGCAACGGGTTTTGTCTCGCCATCATCGAACAAAGACGGTCACCGCATCGGGTGCTTTCACATGCGCTTCTGCGGCCGTCTGGAACGTTCTTCCCTGCCGGTATTAGGAAGCCACTGCAGCTATGCACTTTTTAAATCTTGGATTGAAAACCCATTTCTTTAGAACTGCTTTTTATTGTGTCTAGTTCGCTTGTCCCCCTCCCACATCCGATTAGTGCGGTTGCCTACGTACGGCGCGAAAGAAATTCAATACCCATAATCGAGGTATTTTTGGGTTAAGTCGCGTAAATGTATAAATGTGTCGTTAAAACCCGCCACCACCCGACACAACCAACTAGCAACGGTTGTCACGTAAACAGAACATAGCCAATTCGTCACTAGTACAGCAACACCGGTGTGTTGGAGAGCCAAGCCACAACATTTACAATCTGAGTACGACGTTTCGCCAGTAATTACAACTAGCTTCATCAGGCGACAGCCAGATTGGTGTCAGGTGGTGGCGGGTTTTAAAGACACATTTAGATATTTACGCGATCTTACCCAAAAAAAACTCTATTATGGATGATATTGGTCGCGAAAGCCTACGTGTTAAACATACATACACGCGTACGTTACATTACCCCTTGCCAAACATTAACTCGAGGGTTTTTAAGAAAGGGGCGTTACACAAAATCATTCACTCTGGGCGCGTGTGTGCGTGTGTGCGCGGTTTATTTTTATTCTTCCATGAGAGCGTTGCATTTTCAATTAACATTTTTTTTTTACACACAACACTCACTTTAAATTTCGATTTAAAGCTTTCGTGACTGCAGGGATTGCTCTTCTTGGTTCTTTCGGTAAAGTCACGTAGAATGGAAATAATAAAATAAAATAAAAACATAATAAAATAATTCCCACGACGTTTCGGCCACAACGCAAGCAGCCGTCCTCAGGTGAAAAACAGGTCTGTCAAGGGGACAGAGTCTGAATGACAACCCCAGGCTTGGAGCGACTATTTAAGCTGGGATGGAGGGGGGGAGAGAGCGCCTTGACAAAATAATTATGCAGACCTGTTCTTCACCTGAGGACGGCTGCTTGCATTGTGGCCGGAACGTCGTGGGAATGATTTTATTATGTTTTTATTTTTATTTTATTTCATCATTTCCATTCTACGTGTCTTTACCGAAAGAACCAAGAAGATGAACACTCGCCTTGTCTATCATCCGTCCGTCCGTTCCTCGCTCGAAGTTGCAGAGCGTCAGGACTCGTCCCCGGCTACTGCTTAATGGCAACGCCGAGAGAGAGAGCGAGCCTCGCGAGCATCGCGTGACTTTAACAACTTTCCTTTCACTCACGCCCAGATGATATCTTCTCTCCGAATCAATACGGCGACACATTTCTGTTGAGCCGGTAATGAGACACTTCACGTTTTCACGGAACACAACAATCTATTGAAGGTCTCCTCCGGCTAGCCCGAGTAGGTTAGCGCTAATGATGAAGCGAGCGAGAGGGTCTTGCGCGATCCATAACCATCATTACACGGCGAGGTGCAACCACCAGAATGATTTATCTGTTGTCATGCCTTGCCTGGATTTTGGTTCTCTCGTTATTCGCGTGGGATACGTTCCGGAGATGTATGTTTGTTGAACTTCTTTCGCACCGTACGTAGCCAACCGCGCTAATTGGAGGTGGAAGGACAACAACCTGAACACAACAACAACAACAACAACAAAAACTGTTCTAAAGAAATTCGTTTTCAATCTGGTGCGTGCCGAATATGATGGCGCGTGCAACACACGACGACGAAAGTGACGACGAGGGGTTGGTGGACGAGCGGGTGCGACGAAGGGTGTAGGCAGGTTGATCAGAGGGATGGCGGTGTTCATGATGGAGGGGGGGAGGGGGAGTTGGGGGTAAGCGAGGGATAATCAGTGAGAATTCTAGATTTGGAATCCCTGCCTCACTTGATACAGCAAATCTGGCTGTGACGGTCCCACCTGACGACGGAGACTTGTGTTGCCTCCGAAACGTCGTGATTTTTATTATTTTATTTTTTTTATTAATTTTAATTACATTTTTTTACCTACGTGACTTTACCGAAAAAACTAAGAATATATAATCAGTGAGAGTTTATTTTTTTTTAGCGAAGAACGGAACATAGTCAGTGTGGCGGGATTGTTTGACGCGCCCATTACCTGAGGTTTGTGAAAAAGAGCTGCATAGCTCATCGGCTTTATTCGGGCTCAATAAAGATTCTGATTCTGTTTGACGCGTAGGGGCACGACGTTTCGCCAGTAAACGTCGTGGCTTGGCTCTCCACACACCGGTGTTGCAGTACGAGTAACGAATTGGCCACGTTCTGTTTACGTGACAAACCTTACTAATTGCCTGTGTCGGGTGGTGGCGGGTTTAACGACACATTGATATATTTACGCGATCTAACCCAAAAAAACCCTCTATTATGGATGACATTGGTCGCGAAAGCCTCCTTCCACGTGCACTTAGTTTTTTCGGTAAAGTCACGTAGGCAAAAAATGAAATTAAAAATAATAAAAATAAAATAATTTATTAAAAATAAAATAATATATTATTATTTTTTTCATTTTTTACCTACGTGGCTTTACCGAAAAAACTAAGAGTATGAATCCTTGCAGTCACGAGCGCTTCAAATCTAGAACTCCTACCACGTGTTAAACTGGCGTCGGGGCATATATAACGGAGTTGCGATTGGGCACGGTTACGAGTGAGAACACAGCGGCTGACCCGCGCGGCGCCGGCCTTCAATGAGCAGTGGGCGCTGGAGGAGGCCGTGTGCTCGGTGGCAAAAGACGGGGAGCTCTGCATGCAGATATCAGATACCCGTCGGAGGCCGTAGGACTGCGAGAAGGGCTGGGTGCAGATGCAGCACTTGTCGTAGTAACAAAAAAAATCTAAATATTACATAGAAAACAGGGGGAACATAGACATAGAGTAGGGAGAAAGGGGGTAGAGAGAAGGGGGGGGGGGGTAGAGAGAGGGGGTAGAGAGAGAGAGGGAAGGGGTAAGAAGGAGGAGAGCAGAGCGTGAAATCTTTTGTGAAATATTTCATTTAAAAAGGGGTGGGGGGGGGGGCACATAAAGCAAAGCACTGAAAACAAAAAACAAAAAAACCGAAATGATGAACGAAGCAAAGTGCCGACTACACCGAGCATCTTCTTGCTTCCTCTGATCGTGTAAAAAAAAACAGAGAGAGAGACAGACCGACAGACAGCTGGGATTGTGAACGGAGAGGACGAGAAGGAGCATAGCCTGGCGAAATCCGATGAGCTGTGAAGCTCTTCTTATTTTTTCCCACAGATGTCCAACATAAAAGGAGACGAAGGGAAGGGGAGAAACATTGGGGGTGGCGAGTCCGAGAGGAGACACTCACATCCCAGCTCGCAACTCGTGCTCCCCGCACTCTCGAGGTTGGACGGGCGGGCGGGGATCAATATCGACTGGATGCAACGTCAATCTTTGCTTGTCCCAGGCGCGTAGCGACGCGTCAATGCTGTCCGCTGATGTCAATTTCGGAAGCTTCGCGGCAGCGGGGACGAACACGCGGCCGCAGCAGCTCTGACAACAACAAAAACAACATCCCCCCGGGTGCTCGAATCGCTGCTGGCGGAAGGGCCTCTGCTGGGTGGAGGTTGATAACCGTTGGGGCGCTAGGCTAAGCGGGTGTTCTTCACTAACATTTTCACAGGGGGGACACTTTGGCCGATGACACATCAGTGTGCTGAGTGCCGCCACACATTTGAAACACCATCGGGGTTTGACAGCATCACTATGATGATGATGATGATGGGGGCTGTTTTCACGATTTGTGTCGGGGTGGGTCCGCACGTCAGGGGCCGCACTCAAGGCCACCAGGGCCCACCAGGGGCCCGCGGGCCACGCAATGACGACCGCCGCTCTCGACCGCGGTCAACATGCCCAACGTTGGCCGATGGTCGTGAATGATAACGGAGTGGCGTGAACCTGGGAGACGGAACGCGCCCGCAGGGACGGGCCCGTCGAGGCGATTGAGCGATGTAAAATCAGCTCGCGTGCAGGGTGCTCGCAGGTTGATTTTTCGCGTTGTGGAATCGTGAGAAGCTAGGGGCAGCCTCGGGGAGACCTTCATCCAGCAGTGGATTGACCATGGCTGCTGCTGCTGATTATGATTATGCTGCTGCTGATCGTGTGGCGTATTCAGTCAACATCACCCAGAGTATCGGCAGGGTGAGTGGGTGACAGCGCCACTGCTGTGGCCGTGCATCGGCACAAATCAAACCACCTGTCCAGCGGACAGCAGAGCGCACTTTGACCACCCCCCTTTATCTAAACCCCGCGGTACGGAGCGCAACAACCTCGTGCGGCGCTTCGGGTACGAGTTTTCTATTCACGAGAGGAAAGAAAAAAAGCCCCTTCCTTGACCCCATTGTGCACCTGCCATTGTGTGCAAGTAAGCACGGAGCGATTGTTTGTGCGCTGAACTTGCAATTGTACAGCTCCTCCTACTCCCGCAACGTTGCCTCTCTCACTCACACGCAGGCCCTCCTCCCCATATCCACCCCATGACCCATCTACCCACCCACCCGACCCAACAAATCCGAGACTCCAAAGCTTTGCCTCCTCACCCCGGATTCGACTACCCCCACGATGCCCTCTCAGAAAAAAAAGTCCCTCCCTCCTCCTCCTCCTCCCCATCAACGGGATCGCATACAAAGGCCCTCCTCGTTAATTTACCGATCCGTGTCCATGGCTTCTTCTTTTCTCTTGCCCCGTGGTGGCTTGGGTTTTCCCATAGGTCTCCCGAATTAAGGGTGCATTCACTCATTACTGCAAGGTAGACAAAAGGGCAGCAGCTACAGTACCTCCTCATTCCTGGCTGCAAAGCACTTCCTTTATCCTCCGACCGTGAGCACCCGTTCGCTCTCCCCTCTGCGCTCTCTCTCTCCTCTCTCTCTCTTTCTCTCTCACTCTCCCTCACTCTCTCTGCGCTCCTCTTTTCCTCTCGCTCCCCCGAACCGCGCTCAACTCCCTGCAGCATTGTTGATCTCGGGCCAAGAAATGCATCATGCAGATGACACAGTTGAAAGTGCAAGGCTCATTCATTGTTGTGCACGTCTCTATGTGCGTCGTGGACTCTATGTGCGGTATTGTAGTGGTCAGCGCGCTACACAACGAACCCAGCGACCCGAATTGGATTCCCGCTCACGCCCAACACCAGTGATTATTACTTGACACCGTCCCGGGCCTCCCCTAGGTCGACTCAGCCTCAAATGAGTGCCTCGTGCGGCGTGTAAACATCGCCACTGGGGAGACAAAGGGGGCAGGGAGTGGTGTTGGCGAATCACCCCATCGTGTGCCGTGTCGGCCTTCATAGGTGCTCGCTAACAGCACTTGCCCCTACAGTCTGTTAAGCCTACACGAGGGATATTTGTATGTGCGTACATATATGTGATGAGTGACGGAATAATGGACAAGAAACCCCCTCTTATTCGCGGTGATGTGGGGCGCAAACATCGCGGATTTTATCATCCGCAAATGTTGCCCATTAATGTAAGAGGTCGTTCCACAATAAATGATGGGAAAAGTCGTGAATAATTGCGGATAATGAGAACAATACGGGCACGGATAATGGGACTTTTCGCGGACCCTACAGTTCCTGCGGATAATAGGAACCAGCGTAATAGGGTCGCGAAAAGGGGGGGAATTACTTATGGTATGTTGAGCTTCTTTCGCGCCGTACGTAGCCAACCGTGCTAATCGGATGTGCCAACCGTGCTGAAATGGGAACTCGTGTGCATCTGTAAAGGTATGGCCTGTCAAATTGTCCTCCGTGCTGTGCGAGTGAACGGAATGTGTCCTCTTACCACCGAGTCAGGGACCACCCGATGCCTGTTGAGTGTCCTCGTGTTTCTCGTACCGAATTATCTCAACGAATTCGTGCCCAGAGTATTTGCTTGAGCTAAGACACAGCCAGGAGTCTCCGTTGCGTGAAGAAACACTCAACACGATCGCCAATGACGCTGCAGCCTTGAAATAATTTACATGTAATCGGCGACGTTTCGGGCAATGGCCCTTCTTCTTCTTGTTGTGTTGGAGGAGGGACATTGTGCGATGCAAAATGACTTCGTAGTAATATTCATAACCGACTCTTTACCAGTCAATGTAATATATATGTGCCCGAAGCGTCGTCGATTAAATACTTTTTGTTCGTTCAACGCCACAGTGTTGTGGACGAATATGTTTCTAGTTGTTGTTCGTGTTAATTGTGCACCACTGCCAACGCAGCAACAGCAGCAGCAGCATCGCCGAGTATACGTGTCTTGATTATACAACCTCTCCCACGTGTTGTCGGGCTCTGACCCGCGTTTTGCATTATGTCCGACGTTTGCCCCCTCCACCCACGTACCGGTTGCTCCTCCAGACCAAATTCAGCTTTTGAAGAAGCTCCGACAGCAAGCGGCACAATCCGAAACCACACGTGAGTGAGAGTGAGAGATTGAGAGACTTTTGACTTTATAAACAACTTTTATTGCTGCCAGCAGCAACTGAACTGGAGGCGATTCCGATATGAAACACACAAAGTCACCAGCAAACAAATGAAAGGAAACGCTACAAATCCACGCGCTGTGGCGCTAAAAGCACCGCGCACAACACGAAAGAAAAGTCACGTGGTGGTGGTGGTGGTGGTCATCGCGCACGCCACGGTGACACAAGCGAGCGCTACAGAAGGTGAACACGAGGGTGCCGTCCACGCTGGTGCAGAGAGGGGCTTTTCCGGCTCCTCAGCGTTCGCGAGAAGCCAGGCACCTCCGATTAGCGCGGTTGGCTATGCACGGTGCGAAATAAGTTCAACATACATCCACGAAACCCTTCACCGGTGTGGTGAAGTATGGTCAAACACCCAGCACTGACACGGCACTTGGGGGACCGTCCTGCAGCAACGGATTGACGAAGGGGTGTACGTGATTATTTTTAACGTCGTATTAAATCCGGGGCATTTACGAGTCATCATTTTTATATCGAGGTTAAATTGTGTTGGCGAAAGACGGCTACTCTACAGTTCCACATACATGCATACGTCGTCTGTAACGTCATTGAAACGAATGGAGTCGTGTAAAATAGTTCTCTATTGGCTGCTCATGTCACGAGCAAACTGACAAACGACCCCAACAAAAATGACTGCGACATTCCCCCGAAACAATTAGTAGCTCGGTGCAATCGCTAATAACGATGCGTGTAGATTATTGAGACATGCCCTGTGCAACGATAATCGATGCGGTGGAAATGGGGGACTTCTACAAACTTGGCCACAAGCAGGCTAATGAGGCTACCCTCTATAGCGATATCCAAAACACACTCTCATATATGTATGCACACGTGTTTGTGTGTGTGTGTGGTGCAGTAGCCGGCGCACTGTGCTATGATGAACTTCGATAAACTTGAGTTCCATTCAAATCCGCCTAAACTAAAAGTGACTTCAACTTTGAGACAATGCATTCACTGTCATCATCTTTTGAAAATATCTATAGATTTATTACGCTATGTATCCTTAGTGGCGGGGGAGGGGGGCGGGAGTGGTGGCGCAGTGGTTAGCATCACTAGGTTACGAATCCTGTGACCTATGTCCAATTACCCGGCCACGTCTAACATCAGTGGCGAGTGAAATCTGATCTTGTCCTGAGCAACCCACCCCTTGCACCAACCCACACTGAGCGGCGTGGTGCATTATGGTCAAGCAACAACGGCGACCGACAAGGAACGCAGACGCCATCATCAAGCAGTGGATTGACAAAGGGACTGTCCGCTATTTTAAGTGACATTATTTATAACAAACGAAAGCGTAGCAGAATGCAGGCGAGATAGACGCAGTGGACGCTATTTACATGGATTGAAGTTAACATTTTAATTTTAATATAAAGGAGCAGCCCTGCAATTACTTGCTCACCGCACTGCTGGTGAAAGAGCGTCCACTGGAGGGAGGGATTATTGAGGATGAATTTGTTATATTATTACGTATACAGGGGCTCCTCTACTTACGAACATTCGACTTACGAACTTTCTGAGATACGAACAAAACTGTGCGTAAGTCCAGTTGCCTGTGCAGACCGAGAGTCGTAAGTTCAACCGCCGCGCAATAGATGGCAGAATGTGAAGAACCAGTGGCATCTACATCTATGGGAGGTTATACAACTATTTAAGCCATCCCCCGTGTTTAGTGTACACGGCGTACAGCATGTTTGGAATCGACAGGAGTAAAGTTGAACTTACGAACAAATCGACTTACGAACAGACCTCTGGATCTTAACTCGTTTGTAAGTAGAGGAGTCACTGTATTGTGACTACAAAGTGAAGGTAAAGGCGCAGCCCTGCAATTCCCTGCTCTTGCCACTGCTGCCAGAAGATAGTTTTTTGCCCTACTCTTTCATGCTCGCGAGATATGTTGGAGGGAGATGGGAGGAGCCACGCTTTATCCCACCACACGCAACCTGCCAACCGTCTAACTGTGGTGTTCTCAACATATGTATTCTTCGGTGTCGACAGACGTGGCTGTGTCGGGGGAGTTATTAAATGCGCTCATTGTTTAAAACTTCCACGCCGGGAGATGGAAACTGGCGAGCGTGCGGTGAAAAAGAGCGTCTTTTCTCAATTGGGTTTTTTCTCGGGGAAAAAATTAAAATTTCATTTGGGATTCAGACCTCTGGATTGTGTGCTCAGCGTGCCTGCCGCTTCGCCGAGGCAGCAAAATAGATTTATATAAAAATGAATATTAATCCATGCGGTCCTTATAAACAAGTGTTATCTATAGATATATTTCCGAAACGTTACCCATCACATGCATATCCTTTGTCATTGACTAATGTGTTGCTATTTGTTGCTGATATTGTAGTTTCGATTTAAAGCTTTCGTGACTGCAGGGATTCATCTTCTTGGTTCTTTCGGTAAAGTCACGTAGAAGGGAAGTAATAAAATAATAAAAATAAAACATAATAAAATAATTCTCACGACGTTTCAGCCACAATGCAAGCAGCCGTCCTCAGGTGAAGACCAGGTATGTCGGAGAGACAGCGTCTGAATGAAACGTCGTGAGAATTATTTTATAATGTTTTATTTTTATTATTTTATTACTTCCCTTCTACGTGACTTTACCGAAAGAACCAAGAAGATATTGTAGTTATTGTAGTTATTGTTGCTATTGTTGTTGTTATTGCTGTTGTTATTGTTACTGTTATTGCTGTTATTGTTACGTGTGCACCATTGCCGATGCTGCAGTAGCAGCAGCTGAGTCCTTCGCTATTTTCTTAGAGGGGTGCCACTTTCGCCGATAAGACACCATCAGGGCGTGAGGGCCGCCACACACATCTTAACCCATCGGGGTTGACAGCAGCACGATAGGGGGGGGGGGGTTTACATCCCGCGCCTCCGAGTAGCACGGTTGGCGACGTACGGTGCGATTAGAAGTTCAACGTCCGTAAATGAAATGTGCGTATCGTCGCGGGCCGCACGTCAGGGGTCGCACTCAAGGCCACCAGGGGCCGTCAGGGGCCCGCGGGCCTTGAAACGGCTGGCGTAGAGGATGGGTGTGTGTCTGTGCGTTGTTGCGATGGGCTGTGGCTGCATCATCGTGCGCTGTGGGGGGGGGGGGTGGTGAATCGAACTCGGGTCTCGACAGCACTGCCCCAGTATCTGGCACAGGGGGCGGCAACCAAAATAACAAGAAGAGACATTTTCCGAATTTGGTAAACAACGACAACAACAAAAACACCACCACCATCAATATTTAACGAGCCGCAATCTGTGTGGATACGAGACGGTGAGTCTCAATGGATGACGTCGCGAGGCAGCGCTCCTTAAAGAGCCGAGCCGCATGCGAAGCCGAAACCCGCAGGCTTTGCCGAGCCCGGGGCTAGCAGCTCACGTTCGCGAGATCGCGAAATTCAAATCGCAGAGCGCTCTTTGGGTGGGGTCGGTACAATGAGTGCTGCAGTGGGCACCGCTCGCTGGAAATTAATAGCGAAGAGAGAGAAATGGGTCAGTCTCGATCTCGTCTCCCGCCTTAAACACCACCCTACTGGTCACCCCCCCCTCTCCCCTCTTCCACCGCCAAGCCCACCACACTCCCATCGCCGGGGGTTATCCACGTTTCAAACCGCTCCTTTCTTCTCGCTCGAGATGGGTTCTCAGCAACCTTTCACCCTCTCCATCTCAAGGGCCCCCGGCATAACGGCCACGTCTCAGCGCAAGGCAGCGCGCCCAGTCCTGTCCACACACGGCACCGTGGGTGCGGGGTTTTCTTGTCAGAGTTCAACTGCTGATCAAAACATTAGGCTAATCTCGGGCAGTTTTTTTTTCCACCCCCCCCACTCTCTCTTACCGTTCATGCGTGCGTGTGTGTGCGTGCAGGGGGAGCGGTGGTGTAGCGGTTAGCGCGCTGCGCTACGAACCTGGTTTCCCGAGTTCGATTCCTCGCTCACGGCCAACACCCAGTGACGATTATCTGAACCGGTTTTGGACCTCCCCTAAGTCGACTAATCGTCAATTGAGTATCTGGTGCGGTGTGGAAAATCATTGCCTAGGGCGTGATGTTGGCCACCCCCGCTGCTCCGTGTACCGTGCCGGCCTTCATAGGTGCTGCTCGCTAACGGCACTTGCCCCAACAGTCTGTGTACAGGCTATACGGGGGATCTTTGTTTGTACATTCTGGTCGTGCTTGTTAATACAGAGAAGGGCAGAGCGGCCCTCCTCGGGAGGGAGCCCTCGAGACCCCTCGAAGTGGGTAATTAGGCCTTCTCTTCCACACTGCCAAGACGTCTTGGAAGAGGTCAGAGGATCCGCATTTAACCTCATCATAGGCATGTCCATGCTGATCGACTAATTGCGATGTGCTGCATACTGCTGGCTAGAGAGAGGCGGAGAGGTGGGAGGGAGATGAATACTAATAACATTTTACTCGGCCGTTGTTTCAACTGCTGTGCCGGTTGATCGAATCGGATAACACGTGGATTGCAAATCCAAGTGTCGACCATGAACACCGCGGCAGCATCTAGGCCAAAAATAAAAAATAAACACGCCAAGGTACATCTCTGCTTCTTCTTGTTGTTGTTCTTCTTCCAGTGGCTGGCACGTTCTACCTAGAAATGTCGAAGAGTCGGTGGTGTCTCTCTCTCTCTCTCTCTGCTGAGATGAACAATGCAGCGGATGCTCATCTCTCCATCGGTGGCCTCCCGAAGCCAGCCCGTTGAAATTCCACGTTACCATGGAAAGATTTGAGCAGAGAACACTGCGATTTGCGATGTACCTTATTCTCCAGATTAGTAGACCCACGAATCCTCCCCCCCCCTCCGCTCCGAATTCTAAAGCTAAGGTCGGGGTGCATCTTATAATGAGGTCGGTGTGTGTGTGTAACAAGATTTGTAAAGCTTTATTGACACGGCGAACAAATTGAAGGTCCGTCTAACTTTGGCGGAGTCTTGTTTAATCCGGTAGAATACTGTAGGTCAGACAAGAAAATGTAAAAGTAACTTTGTGTTAACACATTTGTGAGTGTGTGTGTGTGGGGATCGGTCCTGTCTGCCAAAAAACAACCCCCACCATCCTCAATAGTGCCGGACGGTAAGGCTGTCGTGGCTGTGAGCAGTGCCATTGGATGAGGCCGATTCCAATCAGCTGTTCCCTTTACGTCGCTCGTAGCCAGCTATGGCTGCAGGGTTTTGGTAGTACATGTTTCTAGATTTGAAGCTTTCGTGACTGCAAGGATTCATATTCTTAGGTTTTTTTCGGTCAAGTCACGTAGGTTAAACATTAAAATTAATAAAAGTAAAATAAAATAAAAATCAACCTGGAGGTGAGGAATGGTGGTGGTGGCTTATGTACCCACCGAAGATAAACATCAGTGGAGGGATACAGGTATGGCTGATGAGTCAGATGCCTCCTTATGTATCCTCCTGCCACAGGTGCTGGCTAAAGTGGCCCCTCGGGATAGAGTCATCCTGTTGGGTGACTGTCATGCCTGAGTGGGTCCTAACGCAGGCACCTGGGCTAGAGTTATTATAAGGCATGATCCAGATCAGCTCAATAACAACAATAGTAGGCTGCTCAACATCTGTTCAACCCATGGTCAAGCAAGAACACCTGCTTGGCTATATAGTGGCAGAACAGTGGATGTGGGCACAAGTAATTGATCTGCCCACTGACCAATGGCTTGTCATCTGTAAAATGCATGTAACTTTTTTCCACTGCGTTGCTGGGTGTCCAACTAGGACCTCATTCTACCCCACAGTGGCATCGTCTCAGCTCGGTGATGAAAGTTGGAAATGAGAATTTAAACTAAACTACTTATAAACTAATTTTTTTTTTACCAGGTAATGCCCACTGAGCTACGTAGCGATCTGGCCACAAATTATAGCTCAGCCAAGTGCCTTATTGCGTGCAAATTTGCAGGAGCCAAATACTCTAAATGCATGTTCTAAATGTGGAAGAAAAAACCGGAGGACCACCACTTAGTGGTGAATGGGGGTTGTTGTTGAAGCGATCGTGCAGTGTTCAGCGCACTGCGCCACGAACCGAGCGACCCGAATTCAATTCCTGCACACCATCAATAACAGTGACGAATATTGAAACCGCCCGTGGGCCTCCACTAGGTCGACTCAGCCTTAAATTAGTATCCTGGTGCACTGTGTAAGCATCAGGACTGGGGAGAGGGAGGCCACCACCCACCCAACAGTCTGTTAAAGGCTGCACGGGGGACTTTTGTGTCTTGGTGAGCAATTTTGCAATCGTCTGCACGCTCTAAGACGATCCCGGCCACCGAGGATCGATTCCCTGTTGTGGATCACATCGGTGGCACGTGCCACCTCGGGTTGCCAACCTGGCCTGGTTATCCCGGGATCGTCCTCTTGTTGTTGACGTAGCTGCTGTCCTGGGGAACCTGTGAGTTCTCCTGAGATATCAATCATTTGAAGTCCGGGTATTGTCAGTGACACGTAATTCTCCATTCTTCAAGGAACCAGGATCATGAGATGTTCGGAATTATTTTTGTTTACCTCCTCGTTGGTGGCAACCGGCAAACCGTATTGCCACCTGACCATTCCTAGACCTCTCCTAAGTCGACTCAGCCCTAAATAAAGTGAAATATTTACCCGCTTGCCGTGTTTCAATCACAGTAAAAACGACAAAACTGTGTTGAGCTTACCAGCTAAGTGAGTGTGCAGTGGTAGTGTAGCTTTTTTTTGCAGAAGCGACTTGGCCACAACTGATAGCTCAAACAAGTGGCTTTCACACGTGGAAATTTATATCAGCCAAATACTATAAAACGCATGTTTCTAAATGTGGAGAGAAAAACCAGAGGACCTGGAGAAAAATCCACACGACCACGGGGAGAGAGACACGCAAACTCCAAATATACAGCGGGCGTCAGGATTGGGATCGAACCCACGACCTCCTGTATACTAGGCGAGGCAGTTAACATCTCGCCGAAGTGCTAGGGAGACGAAGGCGTCCTAGTGTGAGGCCTTGTCGGCTTTCAAACAAAAGTAAAATATCGAGTAGAACTGCGTTGACAGTGGTGCACAAGCACACGGAACAAAACTCAACGGTGTTTGTTAATAACACTGCCTCGGAAAGGAATGTGTTCAGGTATCCCTCGATTTACGAAAGTTTGATTTACGAAATTTCGCGTTAACGCACGTAAACAACAACAACAACAAAAGACACGGGCACTTTTCGCTCAACGAAATAGAAACCACCTGGGGAGGCTGCGTCATCACCGTCGTCGTCGCCACCGTGGTCGTCGTCGCTGTCATCGTTGTCATCATCATTGTGGCCGTCGTCACCGTCCATCCATGACAGCGTCCAGGGTGTCCCCGCATTGGCAGCAGTAACGCCTTCACATCACCGCTCCACTCATTGCAACGTGCGGCAGATGTTTTGGTGACTTCTCTCATGAAGGTGATTTTTTATTAATTCATTAATTATTATCAGTCAATCGTTTTCATCTTTTTTTTTATTGTTCTTTTCGGATCGTGAAAAGTGATCGAGGTGTATGTAGTTTTAGTTTAGGAGTAGAATTGGGATGACTGCCCGAAACACATTCCCTGTTTTGTTGGTATGAAATAAATGGGAAAAGCCATTTTCCGATTTACGAAATTTCGTTTTATGCGCGTTTTTTAAAGAACGCATTAGTTTCGTAAATCGAGGGATACCTTTTTATATAAATATATTTTTTAACTACTAAACAATTCGTATTTTACCAGGTAAGGCCCACTGAGCTACACAGCCAATTTTCAGAATTGACCTGGCCAAAAGTCGTAGCTCAACGAAAATCCTGATCACGTGCAAATTTGCAGCAGCCAAACACTCTCCACGCATGCTCGTAAAAGTGGAGGGGGAAACCGGAGGACCCGGAGAAAAATCCACGCGACCACGGTGAGAGAGACATGAAA
Source organism: Lampetra planeri (assembly GCF_965212315.1). Classification (NCBI taxonomy): domain Eukaryota; kingdom Metazoa; phylum Chordata; class Hyperoartia; order Petromyzontiformes; family Petromyzontidae; genus Lampetra; species Lampetra planeri. The sequence continues at coordinate 5,085,809 of NC_136131.1, forward strand.
ACTCCAAATATACAGCAGCAGGCGTCAGGGTCCGGATCGAACCCACGACCTCCTGTATACCAAGCGAGGTAGTTAACACCTCGCCACCGTGACGAGATGTTCGCAGTACACTGCACATATATGGCTCATTCTTCACAGCACACAGAGGGAGAGAGGCCAGAGAGGTGACGACGTTGATCGATCATCTGGCCTCTCCATAATGAGCTTGCTCTGAAAAAGGACCAATGCCCGGAACGTTGGAATATAAACGAGGTGCTCGCGAACAGAACTTGCCCCGAAGGCTCAACGTTGGGGGGGGGGGGGGGGAGTGCGTCTCGCGGTCAGATGGCTGCTCGCTTTGTGTGTTCTATCCCGGCTATTTTGTCTGTGCGACTCCATACCACATCAACGCTCACAATGGATGCAGGTGTGAGTGTGAGTGAGTGTGCAGTGCTAGTGTAGTGGTGGTTAGCGCAACTGCGCTACGAACCTGGTGACCCGGGTTAGTATTCCCGCTGACGGCCAACACCGGTGACGATTATCTGAGCCTGGGCCTGGGCCTGTGCATCGCCTAGGTCGACTTAGCCTCGAATGAGTCTACCTAGTGCGGTGTGTAAACATCGCAACTGGGGAGACAAAGGCGGTTGGGCGTGGTGCTCACTACTCTCCCCCTCTGTGCCGTGCCGGCCTTAATAGGTGCTCGCTAGCAGCACTTGCCTCAACAGACTGTTAAGGCTACACGAGACATCTGTGTCTTTGTGTGTGTGTGTTGCTGCAGCACAGCTTTAATGGAGCTAAATTGGAGTAAGGCAGCGATGCACAATTACGCAGCATCATCCGGCAATCTCGGGCAATTTGAAAAAATAGAATTTGGTTGGAATATAAGCACACAGATGTCACGTTCTCCTTTGCACGTTGAAAGGGGACCTGTGTGTGTGTGTGTATATATATATTATTAATGCGCCGTAATTTGTTTGGATATTTTGAGCCGGGGCTGTGCGGAATTCAGGTGGAGGAGGAAGTGGAACACCGTTGTCTAAAGGTGTGCCGAACCATTTCACCTTTTGTGATTTTTTTTTCTCTCTCTTTTAAGTGTCAGCAGTGTCATGAAGGATTTTTTTTTCTTACCCTTCTTTTGCCGTACCAAACCATCGCCGATGAACGACTACGAGAGACGCCGTCACGGGAGAGCTCGCTGAAAATTGTCCCCTTGCGCAGAGTGGCAGCAGCGAGAGGCATGAATATGTCGACGTCTGCTGACCACGACGAAGTGACGTCGAGAGAGAGAAAGGCAGTTCGTGGAGTTTGCCGCTTGTCTCCTCCTCCGTTGAAGAAGAAGGGCTGACGACAGCGGTTTGCTGAACAGTCCATGGTTTGGGTTGCATAGCCGCGGTGGCGATGTGTTAACTACCTCGCCTGGTATACAGGAGGTTGTGGGCTCGATCCCGACCCTGACGCCTGCTGCAATTTGGGAGATGTGCGTGTCGCTCTCTCTCTCTCTCTCCCTCCCCGTGATCGCGTGGATTTTTCTCCGGGTCCTCCGGTATTTTCCTCCACATTTATAAACATGCTGGAGCATCTTCTTGGTTCTTTCGGTAAAGTCACGTAGAATTATTTCCATTCTACGTGACTTTACCGAAAGAACCAAGAAGATGAATCCCTGCAGTCACGAAAGTTTTAAATCGAAATGCTGGAGCAGTCACACCTGATGACGGATGCTTGTGTTGCTTCCGAAACGTTGTGATTTAATAAAGTTGTTTAATTTTTATTTGTTTTCACTTACGTGACTTTACCGAAAAAACCAAAGAGTATGGATCCTCGGAGTCACGAAAACTTCAAATCTAGAATGCTTGTAGAATGTTTGGCTGCTATGAATTTCCACGTCATAAGCCACTTTGTTGAACTATCATATGTTGCCAGGTCGCTTCTGAAAAAGGGCTCTACAGCGTAGTGGGCCTTACCTGGTAAAACACAAATAGTGTCATTTTATGTAAAATAAAACATTTGGTTTTATATATGTGAAACATTTAGGTTTATTTTAGATGTAATATCCAAATGGGCAGAACAAAAAATAAACAATGCATTGTTAAGGATACATCAAAAAGCAAATGTAATATTTAATAGCCAAAGCAACATGGCGCGTGGCATACACTTACATCTTAAACATCAACGTATATAACTCAACAGCTATAAATTTCGATTTAAAGCTTTCGTGACTGCAGGGATTCATCTTCTTGGTTCTTTCGGTAAAGTCTTTCCGACAGACCTGTTCTTCACCTGAGGACGGCTGCTTGCGTTGTGGCCGAAACGTCGTGAGAATTGTATTTTATTATGTTTTATTTGTATTATTTTATTATTTCCCTTCTACGTGACTTCACCGAAAGAACCAAGAAGATCAACAGCTATAATCAATGGAGCTCTTAAACATGAGTGATATCCTCTCTCCTCCTTGCAATCCTGATGGCTGTCGAGACGGACAGCGCTCGCGTGTGAATTCTCAATGAGTCTCCGACCTGGCCCCGCTCTCACGAACCAGTGGCGCGGCTATCGAGTGTGCAGGCGGTGCAACTGCACCGGGGCCCGAGGGGAATTGAACGGTGCCCCCCCCCCCCCCGTTGCATTCCTTACACGAGGGCCCATGTCAACCACGAAACAAATCGTTATACACCGCAAATGCAGTCATCTTAATTAGCCATTGGGTGTGTGTGTGTCTTAGTCGTTTGTTTGCCTTCACTAGGTCGACTCAGCCTCAAATGAGTACCTGCTGCGACGTGTAAACATCGCCACTGGGGAGACAAAGGCGGTCGGGCGTGCTGCTGGCCACCCACCCCATCGTGTGCCGTGTCGGCTTTCATAGGTGCTCGCGAACAGCACTTGCCCCAACAGTCTGTTAGAGGCTATACAGGGGATAGTTGTCTTTGTATTGCGGTGACCCAGTGGCGAATGATATCTGAATTCTGAACCGATCCTGCCAGCCCCACCCCCCACCCCAAACCCGCACCGACCAGCATGGCGAAGTATGGTCAAACAAACCGTCACGACCGACACGGGCGTGCAGTTTATGGCGGAGCGTAGAATAGGAAGAGACAAAGGGCTTTGTCGAATGATGCGCGTGATATAATTACTCGCGCGGTGCACGGGCCCCCTCGATGTGCGTCACGCGGACGACAGCTGCGTGGTCCTGAGTCTGCGTCAAATCGCGACAATGGGTCGGTGTGGAGTGCCTCTTCCCTATTGTGCCGGAGGCAGCGAGCACGCCACCGCTGCCGCGCAACAGAAAGGAGCCACAGCGACTCTCGCTGCAATCACGCGCGCGCCCGCGGGGCCGTCTTATCGTACCTGCTCCTCCATGGATTCGTGTAGGGGCAGTGGCGTAGCCAGGATATTTTGCGCCCGGAGACGAACTATAAAATTGGCGCCCCCCACCCCCGCCCCGTTTAATCACATACCAAAATGTAATTACATGACATGTAGGCTTTTAGGTTGAGGTGTAGATTTGTGCAGTAGTTTCAGGCTGCCGCGCCCGCCGCAATAAGTTATAATGTAACGTTGTAAGCCTCATCTTGGCGCCCCTTTACCTTGGCGCCCGGGGACATATGTACCCCCCTGCCCCCCCCCCCCCCCACTAGCTACGCCTCGGCGTGTGGGGGCAGTGGCCGTCGCAAAAAATTTGAGAAGGAACGGGGAGGGACACTTTGGCCTATAAGACATCGTCGGTGTGTTGAGGGCCGCCGCACACGTGTGAAACAGCATTCGGGGTTGACAGCATGGCGATGATGATGATGATTGGGGGGGGGGGGGTTGTCACGCGTTGTGTTTTGTGTCGGGTGTCGGCACGTCAAGGGGCCGTACTCAAGGCCACTAGGGGCCGTCAGGGGCGCTCGGGCCTTGCAACGGCTGGCGGAGAGGATGGGTGCGTGTCTGTGCGTTGTTGCGGTGGGCTATGGCTGAAGCATCGTGCGCTGTGGGGGGGGGGGGGGGTGAATCGAACTCGGGTCTCGGCAGCACTGCCCCAGTATCTGGCACAGGGGTCGGTAACCAAAATAACAAGAAGAGATTATTTTTTTCGAATTTGGTAAGCAACAACTAAAAAACACCACCACCATCAATATTTAAAGAGCTGAAATTCAAATTGCAGAGCGTCCTTTAGGTGGGGTCGGTACAATGAGTGCGACAGTGGGCACCGCTCGCTGGAAATTAAAATTGAAGATTTGAGCACCAGAACCCATTGACCGTCATCTATATATATAGCATACTATTATAAACTTGATTTTAAGCTTTCTCTCCCCCTGCCACCGCGGGGTGGATTTCCACACAACTCTTTCTAAAATATACCAGTCTTGCTGGGTATGCTAATTTCTCTGCTCCAGCATTCCCACCTCTCTCTCTGCCCCCCCTCTCTCTATTTAAGGCCACGACATAGAGACATTGGGTCTCTGTGTGTCTATGCTGTGTGTCTCTCTGTATGTCTGTGTTGTCTCGCTCTGCTTGTGTGTCTGTCTGTGTGTCTCCGTGTCTGTGTTTCGTCTCTCTCTCAAATGTAGTTCTACCTGATGACGATTGCTTGTGCTGCAATCGAAACGTCGTATTCTATTAGTACATTCATTTTCTTTCTACGTGACGTTACCGAAAGAACCAAAGAGTATACTTATATCGATGATCAGAAGGTGTTCCTGGGACAAGGATTACGAGGAAGCAATGGGACTCTCTCTGGCCATCATCGGCCATCCTCTTTCGCCACGTGTCTCTGCCCGAGCCCGATTACTTTTCTTTACAGTTTAGAATGATTATTTTAAAAGAATCTGGATTAACAATTCATTTCTTTAGAACTGCGTTTTGCGTCTACGTTGTTGCCCTCCTCTCGGACCTCCGATTAGCACGGTTGGCTTATGCACGGTTTGAAATAATTTCAACATACATACACAGATAATTGTTTTTTACCCTTTTATCTGGCAACAAAACTGACACCTTTTTTACAAGGAGTCATGTTTGCATTGACCACAGTACCTGCTGTCGGAATGCAAAAAAAAACACAACTTTGATAATGTATGCACTGTCCTTGAAATTGATTGGTCCACACCCGAGACAGCTTTTTTTAGAGCCTAGTCTCACATGGTGTTGGACCAGATGACGCAAAAGGCATGCGTAAATCCGTGTTCTCCTATCCACGTGTTCCTCCCTCTGTCTTCTTACCGTAAGTCCAAGCTTGCGTCTCTCCTAGCTTCTCTTTGCGCAATTGTCAGCGATTTTTGTTCATCTCAATTGTTGATGTGGTACATTGCACGCTTAGGGCTAATGCCAAAGCGGCTGGTAGGTATACGCATTACTTAAAGAGAGAAATGCCCCCGAGGACAAACTCAATCTCGGAACGCTTCACGGAATACACGGGTGGGGTCAATGCACGCACAGGGGCGTCGCGGTGGCGAGATGGTAACTTTATTACCTGGTACACGGAAGGTCGTGGGCTCGATCACGACCCTGACGTCTGTATATTATTTGGAGTATGCGTGTTCTCCACGTGAATTTTCCTCCGGGTCCTCCGGTTTCTCCCTCCATATTTGGATCCGTGCGTTTAGAGCATTTGGCTGCTTTAAATGTCCGCTCGATAAGCCACTTCGCTGAGCAATCATTTGTCATAGCCAGGTCGCTTCTGGAAACGAGCGATATAGCTCAGTCGACCTTACCTGGTAAAATAAAAAGGTAGTAAATTTAGCAGCATTCTCTAAATCATCTTCCCATCGACCGCCATTTGTAACTACGTTGATACTACTTTCGAGGTTCAATGGGCACAACGTAACCACGACTCATCACGTGCATGTGTCGTGTGGCCCTATTGTCAAGCCTCTGCTGCTGGATGCTGTCCTCCGCTCTCCCCCGCGCCTCCGATTGGCACGGTTGGCTACGTACGGTGCGAAAGAAGTTAAACACACATGCAGAAAAGGTTAAAGCCGATTCTTCAAAGACACTGCAATTGTGTATTTGTGTTCATATCGTACATGGTTCCTTTATTTAAAAAAAGGGGGAGGGGGGTGCAATCAGCGGGTTGTGCACTACGACCGGATTAGCGCGTGACGTGGAGAGCGAGTGCAGCAGGAGGAGGAGGAGGCGTTGTACGGGGCTCACGTGGAGTCACGAGTGCAAGCGAATGACTCGCGTCGTGTAACCTACCCATCATGTCCACTCGTGGTCGTGGAGCGGTGGCGCAAGTGGTTAGCGCGACTGCGCTGTGGAGCCACGGTGACGGATCAGCGATTGCCAACCCGCCCACGGCTGCCATCACGAGCAGTGTCCGATACGGTGCTGCCGGCTTCTCTCAGCAACCCGCACTGACCAGCAAAACTGACCTGCAAATAGTATGGGTAAATAGCCTTCATATTTGACGGGTGGAGGTGGGGGGGGCTCATGATCCAGCAGCGGATTGACAAAAGGGCTCCACTACACATGCAGGTGATAATCCGTGGTTCAGTTGTGCCTATTGACCCTATGAAGAATTATCAACGTAGTTTCAGATGGCAGTCTATGGGAAGATAATTTAGAAAATGCTGCTAAATTAAAAAGCCTACTTCAGCAGTTTTTTTCTTGCTGTGGTTGTCCCACCTGATGACGATTGCTTGTGTTGCGATCGAAACGTCGTGAGCTATTATTTTAACAAACTTTTTATTTCACCAGGTAAGTCCCACTGGGATATATCGTTTTTAGTTTTTTTCAAAAGCGACCTGGTCACAAATGATAGCTCAAAGTATGTTTGTTTGTTGAATTTCTTTCGCACCGTACGTAGCCAGTTGTGCTCATCGACGAAGTGGCTTGTCACGTGGACATTTATACCAGCCAAATACTCTGAAGCGCATGTTTCTAAATGTGGAGCAATTAACTGGGGGACTTCATAAAAAAAATCCACGCGACCACGGGGAGACCACGCAAACTCCAAATTTACAGGCGTCAGGGTTGGGATTGAACCCACGACCTCCTGGATTTCAGGCCAGGTAGTTAGCATCTCATCACCGTGGCGTCCAAATACAGATAGTGAAGAAACCCTACTTGATGCAACTATTAAACACGTGTTCGAGCCTCAGATCGCACTTATAGGAGTATACAAACGCATTAAAATGCGTACAAAGAATGTCTATAATGGTAGGTTTTTACCCTTTTAACTGGTACAAAACTGACACCTTTATTCAAGGCATCATGTTTGCAATGACCACAACACAAGTAGTCAATAAAGCAAACAAAAAGACGCAACTCTGATAAGGATAATAATATGCACTGTCCTTGAAGTTGATTGGCCCACACCCGAGACGGCTTTCTTTAGAGCCTAGTCCCCATTGGTGTAGGGCCAGATGACACCAGAAGGCGTACAACTCAAAAAACAGTGCAATATCAGAGTATTGAGAGTTCGGGTAAACATTTACACTATGAGATCTCTTTTACCAGTGGCAAAATATAATGGTAGGTTTTTACCCTTTTAACTGGTACAAAACTGACACCTTTATTCAAGGCATCATGTTTGCAATGACCACAACACAAGTAGTCAATAAAGCAAACAAAAAGAAGCAACTCTGATAAGGATAATAATATGCACTGTCCTTGAAGTTGATTGGCCCACACCCGAGACGGCTTTCTTTAGAGCCTAGTCCCCATTGGTGTAGGGCCAGATGACACCAGAAGGCGTACAACTCAAAAAACAGTGCAATATCAGAGTATTGAGAGTTCGGGGTAAACATTTACACTATGAGATCTCTTTTACCAGTGGCAAAATATAATGCATATTATTATCCTTATCAGAGTTGCTTCTTTTTGTTTGCTTTATTGACTACTTGTGTTGTGGTCATTGCAAACATGATGCCTTGAATAAAGGTGTCAGTTTTGTACCAGTTAAAAGGGTAAAAACCTACCATTATATTTTGCCACTGGTAAAAGAGATCTCATAGTGTAAATGTTTACCCCGAACTCTCAATACTCTGATATTGCACTGTTTTTTGAGTTGTACGCCTTCTGGTGTCATCTGGCCCTACACCAATGGGGACTAGGCTCTAAAGAAAGCCGTCTCGGGTGTGGGACAATCAACTTCAAGGACAGTGCATATTATTATCCTTATCAGAGTTGCTTCTTTTTGTTTGCTTTATTGACTACTTGTGTTGTGGTCATTGCAAACATGATGCCTTGAATAAAGGTGTCAGTTTTGTACCAGTTAAAAGGGTAAAAACCTACCATTATATTTTGCCACTGGTAAAAGAGATCTCATAGTGTAAATGTTTACCCCGAACTCTCAATACTCTGATATTGCACTGTTTTTTGAGTTGTACGCCTTCTGGTGTCATCTGGCCCTACACCAATGGGGACTAGGCTCTAAAGAAAGCCGTCTCGGGTGTTGGCCAATCAACTTCAAGGACAGTGCATATTATTATCCTTATCAGAGTTGCTTCTTTTTGTTTGCTTTATTGACTACTTGTGTTGTGGTCATTGCAAACATGATGCCTTGAATAAAGGTGTCAGTTTTGTACCAGTTAAAAGGGTAAAAACCTACCATTATATTTTGCCACTGGTAAAAGAGATCTCATAGTGTAAAGAATGTCTATACTGTATGACTTTTTTGCGTTGAATAGGGGAGCCCACTTTTTTCTGGCCACCAATCAATCAGCGATTGGTTAGAAATCCTGACTGCCGGTGAGACCCTGAAGGTCGAAACAGGTCCCCACTTTGCTTGCCGCTAACAGACAACATTGCTGCGACATGGAAAGTCGTAGCAATAGGCCAATGGACTAAAGTTCTGCGTTGAGATATAGAGAACGGAGGTTTATCTCCATTTCTATAAAAGGCAAAGTTGTGATTATGTGTGTCTGTTCAAAATGTTTAGCGTACTTCCCGACATGCAATAAACTGGAGATTTGCCATGTGGGTACTTTCCAGACTGTACACCATGCAAACATTTTTAAAATACACTTAGTTATTTTTGGGGTGGGGGGGGAGCTCAATAATGAATCTATTCTTTGCACGGCAAGTGAGCTGTGACGTCACGTCCGTCACGTGACCCGCGCATGTGGAAGCGTAACGCATTGCAGTGTAGTGGTTAGCGCGCTGCGCTACGAACCCGGCGACCCGAGTTCGATCCCCGCTCACGGCCACCACCGGTGACGATTATTTGAACCGGTCCTGGGCCTCCCCTAGGTCGACTCAGCCTCAAACGAGTAACTGGTGTGGTGTGTGAACAGCGCCACTGGGGAGACAAAGGTGGCCGGGCGTGGTGATTCTAAGTCCCGGGTAGTAAAGCTAGTACGTATGTGTGTGTGTCGTCACAATTAAGTCGGTTGTTGTTGTTGTACAATTTATACATTTCGCTGTATGCATACATACACACTTAGAAACCTGAGCGCACGTCGTATCCATGTACACCAATGTGTGTAGTATGCTCGGTCTGTGTGTGTGTGATACGGCTCGGCTTATACAACCTCCCGTTGCCTGCAGTGGACATTATGCCCGCCTACCATAATGAACCTGCGGTATTTCAATTACCTAGCAACTGCTCCCCACTCTGGAATTCTATTCCCATCCATCGTCTCGTTTCGCGAGCTCTTCTTCTTCTTCTTATAATAATAACCTTGTTCAATACAAGCAAGCGTATTCACTCTCATCTGTTAGCTGCGCCTTCAATAGTGATATCTGTTGCTGGCTACTGGGTATTTATTTGGACCTGAGGTTAGCCGCCGTGATTTAATATAAACGTAAATTAAATTAATCCAAATCTCTCCCACACGCAGCTTCAATTAATAAACTATTACTAATATTATTCTTTGGGTCTTTCGGTAAAGTCACGTAGATAAGTTCAAATGAATAAAACATAAAATAAAACCACGACGTTTCGATCGCAACGCATGTTTAGAAACATGCGTTTATTCTATTTTTTATTAATTTGAACCCATCTCCGTGACCTTACCAAAAGACCAAAAGAATATGAATTCCTGCAGTCACGAAAGCTATAAGTCAAGATTTATTACCAATATTTTTTTTATTTTACCAGGTGAGGTCTACCGAGCCGTATAGCTCTTTTGTCAAAGGCGACCTGCCCATCACAAATGACAGCCCAATGAAAGGTGGCTCATCACGTCGACATCACAACAGCAAAATACGGGCGCGAGACGCTGTACGTGTCCGTGCATGTGCTGTGATTAAGCAAGTGCGTACAATGTTCCGTCTCTGTCAGTGTATCCCACACCACCACCATCACCAGCACGTGTATAACCTGGTACAGTATATGCATGCATGAGTATAATTAGACACGAGCGTTGCGCGATTTCATGTGAAACTGTTGCCATTTAATAATCATCAGAAACACAACTCATCGCCCTTGTATATTTTGTGAATTTTACGCAAATGTTCCATCGAGTACTCGGAGGCACAGAGTCACAGCTTGAAGTCCCTCGGATGTCGACCTGAACGGGTGAGGGCCTGACAAGGTGACAGATGAGGGTGAGGGCATGAACAGGTGAGCTGGAACCGATGAGAGCCTGATCAGGTGAGAGCCTGAACCAGGTGAGAGTCTGAACCAGGTGAGAGTCTGAACCAGGTGAGAGTCTGAACCAAGTGAGAGGTTGAACCAGGTGAGAGTCTGAACCAGGTGAGAGTCTGAAACAGGTGAGAGTTTGAACAGGTGAGAGTCTGAACCAGGTGAGAGTTTGAACAGGTGAGAGTTTGAACCAGGTGAGCGTTTGAACAGGTGAGAGTCTGAACCAGGTGAAATGTTGAACAGGTGAGAGCCTAAGCAGGTGAGAGACTAAACCAGGTGAGAGTTTGAACAGGTGAGAGCATGGACCAGGTGAGAGCCTAAGCAGGTGAGAGCCTGAACAAGTGAGAGCCTGAACAAGTGAGAGCCTGAACAAGTGAGAGCCTAAACCAGGTGAAAGCTTGAACGGGCGCTATGGTGCTTGGACGGAGTTGAATGTGCAGTGGGGAGAGAAAGGGAGAGAGTTACAGACGGCTTTTGTCGCAGCGACGTTGAACCACTGTCCCAGCCAAGGAGCGGACAGCCGTGGTTGTGGATGCGATGAGCGGTTGATTGGAGGAAGCGTTCCGTGGGACGCGGTTTGTTGTGGGTGGTGGTGGTGGTAGTTTGCCGTCGTCAGTGGAGTGAGAGGTTTGGTGGAGGTATGAGGCGAGAGAAACCTTGAGAAGAGACACCTCCGTGTCACGCAGGACAGCGATCTTGTGACTCGACCCTTGATCGATGCGCTTAAGAAGACACATTTAAAACGCGAGTTTTTGAATATCCGTGATCGTACACAGTATACGCGCGCGACTTATATTTAGCACTGACGTGACACAAACGGATTTACATACATCCACCTCACAGAAAGAGAGAGAGAGAGAAACAACATGCCGAGCAAAATAATTTTGATATCGTCGCCGATTTCAGCGCTGATAACAAAGGGCATTACTTAAACCACTTGCTGATCTGAGCGCAACAACACTTGTTTTTGTTTTGGCCAAGTCATGCACGGCGTGCCGTAGTGTATTGATTATTATAAGATGCTCCGGGAAGTTACACTCACACACACACGCGCAAAAGACAAAGAAGCCCCGTATAGCCTTGACAGAATGTTGGGCCAAGTGCTCTTCGGCAGTAGCACCGATGAAAGCCGGCTCAGCACACGAGGAGGTGGAGGTGGCCAACACGCCGCCCGGCCGCCTTTGTCTCCCCGGTCCCGCTGCTTTTGCGCACCGCACCAGGTACTCATTTTAGGCCGAGTTGACCTAGGGGAGGCTCGGAGCCGATTCAGATAATCGCCACTGATGGTGGTGGGGAGGCGGGCTAGGGGCCATCCATTTAGTCCGTACTCATGGAGGGGGGTGGGTTAACCCAAATGCGTAGCTTGCGTATGGGGGTCTACTGACATGTACGGACATTATCAGGGTGAAGCTGTATCAAGGTCGCACAGCTGTCGGGTTGTGACGGTTCCACCTGAAGACGGAAGCTTATGTTGCCTCCGAAACGTCGTGATTTTTATTTTATTTTACTTTTATTAATTTTAATTTTTTACCTACGTGACTTTACCGAAAAAACCTAAGAATATGAATCATTGCAGTCACGAAAGCTTCAAATCTAGAATCGATTCTCATGTTTGACTTCGCACGCGACACGATGAACGCGCCGTTGAGCACGAGGCGTCGGCGACTAATCGTCGACGCGTCTTTGCGCCGTGTTTACAATCATAGAGCGCGATCCATTTATAGACAGCCCACAGCGACGGCACCACGCCGTGCCGAGAGGGAGGAGAGGGTGAGCGAGTGCGCTGTTAAACGACTCAATTGAGAGAGTTGACGTTGGTAAGAGATGTTCCACGTCGCGTGGCCCTGCAATTGCTCACGCGGCTCCTGTGACAGGAGAGCCTCCACTAGAGGGAGCTCTTGAGGGCCCCTTTGAGACGGGAATTTTATTCTACGGTTCTACCAGTAGCGTAACGAGCAGTAGTGCGCAGGGGGGTGGCCAAAGCTACGAGTTGAGGGCCCACCTCGACAACCACAATGAGATTTATTTTCAACAACAATGTAAATAAACTGTTTTTTCTTTGTTTGCGAAGACGGAGCGCCCGTACAGCGTTAAATGTTCGAGACCGTGAGAGTAACGACGCCGATGTGATTTGGCAAGAGGAGTGCGAGACGTCAAATATTGGGGGCCCCACCTGACCAATTGCCGCAAGCCATGAGCTGATAAAACATCGTCACTACGCCTCTGCTCGCAAGGGATGGGAGTACCCACACTCTGCACCGCCACACGCCACCTGAACGTGGTGTTACCCATTTATAATTCCTGGGCTGACAGTGGCGGCGGAATTAAAAACAAACGTTGGTCGATGTTTTAGATCTGCCGCACCCTGGGAGATGGAAGAGGCGACCTGGGGATGGCAACTCCAGGGTGCTGACCACGAGCAAAGCTGTGGTCGCATCATCGGCAGACGTGTAGAGAGAGGCTTTCGCATTAAGGCGTTGCATTCTTCAGAATGTTTGCCCCATTATGTTGTTTTACATAACTTAAAATTAATCATCAGCGTCGTTTGTGGAGAATATAACCAGCGCAAAATAAGTAAGCGGACAATGTTTCCTTTACATCACACACGAGGAGTTCTGTATGATATTTCCGTATATTTTTTGTCAAACTGAGACGGCATATTGGCAGTCTGGAACGCTTCTGCGGCCGTCTGGAATGCTCTTTCTTCCGATATTGGGAAGCCATTGGAGTTATGCACTTTTAAATCTAGATTGAAAGAAAAAAACTAATTTCTTTAATACTGCTTTCTGTGTTTAGTTTGTTGTCCTTCCCCAGCACCTCCGATTAGCACGGTTGGGCACGTACGGTGCGAAAGAAGTTCTACATACATGCACCAGCAAGGCTAGTTCTGCTGACAACACACTGCACGTGGAAACGGGTCCGAAGTTGTGCTTGTCTTGAAACAATGCTGCTGCTGCTGTTATTATTGTGCACTTACAAAAAGCAGAGCGGCGAATAAATACATTTACCTGTAATTTTAGTGGGAGATATGTGAATGGATCACGCTGTGCTTATACACTGCACGTACAAGTGGGGTCGTCAAAAAAAAGTACTGCATTGAGAAGGACTGGCTCTTGACAATATATGACCATCACTTGCACACTAAGAACAATTATCATATATTACACAATTATCATACACGAATTCCACACTCACCGTATATCATGCCCGACAATAAGTAGGTCTATACTGCGGTGTGTGCGATGTACACTGTTCTGAACTGAAAGATATGACATCGGCTGATGGTGGGGAGATCATGGTAGTAGTGGTTGATGGTGGTGATAGAAGTGTAAATATCAGGCTTTGGAGGTCGACTGTGCAACTATTGCGAGGTTCTGGCATAAAGACAGAAGCGACGGCGAGTCGAAGTGAGTTCTTAGTTGAGTTGCTGCTTTGAATCAATGTCGAAGTTGTCGATCCAGATGAGGGCTTCAGCGCACGGAGAGTGTCTGTACGACTCGTACCCTCCAAGAACGCACATAGTGGACACGAGCTCACACAGAGACCCATAGACTCAGATAGACACATAGACTCACATAGAGACCCATACACTCAAGCAGACACATAAACTCACACAGAGACCAATAGACTCAGATATACATATAGACTCACATAGAGACCCATACACTCAGACAGACACATAGACTCACACAGAGACCCATACACTCAGGCAGACACATAGACTCACACAGAGACCCATACACTCAGACAGACACATAGACTCACACAGAGACCCATACACTCAGGCAGACACATAGACTCGCATAGAGACCCATAGACTCAGGCAGACACATAGACTCACATAGAGACCCATACACTCAGAGAGAGACCAATAGACTCAGGCAGACACATATACTCACATTGAGACCCATAGACTCAGATAGACACATAGACTCAGATAGACACATAGACTCACACAGAGACCCACACACTCAGACAGACACATATACTCACACAGAGACCCCTAGAATCGGACAGACACATAGACTCACACAGAGACCCATACACGCAGACAGACACAGACTCACACAGAGACCAATAGACTCACACAGAGACCCATACACTCAGACAGACACATAGACTCACACAGAGACCCATACACTCAGACAGACACATAGACTCACATAGAGACCCATACACTCAGAGAGACACAAATACTCACACAGAGACCAATAGACTCACACAAAGACCAATAGATTCACACAGAGATCCACATACGCACACAGACTTACACAAACTCACACAGAGACATCTAAACTTATCGGCGAGGATTGTGATTACGTCTGCCTTGACCAGTTCGGGCTCGATTTAAGGTGGCACACTGCTTGAGCTTCAGGATGGCTGGGTGGTGATTTTGATTTCCAGCGTAGATGCAATTGGTGGTGAATTTGATATTGACCATACATGCAATTGAGCGTATGCGCTTTATAAACATACACCAGACAGCACATTCACAAAGGTGGGCAATGTTTACCACACTCCAGGCCTCGCGACCCATCTCGGTGCGCCTTTACACGTTCACCAGCCAGTGTGTTTCCCCGCTCAAATATTAAGTTGTTCATTCGCTGAACGGACATGATGATTGCTAAACAAGTCCCACGTGACGCGTCAAGCGCCGAGTCAATGTATCCGTGTGTGTGTTTGCATGCGTCCCATGTTCCGAAAAGAAATATGATTCAATAAAATTCACAGATCTCTTGCGCGCGCGTGTGTGTGTGTGCGCGCCTTGTTGTGTGTGTTACTCGCGGTACATAATTACAAATATCCCCCAGATAGCCTGTAACAGGCCGTTGGGGTAAGTGCGCTAAGCACTGCGCTATGAACCCCGCGAGCCGAGCTGGATTCCTTACTCGGGACTAAACTATGAACCGATCTTGGGCTTCTCCCAGGTCGTCTTAGTACATGGAGCGGTGTGTTTAAAACATCAGCACGCGGGAGACAAAGGCGATCGGGCGTGGTTGTGGTGGTGGTGGTGGCCACCCAACCCACTCGTGTACCGTGTCGGTCTTAATGTTCGTCAACAGCACTTGCCCCAGCAGTCTGTTAAAGGCTATACGGGGAGTGGGGGGGGGCTTTGTCTTTGTGTGTCTCTCGTGACAAGCAAGAGATCGATCATTGTGCATCAGAAGAGTTCCCTCGACGTAGCGTCGCTCTACACGGTGTACCAATCATCCGGCGCGTGGCGCGCATGCAACGTGCAGCTAATCAGCGTACTTAAATTGCATTTAAACTGAGAAAAGGCGATTGAAATCTTCCGCCGAGTGCAGAGACTTGTGGGTCGCAAGGCACGCGGCATCGCACAGCTGCGGAAATGATCGGTGACGGCTTTGGGGAGGTACAGGGAAGCCTTCGTCCAGCAGTGGAATGATAACGGATGATGATGACGGTGATGATGATTGTGACGACTATGACGATGGTGATTATGACGACGATGATGATGATGGTGATGATGATTATGACGACGATGACGATGGTGATGATTATGACGACCACGATGATGATGATGATGATTATGACGACAATGATGATGGTGATGATGATTATGACGACGACGATGATGATGGTGATGATGATTATGACGACGATGATGATGGTGATGATGATTATGACGATGATGATGATGATGGTGATTATGATGATTATGACGACGATGACGATGGTGATGATGATGATTATGACGACGATGATGATGGTGATGATGATGATGACGATGATGGTGATGGTGGTGATGATGGTGATGATTGACGATAATGATGGTGATGATGATTATGACGACGACGATGATGATGGCGATGATGATTATGACGATGATGGTGATGATGATTATGACAACGACGATGATGATGGTGATGATGATTATGATGGACAGGTGGACCGCGGTGGGATCGCGGGGACGAGGAGTGTTGTTGTTGTTTCGACTGACACTTAGCAACGCTGGCGTGGCCTTGGTGGACGAGTGAGGCCACGTGGCCGCGAGCCTGAGCGGTGTTCTTCATCGTCAGCGTGTGAGTGCCACCAAACATTTCAAACACCATTGGGGTTTTGACAGCGGCACCATGATGATAATGATGGGTAAGGGGGGGGGGGTGGTGTTTTCACTATTTGTGTATTGCCAGGAGCAGGGAGGGCTCAGTGGCACCGCGGTGGCTTCGCACTGAAGAAGACCGCCGCGCTCCAAGTCACCAGAGTCTGCCGCACGAGAGAGCACCGCCCGTGGCCTGCAAGAGGCCCTCGTAGTCGCAGGCGTGGGACGCGGCCAGGAGTCTAGAAGCAGCGGCCGCCTGGTGTGGCGGAGAGGACATCTGCAGGTGGTGGTGCTGAGGCTGCTGCTGTTGCTGCTGCTGGCTGGAGGAGTGTCCCGAGAAGTTGGCGCACGGGAACATCCCCCTCTCCGCGGCCAGAGCGTGGCCAGACCCCTCGCTGCCGACTGACGCCGCCGCCGCCTCCAGTTGCGCCTGCGCGGCCTTCGCCTCCTTCTTCACGTCCTCCGGTGATCCTCCGATCGTCCTCGGGCTCAGGGACACCTCGCCGCCGTCCGCCGTCGCCTGACGAATGGCGCCCGGCGCCTTCTCCTTGGTCTGGCGCTTCATCTTGTAGCGGTGGTTCTGGAACCAGATCTTGACCTGCGTCGGGGTGAGGTGGATCATGCTGGCCAGGTGCTCGCGCTCGGGCGCCGAGAGGTACTTCTGCTGCTTGAAGCGGCGCTCCAGCTCGTACACCTGGCCCTGCGAGAAGAGGACTCGTCGCTTGCGCATGCGGACCCCGGCCTGCAGGAAGGGGACCCCGGCTCCCGCGTGAACCCCCGGACCGCGCTCGGGGTCGCCCGGCGTGGCCGAGGAGACGCTCGTGGAGGCGCCGTGAACGAAGCGGGAGACTTGGGGGGGGGGGGGAGGGGATGCGGGGTGTTGATGGTGATGATGGTGGTGATGACGGTGGTGGTGATGATGGTGGTGGTGTTGATGTTGGTTATCGTGGTTGATGATGGTTGTGATGTTAATAATGGTGGGGGATGCGGGGTGTTGATGGTGATGACGGTGGTGATGATGATGGTTGTGGTGTGGATGTTGGTTATAGTGGTTTATGATGGTTGTGATGTTAATAATGGTGGTGATGGTGGTGGGGGTGATGATGACGTTGGTGGTGATGGTTGTGGTGTGGATGTTGGTTATTGTGGTTGATGATGGTTGTGATGTTAATAATGGTGGTGGTGATGGTGGTGGGGGTGATGATGATGACGTTGGTGGTGGTGGTGTGGATGTTGGTTATAATGGTTGATGATGGTTGTGATGTTAATAATGGTGGTGGTGATGGTGGTGGGGGTGATGACGGTGGTGATGATGGTGGTGGTGTGGATGTTGGTTATCGTGGTTGATGATGGTTGTGATGTTAATAATGGTGGTGGTGATGGTGGTGGGGGTGATGATGATGACGTTGGTGGTGGTGGTGTAGATGTTGGTTATAGTGGTTGATGATGGTTGTGATGTTAATAATGGTGGTGGTGATGGTGGTGGGGGTGATGATGATGACGTTGGTGGTGGTGGTGGTGTGGATATTGGTTATCGTGGTTGATGATGGTGGTGGTGGGGGTGATGATGATGACGTTGGTGGTGGTGTGGATGTTGGTTATAGTGGTTGATGATGGTTGTGATGTTAATAATGGTGGTGGTGGTGATGGTGGTGGTGTTGGTGGTGATGAGGAGCAACACACAGCAACCACACAAGAGAACATTTTAAATACAAAGAACAACATCGTCGCTTTCATCAAAAACACCGTATGCTCGTGACCAGGTGCTGACTATTGTCTCAATATGGTGGTGTGATGATGATGATGATGATTGATGGTGGTAATGGTGATGATGGATGGCTGGCTACGTACGGTGCGAAAGAAGTCCAACATACATGCAGGTTGTGGTTTTGAATGTGGTGATGGTGCAGATGATAGTAATGGTGTTGGTGATGAGTCTGTGGTGATAACGTCTGATGATACTGGAGGTGCTGATGGTGGTCATAATGGTGTTTATGATTGAGGTGGTGGTTATGAAGGTGGTGATGATGGTGGTGGTCATGGTGGTTGTAAAGGTGGAGATGGTGGTGATGATGGAGGTGGTGGTGGTGATGTTAGTGATGTCTAAACATCGCCACTGGGGAGACAAAGGCGGCCGGGCGTGGTGCTGGCCACCCACCCTCTCGTGTGTCGTGCTCGCTATCAGCACTTGTCCCAAAAGTCTGTTTAGGCTATACGGGGGATTTGTGCCTTTGTTGTTGTTGTTTTTGATGATGATTGTAATAGTGGCGGTGACGATGGTGGTAATACTGGTTGTGAACGTGGAAATGGTGTTGATGATGGAGATGGTGATGCTGATTTTGCTGATGGTGGTGGTGATGATGATGATGATAATGGTGATGATGGACGTGATTTATGATGACGTGTGTATGTTGAACATCTTTCGCACCGTACGTAGCCAACCGTGCTAATCGGACGTTGGAGATGAGAGCCAAACACATAACTACACAAATAATAGATATGTTCAGTACAACAATGGACGTTTCTGCACTTAACAAAATGTAGATTCCGTAATAGAATAAACGACGTGTTTGTAAAAAAAAAAATCGCACAAATTAACATTCGTAAAAATCCAACGATCTTGTAGGGTGATGTAGCGGGCAACGTCACATCCTTGAGGATATGTCGAGGGTAAGTATAATTAACTAATTGCCTTGTAGACGGAGTTCACACTTTACACTGTGGCGCCTTACTAAAGACAGCATCGAAGTTGATCGCAGCCTTCGTCGGTGACTTTGGAAGCGGTGCTGAAATGTCCACAATCCTGTGTCAGGGAAGTTAATTAACCCAGCCGGTAATGGACACCCATTGGAAGTTATATGCACCCCCCTCCCTCCCCCTCTCTGTGGTATTCGCACCTGATCGGCTCACAAGAGACGACATCGCACTTGTCCCTCTATTAAAGACTGAAACAGGAGGATGCCTCCACTAATCTTGCTGTCGCCTGATGCTGCTGCTTGTAATTACTGGCGAAACGTCGTACTCGAATTGTAAATGTCGTGGGGTTACTCTCCAGCACACCGGTGTTGCTGTACTAGTAACGAATCTGCACGTTTTGTTTACGTGACAAACCTTACTAATTGGCTGTGTCGGGTGGTGGCGGGTTCAACGACACATTTATGCGCTCTAACCCAAAGACACCTCTACTATGGAAGCACGTCACTGTTGACCTGACAATCTTGGCACACGCGCTCCCACGCCACGTGCAACGTTGCTGTTCAAAAGTGGTTTGAAATATCATGAACGTGAAAAAAAAACTTTATAAAGTTAAAATCAGGTGCGCTCTTTAACGACTCCCATTTGTAAAGTCACTACAATGACAAATATACCTCGTGTAGCCTTTGCAGGCTGTTGGGGCAAGTGCTGTTAGCAGGCACATATGAAGGCCGGCACGGCACACGAGGGGGTTGGTTGCCAGCACCACGCAAGACCGCCATTGTCATTTGAGGCCGAGTCGACCTAGGTGAGACTCGGTACCGATTCAGATAATCGTCAGAGGCGTTGGCCGTGAGCGGGAATTGAATTGGGGTAACCGGTTTCAAAACGCAGCGGGCTAACCGCTACATTGCCGCTCTCCGCACCAGCGCGTGCTGGACACACACGCATACAAAGACAAAGGTCCCCCGTGTAGCCTTAACAGATTGTTGGGGCAAGAGCTGCTAGTGAGCACCTCTGAAGGACACACACACACACACACGGACGCACAAAGCTTCGGCGTGAATCTCCAGGGTACGCGACTGTCGTCTGGCAATGCGTTCCAAATAGACTCCAGTGAGTACAGGAGCCACGAATGGTCTCCTGATGAATGATGCCACTTTCTGGGGGAACAACAGCCCAGGTTAGATCCCGACCCTGACGCCTGCTGTACGTTTGGAGTTTGCGTGTTCGCTCTCCCCGTGGTCGCGTGAATTTTTATCTGGGGGGGTCTTCGGCTTTCTTCCCTCCACGTTTAAAATCCATCACGCGTTTAGAGTAATTGACCGCAACGCATCTCCACATGATGCGCCACTTTGCGTTGAGCTATCTTTTGTGGGCAGGTCACTTCTGAAAACGAGCTATATAGTTCAGCGGCCCTTACCTGGTAAAATAAAAATTTTAAAAAAATTAGTTAAGTGTGATCAATGAGTGTGGCTCCTGCCGCCTCGGCATGTACGTACGTTGAACTTCTTTCGCACAGTACGTAGCAAACCGTGCTAATCAGAGGTGCGGGGGAATGACAACAATCTCAACACAGAACGCAGTTCTAAAGAAATTCGACATTTTCACCAGTATCAAAGTCAGTAACAGGTGTTAAGATGTTCAAACACCAAATAGATACCCTTCGCGAGGAATCAAGTCTGCGTTAACCACACACAGTACTTGCGGTGAAAGTGATAACACTGGTCAACACATTTTTTTTGACAAGGTATTCCAACGGGTTTAATGTTAATTTTGGGGTGCTGATTCCAAATCTGGTATCAGTTTTTGTCTATCACATCAGGTTTTTGAGATATCAAATATTGCAGTTTCAATAAAAACTGCGGAATAAAAATATTAAATAAATGTGGATATCTACATAAAATGATATTATAAACACACTATCCTAAAAATAAAGCACTATATTTTAACACTTGCAATCATAAGTGACAGAGTTAATTTCGGGTAAAATCAATGCAAATGGGGTATGCCGATAGCATAAAAATGAGATGTGATAGAGCAAATCTGAGATCAGATTTGGAATCAGCACCCTGAAATTAGTCTAACACAGCTGCAAAAGTCCAGGCCAGAAAAAACAGATTTTTTTTGTTGACCAGTGTAATCGGGCACAATTGTGTTGAGCTGGCTTGACACTGCCGATCAGACCCAGAAGCTCCAAAACCGGTTGGACAGTTCGATTGCATGGACCAGCTGCTGCTGGATCACTATTGGTCTGGGAAAGGCAATCGGCTGATGGGCCAAATACAGATTTTCCCAAACGCCAGACTTCTTGAGAGACCACGCTACGCATTTCCGCCCTCACCAATTTACTCCCCATTCTGATACAAGTAACTCGTTCCACGCTGCACGCACCCGATTATTATACTCTTAGTTCTTTCGGTAAAGTCACTTAGTTCTTTCGGTAAAGTCACAAAAATGAAATAAAATTAATTTTTTATTGCATTTTTTACATTTAAAATTAATTTTTATTTCATTTATTACCTACGTGACTTTACCGAAAGAACTAACAGTATGAATCCTTGCAGTCACGAAAGCTTCAAATCTAGAATCACCCGATTATTGTTCAACACGTCCCACGTGACGCCCAAAGCAATGTGCGCTGTCTGCAGCAAGCGAAACTCGTGTACACACACAAAAGACAAAGATTACCGTATAGCCTTAATATGCTGGTAGGGAAAGTGCTGTTAGCGAGCACCGATGAAGGCCGGCACGGCACACGGAGGAGTGGGTGATCAAAACCACACTCGGTCGCCTTTGTTTTTCCGCGTTCATCAGGTATTCATATGAGGCTGAGTCAACCTAGTGGAGGCCCAGGACCGGTTCAAATAATCGTCAATGGTCTTTGCCGTGAGCGCGAATCGAACTCGGGTGGCCGGGTCCGGAACGCAGCGCGCTAACCACTGCGTCACCGCTCATCACACACGCACATGTACGCGCACGTACACACTGATATCTCAGTCTTCATTTGGATCGCCTCTATTAACGCAAGACAGCCTACAATTGCTTAGCGCGTCACGTGGGACGTGTCTAACAATCATCGGGCGTGTGCGGTGTGGAACGAGTTAATTTGTATTTGAATGGGGAGCGGTGAATTGATGAACGCGGAAAGACGTTGCGTGGTTGGTGGGCCGTGAGGACTGGCGTTTGGGGAAACCCTGGGCTGGAACACAGCTTATTCTTGGTTCTTTCGGTAAAGTCACGTAGAAGGGAAATAATGAAATAATAAAAATGAAACATAATAAAATAAAATTCTCACGACGTTTCGGCCACAACGAAAGCAGCCGTCCTCAGGTGAAGAAACCGAGCTGTCGGAAGGACAAGAAGAATATGAATCCCTGCTGTCACGACAGTTTTAAATCGAAATGGAACACAGCTGTTGATTTTGTACGTGGAGACATATGCAGAGCGGAGTGACACGCCTTTGTATACTGATATAATGAAGGGTAAGCGTTGATCAGCGCCCCTCGTGAAAAAACACACACACAACTGCGATGGAGACAGACCGCACGATTAGGTAGGAACTGCTGCACGTAGCTGCATTATAATTGTCTGAATAACGTACGGATGTACTGTATGTTGAACTTCTTTCGCACCGTACGTAGCCAACTGTGCAAGGGAAAAATTAAGTTCATACAATCAAAACGTGGAGGCCTTCATCTCGCGTTGGACCGATGAAGGGCTCTACCTTATTCTTGTTGTTCTCGTTGTTGAATACGAGTGCGTTTATGAAATGTACTCTTTTGAGCATTGTTGTAGTGTCTGATAACGACCAGCGTGGTGAAGTATGGCCAAACAACCCCGTTGATCGTCACGACGGCGAAGGGGTCGAGGCCTTCATCATCCAGCCATTGATTGAACAAGGGGCTGTAAAGAATAACAATAACTATTTTAATAATCACACGTGACTGTATCTGTAGGTGATAAACCGAAAGGGTGGACACGATGCCACCATTCCAGATAGCAGGGGCAGAGGTCGCAAACGGGTTTTGATTCCTTACCCGTACCCGTACCCGGCCGCACCAGGGTCGCAAACGAGTACCCGTTCCCTAGCCGTACCCTACCCGAAATGAGTGACAAACGGTTACTCACCAGTGACTCACGGCCTACCCGTACCCGGCCGCACCAGGGTCGCAAACGGGTACCCGTACCCGGCCGGTTACGGGTAGCCGGGTATCGGGTAGGGTACGGGTATCGGGTACCCGGTTGCGACCTCTGAGCAGGGGGTTGCCTGAACGCACCGCGAGAAATGAGAGACATTCATCATCCACGCGTCCTGACGGGCACTTGAAGGATCGATCCGACACCGCGGCCGTTGCCGAACTATTACAGTTCTAGGGTTGCATGAACACACAAAGTGCTTGCAACGAATGCACCACAATAGCTTGCTGGTCTCGTTAAGGAGCATGAGCCATCACGCGAACTCCGCTCATCCTCGCAGCGACGGCTTTTGGCTCGGCCATCGAACAAAGACGGCCTCACTGCATCGCGCGGCTCTTTCAGATGCCCTTCTGCGGCCGTCTGGAACGCTTCTTCCTTCCGATATAAGATATTGGGGAAGGCACTTTTTAAAATCTGCATTGAAAACTAATTTCTTTAGAATTGCTTTATTGTGTTGAGTCTGTTGTCCTTCCCAAGCACCTCCGAATAGCGCCGGTTGGCTCCGTGTGGTGCTAAATAAGTTCAACATACATGCATCTACAGGTGCTAAATATGTTCAACATACATGCATCTACAGGTGCTAAATAAGTTCAACATCCATGCATCTACAGGTGCTAAATAAGTTCAACATCCATGCATCTACAGGTGCTAAATAAGTTCAACATGCATGCGTCGACAGCGCAGCGACGTGTTCCGTGTTACAGCAAGGCAACTTCAAATGATGAAGTTGAAAAAAAGATATTCTTTGTATTCATTGGTTCTTTCGGTAAAGACACGTAGATAGAAAATAAAAATAAAGTTAAAATTATGAATAAGAATAAAATAAAAGCAAAAAACCTACGACGTTTTCCATCGCAAAATATAATTTTGTTAATCGCACATTAATCTTCACTCCCCGGCTCTCGTCGACAAAATCATTATCCGTCTAAACCTGATTGAGTGATTATGATCTTAAATGGAACTTGGAGGCTTAAATTAAACTTTGTTTATGTTGCCCGGTAAGGGCCCACTAAGCGGTGTAGTTATTTTTCAGAAGCGACCTGGCCACAAATGATAGCTCAACGAAGTGGCTTGTCATCACGTGGACATTCATAGCAGCCAGATACTCTAAACGCAAGTTGATTTTAAAAGTGAGGATGATAACTCCGATTTTTGTTTTCATCTTTGGAGGAATGCTGTCGTTTCACCCGATTTGCGCTTCATATCCGCCGCAAATAGTCATTTGTACCATCGCTTTTCTCTCTCTCCATCCCTCTGTCAAAAGTGCGCTGTCAAATATAATCTAATTAAAGCAATAGTGGGATTGTGATGTTTTACAGGTAAGGCCATTTACGATTCTGGTGTTTTTCAATAATAGCCTGGTACAATATTCGATATTGGAAGTGTCCCAGAAGTATGAACATATTTTGACAGTATGAGAATCAATGGTAATATTGATTCAAGTTTACATTAATTTTTTTTTTAATTCTTCATCTTGTTAATTGGATGTAGACTTATTTATTTTTTGAAATCGTGCCTTCTCACATATATATACAGTAATTGTTTGTTTGTGTTGTTGTGAGAGAGGTAGTTTGAAAAAATATCCAAGTTTGTGCTCTCCACTTAAACTGGGTGACGATTGGTGGGGGGGGGGGGGGGTCTATGGCTCTTTGTGAATGCCGACCCAGCCAGGGTCAAAAAACTCAATAAACGAATATTCCATATCGTACAATATAATATGTATATATAATTAAATATGGACTCGCTAGCACACGGAGTTGTAATAGACAAATTTGTTATAAGTCACTACTACCTTTCATAGCATAATTTAGATTAACTTATCGTTGGCATCTACGGATAAAATGTGCCTTATAATGTAAATTCTTATTAATTAATTGCGTGCCGAATTAATACTAACAACTGATAATTTTGCACGAGCAGGGAAATATATATATATGGCTAAAAACTATATAACGGTCCCAAAATACATTTAATGAGAATATGGAAATGGCAAGTTCGATTTATTGGACATGTAACGAGAAAACAAGAGACTGAATACAAATTATTTAACTGGGAACTCTTCGAGGTGCCATTAGAACAATTGGATACACCTCGGAGTGAGACTCCAGTGCAACGTTCTTGAGTAAATATTGCGATCAGAGCTGCATGGAAGGAAGTCCGTGCCCAACGTGCTCCAGAGAGCGCTTTGCTCGTAGAGAGATATATATATATACAGTCTATATCTAAACTGTATACATGTAAGGAGATCGCCGATGTGTTCCACGTGCGCGCGCGTGTCCACGTGGAACACGCGCGCGCGCACACGCGCATGCAACGCGCGCGCGCGCACACGCACGCTGAGATCTCAGTCGTAATCTGAATCGGCTTCATTAACGCAGACAACGCGAATTGCTTGGCGCGTCACGTGAGACGCGTTTAACAATCATCGGGCGCGTGCAGTGCGAAAATGAGTTCATGTGAATGGTGAGTCATTGGTGAACGCGGGAAAACACAGCGCGGTGAGTGGCGATTACTGGAGTTTGGGAAACCCCTGCGTGGGTAAACACATGCGTGGCCCCATTCGATTCAATCGGCAAATAACATCGTCTGCATTATACGAGTGCGTTAAACATTGCCCTGAATGTCAAATGAACGCTCATACTTGACGGATGCCGGCTATTATGGGAGATTCCATATATATGAAATGAGTTTTGCAGATATACAATGAAAGGGTTATATATATACACACACATATATATAAATACAGACGTTTCATATAAACGTGGTATGGCACGAACTTAGCCAACACCTTCCAATAATGTATTGAGTGCTTGTACACAAGACAATAGTAATAATGCCACGTGTTCTTTATCTATAGCCACGATAAGCATCACCCAGTTTCGAGATTCCTTTTCAGGACGAGCCTGTACTGGTCCAATTCGTCTGTTGAATTCGTGGGTGTCTATTTTGTTTTGCTTGCATATCCCACGCATTCGATGGCCTAATAATACTCGACATCATGTGCATCCATTTCAATGAGCCCACTTGCAGTGCTGCCATTCAATTGAATTTCAACCGCATTATTTTTTGGCGATGCTGACATTGGCGGTTGGTGAACAAGCAGAAATGACAACAACAACAACATTGAACACATTTGTACGTTGCATACACCACAAAGCGGACCTTGTGTACGATTGCAAAAAGGGATAATACATCGGGCAACTTGTTTTCACCTGGTAAAATAAAGGAGGCCGATTGTTTTAAAACTAGATTTTAAAAAATGCTGTTGTATAATCCCTACATACCGACTAATAACCAGGTTCTTCCAGGATCACCTCAATTCGCATTCGCCTCGTGAAATCAAAGGCAAATAGTCAAAGCATCTTCTTGCTTAACCGACCAATGGGATAGTCCAGTATGTCGTTGAAAACTCCACATTTCTATGATGAGGACCGGGCTCTGCATAGGATAACCACTCGACTGGTTGGTTGGTCATCATATATTGGACTCGCAAACTTCAAATTGCGAGCCAAGCATGTGTGTATGTTGAAGCTGTTTCGCACCGTACATCGCCAACCGTGCTGATGGGAGGTGCGGGGGAAGGACAGCAAACTAAACACAACAAGCAGTTTCTAAAGAAATTAGTTTTCAGTCTTACTTATATTTAAAAGGTAAGATTGTGTGGCCTTAAACGCGAAACGTCTGTAATAGGCGACGTTTCGGGCAACGGCCCATCTTCATGTGCTATCACTCTCTCACAGATGTTTGACGTGACTATAAAAGAGATATTGTTTGTAATTTTAATGGAAGATTACACGTATGTGTACATGTATATTTAAAATGCGGATCAAAAATATTCACCCTTCTCATAGGGTTAGAGCCGAACGGATCTGTCACCTATCATTATTGTTCTTTGGTGAGCGGGAGGGGTACATGCATTCACGACTTTCATTGTAATGCATGTTGGACTTCTTTCGCACCGTACGTAGCTTAACCGTGCAAATCGGAGGTGCGGGGTAAGGATGATTGGCCGTAGCGTCTCTGTGGCGTGAGCGTTGACACCGCAAGCAAGAGCAGAAACGCGGCGAGTGCTACCAATCAACCTCCACAGGTTTTTGCGAGACCCAAAGTTTCAAATAGTTGGTTTTCGAATTTGTCCAAAAAAAGATTAGACTCGTGTGTGTGTGTGTATTTTGTCTATTTGCCTTGTCCTGTCTAAGCGATGTCAGTTACCGTGGGCTTTGCATCCGTTTAGCTCCGTCCGTGACATTTATTCAAGAACGTTTTGTTAGATGCTGCCAGTTGCATTCGGACTCGTGTGTGTGTGTGTATATGTGTGTATGTGTAAATGTGTGTATATATGTGTGTATGTATGTGTGTGTATATATATGAGTGGGGAGCGGTAGTGTAGCGATTAGCGCGCTGCGCTATGAACCCGGCGACCCAGGTTCCTGCTCACGGCTAACACCAGTAACGATTATCTGAACGGGTCCTGGGCCTCCCCTAGGTCGACTCAGTCTTAAATGAGTACCTGGTGCGGTGTGTAAACATCGCCACTGGGGAGACAAAGGCGGTCGGGCGTGGTGCTGGCCACCCACCCCCTCGTGTACCGTTCTGGCCTTCATAGGTGCTCGCTAACAGCACTTGCCCCTACAGTCTGTTAAGGCTACACGGGGGATCTTTTTATCTTTTTATCTTTGTATATATGTGTGTGTATATATATGTGTGTATGTATATATGTGTGTGTAAATGTGTGTGTATATGTGTGTGTGTGTATTAACGTTAGTGACAAAAACAAAATCACTGGGTCCTTGCAGGACATCGTTCTGGTGTATGTGAATGACAATCCGTCACACACTGCGTGTATGCGGTATATGTGTATATAGATAGATATACACACACACACATGACGAGAAACCAGGAGCGGACTTTGGCCACTTTCCATCACCGCCACGGCCGCTTGCTCGTAAAGACGAAGTTATTTAAAATCCGATGTCACATTTATATTCCCAGCCCTTGAAAAACGCACAAATAAATCTTTCGATGACCTAAATTATCCAATAGAGAAGTTTAAATGTTTTTGATCAGAACATTTTAAAGGAGAGCGATTATTTGTGCCAAATGTACAGCCTTCTCGCCGTTATAGAGCATGATTATAAATTGACAGCAACGACAAAGATCTCCCTGTATCGCCTGAACAGACTTTTGGGGCAAGCGCTCTTAGTGAGCATCTATTAAAGGCTGACACGAAGAACGAGGGGACGAGTTGCCAGCACCACGCCCGGCCGCCTTTGTTATCTCCAGCGGCTATGTTTACACACCGAACCAGGTACTCATTTGAGGCTGAGTCGACCTCTGGGAGGCTCAGGACTGGTACAGATAATCGTCACTGGTGTTTCTGGCCGTGAGTGGGAATTGAACTCAGGTCGCCTGGTTTATAGTGCAGCGTGCTAAACGCGAACCCAACCGCTCTTCATTAAAATAAACTCCCAACACTCACTAATTCACCATCATCTCCACTCGTCAAAGGCAGTGTTAAATTGAATGCAGATGAGAGTAAATGTGTTTTTTTTGTTTCAATCGATCACTTCTTACAATTTTACTTTCTACAGCGCCTGAATATACGTGGGGAAGACTGCTCACTCGGCACTAGGCGGGCTCGGAGCGAGGATGATTGACGTAAGGCACGACCACTTCAGAGCCTATCCGTAACAAGCTTCTAATATCCGATCCTACATTTCAAAGTACAACAATCATTTAAAGAGGTTGATATAAAATTAATGACACAAATAAGGTGAGACGGATTGCGGAGCGCACAAATCGTTTCTGGAACCGCGCTTCGCGCTCTTCTGGTAAAAAAACGTCGAGCACGGCTGGCTGGCTACGCAGAGTACGAAAGACGCTCAACTCACACACAACACAGAGCGCAGAGGACGTAGAAACGGCGTCGCGCCCAGCCTTAACCAGGGGGGCAGGACGCCGACTGCACGGACGGGCGCATGGATGCATTGGGAATGAGCAATTGATGAAATAAAATTGATAATCGTAAAGGCGGCGGGTAAAGAGGCCCGCCCTTAAAGAAAATCGCATTAAATAGAAATATAAAAACTAACGGGTTTTTTTTTGGGGGGGGAGGGGTTCGACAAAAATAAGTTCGTGCAAAGACGAGGACTCACTCGAGTGGAATCTGACCGCCTCCTGCGCCGGACTCAGCCACGCCGCTGAACTGGTGGATGTCGCGTCCGTGTAGCCGTGGTGGATGTCAGCGAGGCTGCCCAGCGCGCCGTAGCTCTGCACGGAGCCGTGGTGGAAGGAGGGAGCAGTATGCTGATGCTGCGCCAAACTCTGATTGAGATGCTGGTGATGGTGGTGGTGGTGATGATGGTGAGGGTGGTGATGCAGCTGATGATCTTGACCGTGCTGCTGCTGCTGCTGCAACAGATGCTGCTGCTGCTGTTGCTGGTGCGTCTGATGTTGATGGTTGTGATGCTGTTGGCCTGGTTGGTGCTGCTGCTCGTGTAGCTGTTGCTGCTGCTGCTGTTGCCTGTACGCGTTGCTGAACGAAACTCCGAAAGTGGAGGGCACATCCATCGCGCTCACTTTTCTGAACGCCTCTTCGAAAGGGCTCAGAATGTGAGC
The DNA here is from genome assembly GCF_965212315.1 of Lampetra planeri. Classification (NCBI taxonomy): domain Eukaryota; kingdom Metazoa; phylum Chordata; class Hyperoartia; order Petromyzontiformes; family Petromyzontidae; genus Lampetra; species Lampetra planeri. The sequence goes on from NC_136131.1 coordinate 5,115,865, forward strand.
GACGGAAAACTGGGTTCTGCATTGAGGCTTCGGACTTTGCGACATATCTGCTGGGTTCAAATATAAGTGTGAGCTCGGGCCGCTACTTACGACGATAGAGGCGAATTCCCTTTATGTTTACGTTTCCCTCGTTTTTTTATTGAAAGAAACAAAAACATTAAAAAAATAAAAATAAAATGCGTTCTATTTTTTTTCGCAACAGATCCCAAAGAGACCGGGCCCTGTATTAGTCAGACTCGTAGGCACCACCAAAATGCAGGTACGAAGCGACGCGCTTGTGTATTTAACGTGGGCGCCAGGGCTTTAAGAAAGGCGGAGCTCGGCCAAAAGGGAGACCCTCACAATTGGACCGTTTCCCTCCCGAGTCCTAGAGACGCTGAGGCTGCCACCCCCCCCTCTGTCTCCCCTTTATCTCGGCCGAGGGCCACCCACGGACCCACGCCGCCCCGCGTGGGTCCGTGAACGCAGCACAATTAGGGCAGCCGCGCGCAGATTATCGCCGACTGCGCGTCGAGGCCACGTGTCCCGCTTCTCAATCGAGTTAAATGTGACGGCAGCTGCGGGCTACTGCTGCTGCTGCTGTGGTGGTGGTAGATCGCATCGTCTGTGCCACCGGTGGTTGCTGTTTGTTAGCTGGACGCGTGGCGGGTTTGATTCTTTTTTTGGTAGTGGGGGTGGGGTGGCTTGTGTTCATAAACCGTGATTAAAAAAAAAATGTGCTGATGATGATGATGAATGTACAGCATTTTTTGTCCATCCGCAGCTGGACGAGGGCCTCCCTGACGCCTTGTGCGGTTCGTGAGCATTATTTGGCGTAGAGCAGGCTCCGGCAACCTCATTAAGGGCTGCCTCGTGGCGTTACGCATTAAGGCCGTCTCGTATTCACACGCATTGCGGCTCTTGTACTATGGAGTTGTTTTTTTAAACATAGAATTCGAAAATAATGTTTCTTTTTGTTATTTTGATTACTGACCCCTGGCATAGAGCGAGAGCAGTACAGCAATGGGTGTTGCTGCTACTGCCCCTCTTGTTGACTCCGCAAAGCCCCGTGGCAACCTATTTGTGCGTGGTGGTGCTCACCCATCCGAGAGCTCTCCAGGCTCGCGCCTGCTTAGCTCCCGAGATGTGACGAGGTTCAGCCCCACGACGCGTTAATTTGGTCGGAGGAAACCCTACACTTCGTTACGAGTTTATATTCATAATAAACGTTTTTGGGTTAGATCGCGTTATTTATAAATGTGTCGTAACCCTCCACCACCCGACACGACCAATCAGTAAAAAAGTGTCACGTTGACAAAAGACAAAATAGTTCACTACTTTAGCCCACCGGTGTGTTGAAGAGTGAATCCACAACATTTACAACATTTACGTTAGAGCAGCAGGGTGACGTCATCATGTAACTATTTAAGACCGGGAGCAAGTGAAGGCTTCACCATTCTGGTAAATTGCCCGATGATGCTGGATGTAATTACCAGCGAAACGTCGTACTCAAAAACTGAAAATGTTGTGGATTCACTCTTCAACACACCGGTGGGCTAAAGTAGTGAACTATTTTGTCTTTTGTCAACGTGACACTTTTTTTACTGATTGGCCGTGTCGGGTGGTGGAGGGTTACGACACATGTATAAATAACGCGATCTAACCCAAAAACGTTTATTATGAATAATATTGATCGCGAAAGCCTACGTGTTAAACGAGTTTATATCTCAAATAATCGCATTTGCTGCCCGTTCTTTAAGTAGCTGTACATGCCTGGAGTGTAACCGTGCCGCGAGAGCCTTTGACTCGTTAGAATAGGGGTTTACGAGTTCGAATCGCTGTAGGGATATGACAAGGCCAGTCATCCTGTCCCGGGGGAGGATACGATTAAAGAGGCGATATCGCGTTGCGGTAAGGAAACAATGGTTCTCCGTTTTAATAGACGGACTGCGACCGCCATGCGAATATGGAATTTCCATCACCGACCCACGGATCGCCCATTTCTAATGTTATGGTTAAGCTCATGGAGTGGTGGTGGTGGTGTTGGCTATGCACGCCTCGAATCCAGCACTGTGGGTCTCGAGGTACCATAACCCTGGCTTGGTCAGGAGAAGGCAAAGTTCAGCAAAAAAAATGTGGACTCCACCTGTTTCTCCCACATGTAAACCACTCGTTAATTGGTCGATAGACATCTTAATATATAGAGAGGACCGCAGAGCTTGGGCGATTGTTGGCTCTGGCTCACTGCGTGGCTTTTCCCGCTTGTCCCTGGCTCCGAGTCGCGTCTCCGAGTCGCCCTCTCTCTCAACGGGAGTGAGCGAATGTTGTGCGGTGACGGCGCGTTACAAGTTGAAATTATTATTAACATTATAAAAGCGCAGCCCTGCAACTGCTTGCTCACCGCACTGCTGGCAGAAGTAGTCTCCACCAGAGAAAACTGTTGATAGCAAGCCCCCCCACCACCACCCCCTGTATTTGAGTGTGTCTTCCACACTAACCAAGATGTCTTGAAATAAACTACTAAACTACGAACAATTTTTTTTATTTTTACAGGTAAGGCCCACTGAACTACACAGCTATTTTGCAGTAGCGACCTGTCCACAAATTATAGCTCAACGAAGTGGCTCGTCACGTGGAAATTCATAGCAGCAAAATGTTCTGGACGCATGTTTCTAAACGTAGAGGGAAAAAACCGGAGGACCCGGAGAAAATCCAAGCGTCCACAGCGAGGACATGGGAACTCCGAATATATAGCCCGTCAGGGTCGCGATTGAACCCACGACTTCCTGTATTCCAGGCGAGACATTTAACATCTCGCCACCGTGACCACGACGTGGTGTGAGTACCCACATTTTACCCCATCACACGCGACCGTTCGACGAGCTGCTCACCTCGTGAGTAGCCTGCCTTGTACACACCATGCCCTAGTAATTTCTACCTCACTCAAAAGACATTTTCCCTTGTAACCTCTCGGACCCCCCGAGAGTCGCTTTGGTCACTTCGAGAGCCCCCGGGTTCTGGGGCTACTTAACGCCGAGTGATTAATGGGTAACCCCCCCCCCACACCCCCCTTCCATCCCCTCCTGCACCATTGAGTGACGTAGCCGAATAGATGCCTGGGGATGCTGCCGCAGTGGTGCAGTGTGTAGTTCGCATCACACACAAACTCGACTCGCAATCCAGAGGTCGCCGGTTCGATTTCCCATCTCCCGGAGCGGCAGCTTAAAACGACGGGGAATGTTTCTTCGATCATGCCGTCGTCTGTTCACAGAGCGGTGTCAAATGATTTGAGCAGGGTGCATGCAAGGCGCCTGGTCCCATTGTGGAAGAGTAGGCCAAATTACCCTCGAGAGGGCCACCCCCAGAACTACCCAGAGTGGGGAGGGCCTTCTGCCAGCGGTAGCGTGAGCGAGCAATTGCAGGGCTGCGCCTTTAACTCTTATCATCAGCATCATGCAAATCGAAGTAATTGGTAATTTGTGTCTAATCTTGATTGGAGGCTTTCGTGACTGCAGGAATTCATACTCGTTGGTTTTTTCGGTAAATAAAAAATACAAATAAATAAAATGAAATAAGAACCAAAGAGTATAACTTGTATCTAATTGATACCGCCTCCAGTAATTAGTACATTTAATATATTTGCTCAATCTCTGAATGTATTGCTGTATTCGGCACGTAGGGACGGAGAAGCTAATTCACACTGGACCGTTTATTTTGACTAATCGAGCCAAAAATTCTTCCTTGATGACATTATCCTGGAAAGCAAATAAGGGCGATGGACTGAACAAAATGTATCATTGTATTTACGCGAGGGATAGAGATTGTACTTTTGCTTAAACCCATAATGATGGCACAGCAACGCAACGTGATTGATTTTTCGCCTCGAACCGAGCTCCCATCATTTCAAAGGAGTTTCCTTGCCAACACAGCATCTGAATCATCTGGCGGCGTTTGTTTAGCAAGCCTGACTGCTGACGAAAACTCCGTAGGTCAAAGCCGGTCCCGGAGGTAGCTAGCTTTCACAAATGCATGCTTAGGTAATATTGGTCGAATAACATTGCCTTTAAAAGAAAACAAAAACGATATATATATATATAAAAGGGGTGCATGACGTTTCGAGCAATGACACTACCAGAGGATGCCAGATAGGTATCCGCACGCGTTGAACGGTCTCTGGCCTCCCCGTGTGTTGTAAAGAAGCGTCATTGGCCGAAACGTCGCCGTTTATATACTTTACCCTCTTTGAGTCAGAGTCATTGACGAGAGTGTTGAGTTTGCTTTGTGTTGTTTGTCCTCGTGCACCACTGCCAACGCAACAACAACAACATCATCATTGTCATTTATTTTCTTGGTTCTGTCGGTAAAGTCACGTAGAAGGGAAGTAATAAAATAATAAAAATAAAACATAATAAAATAATTCTCACGACGTTTCGACCACAACGCAAGCAGCCGTCCTCAAGTGAAGACCAGGTCTGTCGGGGAAACAGCGTCTGAATGTGGCCGAAACGTCGTGAGAATTATTTTATTATGTTTTATTTGTATTATTGTATTACTTCCCTTCTACGTGACTTTACCGAAAGAACCAAGAAGATGAATCCCTGCAGTCACGAAAGCTCTAGAATTGAAATTTAACGTTGTCATTTATTTTTTTGCCTGGGAAAGCCAATTGGATGATGGAACTAAAATGTATATTCGCATTGGGGCGCAGGGAATAAAGTTTCGTATTCATGTTCGCTCGCGGCCCGTGTCCATTGCGTTCTATAGATCCCCCCCCCTCCGTCTTTGTGGCGAGCCACTTGCTCGCAGTGTTCCCGACGCCAAAGTGGTGCCAGCACATTTGCTCAGCTGCGCTTTAGATGTTGGAGAGTGTGTGGTGGGGGGTGGGGGGGTGGGGGGTGGGGGGCATTTATTACGGTGACGTCACGGCGACTCCTACCACACGCGGACGTCTCTCGTTTTTGTTGTTGTAAGTTTGTTGTTGTTGTTGTTCTTGTTGTTGTTGTAAACTCCAGACTTTGCACGGTCACGTCTCCGTGGTTGCGGTCTGACGCCTTGATCGAGAATCGTGTCTTTTCGAACGAGAAGCGCTGAGCAATATGGGTTTTTGTTCTTCAATAAGCGACCTGGCTATCACAAATTGCATCTCAACGTAGTGGCTGCTATCTAAATGTGAAAATGCTTCGCAGCCAAATACTCTCTCTCCACGCACCTTGATTCTAAATGTGGAGGGAAAACCCGGAGGACCCGGAGAAAAAAATCCACTCGACCACGGTGAGAGCGACGCTCAAACTCCGAATAAACAACAGGCGTCAGGATCGGGATCGAACCCACGACCTCCTGCATACCAGGCGAGGGAGCTAACATTCCCCCACCTCTCTCCTGTTGGGCCTGACCCTTTCAATGCAGAACCGCCGAGCTGAATGCACGCCGAGGCTGATAGAGAGACAATCACTCGTAACGAGTAACCTGCCACCATTCCATGGTAAGTGCTAACCCTCGTGCATACGTACGTGCTCTTGTTTAACTGATTTTACTATCATACTGATAAGGTCATTGCGTGGGTGTATGCAATCTATGCGAGAACAGTGGACAATACACAAATACAGGCTTCCACGTTGCACATCAACAACATTTAGTTATTCATGCCGCAATGATTTGAGTGCGCAGTTCATAAGAGAAATACCTGGCGGGGAGTTGAACTACGCAGACGTCCAGAACAAACGCCTCATTCGAGACCTAAATATCATAGCACCTCCTGGATTTGCTATTCCTTCCTCGAAGACGCTGGCGGTGTGTGACCACCAGCCGCATCAGAACATCAACAGGCCGATGGGGACGTCTCCTCCATGAGTTGGAAAATGTATGGGCAAGCCAGAGTCGCGCGTGTGTGGCCACGCAGCCCGAAGCCACGGCCCACAGAGTAAAGCCACTGGAGTCTGCGCTCTTCCAAAGGAGCAGGAATGGCAAATCAACACGAGATTCTCTCCTGAAGCCCTCTCGTCGTGGCGACTATACCTCGACATTGGCATCGAGCTCGTGAACATATTGGCTGCCATACGAAAGAATAGAATCGAGAGAGAGAGAGCGAGAAAGGCTCAATTGAATTGCATTGTGTGGGTCTGTTTATTATTAATTTTTTCAACAATGGCTTTGTTGATAGAGCAAATGGATATCATGAGGGTTGGTAATTATAATGGATGGATAATCTTGTCCACAGTATTTTCACACAGACGCATCTGCTAATGAGCACGTGCTCTAACAGCCGATACCCTTCGCCTCTGTCACTTTTGTTGATCTGATGTAACCTCATTAGAAGCCACATTTACTGAGTCTATAGCCTGATCGTAAATATAGACACTCATTTATATCGACTACAATGCTATTATAGCTGAGAGTGCAAATGATTATTATTTTTTATTAGGGCCGTTATTGACGTCAAAAAGCCCCCCCCCCTCTCCCTTTCTTTTCAAGCTAGTAACGAGGTGACTCCGATTCCACATTCCCATGGCGGGGGCGAGTATATCCATTGCGCGCGCTCGTTGCTGAGCTTCCACACAGTGGCACTCGTTTTATTGCCATCGAAGGGATGATGGGCCGAGACAGAGTTTAACTCGCAGCTTTCTAACCGGCAAATCGGGCGCGCTTAGCCTCAAGTGGCGCCATATTTGTAAAATGATGTTCATTAACCTAACCCGCAATGACCAGTGTGGTGAAGTATGGTCAAACAGACCCCTCCCCCACCACGATCCGCACGGCGTGGAGGAGGTACTCGGACCAATCATCGTTGAGCACCACTGTGAGTGGGTGGGGGGGGGGGGGGTTAGATGAGGGGGGGCATTTGGGGGGGGGGTAATTTCATTCCTTACACGAGGGCCCATTGCAAGCACACCACGGACACTGCGACAGCGCGCTTTAACATGCTGCGCGTTATATTATTTGGGTCTTTCGGTAAAGTCACGCAGATAGGTTCAAATTAATAATTTTATTTTGTAATAATTTTAACCTATCTACGCGACTTTGCCGAAAGACCTTAAAAATATGAATTTCTGCAGTCACGAAAGCTTCGAGTCAAGATGTTGTGCGTTAGTCTCTTGTCCTTCCCCCGCCGCACCTCCGATTAGCACGTCTGGCTACGTACGGTGCGAAAGAAGCTCAACGTACATGCAGTGCATGCAGAACCGGAGCGGTTCTCAGAGCGGTCCGTGTGGAGTTGTCCTCTTTGCGCTTCGAGCCGCCGGTCGACAAAGCCAACGCGGCCGCGAGAGTGGCAATCACTTTTTGATATTTACTCCATATCAACAACAACAGCAACAACAACAAAACAGAGGTGAGAGGAGAGAACGGCGCACCGTGGGTGCCGAGCGAGCGAGCGAGTGCGCGAGCGCGTAATGATGAAACGAGAGCTGCAGTGGCCTCGTTGCTGCTGTTCCGTTCAACACAAACCACCGCGCGCTGTGCATCCGCGCCTTTGACAGCAATTCTCGGACCACCTCTTGTTTGATCAATTCGCGGCCGACTTCGAGTCACTATCCACCTTCTTTGGACCGCGCTGCTGCTGTTGCTGTTGTGACCGTCCTAGGATCTCGCCCATATCGGGAAGAACGTCTGTCGAACGGAGTTGAACAACGCCGAGGTCGAGAATGAACGCCTCATTGCAAACGTGATCGCACCGCCCGGCTTTGGCGTGACCGCCAACGGCACGGGGAGGTCCATCAACAGGCCGATGCGCTCACCTCGCTCACGGGTGGGACGTTAAAGACGCAAGCCACGTGGCTATGCCAACATGGACCACGCAAACCAAACAACTGTAGTCTGTGCTCCCTCGATGGAGGAGGAGGAGGAGAAGACAGCCACAGGACAATCTCTCCTGAAGCCCTCTCGTCGTGGCTGGCAGACCTCGACATTGGCATTTCGTTCTTTGTGGTCTTTCAGCAATCGTCATCAGGTGCCGATTGCTTGCATCGCGATCGAAACGTCGTGATATTTTTATTATTTTTTTCCATCTACGTGGCTTTACCTAAAGACCCAAAGAATATGAATTCCTGCAGTCGCGAAAGCTTTCAGTCAAGATTCATTGGCATTTAGCTCCTGAAAATATTGCTGCCATGCGCTTGGTATGTATGTTGAACTTCTTTTGCACCGTACGTAACCACCAACAGTGCTAATGGGAGGTGCGGGGGACGGACAACAAACTGCAGTAGAATGTAAGTCGCGCAGTAACAGTGCTGTAATACGATTGGCATGCTCAGCGACGACATGCAATACACCTATGCACAGGGCACGTGTAGGCTCGAAGGGCGGTCAATTGTTTCGTGAACGAGTGTTGTTTTTTGTTGTTGTCAACAGCACGCGGTTCCCGAAGGTCATCCTGTGCGTACCTTGCCTTGCCGGAGTCACGACTCGCACCATGACAGCCTGCACGTAACGCGTATTATGTTTAACGCGTTATTACATTGAGAGCTGAATGAGAAACACGTGTTTTTTTTGGCACGCGGTCCAACAGACGATGTGTAGGATAACGGCTGCGTAACAAATGATACCAAACGGGTCACGCGTTGGGTCGCAGGGAGCGTCCGTGAGAAATGACAACTTGGGGAAGCCTTCATCCAGCAGTGGAATGATCATGGCTAACGACGATGATGATGGTGATGATGAAATTAAGCACCACTTTCATATTTGTGGCTCTCCAAATACAACGTTGCACATAAATTATTTGTTTTTACGCAAGCTATCGGTGACACGGCCTTCTAGGAACGCGTCCTTTCAGCCGCGTTGGTTCAATACAGGAAAGTTCCCTCTTAGATCGGTTTCGACGCACGGTGTCTCATCAGCAGAGTCAGACTTGCTTCAAGCAATGCTGGTGAACGGCCAGATGTTAGCAGCGTGGCCCAAAAGTCAAGGACACTTGGGATTATGACATTGACTTTAACACATCGCATAGGGCTATTTCGTTTAACATGAGTGGACGCGTGATATGTTTTTTTTAAATAATGTGTGACGTTTGAAAAGATCACGCTTGTAATCTTTGAACACCCATCAATTCTGTTTCGTCTCGATTCATTCAGGGTTCTTTGCCGACTTCTGTAAACGTCATCTGAAGACGAAAAAAGGATATGAATCACGATAATAGACAAAATGTTACTTAAATGGTAAACAATGAAACGTGTTTTAATGCCAGCGTTAAAATAAATTACTGAACAATCTTTGTCCTGACGTTTGGGACACCCTGCCTAGGGAAGGAGCTTCTCTGTAATGTCGACACGACATTATATAACAGCGTGAAAGGGTAGTTGACACTGCTCCTTGGAAATTATTTAGGAGCATTTAATAAACACACGTGAGTAACGTGCACATTTTTTTTAAATAAACAAACCATTTTATGCTGATGCTGCTGCTACGTTGGCAGTGGTGCGCAAACAACAACAACAACTCAACACAATCGTCATCAATGCTGCCTTCAAATAAATATTAAATCGGCAACGTTTCGGGCAATCACCCTTCTTTATATGACATAGAAGGTAGAGCTAACGATGGTAATAGACTGCACTGAACATCATGGAGCCTGGTGAAAATTAGATTTAATTCTATATTTATATTTCTGATGAGCAGTTTTCTTTTATTTTTAAACTGGCATCTGAATAATCATTTAATAGTAGCTACTGAGTACCAAGCAAAATCTTTAAATAATCACAAGTAATTCCGACTAAATAAAACACATGTTATCGTCAGGATAAAATTATAAAATGTTTCTGGCACAACGCGTTGTGTTAGTTAACAAACCAGACTTTGCATTTTTTAAAGGTAGCTAAAGTAAACTAAAACGTATACTTTGTTCACACGCATTGATGTTACTTTTTTAAAAGCTGTCTTATACAGATACATTGATTGTGTGTAATATATTTTTTAAGTAAGGCGACTGGTCCATTATGTGTTAAACGTAATTGCAATACATACCACGCAACAATACAGTTATTAGTGCTTAGGTTTAATGATATTTAGTATTTACAATAAAGATTACACACATTGCTATTGCGATGTCTACGTGTGGAGATCGTACTGTATCACGTCATCTGATATGTATAGAGTTTTATTTGTACCAACGTCTGGTATCAAGAGCAAATGGACAATCCTCATGAATCCCCGTTGTAAATTGTGTTTATAAGGCGTTACGATTCAAGATGTGCAGTACAAGTCTCACTCGCGTTATGTGGTAGTAGATGCGTTCCAAACAAAGGGGCACACGAAGCGCAATCCGCGTACCGTGGAGCGCAGTCGCCCACGCCTCGATGCACCAAACGAGGAGACAGCTGCCTACCGAGTAGCACTTTCAGCGCACATATAGCACACACACATAGTACAAACACATAGCACACACACAGTACACACACAGCACACACATAGTACAAACACATAGCACACACACAGTACACACACAGCACACACATAGTACACACACATTACATACACAGCACACACACAGTACACACACATAGTACACACACAGCACACATAGTACACACACACAGTACACACACAGTACACACACAACACACACACACAGTACACACACACAGTACACAGCACACACACAGTACACACACACATAATACACACACAGCACACACGCATAGTACACACACAGCACACACACAGTACACACACAGCACACACACAGCACACACAGCACACAGTACACACACACAGTACACACACAGCACACAGCACACACACAGTACACACACACATAATACACACACAACACACACGCATAGTACACACACAGCACACACACAGTACACACACACAGCACACACACAGCACATACAGAGCACACACAGAGCACACACACAGCACACACACACAGTACACACACAGTACACACACAGCACACACACAACACACAGTGCACACACAGCACACAGTACACACACAGCACACACGCGATATACACACACAGCACACACACATAGTACACACACACAGCGCACATGCAGTACACACACAGTACACACATAGTACACACACTGCACGCAGTATACACACACAACACACGCAATGCACAGTACACACACAGCACACACACACATAGCACACATACAGTACACATACAGCACGCAGTACACACACAACACACAGTACACACAGCACACACACATAGTACACACACACACAGTACACACACACAGCACACACGCAGTGCACAGTATACACACCGCACACACACGCAGTGCACAGACACAGTAAAACACACGTGGCACACACACACAGCTTTTGGCTAACCATCGAACAAAGACGGTCACACCGCATCGCGCGCTTTCAAGATGCGCTTCTGCGGCGGTCTGGAACGCTCTTCCTTCCGATATTAGGAAGCCGCTGGAGCTATGCACTTTTAAAAGCATCTGGATTGAAAACTAATTCATTTAGAACTGTTTTTGTGTTCAGTTTGTTGTCCTACCCCCGCCCCTCCGGTTAGCACGCGACCTCATAGCCGCGTCGGAGTGAATTCAAACCGCATAATATGGAGCATTTGGAGTAGAAACGGGTTCGCCGCATACACAGCGTAAAATCGCACAAAGCGAAACCCGCATAAAGCGAAACCCGCATAAAGCGAAGCAAACCTGCATATGACGTGCACCTGTTCACTCGCGAGAGGTTGCGTTTTATCGCCAATGGTGTCGGTGTCACATTATTTTATTCGGTTAACGCATTGCGTGCGAGGTTTCGCGTCCTTTTTTGGTTGTGAATCATCGCAGGACCTTAAACCAATTCAGGATCGCGAGGGTGATGTTTGGGTCGTAATTTATGGAGGTCCAAAAAAAAAATACATAGTTTTAAAAAAATATTTTCCGATCGTGATAACTACATGCGTATACACACTCATTAGATGTGTGTGCCAACTTTCTATCGTATTGCAGAATATCAGGATATATATATTTAAAACACATTCCTGCGGAGGGAGCTGGTAGGAACGTCGGGTTGCTCGGTCAATGGCGGCGTGGTGTATTCCGCAAATATGGCCGACTGTGAGGGCGGGCACAAGCCGGAGTGAGTAGGTTAAACGTTGAGTTTTATAAGGGCACCACGGGGTGACCAGCCCCTCCCCACCCAGCCCCTCCCCACCCTCCCCTCCCCACCCAGCCCCTCCCCAGCCCCTCCCTCCCCACCCAGCCCCTCCCTGCACGACGGACGGACGGACACAATAATCCCCTGTGTGCTGGTGTAACCAGAGGTTTCTACCAGTAAAAATCATCATGTACAGCAAACACACGTGCAGCTATACGAGTACTTGATATCAATACTCCGTAGTGCACACTGGGTTGTGTTCGTGCGTTGTGCGGTTTAGCTCGGCGCTGGCGCTAGCGACGCACATCACATGTGGTCCAGCACTGTGGAAGGCAGCCAGGGTTGGTGGGTCACCGCACAAATGTTGCGAAACTCCGCTCGATGAGGAGCCCGTACCCTGGCTCCTCCGTATGGGATAGAGCGTTGCCCCGTCGCATGCGTGGGTTTCCTCGGGATGCTTCGGTTTCCTCCCAAATGTAAAGACAAATTTTTGAACATTTATCTCCTCTCTTTAAGAACGAAACAGGAGGATTTCTCCACAAATCTGGCTGTCGCCTGATGATGCTGGTTGAAATTACCGGCGAAACATCGTACTCGAATTGTATATGTTGAGGGTTTACTCTCCGACACACCGGTGTGCTCTACTAGTAACGAATTTTACTAATTGGCTGTTTCGGGTGGTGGCGGGTTCAACGACACATTTATATATGTACACGATCTAACCCCAAAAAAAACTTTTATGGACTCATCATTTGGCTGATAACACCTTGATATATAGAGGGCCGCAGAGCTTGGGCGATTGTTGGCACCGGTTCATCACGTGGCTGCCTCCGTGCCTGTCTGCGGCTCCTCCTGGCGCCTCTGTGTCGTTATCTCTCTCCCAGAGTTGGTCAGGGCATGCAAAGATAATTGAATAAAAAACACGACCCTCGCCGTGGGAACGTGGAGTGGTCACTGCTGTGCTCAAGGTCGCGCTGCGGAGATGCGACACCGCCCGAATACCGAGTAGACGTGTCGATTTGTATAGCGCGTGCGGTTTAGCATGATGTCAGACGTTTCGCGCCACATGCTTGGAATCTTCAGTAAAATCAACAGCTCACATCTTCGGAGAGCTACACTGCACAGCACAACCGGCAAAACTCGATGTAGTATGAAGTAAACATCTGTAAATAATCGACAACCCCCCCCCCCCCCCCAACATAGCAGAATAATGATGCCCGCAAAAAAATACAAGTACACATTTTGAACTCTCATCGTACTACTACTGTATGTTATTTTTTTTAACAAAAAAGTTTTGCTGGCTGGTAGGCTGCCTGGCTAGCGCACAAGTTCGCGGTGGTCACGTCACGACGTCATCTGCGTGTTGAGGTCAACACTCCCACCCCCCCACCCCCTCACCGCACCTCTCCCACGCACCATCCAACCCGGCCGTGTATCCCGTGCAAGTGCGCGGGCAGTGTTCCTGTCAAATAGAGTAAACATTGCACGGTATTGGCCCGTTGGTTCTTTCGGTAAAGTCACGTAGGTACAAAATAAAATAAATCACGACGTTTCGGGCGCAACACAAGCTTTCGTCATTAGGTTCGAAAGGATACCACGTAACTTTACCGAAAGAACCAAAGAGTATGGATTCCTGCAGTCACGAAAGCTTCAAATGAAGATTGTACGGTATGTACGTTGGACTTATTTCTCACCGTGCGTAGCCAACCGTGCGAATCGGAGGTTTCCAACAACAATAATGGCAATGGCGTTGCTAATTTGTAAACAGGCGAAGAAGTGAGCGGGGCTTAATTTAACCCTCGATATTTTCCGGAAGATTTTGCTAGAGGCTGGCGTCAAAGTACTGTAGCGATTATTATCGGCATTAGATCCACTGTCATTAGCGAGTCCGAGTCACGGGTTTCCCTAATAATCGTATGCATATTGTACCCCGCAGTGCTAAACATCCTATGCGCAGGTATATTTGACAATCTTTCGTGCAATTGACTCACACAATGAAGCGGGACGGATGTTGGCGTGGCCCAAAAAGTACGCTGGTAGCAACTCAGCTGAAATTACGCACTGGGAATTATATATGGTAAGGTTTAAAACAGACAAAAGCCACAGCCCTGCGATTAACACACCAAAAAAATGTACTCGACGCATTCGTGAACAAAAACAGTACGTAAAATTAAACCGATATAAAATCGGCGACGTTTCGGCCAATGACCCTTATTGTTCCCAGCCCTGCAATTGGTGGAAAGGAACCCCCCTCCCTCCCCCACCACCTCTGGAGGGTATATTGTCGCAACCCTTCTTTCAGGCCGAGTGGAAGAGGAGGAGGAGGAGGAGGCGGCTCTTCTTCACCACGTCCACCCGTGGCCGTGGCTCATCACGGCTGGGTGGTAACGCGCCGAGGCGCCGCCGTAGCAGCCGTGAATCGTTGGCAGCTCCGGCTGCAGTGCGGGCGGCGTTCCCTGGAGCTCATAGGCGCTGCCGCTGGGGTCACCCAGCGTCTGCTGCTGCTGATGATGATGATGGTCTTGCTGCTGATGGTGATTCTGATCTTCCTGCTGTTGCTGCTGCTGCTGCTGATGATTGTGTCCGATGTCAACAGCGAGTCCGCAAGGTTTACCGTCCCGAATTAAAACGGGCACGCTGATGCGACGCGGGGAAGCGAGGTTACAACGCAGCTGTTGCTGCTGCTGCTGATGATGCTGATGCTGCTGCTGCTGAATTGTCATCTTCAAGGGCGGCTCGACGGCGCGATCCCTGTCGCCGTACAGGCACGTGGCCCTCTTGAGCTTGTAGCGGTGATTCTGGAACCAGATCTTCACCTGGGTTGGCGTGAGACGCAGCACAGAGGCCAGTTGCTCCCTCTCGCCCGCTGAGAGGTAACGCTGCCGCCTGAAGCGACTCTGCAGCTCGAACGTCTGCGCTTTGGTGAAGAGAACTCGCCTCTTGGGCCTCTTGGGCGCAACCTCGTCGGCGAGAGGTTCCCTCATCGCGGCGACCGGCCCTCGTCCTCCTCCTCCTCGTCGTCGTCGTCGTCTTCCTCCGACTCTCGATCGCGCTGCGTCTGGCTCCAGGTCCACGTTTCGCTCCTCCGCCCTGCTGCGTCCGTGCGGGCGTGGGGGAGGGAATCCGCGCGGCTACCGCGGAACGCGCCTGGAGCCGACCCGCTGCGTGAGCGCAAAGAGAGGCGAGCAAAGTGTGACACGTATCTGGGATTTTCGCGACAAATATCGTCCATCATGTTAGGGGCATATTCTCGGGTCTTTCGGTAAAGTCGCGTAGATAGGTTCAAAGAATAAAAAAACAACTAAAATATATTTGAACTTATCTACGTGACTTTACCGAAAGCCACAAGAATAGGAATTCCTGTAGTCACGAAAGCTTTAAGTCAAGTCATAATATAGTTTTTTATGGGGGGGGGGGGGGCGGTTAGATCACGTGTGCTAGTTCAGCACACCGCTGTGTTGGAAAACAAATTTTCAAACATTTACAATTTGACTGCCGTACGACGTTTCGCTGGTGATTGCAAGCGGCTGTAATCTCCAACACACCGGCGTGCTCAAGTAGCAGCTGGTTGTCACGTTTTGTTTACGTGACGAACCTTACAAATTGGCAGGGTCTTGAGGTGGCGGGGCTTAAGGACGCATTTTAATGTACGCGATCTAATCCAAACGGAAACCTTTTCTGATGGAGAGCGAGCACAGTAAAAAAAACGCAGTCTTATCGCACAATTACACCTATACACAGGTAAACACAGTACAGGTAAACACCTTGCTGATGCCTTCAAGGGGCATAAACGATGCCGCGAACTCCGGCTTTTGGCTGCTCGCCATCGAACAAAGACGGCCGCACCGCATCGCGCGCTTTCAGATGCGCGTCTGCGGCCGTCTGGAACGCTCTTCCATCCGATATTAGAAAGCCGCCGGAGCTACGCACTTTTATATCATCGAGATATAAAACGAACTTGTTTTTTAAACTGCTTTATCAGCTTAGTTTGATGTCTTACCCCGCACCTCGGATTCGCACGGTTGGCTACGTACGGTGTGAAAGAAGTTCTACATGCAAGCGAACAGTAAAAGTGCAGCCCCGCAATTCCGGTCTCACGCCTCTGCTGGTGGAAGGGCCTCCACCACCTCTAAAGCTCGTCCAGAGCGGCTTCCTGGAGGGCTCCTCCCGAGGGTACTTGGCCTACTCTTCCACGCGGCCTGTCGATCGAGTCATCACCTGGAGGGCAACGCGATCGTGCCTCTCCAGCCGTGCTCGCCGTTACACCGCGGTGGAGGTACCGTCGGGATGACTGCGTGACGATCATGAACTAAATAACAAAGCAACGTCCCTTTGTCAAATGCGCGTCGGAGTGAAGAGCCCCCAACGACACCACGTCGTTGTGAACCAATCTTCACCGCCGTGGGTCATCATTGGCTGTGGTGGAGAGGGCACGCTAGAGACCGACCGGCAGCTCGGGTAGTCGGCTCGCTACTGACGGCAGCCGTGGCCGATGTTAGGAAGTCACTGGGAGCGACGCACTTTAAAATCGAGATTGAAAACGCATTCCTTTGGAACGGCATTTTGCGTTTAGAATGTTATCCCCCCCCACCTTGCACCTCCGATTAGCGCGGTGGGTTACGTACGGCGCAAAAGAAGTTCAACATACAGTACATATGAACCCAGGTGGGCCGGGTTCATAGCGGAATGCGCTAACCGCTGCGCCACCGCTCCTCCAGATTGCATCGCACTGTAGCTAGCGCTCTATTTGACAACTGTGTTGTAGATCCGAGGTGTTCATAATGTTCATAATAAACGTTTTTGGGTTAGATCGCGTTATTTATAAATGTGTCGTAACCCTCCACCACCCGACACGGCCAATCAGTAAAAAAGTGTCACGTTGACAAAAGACAAATAGTTCACTACTTTAGCCCACCGGTGTGTTGAAGAGTGAAACCACAACATTTACAATTTTTGAGTACGACGTTTCGCTGGTAATTGCATCCAGCATCATCGGGCAAATAACGCGATCTAACCCAAAAACGTTTATTATGAATAATATTGGTCGCGAAAGCCTACGTGTTAAACTGTTAGTAATGTGTTAGACCTGTTAAGTGAATCCCCACGTAGTGGGTAATGCATGCTCATCGCCACCATAGGGCATGATTTCTCCACTGCTGGATGAATTCCTACCCAAGCCGTCACCTTCCATCACGGTCATGTGATGCAATAATAAATACAACCCATCTATCTTACAATCCATCTACCTTACAATCCACTTACCCCGCTGACATTCAACCAGTCCTGCAATCCATATATTTCCCAATCCATATATCTATTAACCCATCTATATTACAAGCCAATATATCTTACAAACCACCTATTTTACAACAAATATATCTTACAACCCACATGTCTTACAATCCATCTATCTTAAAATCCATCTATCTTCAAGCCCACTAACTTTCGCTCACAGTCATTCTTGATGTCTCGTATCTGCCCACATCTGTGTGCACGTTTCATCGTTTGGATCTATTTTCTTCTAGCAGTTTGAATGTGGACGCGTATCGCTTCACCACCAAACAATGCGCGTATAAAGTTACGTTAATATCTGTTCACAGTGTTACTTGCAGAGAACCCATTGCGGAAAATGAGAGATAGCTGTTGTTATCTTAATACTATTTTCTCAATCTGTACTATACTCTTTGTTTCTTTCGGTAAAGTCACGTAGGTAAAAAATAAAATAAATGAAAACAACTAAATTCAATCACGACGTTTCGGGCACAACACAAACGCCATCTTCGAGATGGCTGTGACAGCCATCTCTGAGACACACTTGAGCGTCTGTGCTTTCGCTACGTTGTCCCCACCTGAAGAAGGACGCTTGTGTTGCGCCCGAAACGTCGTAATTTAATTTAGTTGTTTTCATTCATTTTATTAGATTTTCTACCTACGTGACTTTACCGAAAAAAACAGAGTATGAATCATTGCAGTCACGAAAGCTTCAAATCTAGAATCTGTACTATGTCTATTTAACATATATTCGGAAGGATTTAAATACTATTATGACGAAAATGTTTCATTAATCGGGGCACACATTGAGAAGTTTGAGAAATTTTAAACGGAATCATGTTGGTCTTCTTATTCGTTACTCCCATCTCTTCGGTGTGGCTATCTGTCATCATTACGACTTCTTCCGAAATTATTCTGCAGTTTAAATTCGACTCAGTGTTTATTCATTACACAGACGATCCCATTTAGGCAGTTACCTGGCTAAGTGGCGGTGGCGACGGCCCCGCAGCCGCTACCAACAGAGTTATCGTTGGGGTAGAGAGGAGCCCAGCCAGCAGCCAGCCAGGAAACTCCAGGCATCTCGGTGGCTAGGAGATGTTAACTCCTTCGCCTGGTATACAGGAGGTCGTGGGTTTGATCCCGACCCTGACGGCATATGTGTTTTGGTGATCTGTTTACCTTTTTTGTACTTTGCACCCCTATCGTGTTTTTTTTTGTAATGTTTGATGTTGTAAAGTTCTTACTCGCCACGACTGGACATCATCGGATTTCTCCAGTTTTAAATAAATATTCTGATTCTTTATATTTGGAATTTGCGCGTCTCTCTCTCTCTCTCCACATAGTCGCGTGGATTTTTTCCGCGTCCTCCAGTTTTTTCCCATCCACATGTTTTAATCAACGTTCGTCTGAAGCTTTCGACTCCTCTACATGTCGACATGATGACAAGTCACTTCGTTCGGTGATCATTTGTGACCAGGCCGCTTCTGAAAAAGAGCCACATGGCTCAGTTCGCCTGACTTGGTAAAATAGAAAATAGTGTTGTAGTTTAATAGTTTACTTTATGTATGCACAATTCACTACAGTCGACGATCTCCGGAGAGGAAACGTTGTGCAGAGTTGATGTACTGCACTTAGCAGGCTACACGGTGAGGCTGTAAGATCCCGTGTCTCTCTGCATATGTTTATAGCGGTGGTGTTGCGGTTAGCGCGTTACGCTACGAACCCGGCGACCCGAGTTCGATTCCCGCTCACGGCCAACACCAGCGACGATTATCTAAACCGTTCCTGGGCCTCGCCTAGGTCGACTCAGGCTCAAATGAGTACCCGGTGCGATGTGTAAACATCGTCACTGGGGAGACAAAGAGGCGGTCGGGCGTGGTGATGACCACCCACGCCCTCGTGTACCGTTCCGGCCTTCATAGGTGCTCGCTAGCAGCACTTGCCCCAAAAGTCTGTTGAGGTTATACGGGAAATCTTTGTTACACCTACACCTGGCGACACGACTTGCATGCTTTAATCGCGCCGTGCTCTGCTGATGAGAATAAAGCAGTCGAAACCTCCCTGGGTTCGCTGAAGCAAATTCTGCCGGAAAACTTTGGTCGATAACAACGTCTTTTAACCGATTCCAACCCTTGTTGTTTTATGACGTTGTTTTGTGGTAGCTAAAAAATATCAATATATACAGTATACAAGTACAATAGTTAGATACGGTATTGTATTACTTGGGCTATTAAACAGTATTTTTTGTAATTCAGCATCGCCAGTGGTACATAGACAAAGCTCACGAAACAAACCCCACAAAACATTCGCCCTTAACATTGCCCTGAAAATAAGAACTCGTCTAACAGGCGACGTTTCGAGCAATGATCCTTCTGTATATCAGTGACCCCTGTGCATAGCGGGGATCACTCTGTACGTCGAGATCTCGCTGCTATGAATAAGAGCCATTGCCCGAATCGTCGCCGATTTTTATTTTATTTTCGGCCCAGTGGTATACGACGCAAGCGATGAATGTCAGACGTCAACCGGCGCAATCACACACACACAGTCACACACACTCACACAGTCACATACACACAGTCACACACACACAGCCACACACACACACAGTCACACACAGTTACACACACACACAGTCACACACACAGTTACACACACACACAGTCACACACACAGTCACACACACAGTCACACACACGCAGTGACACTCACACAATCACACACACACACACAGTCACACACACAGTCAAAGTCACACACAGTCACACACGCACAGTATGTGCGGAGCGGTGGCGTAGCTACGAACTCGGCGACCCGAGTTTGAGTCCCGCTCACGGCCACCAACATCAGTGACCAATTCTACTCTGGATCGGTCGACTCGGTCTCAAGTGAGAGTCTGGTGCGGCGTGTAAACATCGCCACTGGGGAGACAAAGGCGGCCGGGCGGGCGTGGTGCTGAGCACCGACCGCCTCGTGTGCCGTGCCGGCCTTCATAGGTGCTCGCTAACAGCACTTGCCCCTACACTCTGTTGAGGCTATCGTGGGGGCGAGGATCTTTGTCTGTATATACAGAGTACACATATACAGAGCTGAGTTTAATATTTACGGCACTGAGTTATATTTCCAGCCACGGCTAAACACAGCCAGGGTCGGTACTCGCAATGATAATCTCGTGTCGTTATTCAACCTCAGACAAGGCTGGCTGGCAGCAGCAGCAGCAGCCAGGAGGCGAGCAGCAGCGACAATTGATCCTTATGGCGGTAACCCCGGGGTCCCAAATAATACAAAACGGCCGAGGCAGTTAAATATTTCATTTCTGGGACACTTTTTTTCCCAGGGGTGTACTTCAACTCAGCGACTGGGGTACCAATCAATCCCGGTGCCACTCCGCGATGTCGAAACGCAGCGAGGACGATTGCGCTGAAACCCTGAACGCTCGCGGTACGCACCGTAGTGGTGCATCGTGTACAGCTGGTCGAGATGAGTCGATGGCCGCATCGCCGACCATCAACAGACTGAAAATAATAAATATTTAAAAACAACTTTTTTTAAAGCACGCTTTTATGAAATGTACTAAAAAGTAAAAAAAAATTCCGTTCAAGTACTTTGCATTATATATGTTTAATATGCTGTTGTTGTAACTGACTAAAAATTAAAGCGTTGGGCATAACGTAAGGGACCGTGGGCAATTACAGCCAACGTCAGTTGAGCGTGGACAATTAGACCCAAGCCGAAACATAACATATAAAAAAGAATGTTTAAAAATATCTATTTTTTATGATAGAATATGGTAGTGTCATCAGTATACCAAGTTTGCAGTCGATACCACATTGGGAAGTGGGTTAAAATTGAGTTACAATATTTGAGGATACAACAACGACAACAGCAACAGAGTGAGTTAAATAAAATCTTGTAATAATAATAATAATGACTGCATCGCGGACATCATGCGAGAGCCAGGCAGGGTACGATGGTTCCCCCAGGGTAACGCCATGAGGTTTAATTGTGCCTGCTTTTCACCCCCCCCCCCCCCCACTGAGCAGCGTGGTGAAGTATGGTCAAAGATGCCCCCCCCCATCTCCCATCCCCGCCTCCCCCCTCCCCCGTGACTGACACGGCGTTGTTGGGAAGAGGCTATAAACTTGTTCATTTATTTTTTATATTTCGTGATCGTATTGGAAATCTGGTATCAGAATCTGTTGTTGTATTCATACTGGAGGAATCCGACGAGCTATGAAGTTATTTTTTTAACCGATGTCCATTCGGGACGGGTGAGATCGTCACAACCACAAACAGTACAAAAACACGACTGCACTGCAAAGAATCGTAAAGGTAAGCAAATAACTAAAAAGAAAAATAAACGATGACAACTATTCTGTCAATAAACTATGCAATAAACTACTTTTATTTAGATAAACAAAATAAATAAACTATTAAATAAGTTCTACAATTTAAATAAACTATTTTTTTGTAATAAAAAACGTTTTATTTTACCAGGTAAGGCACACTGCGCTAATATAGCTCTGTTTCAGAAGCGACTTTGCTACAAATGATAGCTCAACGTAGTGGCTTATCGTGTGGAAATGTATAGCAGCCAAATACTCCAAACGCACTTTTGGAGTATTTAAATGCAGAGGACCCGGAGAAAAAAAAATCTACGCGACCACGGGGAGAGAGAGACACGCAAACTCCAAATATACAGCAGGCGTCAGGGTCTGGATCGAACCAGGCAAGGAAGATAACATCAGTCCAGTCCTGTATATGGTGATGAAGATAGGAACACACAACAACAGCATTACATATCCGCTCGCACTGCGCACAGTAATTCAAACTCGCTGCGGATATGTGTTCAGTTCGCATGCTCCGCCCGTGGTCGCGTCGATTTGTCTCCGGTTGCCCCTCCACACTTAGAATCAACAGGTACTTAGGATAGTTGGCTGCGATACATTTCCACGTGATAAGCCACCTCGCTGTGCTCTCGTTTGTGCCCAGGTAGCTTCTGGAAAAGAGCGACGTAGCTCAATGTGCCTTACCTGGTGAAATATAAAAAAAATAGTTCATCTTCTTGGTTCTTTCGGTAAAGTCACGTAGAATGGAAATAATAAAATAATAAAAATAAAACATAATAAAATAATTCTCACGACGTTTCGGCCACAACGCAAGCAGCCGTCCTCAGGTGGAGAGCAGGTCTGTCGAGGAGACATTCAGACTCTGTCTGAATGTCTCCTCGTGACTTTACCGAAAGAACCAAGAAGATGAATCCCTGCAGTCACGAAAGCTTTAAATCGAAAAATAGTTTAGTTTAAATTAACACGTTCCATTCCACGAACTAGTTTAACATTCAGTCCTCGCAATCCGCATGGTGGGTGGGGGATGTACCGAACCAGACTAGCGCCTTAATAGCACAAGCTTCTACCAACTTACGCCACTTATTGCACTTAAGCCGGGGCTGACTGATGGCATGGGATTAAAAAGGGATTAGAGAGGTGGGTGGGTGGGGTGGAGGAGAGTTTGTGAAAGCAGAAAGATTTACGAATGTGGGGGTGGGTGAGGAACACTGCTACCTTGCCAAGTCGACCGATACGGCACTGCCCCCTGCTGTCCACGCGGAGTATTGCGTCACAAAGGGGATTTGTCATCAACGTCATCACTCGTCATCAACGCCGCTGTTCAACTCGCTCGGAGTAGAGATTCGTAGTGAACGTATTCTTAGGTTTTTTCGGTAAAGTCACGTAGGTAAAAAATTAAAATTAATCACTTGATACAGCTATCGTGCTGTGACGGTTCCACCTGAAGACGGAAGCTTGTGTTGCCTCCGAAACGTCGTGATTTTTATTTTCTTTTTCTTTCATTAATTTACATTTTTCACCTACGTGACTTTACCGAGAAAACCTAAGAATATGAATCCTTGCAGTCACGAAAGCTTCAAATGTAAAATCGTAGTGAACGGTTTTTGTGGTGGTGGTTGTTGTTGTTGTGCCAGATCACGTAAATATAAATGTGTCGTTGAACCTGCCATCACCCGACCACGCCAATTAGTAAGTGTTGTCACGTAAAAACAAAAACGTGGCGATTAGTTACGACTTCAGCACACCGGAGTGTTGGAGAGTAAACCCACAAAATGTACAATTCGAGTTCGACGTTTCGCTGGCGATTACTAGCAGCTTCATCGGGCGATTAGCCACAGTTATCGGATTATCGGTGTAAGGCACTGAACCACTAGGGTACGAGGCACTACCTATCCGTAAAATCCCCCCCTCTTGATCTACCCTATGTTCAAGTGCAAGTACGTTCCTGCCCGATAAGTAGCGGACTCTGTGGTGACACCTGAGCGCTATTCAGGCACGTGGCTTGCACACCGCCGCGTGACTTTACCGAAGGGCCCAAAGAAGATGAATTCCTGCAGTCACGAAAGCTTTAAGTCAAGATTTTCTGGCAGGTGTTGCACTCACGTAAGTGATCTCGCACCCTCGTATATTTGGGAGCTGCTGCTGCTGCCGTGAGTACGTTCCCATTAGAACACTGAAGTCGGCGGATTTATACGAACATTTTATACTAAACTTTATATTTTCACAGAAAAAGTCAACTGAGCCATATAGATATATTTTTCAGAAGCGACCTGCCCACAAATGATAGCTCAACGAAATGGATTGTCACGTGGACATTCATAGCAGCCAACCACTCTAAAGGCGTGTTTCTAAATGTGGAGTGAAACACCGGAGGACCCGGAGAAAATTTCAAACGACCACGTGGAGAACACTCAAACTCCAAATATACAGCAGGCGTCAGGGTCAGGATCGAACGCGTGACCTCCTGTATACCAGGCGAGATAGCTAACATCTCCTAGCCACCACAGCTGAACTTCTTTCGCCCCGCACGTAGCCAACCTCGTTAATCCGAAGTGCCGGACTTAGATTTCCTCTCTCATCTCCAGAACGCAGCTCAGGTCCACCCCGGGCGATTGGGCCTTTACCTCCGCGGCGCCTGGACTGTGGATCCCTCTGGAGGGAGCCCTGTTCGGCTGGCATCTTCAATTCCCGGCCTAAATTAATTCCTCCTTCAGAAAGCATTTCCCATTTTTATTAAATCCTTTATATTAAGTTCACTTGCTTGCTTGCGCGCTTACGACCGTGCAAATATTTCGGTCGTTTGTTTACCCACTTCCCGTGATCCAATCGAGCTGACATTTTGCACACAGACTCGTTGTGCGTGACAATTAATTTTCGTGAATATTTTTTTTCCAAATTTTTACACTTTTTAGGAAAAACAAATTATATGTAATTACCAATTGCTTAATGGTGGCAAGCAATCATCTGACCCATAGGTGGCAGCCATCTCAAGCTAGAGGACGAGAGAACTCTAGCCGCCACGCATATAAAGGATTTATAGTAAAAAACTTTGTTTTTACGGGTTAATTTTTAACCTTCTCCACTTCTTACCTATCCCTCCCTCCGCATTGTCATTGATGTAAAGCGCCTTGAGGTGGAATGATGATATGCGTTGTATAAGCTGTAAATCATTAGTAAGTGGTGCTGATGAATACGTACAAAACAATGACAATACCTGCAGCAACCAACGTCAGTCGAGCCTCCTTTGATGTTCTTTTCGTTTCCCTTATCAAGGCAAATTACAACAACAAGAACATCAACAGCGACAAACAGCGAGAGCTCAACGTGACCTCGAGGCCAACCACAACACGACGTCGACAGCCCAGCGTGTGTAGAGTACAAGTGGCCCGTGGCGTGTAGTAGCTACGTTATATATACACACACAACGGGGGGGTGGAGGGAGGCCGAGTAACATGTAATCGCTGGCAATTGCTGGTCTTTCGCCTTCAGTCACCGCGGCCGTGTGTGTGTGTGTGTCCCCGTGCAAATGTGACGGAGGCTATTTGCCCGTGCACATTATCGGCCATTCATGAATATCGCCCATATGCTCAGCCGTCGTAAAGTGGTCGCGGCGAGTAAATAGACCCCACGTTGCCAGGAGGTGTAGTTTATTTCATGTTATTTTATTCATTATTACTTTTATTTGCGAGTGTGCGAGTGCGCGCGCGTGTGTGTTTTGGGTGCAGTAGAGGTATAATACACGATAAGCGCGCTGCGCTACGAACCTGCCGACCCGAGTTCGATTCCCGTTCATGGACAGCATCAGCGACTGTGAATTTCTAAACCAGTACGGGGCATCGCCTAGGTCGACTCCGACTAGCTCTGTAAATGAATACCTTGTGAGTTGTGTTAAAAAAAAACTCACCACTGGGGAGACAAAGGCGGCTGAGCGTTGTTGGTTCTAGCCACCCACCACCACGTGTGCCATGCCGGCCTTCATCGGTGCCACTTGCTAACAGCACTTGCCTTAGTCGTGTGTTAAATGCTGTACGGGGGATTTTTGTTCGAGGTACAAGCGGATGACCCAGTGATATTTGTCCTGCAGTGTGTTGAGGTCATGACCCCCTTGTATCGGTGTACACTGTGAGAACGTCCGATGCAAATGTTCGTCTGCGAAATATGAAGAAAGAAAAAAGACAGGTTTTTAATGGAGAGTGTTTCCTCTTCACTTTAATGTATTTGTTTTTATTGATTTGCTTACCTTTCCAATATTTTGCACTCATGATGTCTTTTGCATTGTTTGGTGAACATTTCTGAGCGGCCCCTCCTGGACATCTCTGAAAAAGACAGCTCCATCGCTCATCGGATTTCTCGAGGATATATGAAGATTCTGATTTTGACTGTGGTAGTGGTGGTGGTGGTGCTGATTTGGGGATTAGAGGCATCTCAGTTTTCAATCCGTGAGTTTCATGGGAGACACCAGGCTGCAGCGTCGATAGCGTGCAGGAGAAATGTCGAATGCGCGCTGGTGACAACAGTGCCACATTACTTGCAACAAAACATGGGAACACACAACATGAAACAAGTGTGGAGCTTGGGGCTGGGGGTAGGGGGGAGGAGAACCGGTGGTGTTGATTGGCTGGGGTCGCCAAAGTAACACAAATAATGACAAGTTGAGAATCACCGGGTTAGAGGTTTGGGTTCACGTCATCGCAAACGCCGAAGGTAGCGTTATCCTGGTCGGAACAAAGTGGACCAGACCACCAATAGATTAATGTGTCCGTCCGTCCATCCGCGTCCGTCCGTCCGTCCGCGTTTGTCCGTCCGTCCGTCCGCGTCCGTCCGTCCGTCCGTGTATCAACATCGCCCCCTACTGCAAACACTTGGCATGACCCTGTCCGACAAGATGGCCGCCCGCTCCCCCTGCGATCTGTGAATTAAACAAGATGGCCGTCGCTTCCAGCGCATCACGGCAAAACTTTAAACTTCGCTTCAAAATACTTTACTGAAACGCAGCACGTTTATTTAAAAAATTACTTTACTGAAACGCAGCACGTTTTTTTAACACAGAGACAAGAAACATTTATTAACACAGAGACGAGATACATTTAATCGCCTTATTTGTGCACGAAAAGCACGGCGCGAGGCCTAGTGCGGCAGGCTTCGCGAGGCCTAGTGCGGCAGGCTTATTAACACAGAGATGAAACGCAGCACGTTTATTTAAAAAAAAATTACTTCACTGAAACACAGCACGTTTTTTAACACAGAGACAAGAAACATTTATTAACACAGAGACGAGATACATTTAATCGCCTTATTTGTGCACGAAAAGCACGGCGCGAGGCCTAGTGCGGCAGGCTTCGCGAGGCCTAGTGCGGCAGGCTTCGCGAGGCCTAGTGCGGCAGGCTTCGCGAGGCCTAGTACAGGTGGTGGGGTGGTGGTGGGGTGGTGGTGGGGGGTGGTGGTGGGGAGTGGGAGGGCTGGTGGGAGGGGTGGTGTTGAGGGTGGTGTTGGGGGGTCTTTAAATCTCACAGCGTTTCTTGTCAAAACAAACACTTTTAATTAACGTTACACTAGAATACAGTAATTTTTTCTTTAACTCCTCTATACCCGGTCGATATCCCTGTACCGGTACTAAGTATTATTCCTACCAGCCCACCCCGCAGGGTCCTGTTATGTAAAAGTACGTTGAGAAAAAAACACATCCATCATGCACACGCACAGCCACGGTTATGCGACAAAGGCTGGCTCCTGTCGGTATGTCGTGGATACATGTCATGGATACATGAAACACGAAACAAATGTGGCAACTATCTACAAGGGCTAAGTTATATACAAAGGAAAATGTATTTATAAGGGGTAAGTTCTATACGAGGGATAAGTTATATGCAAGGGATAAGTTAAATGCAAGGGCTAAGTTCTATAAAGCCGCAATCGCTGTGAAGGTTCAAACTTGGCCGCTATTTTATTTTGTCATCCCAATAATATCCGGTAGCAACCAATGAATTATTCGTTGGCCGTGACTGTGCACGTGGCCTGTGATCCAGCATGGTGGAGGCGAGGGGTGGTGGATCGCACAGACGTTGTAAAACTCCCTTCCTGTGGGTCTCGAGGAGAAGCCAAACAGTGACTTGCCAGGAGAAGGGAGTTCAGCAAACAAAGTTGACCCTCACCTGTTCCGTCCGTACGGGATAGAGTGTTGTCCCCTCGCACGCGTGAGTTTTCTCCGCTTGCTCCGGTTTGCTCCCCACATGTAAACACTCATCGATTATCCGATGACGCCTTTTATACATAGACGACCGCAGAGCTTGAACAATTGTTGGTGCCGGCTGATCGCGTGGCTGCCTTCGTGCTTTTCTGCGGTTCCAATTGTGTACGATTGTGAACAATTGCGTATCGCTCACCCTTGTATCAAATTCCACTCGTGTGCTTCGACTCCGCTTCACTCAGGCAAAGGGACACGTCGCATAATTTGCTCCGGTGAATATTCACCTTTGTCTACCCGGCTGTATACAGCTCACAGCTCGTTAGTCGTTTGGCGGGTCACGGATGGTGGGGCAAAGTGTGGATACCACCATCTGCCCCAAGACAATCTGACCCGTCGGGGGAGAGGAGGGCCAAGATTCACTGTAGAGGGGCTATCCTGAGCTTCCGCTAGTGGAGGCCCCTTCCGCCAGCAGTGGCGAGAGCAAGCAATCGCAGGGGATGTAGCTTTCACCACAATATCAGGCATGTTCAAGCCACTGCTGGATGAAGGCCCTGCCACAAGCCACCACCTCTTACGATGCTGCGGTCCGACGTTCCACCAAGTACCTGCACATGAACTGATTTGATCGCTCCATCGTCACCTCGATGGACGGTGTCTCTCCGACGCATTCGGAGGTCACTCCGTTATTATTCCGACGTCACCCCTCCTCGTCATGACGTGTCCTGGCCCAAGCTCACGACTTTTCCCAACAGTTCCAATGAGTTTTGATTTAAAGCTTTCGTGACTGCAGGGATTAATATTCTTGGTTCTTTCGGTAAAGTCACGTAGAAGGGAAACAATTAAATAATTATTATTTTATTGTTTCCCTTCTACGTGACTTTATTGAAAGAACCAAGAATATAGTTCCAATGAGGTCACAAGCCTGGTGTGTCCACGTGCTTCTTCCTCTCTCTGCATATCAGTGCAATTCCAAGCAATGCATCCCTCTCCAGTGTCTCCATACTTCATCTTGACCTTCGTTTATTTACATGAATCTATATAAAAAAAGGAAATTTGTGAATATGTGTGTCTGTTCGAAATGTTTAGCATACTTCCCGACATGCAACAAACTTGAAATTTGGCATGTTGGTAGCTTCCAGACTGTACACAACGCAAAAAGTATAAAAATATACTTTTGTATTTTTTGGGGGGGGATGCATTCATGGATATATTTTGCATGGCAAGTGAGCGGTGACGTCACATTGGTGACGTCACATCTCATCTATGATGTCACCCGCATGCGGCAGCGTCACGCAGTGTGCCTGCTGACGTAACGCATCCCCCCCCCCCCACCCTCTGCGTAGGCCGTGCATTAATCCAAGACAAGAATCGAAGCCTCGGGCGAAGCCGGGTAGTAAAGCTAGTCTTATATAAATATGACACAGACGTATTGGCGTACGTGTGCGTGGCATGAGGGAGAGGTTGCACAGTGGTTAGCGCACTGCGCTGCAAACCCGGCGACCGGATTTCGATTCACGCTCATGGTCAACATCAGTGACAGCAAACATCTGAACCGGTCCTGGACCTCCTCTGGATCGACTCAGCCTTAATAAGTATAACCCGTAAAAACAAAGTTTTTCACTATAAATCCTTTATATGCGTGGCAGCGAACTTAATATAAAGGATTTAAAAATATATTCGCCTGTGGAGGACGCGGGGATCGATCCCGCGACCTTTGGCATGGGAAGAGAGGGCGCTACCAACTGCGCTACTCCGCCACGGCCTGTGGAGGGGTTACGCTCTGGGCTCCTACACTGTGACGTTCAGCCAAAGCCATGAATGAGTTCTATTTGAATAAATGTTAAATACAAATTTTTTGCCTAAAAAGTGTAAAATTTTGGGAATTTTTTTTCACGTGTGGAAAATGTCAGCTCGATTGGATCACGGGAAGTGGGTTAAACAACGACCGAAAGATTTGCACGGTCGTAAGCAAGCAAGCAAGCACGCAAGCAAGCACGCAAGCAAGCAAGCGAACTTAAAATAAAGGATTTAAAAATGAGTTCCAGGTGTGTTGTGTAGAAAACATGATCAATGAGGGAGACAAAGGTGGCCGGGCGTGATGTTGGCCATCCCGAGCCCCCCCTCCCCCCTCGTCTTCTGTGCCAAGCCCGCACCTCCGATTAGCACAGTTTGACTGCGAAAAAAAACTCAACGTACATTACGCACAAGTAGAGGTCGCAATCGGGTACCCGATACCCGTACCCTACCCGATACCCGGCTACCCGTTTGCGACCCTGGTGCGGCCGTGTACGGGTACGGTTAGGCCGTGAGTCACTGGTGAGTAACCGTTTGTCACTCATTTCGGGTAGGGTACGGGTAGGGAACGGGAACCCGTACCCAGCCGGGTACGGGTACGGGTAGGCCGTGAGTCACTGGTGAGTAACCGTTTGTCACTCATTTCGGGTAGGGTACCCGTACCCGGCTGTGAGGGCCAGTGGTGGGACTCTGGGACTCCCGGCTCTACGTCCTTGTAAGGGCGAGTTCCGAGGAAGCCAGAGTCCTGACCCGCACCTTGGCTGGGTCGGGTCAGATAGCCTCCCCTAGGGTAATTGTAGCCGGAGGACCCCAGAGCGCGGGTACGGGTACCCATTTGCGACACTGGTGCGGCCGGGTACGGGTAAGGAATCAAAACCCGTTTGCGACCTCTGCGCACAAGCCTTCCTGGGTGTTCGCTGCCGGCAACAACGTAGGCGTAGGGGGGCGGGGGGGGATCTTTGTCTTTGCGTGTCGCTAAGTGACTACTACGGACGGTTCGCTAGACAGACGAGGCACGTGTTTGTCTGCCCCCGGTTCAGATAAGAAGCGGACGGACCCGAGTGAGCTCCGCGGTGCCAAATCGCGTCAATAAAAGAGCCGCGTGAGACGCGCGCGTCGGCAAGGGGATACCGCGCGATGCCGCGGCAAATTCGCTGCGTTTATTGGGTGCACCGGGCGTAATTAGACACATTTGCTGGGTTGTAAGCCTCTGTGGCTAATCAACTATATAAATATATATTCTTAGGTTTTTTCGGTAAAGTCACGTAGGTAAAAAATTAAAATTAAAATTAATAAAAGTAAAATAAAATAAAAATCACGACGTTTCGGAGGCAACACGAGCTTCCGTCTTCAGGTGGAACCGTCACAAGCCCGACAGCTGTGATTTTTATTTTATTTTACTTTTATTAATTTAAATTAAAAATTTTTACCTACGTGACTTTACCGAAAAAACTTAAGAATATGAATCCTTGCAGTCACGAAAGCTTCAAATCTAGAATATATAAATATACAAGCAGTCCTTCTTCTGTGTTTCTATATATACACTACTAGCTTTACTACCCGGGACTTGGATTCACCACGCCCGGCCGCCTTTGTCTCCCCAGTGGCGATGTTCATACACCACAGCAGTTGCTCGTTTGAGGCTGAGTCGACCTAGGGGAGGCCCAGGACCGGTTCAAATAATCGTCACTGGTGGTGGCCGTGAGCGGGAATCGAACTCGGGATGCCGGGTTCGTAGCGCAGCACGCTAACCACTACGCTACCGCTTGGATTCTTGTCTTAATCCAAGACAAGAATCCAAGTCTCGGGCGAAGCCGGGTAGTAAAGTTAGTAACTAATTTACACTATGAGATCTCTTTTACCAGTGGCAAAATATAGTAGTAGGGTTTTACCCTTTTAAACTGGTACAATAAAGGTGTCAGTTTTGTACCAGTTTAAAAAGGGTAAAACCCTACTACTAGTAACTAATTAAATATAGATTAGTCCATCGTACCGCTTTGGATTTTCAGACCAATATTAGTTAGTCCAGCAGCATTTGTGTATGCTTTTTAGTCTTATAAAGAAGTGTTCGGCCATCTGGCTCTCATCAGCAGTCGGGCTTGTCATCAGGAGAGTTTGGTTATTGGCAAGTGCACTCTGTCTAAACGACTCCCCATCCCACCCGTTCAATGCAAACGAAAATTAATAGCATGAATTATTGTGGCTATGGGTCTTCAACTGAGCTCTACAGCTCTTCTTCAGAAGCGACTTGGCCACAAATGATAGCTCAACGAAGTGGCTCGTTACGTGGAAATGCATCGCAGCCAAACGCTTTAAACGCGTGATGTTGATTCTAAACGTGGAAGGAAAAAAATTAACCCGTAAAAACAAAGTTTTTCCCTATAAATCCTTTATATGCGTGGCGGCTAGAGTCCTCTCGTCCTCTGGCTTGAGATGGCTGCCACCTATGGGTCAGATGATTGCCTGCCACCATTAAGCAATTGGTAATTAAATATAAAAAAAATCCTAAAAAGTGTAAAGTTATGGAAAAAATGTTCACGAAAATAAATTGTCACGCACAACGAGTCTGTGTGCAAAATGTCAGCTCGATTGGATCACGGGAAGTGGGTTAAAAAACGACCGAAAGATTTGCACGGTCGTAAGCGCGCAAGCAAGCAAGCAAGTGAACTTAATATAAAGGATTTAAAAACGGAGGACCCGGAGAAAAATCCACGCGACCACGGGGAGAGAGACACCGCAAAACTCGGCTGATGTGCTCACGCACCACGGATCTCCCATGTAAAATAGCCGGGAAACCGGTGAAACGGGATTACCCGTGTGTCAAATTAAAAAAAAGTTAACTTTTATTCTTTACATCCATGAGTCCCGATCCCATTGTAACCGCTCCATCTCGTTGTACCCACTCCTGGCAGACAAGCAGAGGGCGCTCTTTGCACGGCTTACGCAGCGCCAGGGATTCAGCAACTCCCAATGCCGAGCTCATGCCGGCCGGCGTCACTCGTCGTTATTGGGGCGATGTCAGCTGAGCACTTCTGGCATTAACGGGCACTGCACGTGTGTGCGCGCGTGCTGCCTGATCTTGGCAACAATAACACACAATTCCTGTGTGCACACGAATACCTGATGAGAGCCCAAAACGCCCAAATCCAGCAGTAGCCGATGACAAACACTCATGCTTTCGCTCTTAATAATACCGTAATGTACTTAGATCGTTCTTTTGGGGGTTTTTTTCCAGAGGGTCGCTGCATTTGTTCTAATGTCGGGCCAATTCCATTTGTGTTTGGCTTCACGTGGAGAGGAAACCAGAGTCATCCTCGTGATCAGCCATGCACTATCCACTGCTGGGTAGTGGGAGCCCAAGCACCAAATACGAGAGGGCATTTGGCCGACTCGTCCACACTTTACCCCGCCGCCACACGCGGTGGACAGAGACCCGGAGAGAGATTATTTTTTGTTCATTAATTTTAGGAGCATTTACAAATTGTGTGTTTCAGCTTCTGCCGCGACGGGAGATCGAATCGAGCGTGCCCACCACCCTTACACGCAAAGGCGGCGGCGGCGGCAGCTGGTCGGGCACCACACAATGGGTGAGCATCGGTGAATTGTGATCAGAGTAGTCCGTGCGAGTGGCACCTGCGCCGGGCGGGTAACTCGACAAGCGCTGGCAATGCGACCGCTCGTTCTGAACTTGGAAGTGCAGTGATGATTTAAAGGGGAATGTCCTGCTGCTGCTACTGCTGCTGCTGCTCCTTCAATTTATTTTTCTTTCGTATGGCGCATGCAGGTTGCTGCGCAACGACTACATTGTCACATTTGGGTGGTCAAGCCAGGCAAACCGCGTGAGGAGCAGCGGGGTGTCTCGCTGTGATGTATTTGTGGATCGGGGTGCATTGCGTCCCTGTACGGTCTCTGTTCTGGATGACCACAGTGGCACGCTGCAGAGTTTCCATTTTCCATTTGTGCATCAGGTATCCGTATCTGCCATTGTTTGTGCGGATTGGATTTCGGGTGGACCACGAGCTTCGTGTAAAATCAAAAACCAGGGTTCTTCTGCCTTGGCTCGTTCACAACAAGGTGTGTGTGTGTGTTTGCGAGTTCTTTTGAACTCGATTCCACTCTGCAAGCTTCGTCGGGGTTGAAATTCGCGTCGTTTTGAGGTTAAGCGCGTGGGTCCGGAAGGGCGTGCGTGACTTCAAGCGAGGTCCTGACGAATGGTTATTGGCGACCGTTTTCCTCCATTCGCACGGACTTCCCGGAAAGTTGCGGCGTTGCGGCCGATGGGTGCGGGAGGGATGTGTGACAGCACGGGCAGCCAGGCCGTTGGCGGTCGACTCGAGGGTTCCAGCGATACAACGCAATGCAGTGCTCTGTTGGACATCGGCAAGTCGAGCGGTGACTACTTCTGGCCCGTAACTACCTCCAAGAAACGTCTCGGCGACGTCACGGCTTGCTCAGCGCACGCTTTGACGCCGGAGCTCGCGCTGTGCTTTGTGACGTCACGTGCGCTCTGCGCTCCTGTGACGTCACAGAGCAACCCTCGAACGTCATAGAGCAACTCTGTGACGTCGCATGCGCGGTGCGCGTGGTGAATGCAGGGCGCGCTTCGTGAATGCGAAGCAGCGGATAACAACATCGTATTCTAGTAATAGGTTTTTACCCTTTCAACTGGTACAAAAATTGACACCTTTATACAAGGGATCATGTTTGCAATAATCACAACACAAGCAGTCAAAATGCAAATAAAAAGACACAACTCTGATAATGATATGCACTGTCCTTGAAGTTGATTGGTCCACACCCGCATTTTGACTGCTTGTATTGTGGTTATTGCAAACATCATCCCTTGTATAAAGGTGTCTGTCAGTTTTTGTGCCAGTTGAAAGGGTACAAATCTATTACTCTATTTTGCCACTGGTAAAGGAGGTCTCAGTGTAAACATCGTATTCGTCGAGCGGGTTTCGTCGAATATCATTAACGATGAATTACAGCCCGCTTTGTCTATTTCCACCACTTTTGTGTCAATGAGGACTCCCCCAGCGTGTTGTTGGTCACGATGAGGAGGTGGTTTGAGCATGTTTCACCCGGCGCGTTAGTGAATTGGGGTTTCTCATGAGCGATTTCAGACACTCGTGGGCACTGGTGTAAGCAGTGGCGGGGGAATGGAACATCAGTTAATTTGGGACATTTTCGTGCAGTGAGTTAATCACTTGCGCCACCACTCCTCCCCAACAG
The DNA here is from genome assembly GCF_965212315.1 of Lampetra planeri. Classification (NCBI taxonomy): domain Eukaryota; kingdom Metazoa; phylum Chordata; class Hyperoartia; order Petromyzontiformes; family Petromyzontidae; genus Lampetra; species Lampetra planeri. The sequence continues at coordinate 5,150,740 of NC_136131.1, forward strand.
CAAATAGACGCGGCTCTGTACTAATTTGCGGCGTGGTGTATTCCGCAAATATGCCCGACTGTGAGGGCGGGCACAAGCCGGAGTGAATAGGTTAAACGTTGAGTTGTACAAGGGCACCACGGGGTGACCAGCCCCTCCCCACCCAGCCCCCACCTAGTCCCACCCAGCCCCTCCCCACCCTCCCCACCCAGCCCCTCCCTGCACGACGGACGGACAGACACAATAATCCCCTGTGGGCTGGTGTAACCAGGAGGTTCCTACCAGTATCAATTACACTACACAATACATGCAACTCATGTTGAACAGTACATTGAAAAATAATAGAGAAATCATTTATATATTCTGGTTAAAGCCGTCGAATCTTTATACTTTATTTGCACGAGGGAATTTAGTTATATCTGTATCATGTTAATCGCTTAACTCGTTCATGTTTACGATGCGTTTCAAAGGCTTCAAGTCTACGCCATTCTTTCGTGTGGCAAATACGCTCAGGAGCGAGATGCCAATGTCGAGGTCTGCCAGCCACGACGAGAGGGCTTCAGGAGTTAGAGAGTTCGTGTAGAGTTTTGCTGCACAGAGTTGAGACTCCAATGGTTTACCACGTGGTCCATAGTTTGGGTTGCATGGCCACAGTCCCACTACTGTGGCCGGTGTCTTTAACTTCACATTTGTAGCGTCCTGAATCACATACACAAGTAGGAGGTACTCTCTCTCTTTTATTCCGGCCTTCACAGCCTTTAGGGGAGAACCATCCACCGGGTTGGTACAGCCAACACGCTGCCAGACCCACAGCTTGAAGAGGGCGAAGATCACGACGACGACGATGGCACGATGAGTTCCACTCCAGATCGCAGCAGCCCCGACTGTGTCGGAGCTCGCCTTTTATCCTCCCCAGCGTGGCCAGGCTCCGTGCCTTGCCCACAGGTCCAACTGGTAGAACGGGCTGCTACCCACAATCCCATTGTCTACCAATCTCCCAGCAGCACGCGCTCCAGTGACTCATTCAATGTCGCTACATATTTATTGAGGAGGCAGGGCCGTTCATAGTGGGCGGTGGGGTGTGTGGGGCAGGTGGAAAATCACGGTGTGTGGTGCTCCCGGGACGCCTTCAAACTAAACCGGAAGTCCATACTCTTTGGTTCTTTTGGTAAAGTCACGTAGGTAGAAAAAATAATAGATCACGACGTTTCGATCGCAACACGATCTATTATTTTTTCTACCTACGTGACTTTACCGAAAGAACCAAAGAGTATGGAATCCTGCAGTCACGAAAGCTTCAAATCAAGATTAAACCGGAAGTATTACATCTGACACTGTGACGTTGAAGGGTGGGGTCCCCCAAAGCGCGGGGCCCGGGACCTCCCCCCCTCCCATATTCGCCTTGCCCTTGTCCTGTTGTTGCTGTTCCCACGCGGTTGATAGTTGGAACCAATGTCTTCGAGGAGGAATGGCAATGCCATCTCGCCGTTTACAGAAACGCAGGGTTGGTTAATCGACGTATGCATGTGGCTGTTGCACTGTTAAACAACTACACGGCTTTGCGCAATCGTGGCTCGGAAGGGGAGTGCGTCTGTGCGTGCTGTCCTGCGGGCATAGTGTGCTATGGGGAGCGGTGGCGCAGCCGTTACCGCGCTGCGCTACGAACCCGCCGACCCGATTACGATTCCAGTTCAGGGCCCAACACCAGTGACGATTATCTGAACCGGTCCTGGGTCTTGCCGATGTCGAATCAGCTTCAAATAAGTACCTGGTGCGGTGTGTAAATATCACCACTGGGGAGACAAAGGCGGCCGGGCGTGATCTTGGCTACCCATGCCCTCGTGTGCCGTTCCAACCTTCATAGGTGCTACTTGATAGCAGCACTTGCCCCAACAGTCTTCTCGGCCGACACGGGGAATCTTTATATTTGTGTGTGTGTGTGTGTGCGTGCCCCTCTTTATTTGCGCACGTGTGCACATTTACGACTCACGGACTCACCAGTCCGCCTTGCCTTAATCCGATGGGGGGAAACGGCGCTGTTATTTTAAACGAGGCATGGCCGCACTCTCTCTCTCTCTCTTCGCTCGTGTGTTTGTGTGCGTTCATCGCGTGGAAGAGAGAAAACGACGGTGGTGTGTTTTGGGTTTTAACGCATTAGCAAAGGGGGGTGGGGGGGGAATTAAACTAGGACCACCTTTGCTTCATTACATTGGCGCTCGCTCACGGACTAACGCTCGCCGGCTAATGCCGTGAGTAACGCACCCTCAGCGGTTATTTGTTTTCAATTCTCTGGCTGCAGACCCGTGACAGCCTCGCGTTGGTCGTGGACATCATTAACGTCCTCCTTCTTCTTATATATTTTCACCCAAACATTTGTCTGTCTCCGGAGATTTTCCCGCAAACCTTTGAGCGCCTACTGCGCGCGCTCGTATCGAGGCAATGGTCTTCTTTGGGCATGAGCTCCGTTTGAAACGGAGGTGGCGTCGACTCGTTGTCGATGTGGACGAGCCCGGGGTTCGGGGCAGGGATCCCCGATGCGTGTGCGGCGCTTCGCGTAGTTTGGCGATGGCCACGACGCAGAGCAGCGACCGAACCGAATCGGCCGTTCGTCCCCTGCACGGGATTTCACTGCGTAACTCGTCATCGATAATTACCAAATGACGGCAAACTTTTTTATAAAAAAAAAATCCATAACCCGTCTCTGTCCAATCCAGCGATACAACAAATATATAAATATGGAGACTTCGCATATAGTCGTTCGGCAGGTCGCGTAAAGTGTGGGTACTCACACATGTCCCGAGACGTCTGGCCAGTAGCATAAATACCTGATTGAAGGTGTGCTTAGTGGGGTAAATGGTGGGCACTCACATGTGTTCCAAGACGTGTGGCCATGAGCATACAACCCCTATTGAAGTGCTCTCTGGCACTCCATCGAGTGGAGGCTCCTTTCGCAAGCAGTGCGGTGAGCGCGCAATAGCAGGACCGCCCCTTTACCCCTGTCACAGAGCGCTCGCCTGTATGCCGTGTGCGGTCCGCGAAATGCGCTTTGGAATTTGCCCGTTGGAATGTAAATGCTTCATAAACGGTAACGGCGATCGTGGTGGCTAACGGTGATGCTGGCGGTGGCGATGATGGCGAAATTACGCAGATGCGCAGAGGGATGTCCAATGATGGGCGATAGGAGACTAACCTCCCCCTCCTCCTCCCTCCTCCGCCATTCCGCCGTTTAATCCATAACAGCCACGCACGTGAAATCCAACACTTTCCAGGTATGCGCACGCATGGGTGGGATTTTGCACCATTATCTCGCGCGCGCAGAGGCCTAATAAAATGAGTGGTCAGTGTTGATGCTACAGGCTGCCAAGTTATTCGACGAAACACCTGCGCAATCAGTCTGAATCGTGTGTGCGCGTGTGTGTGTGTTTGTGTCATGTGGTACAAGTTTGCAATTCAAGTGAGGTTCAGACAAATCTATATGTTTGATGTTTGCCAGCATTAATACTGCACGTGCATGCCAATCCACTGCTGGATCTGTTGGTCTTACCGCACCGTGCTGGTCGCGAGGATTACTTGACGATACTTCCCCGAATTAAAGCTTTCGTGACTGCAGGGATTCATATTCTTTGGGTCTTTCGGTAAAGTCACGCAGATAGGTTTATTATTTTCTTTGCACCTATCTACGTGATTCTAGATTTGAAGCTTTCGTGACTACAAGGATTCATACTCTTAGGTTTTTTCGGTAAAGTCACGTAGGTAAAAAATACAATTTAAATTAATAAAAGTTAAATAAAAATAAAAAAATCACGACGTTTCGGAGGCAACACAAGCTTCCGTCTTCAGGTGGAACCGTCACAGCACGATTGCTGTATCAAGTACTTTTAATTTATTTTACTTTTATTAATTAAAATTTCATTTTCTATCTACGCGACTTGACCGAAAGACCCAAAGAACATAAGTTCAACGCGTTGTCCAGTACCGGTCGGTGGAGGCAGGGGGGTTCCTGTATCGATAGATGTGGCAGCACAGAATTGGAGTACAACAGCAGCAGCAGCAGCCGCAGCCTATAACACCTGTTTCTGTCCATGTTGCTCAACCAGCCAAGGACTAATCGAGATTTGAAGTTTTCGTCGCTGCAATGATCCATACTCTTTGGTTCTTTCGGTAAAGTCACTTAGGTATAAAATAAAGTTAAAATAAATTAAATCACGACGTTTCGGGCGCAACACAAGCGTCCGTCATCAGGTGGCTCCTCCCTCTTCGATATAATCCCTTGTTACCAGCAGCTATTTTGCCTACTTCAGCAAGTGTGTCTTGCTGTGGTCGTTCCCACCTGATGACGGACGCTTGTGTTGCGCCCGAAACGTCGTGATTAAATATATAATAAAATAACGTCGCGATTTTTATTTTATGTTTATTTTACTTTTATAAATTAGAAATTTTTACCTACGTGACTTTATCGAAAAAAACACAAGAATATAATATTTAATGAAAGAACCAAGGAGTACAGCCAAGGACTATACTGGCCCCAACTCGGCTAACTTTCTGAGGTCAAGATGATAATGGGTGCACGCTGTGTGAGTCAGCCATGTGCGCGCACTGCACACGCATCGCATTATACCGCAAAGAAGATGGTTGGATAAGACGGCATTGTGTTTGTTGATGACGTCAGGAAAATAAGCGGGTTTGTATTTGTCTGGAAGAATATGCGGTGTCCAAAGCGTGCGGGATTGCATATGCAACGTTGAAGAAGTGACTTCCTTATTCTTTGGTTCTTTCGGTTAAGTCACGTATAAAGATAAAATAATAAATTAAATAATAGCATACTACGACGTTTCGATTGCAACACAAGCAATCGTCATCAGATATAAAAGAAATAGCAACAAAAATCTAACCAGAAAACTATAGACAGACATACAAGCAGACAGACATCACAAAGACACACAGAGAGAGAGAGAACACGTATCGGCACAAAGAGAGAGGTCGTTTCTGTGACGAGGCCTTAAATATAGAGAGGGGGCGGGGGCGGAGAGAGGGAGGGGGCAGGGAAAAAATTAGCATGTCAATGAGTGGACGACGACGTGGTACGGTAAGAAAGAACCAAAGAATAATTCCTGCAGTCACGAAAGCTCAGAAATTGAGAAGTGACTTCCTACGTAGGAATGAAATTCCCTTGATTTACGCGGGAAAACGTCACCTAAGTCTCAAGGATATACATTTTTTTCAGGAGGGTCCTGCGGTTTGGGGCGTTTGGCCGACGTGATGAAAGCGAGCAGATGTCACGTGGGAGGAGGAAGCCAGCGTACGCCTCCGATTAGCTACGTACGGCGCGAAAGAAGTTCAACATACAGAACATACATACGTGCCTGGAAACAGCACGCGCATCAGTCGAGGAGATATCGCTTGAAACTCTGCAAATGATAAACTAAGACTCCTACTACGTTTTTGTTTACATGTAGCTTTTAAGACGCGACATGGGCACAAATCATAGCGCAACAAAGCGGCTTGTCACGTAGAAACTGTAAAGCAGCCAAATGTTCGAAACGCGTGATGTCGATTCCAAATGTGGAGGGAAAAACCGGAGGATCCGGCGAGAGAGACACCCAGATATATACAGCAGCATGCGTCAGGGTCGGGATCGAACCCACCACCCTCCTGCATACCAGGCGAGGTAGTTAACATCTCGCCGCCGCATCACCCCACTTGCTGTACTGCCTTACCCTGGCCAACCACGCTACCCAGAGGGGGTTTGGGGCATTTCGCAAATAAGTAGAATCGGGTGCCATTAAACTTTGAACTTGACATCATGGATTTGTTTCCACCCCTCCACCCGCTAAAGCTCACGGCGAAAGCGATTGGCGGAATGAAGAAATAAATAAACGTGAATAGACCTCGGTTTGTGCTAAGCGGAGTCCTATAATATAACATCACCCTCTTCCGTTTGCTATCACCCGTGTATTCCGGCTATGCGTTAGCTCTGGCTTTAATTTATAAATAGACTCTTGAAAGTGAGGCTAGCTGCGGTGTTCGCGGCTGCGCTTGCCAACACATACATCTGACAAGAAACGTGGGGAGGGAGGGGAGCAAATGAATGCCGAGGTACAATAACTCTGTCGCATTAAATTTCGATTTGAAGCTTTCGTGACCGCATGGATTCATCTTCTTGGTTCTTTCGGTAAAGTCACGTAGAAGGGAAATAATAAAATAATAAAAATAAAACATAATAAAATAATTCTCACGACGTTTCGGCCACAACGCAAGCAGTCGTCCTCAGGTGAAGAACAGGTCTGTCAGAAAGACAGCGTTAGGTCCAGAGAAGCTCATCTGGTCTCAGCCCGTGGTGTGCTCGAAATGTGCCGTGGGGTGCACACACAAAAAAAAACCTCTGGGCTTGAAAAACCCCTCCTCCGCCGTCACGCCAGGTTCCTAGGCGTCTTTTGAAGATTTTATTTTGGAGGGGAGGGAGAGGCGGGCGGGGGGGGGGGGGTCCTTGTGCACGCGTGGAGAGAGAGGGGGGGGCAGGAGTGGGAGAAGGGAGTCGGGCAAAAAAAAAATCGAGGCATGAGCCGGATTCAAGAGCTAATTCGGCGCAGCTGATGACTGTTTGAGTTTGTGGTGAAGCTGAACGACTCTAAATGAAGACCCCGCTGCGCTGTGTGACTTACGCTTGGCTGGGAGGGGCGCGCGGGGTGGGGGATGCGTGTGAGACTCGCTCGGAAGGGGAGGAGGACACGTGGCCTGCTAACCGGTCGCCAGCCGGCAATGAATGGCAGCAGCTCAAATGCGCGACGCCTTTCGCTGCAAGAAGGGGGGGTGGTGGTGGAGGTGGCGAGCTGGTGGTAGGGGAAGAAAGCCATCGCGTTCGCACCACAATCCCGCGACAATATATGCTGTTTTGGTCCTTCGCCGCGAATGGGTTTGGTTTTTTCTCTCTCTCTCTCAAAAGTTTGTGCTGCCGATGATGTCCTGCACGCGATGGGGAAGATACTCTGCGGGAAGACACACCCGGGGCACGAGCAAAGCGTAGGCCGTCGTGGTGGTTACCTGAAGGTGACAAGGGCTGTCCGTATGTTGTGTATGTGTGTGGCTTTTTTGGTATCCCTGTCATTGCTGGGGTGCGGCAATTGGACCAGAAACGGGGAAATTTGACCACCGCCCGTATCTGAGTGGTCCAGCATTAAGCGGGTACTCGGTAACAGAACTTGCACCAGCGTGCTAAGAGGAGGTTTTGGTTTGTTAATTCACTGGTCATCCAGCCAGCAGCCTGGGATGAAACTGAATTGTTAACCGAAGTGAGTTGATTGTCTCAAACCAGTCACTGATGACTGCACCACAACCACAACAACAACATCACAATGAATTTGGTTCTACACTTGCTTGGGCTAAATTTCGTCTGTAAAAAAAAGAATCATGCGAAGTTTGACTGGCAACTAACGAACATTACTCTCGCAGGCAGAGTGGGAAGTGCTGCCCATCCTCCGCTGTACGAACTGTCGATCACGTGTTGGAGGGACTTCTGAGGTTGTTCTGTGATATCCGCTTCCGCGGGCCGTTGCCTAACAGCGAAGGGTTGGATACGTCGTCTCAACACCAGGTGCTGATAGCACAGTCGCGATGAAGTTGGGCAGGAAATGTAAAAAACAACAAGTAAACCCGTAAAAACTAAGTTTTTCACTATAAATCCTTTATATGCGTGGCATCGGGGCGGCTGGAGTGCTCTCGTCCTCTGGCAGCATTAAACAATTGGTAATGAAATATTGAAACAAATTTCCCTAAACAGTGTAAAATTTTGGAAAAAAAAGTTTCACGAAAATAAATTGTCACACACAACGAGTCTGTGTGCAAAATGTCAGCTCGATTGGATCACGGGAAGTGGGTTAAAACACGACCTAAAGATTTGCACGGTCCTAAGCAAGCAAGTGAACTTAATATAAAGGATTTAAAAATAGCTAATTTCACGGTCGCATGTATTTAATGGATCCTCCGGTTTTCCCCGCCACATTCAGAAACACGCGTTTAGAGTATTTGGCTGCTATACATTTCCACGTGATAAGCCACTTCGTCGAGCTATCATTTGTGGCCAGGTCGCTTCTGAAAACGAGCTATATAGCTCAGTGGGACTTACCCGGTGAAATTAATGGGGTAAACACATCCCATCGGCCATCCAGGATCCACACAACAATTCACTGTGTCATGGAAAATCAACATTGGTTTTCTCACAGAGAATATGAGGCCTCAATTCACAATCGCTATTGGTAGACAAAGCCAAATAATAACGTTGTCACGTGATGAACACAACGCGCCCAATGTATGACTGCTGCAGCACTTGGAGAGCGATCCGCACACATTTAGTCTTTGTTCATTGGCTGTGTCGGGTGGAGGAGGGCGCACAACACAGCTTTTACTCATTCACGCGATTGGATCCAAATATCAACCATGAATCATAATCATGGCCGCATAAGCCTGCGTGTAAAAAATAAAAAAGGATGTTGGGGCAAGTTCTGTTAGCGAGCACCTATGAAGGCCGGAACGGCACACGAGGGGGTGGTTGGCCAGCGCCACGCCAGACCGCCTTTGTCTCCCGAGTGGCGATGTTTCCACACCGCACCGGGTACTCATTTGAGGCTGAGTGGACCTAGGGGAGGCCCAGAATCGGTTCAGATAATCCTCACTGGTGTTTGCCGTGAGCGGGAATCGAACTCGGCTAACACTACCGCTCCGCCATGGGGAAACACACGCACACGCATACACGTCAGCCACTTTTCATTCCACCGGATTTAAGACTAAACTACAGACGCTGTGATTAGTAACAACGTTAACCAATTTGTTCGATGCTCCACTGAGGAATTTGTTCTGCATTGTGTCCACGTCGTTAGGAATTCCCACCCGTTTCTTTGTTAGGTAAATAGGCGCTTTATTGGCTTAAACGACCCAATTATCTGTACATGGAGCATAAACCACCGTCACGCGAACCCCCGTCATCCTCGCAGTGGCTTGTGGTTCGCCGTCGAACAAAGGCGATCACCGCATCGCGCGCATTCGGATGCGCTTTGGCCGCCGTCTGGAACGCTCTGCATTCCGATATTCGGAAGCCGTTGGAGCCTACATGCACTTTTAAATCATCTGGATTGAAAACTCGTTTCTTTAGGATGGCTTTTTGTGCTTAGTTTGTACGGCGCGAAAGAAGTTCAGCATGCGTACGTACATCACAGTGGCCACTGCAACAGCACAGTTCAATATGTTAACCCTGGCCTCCGCTACGTGATGTGCCTTCAAAGCCAAACCTTTGTCATCCTCGAGCGATGCAAACCATTTGAGTGGCACAGCTGTCGAAGCGTGCAGGACCCCTCTTGATGTCATTGTCCGCCCATGTGTTTGTATTGTGTTTTGCAGGCATCCGATGAAAACAACTCTTCATGCTAGTATTCATAATTTACGAACCTTTGGCAATCCATCGATGGATAAAGGTTCTCCCACAACTGCGGTGGGTGGGTGGAGGGGGGGGGTTATTTGACCATACTTCACCATGCTCGTCCACGTGGGGTTGGTAAAGAAGGGGGCGGCGGGGTGCGGGGCGAGAGGGTGCCCATTGCCGGTTCTGCTCTCATCCGCCACTGATGCCAGCCGAGACTAGGAATCGAACTTAGGTCACTTACATTCATTCATAGCTGGCCACTGTGTGACCACTCTTGACCCCTCCCATCTGATTAATAAATTAATGCGTGCACGAAAACTTTGCATCTTCATATTTAAGCAGGTGAGATGTATTATCTCTCGTACAAAGGAATAACAGATAGCACGTGTTCGTAGTTACGTGGGATGGTTAGTTTAATGGTTTTCTCAGAATGATCTCCCCTTGGTCTCGGCTTCTATTTACCGAACTCAAAAGCCTCCCCGCGCTTTTAATGAGCATCAGGCAGACGTTCATCTCCACTGGAGGTCCCGAGCCTGGAGCGGAAATTCCACGTTTATATGGCGAGGAGGTACGGAGCTTCGGTTTCTCAGTGGCTCGTGCGCCGGACTACGAACCCATCGGTACCCAGTTGGACTCTGGGCCGTGTTGAGATAACACAATTAGTGTGCATCTTTATTGAGTTCTTTGGTATCACCATCCACCTTCTGTAATCGGCCGATGGTGTACGTAGTCTGCTCTATTTTCTTTAACTCGATACCCCAAGCTACCAGTTGGCTACGTACGCTGCGAAAGACGTTAAACGTACATGCAGACAGCAATAAAAGTCATTGAGTGTGTGGGATTGTGGAGGTCATTTGACTCCACTTGACTCTACTGGTCATCGTGGGGGCTAGCGAAGGCAGGGTGCACTGACGTTGGGACATAATACAGTACAACACTGGAGTTGCAGTCGGTGACATTAATAATTAACGAGCTGTAGTGGCATTTTAAAACGCGTTGGTTCTCTCAATGCAAAAACAAAACACCCCAAGTGATCCCATGGAAACACTCTCCACAGGAGGAGCTGCTCGTATTAAAATCGTCTGAGCCAAAGTAACCACCAACGTTTCGTTAAAGAAATATTCAACACAGTATTAACCTTTCGATTTAAAGCTTTCGTGACTGCAGGGATTCATATTATTGGTTCTTTCGGTAAAGTCACGTAGAAGGGAAAAAATAAAAAAATATAAATATAAAACAATAAAAATTCTCACGACGTTTTGACTGCAACACAAGCAATCATCATCAGGTATATTATTTTATTATTTCCCTTCTACGTGACTTTACCGAAATAACCAAGAATACAGCATTAATCGTTCGACGTTGACTTCCAACCGCAAAGAAGGCGTGCAATCAAACCGTAATTTAAAAAAAAAATAGTCAAAGGCTCAACCCTGCAATTGCTTGCTCACGCCACTGATAGAAGGATAGAAGTAGGGCCTCCACTAGAGGGGGTCTGGAGAGCCCCCTCTAGAGAGAGAGAGAGTCCCTCTCGAGTCTGGAGTATGAGATTGAGACTCGAGAGGTACTCTCTCTAGAGTACCTAGAGCAGTGGTTCTTCTTCACCTGGGGTGGACGTACCCCTGGGGGTGTGACATGCCCTTTCTGGGGGTAATTTTTTTAAAAATAAATAATTATCGAAAACACAAATTAAGTACGGGCACGTAAGTACAACTACTTTGTTCCATGAAACCTATGTATTTATTGACATTCTAAAAAAAACATCACATTTCAGAACCAACGGGGGGTGCAAGGCTGCAGTAAAGGTGAAGAACCACTCGTCTAGAGAGTCCCTCGAGAGAGAGCGGCGTTCTTCATTGCAAGGGCCCTTGGTGGCCCCTGGTGGCCCCTGGTGGCCCCTGGTGGCCTTTAGTGCGGCCCCTGACGCACGGGCCCCCGACACGAGACACAGACAACGCGTGATAACACCCCACCCCCCCCACACATCATTATAGCGCCGCTGTCAAACCCCAACAACGGTTTAAAATGGTGTGGCGGCCCACACGCTGGCGATGTCTTATCCGTGAAAGTGCCCCCCCCCCCCCAAATGAGTGAAGAACTCTGCTCTGTCTAGAGAGTGTTTCAATCTACGTTTCTATGCTGGCCGCATGCGAATTCCTCGTCGATGAACTGTGCATGGGGGGGGGGGGGGTGGTTAAGGAACTGGCACCGTCGTTTCAAGGTCCGCGCCGGGAGATCGGATGTGGTGAAACACAATTATAAGAGATTTGAAGTTTTTGTGACTGCAAGGATCCATACTCTGTGCTTCTTTTGGTAAAGTCACGTGGATGAAAAATAAAAATAATAAAATGAAAATAACTAAATTAGTTGTTTTCATTTTATCATTTACTTATTTTCATCTCATTATTATTTTTCATCTACATGACTTTACCGAAAGAACCAAATAGTACAATTATTAGACTCCGTTTTAGCCTTTCTAGCAATAAAACCGGTGGTGTGAAGATGCTCAAACACTAAATGGATACCTTTTGCAAGGAATCACGTCTGCATTAAACACGTCAACAAACACGCCCTGACAGTGATGTGTGCATTGTCTTGATTGGCCTACACCAGAGGCATCATCCTTCGTTGTGGACTTGTCTCACACCCTACAAAGACAGTGCAAGTACCAGGGCATTTCTAGCTCGGGTCTAGCTGCCGCAAGAAAGTGTGTTGAATGCAGACGTAATGCCTTGCAAATTGTATCTATTTGGTGTCTGAACATCTTAACGTCACCTGTTTTATTGCCAGATAGGGTAAAAACGTATTCAGATTTTTTTTTTACACTCATCATTTTTTTATGACACCGGCAAAAAGGCCCCACAGATGGAATCTAAGCGCTTGCAAGTCTCTTCGCGGTTGCAAGACCATTGCACGGCTGCCGTCAGCTCAAGCAGCAGCAGCAGCAGCGTCCTTGTTAATGAAATCAATAAGAGAGGAAACACATTGTTAAACAAACAGTGGTGATGGCAGAGATTCCTGTCCCAGTGCAGTTGGACAATTCCCTTGCCCGGCCGTGTCCTATTAGTGGCACCTGGCTTAACATTCGACATCAGCTGTTTTCGTTGGGCGCTGAGGCAACACGAAAATGTGTTTTATTTTGATAGTAGGTTTTTACCCTTTTAACTGGTACAAAACTGACACCTTTATTAGGTGTCAGTTTTGTACCAGTTAAAAGGGTAAAAACCTACTATCATATTTTGCCACTGGTAAAAGAGATCTCATAGTGTGTTTTATTTTATTATTATTTTTAATTCTTGCCGTCACGCATTCGCTATTGTTTGCTGTGAGAGTGTTCAGCCCATTAAGAGTGAGGAGGTGATTGGCAGTGGGAATTCGAATCCGTCCGTCCGGAGTGAGCAGAAGTGAAGGAATGGATTTTTTTTTAAAAAAGAGAACAGGACAAGATTGTCGTCGTGAATGTTTTCACTTTCTTATTGTACTTTAATTTATATAGCGCCTTGAGCAAGGCGCTGAACAGTGCGTTATCAATGGTAAATAATAATAATCGATACTATTATTATTATTTACCAGGTAAAGCCCATTAGGCCGAAACAGCTCTTTTTCAGAAGCGACCTGGCCACAAATGATAGCTCAACGAAGTGGCCGATTATGTGGAAACGTATAGCAGCCAAATACTCCAAACGCGTGATGTTGATTCTAAATGTGGAGGGGGAAACCGGAGGACCCGGAGAAAAAAAATCCCCGCTCCCACGGACAGAGAGACACGCAAACTCCGAATATACAGCAGGCGTCAGGGTCAGGATCGAACCAACGACCTTCTGTCTACCAGGCGAGGTAGTGAACATCTCGCCACCGTGACACTGTGATGAGATGAGTTCATGAGAAGAATATCGGCACATGAACATGATGACGCGTGAAATGACCAATTTTGAAAGTGACAATGGGTGGTTAATGATGAGTGAGTTATGATGAATGGGTCGGGAAGTTGGGGAGAGGGACGGATTATAAGACGCTCTGGAAAGTAAGACGCACCCCAAACGTGTGCCCGGTGTCAAGTGAAGTTATATAATGCTGGTCGCACACGCACACATCTACCGGATTATAAGACGCACCCCCAACTTTTCCTTTAAAACACAATCGAACAAAAGCGTGGTGCATCATTGCCAAACCTAGCGATGATGTAAGCGGTAGCGTTTTGAACCACTCTTACCGCAGACTGGAACGAAATAACTTTAATCTTAAAATTGCATGAAGGCGGTACGATTGTTATTCGGTAAGAAACATCGATAGGCAGTAATGAAAAAAAAATATCAGCACGTGTAGGGCTGTCCAAACCATAATACGCTCTGGTAAATATACTGCTGGATGAAGCAAGCCCTCCCCAAGCCACCACTACCTCTCACGACTCTGCCTATGTATTTGGCATGGTTGGCTACGTGCGGTGCGAAAAAAAGTTGAACGTACATATCTTAAAATGAAAAGAGGAATTTCATGCAGATCGCTATCGCATTAAAAACAAATCTGTAAGGCTCAGGAATCAAACTCTTAGACGAAGAGGGGGCCGGGGTGGTGGGGGGGGGTGGCAAATATGCAGCCTATTATTTACATTCCGCCATCTACACTTGGGCTGGGGTGCGGGTGCAGATCACTGAACCCGGGGCAACTAAGTTTGACTCCGGGTCACGGCTCACGTCAAGAGGCGAGTGATATCCGAACTGGTCGTGGGCTCGAGCCCAGGTAGCATCCCTCTACGACCAGCGTGGTGACGCCAAAGGGTCGACGCGCCGCATAGAGATCTTCGCCGCATTTTTAAGGCAGCGCATTTGAGACGGAATCGTGAAATGCATTATTCAATCTTGATTTGAAGCTTTCGTGACTGCAGGAATCCATACTCTTGCTGAACTTCAGCATTTTCTTGCTGTGGTTGTCCCACCTGATGAGGATTGCTTGTGTTGCGATCGAAACGTCGTGATTTGTTTTTATTGTATTTATACCCACATGACTTTACCGAAAGAACCAAAGAGTAATTGCATTATTGTGTCAGTGTCTAGAAGTTGGTCGTCGCCTTTGTAAGGATTTTATTTCATCCGTCGCCGTACGCCTGTCTATGCCACGGAGGGCACTCAATTTTGACAACTTCCTGAACTGTGTTCATTTAGCTCGGTGCAATTGATTCAGAATTCGTGTATTGTGAGTGACGTCGTCGTGTGGGTTATCAAGTCAATTGTTTAAACTGTTAATCCTTCCACCACCGTCACGTGGTCACGAGTGCCAACGTGCGAATTGAATCGGGGGTTTTCTGTGTGTGTGTGTGTCTGTTACAAAACGGATTGTTGAAAAATTAACCCGTAAAAACAAAGTTTTTCACTATAAATCCTTTATATGCGTGGCATCGGTTTTATTTTATTATTCATTTCTGTTTTTCTTGAGTAAGAGTTAAATTTTTATCACATTGGTATTTTAAATTAAATATGAATTTTTTTTTTCTTCACATTGGTATTTGAAATTAAATATGAAATTTTTTTTTTCCTAAAAAGTGGAAAATTTTGGAAAAAAATTTTCACGAAAATAAATTGTCACGCACAACGAGTCTGTGTGCAAAATGTCAGCTCGATTGGATCACGGGAAGTGGGTTAAAAAACGACCGAAAGATTTGCACGGTCGTAAGCGCGCAAGCAAGCAAGCAAGTGAACTTAATATAAAGGATTTAAAAAGCAAGCGACATTTTTGGCGGCTGTTTTTCGATGTTTCGCGCAGAGAGTGACACCCGCAATCATCAGGTGTGAACGGCAGCTCAGCGCAGCTCTCCTCGAGCGCGAATTCCTGATTCTCTGCGTAAGTTGTCTGACGGCCGGTTCAACAGTCTTTTTTCAATTATCTTGTTGGCCTCGTTTGCAATGAAGACCCATCATGTTTTCCACATTAAGACCATTCCCTCCCCCCCGTGCTCCCCCCCCCACCCCTGCCACCCCCACAAGCCACATGAACGATGTATTCTCCAGCGAGAAGGCAACTTGTTATTTTTCATGCCGTGAGAAACGAGGCAGGGTGGTTGTGAAACAATCGGGGGTGGGGAATTAACGCCGGCCGCCCTATTGATTGCAGCGGAATGCGCTCCGCACTTGCGGATACCAGAGGTAGGCGGTTAGACTCCGTCTCCCGGTGTGGCAGCTGAAACAACTGGAACATTTAAGTGACCCAGTGTTGCAGCTGCGTCTACACCACCCAGTGGTGTAGAAGTCTACAACGCCCAGTGGTGTAGAAGTCTACACCGCCGCAGTCAATCGATGGACAGGAGTTCGCGAGCGGCGGGGCAGAGTGTGGGGTGATCACGCCTCTTGCGAGACGTCTGGCCAGCGTGAAAGAGTAGGCCAAAATACCCTCTACAGGCTGGTCCAGATGTCTTGTGACCCCCCATTTAACTCCCTGGAACTTATTGTTGTCTTAAAGTGATGTTTTACTTAAAGCCGAAATGAATACGCAAAGGATTAAACAAGTAAGGGGTCGATTAATTGGGTGGGGAGGGGGGGGTCACAGGATATCTGGACCAACTTGTATAGCGGCTCTCCAGGGATGTCTCGTGCTCCCTCTAGTGGAGGCACATCCACCAGCAGTGGCACGAATAAGACGTTTGTCGGGCTGCACCTTTATCCTTTACCCTGCTTACACCTCGCGAGGTGGTGCAGTGGTTGTTGTGCGCAACTCATAAGGGGCCGTCCATAAATGACGTCACGCACCTAGGGTAGGGGGGGGTCAGACATTTGTGACGATGTGTGACGAGGGGGGGTGGGTTGAGAAATGTGACGTCACATCAAAATGCGCAACTTTAAATAAATATAGACAACACGTTCTACTTAATGAAATAGACTTTTAATAATGTTTTCTCCTACAACATCAGAGTGCAGCGCCACATTAAATACACACTACAATGACAATAGTTTAAAGCGATTTGAAGCATGTTTTATTTTCAAAATGGAAATATGGTTTTGGGTGGGGGGGGCAGAGCTATGTGACGTCATATTTGAGGGGGTGGGAATCTGACTTTTTATGACGCCGTGTGACGAGGGGGGGGTCAAAAAATCGTCCAAAATCGCGTGACGTCATTTATGGACGGCCCCTAATCAGTTCAACATGGATGGATTTCTCGACCATTATCATCCATAATGCAGGTTTGGCTGTGTCGGGTGGTGGCGGGTTTGACGACACGTTTATTTGTTTACGCGATTTAACCCCCCAAACAACCCCTGTATTGTGAACTCATAATCAGTTTGCTGCGAGTTCGAATCCAGCTGCGGTCGGCATCTCGATGTTTATCTACGTCCAGTATAAGGTGGACGAGTGACCGACTGAAACGTGGCGATGTTTCTCGATGGGCTACGAAGCTGAAATTTCTACAAATACAGCTGAGTCTGTGCTGCGTGGAAGTAGAGCATTCCATGCGTCTAGAAATCACGGTGCAAGGTGGCCATTGGTTTCAATTAACAGGGCAGTCGTCTTCTTGGTTCTATCGGTAAAGTCACGTAGAAGGGAAGTAATAAAATAATAAAAATAAAACATAATAAAATAAAATAGTGAGAATTATATTATTTTATTTTATTATGTTTTATTTTTTTATTTTTATTATTTTATTACTTCCCTTCTACGTGACTTTACCGAAAGAACCAAGAAGATGAATCCCTGCAGTCACGAAAGCTTTAAATCTAAATTTAACAGGGCAGTGTCAGCCGAGAGCGGCGGTTCTCAACCTGGAGAGTGTGAGATGCCCTTTCTTGGGTGTGCGACCAAACGGCCATATTTTTTATTTTTTAAAGGTAAATCATCGACAACGTAAATAAACCACGGGTCGTAAGTGCAACTTACTTTGTTTCATCAAACCCTGCGTGTTTTTTGTTGTTACATTATATATAACAATAATGACGGTCAAAACCTGTGTTTTTTTGTTACATTATATAAAACAAAAATCACGGTCAAACCCTGTGTTTTTGTTGTTACATTATATAAAAAAAAATGACGGTCAAAACCTGTGTTTTTGTTGTTACGTTATACATAACAGAAATGACGGTCAAACGCTGCGTGGTTTATTGTTGTTACATAATATAACAAAAATGACGGTCAAACCCTGTGTTTTTTTGTTACATTATATATAATAAAAATGACGGTCAAACGCTGCGTGGTTTATTGTTGTTTACATTATATATAACAAAAATGACGGTCAAACGCTGCGTGGTTTTTTTGTTGTACATTATATATAACAAAAATGACGGTCAAACGCTGCGTGGTTTTTTTGTTGTACATTATATATAACAAAAATGACGGTCAAACCCTGTGTTTTTTTGTTACATTATATATAATAAAAATGACGGTCAAACGCTGCGTGGTTTATTGTTGTTTACATTATATATAACAACAATGACGGTCAAACGCTGCGTGGCTTATTGTTGTTTACATTATATATAACAAAAATGACGGTCAAACCCTGTGTTTTTGTTGTTACATTATGTATAAAAAAAATGACGGTCAAACCCGGCGTGTTTTTTGTTGTTGTTACATTATATTTTTAACAAAAATGACGGCTGAGAGCCAAAGGGGTTCAGGCTGAAGTGAAGGTTAAGAACCACTGGCTTAGAGTCGTACATCTGCTTCGAGTCTCAAGATAAACACTTGAGAAATATAATCTTGACTTGAAGCTTTCGTGACTGCAGGAATTCATACCCTTTGGGTCTTTCGGTAAAGTCACGTAGAAGGGAAATAAAATAAATCACGACGCTTCGGGCGTAACACAAGCGTTCCACCTGATGACGGACGCTTTCCCACCTGATGACGGACGCTTGGGTTGCGCCCGAAACGTCGTGATTTATTTTATTGTATACCTACGTGACTTTACCGAAAGAACCAAAGAGAATAATTATTCCTAAGGCTTGTAGTAGGTTGACATCAAATATATCGTCTGAAGGATTCCCGTAGAAGGGTTACAGGAGAGGTCAAATCCTGACTGTAAGTTGAGACTCACAGCCGTGTTGACTATGATTGAGTCATTCCACCAACACCGACGACACACTGTAGGGGCAAGTGCTATGAGCGAGCGCCTATGAAGACCGCAACGGCACACGAAGGCGTGGCTGGACAGCCCTATGCCCATCTGCCTTTGTCCCCCTCGTGGCGATGTTTAGACATCGCACCAGTTACTCATTTGATGCTGAGTCGACTTAGGGGAGGCCCAAGACCGGTTAAAATAATCGTCGCTGGTGTTGGCCGTGAGCGGGAATTGAACTTGGGTCGCCGGGTTCGTAGCGCCGCGCGCTAACCGCTCCACCACCGCTCCCCACGACCACGAACACCACGACCACCTCCACCACCCAGTACAATAATCACACAACTCTAAATACGAAACGATGTTAAAATACCTTTATTCCAATGGAAGGATGATTTTAAGTTCTTACCAATTGTAAGTAGTCCTTTAACATAAGCGAAGCAAGTTGGCTTGGGCGGGACATGCCTCAACACGGGACGATGGCACGATGGGCCAAGATTAATGATGTAGTCAGTGGCAGCTTAGGGGATGGATGGTCGACGACATGCGAGAGAGGACATCCACCCGGGAGATGGAGCGATTATTTCATCTCACGTGCAGGTGCTCAGTGGATTGTGACGTGGGTCTGTCCCGTGACCTCCTGTCAGCCAATCTTCGACGCTTCACGTGGCCTCAAAATTGCACCTGGCCTGGCGTAGAGCCGTGGTGACATCACCGTCACTTCGTGGCGAACTGTGCGGATATTTGGATGACATCGCGGGATTGCGAGAGATGGTGGCGGCTTCGGAGAATCCTTTCTTCCAGCAGCGGGTTGACTATGACTGCTTCATGATGATGTACTCATGCTGAACTTCTTTCGCACCGTACGCAGCCAACCAACCCGTGCTAATCGGAGATGCAGGGGAAGGACACCGAACTAAACCACGCAAACATCAGTTCTGAATAAATGCGTTCTCAATCGAGATAATCGTGATGACGATGAGAGGAGGGGTTGTAAGAAAAACGCAACGAATGCTCGCGAGAAGAACGCGAGTTGATTGAGTTACTCGGGAATCCATCGATGGCTCGCTCAGAAATTACGCGCGGCAATTTTTTTTTCGGCGCGCCTTTTCGCTGGCGGCGGGCGCCTTCGAGTGTGCGATGTTTAACTCAACACAGAGAGAGAGAGACCGAGAGAGAGAGAGCCGACACGGCGTTTAGTTTTCAGCGCGGCGGCGGAGGGGGTGGGGAAAGAGATGAAGGTGTTTCTTCTCTTTTAAAACACGCTGGCGGGAATTGAACGCTTTCCATTTGCAACGACCCTCTGCGATGCCCTCCCTCCGCTTTCACGTGGAAACATTTTTTTTAATTCGCGGCCGTTCAAATCAAACGCCCCCCCAACCCACCCCCCCCCCCTCGTATTTTTTTGTTGCTTGCTCAGAGAGAGGAAAGCGCTCGCTGTTGTTTGGAAGGCGGCGATTGTAGAGCCTCCAGAAAAGTCGGGGGGGTGGGCGGGCGGGAGGCTTTTAAACAAAAAAACAATGAACCCACATCCACGGGCTTGATCTATCTGCGGCGTTTGAGCAGAAACATTCCGATCGATACGCCGTCTTTGCTCGTGTAACATTAGTGTGTTTTGCTTAATCGCTTCAAAAGCTTCCGCTCTCAGACCTGCTTTGCAAAATGTAAAAAAAAACTGTTTCCACATTTTGCGCCAATTTTTTTTCTCCATCCCCACCCCCCACCTCCCCACCTTCCAAATGTCACTTTTGATTAGGGTAAAGGGTTCCTTTCCGGTTGTATAATAAGTTGACGCATTTATGAGACCAATTTTTGTCATGGCCTAATGCAAGTCTTGGAGGTTTAAAAAAAAAATATTGTTTTCGCGGCGTGACTTCCGTCTTTTAATATAATTTTTTTGTAGAGACTTATTCCCGCGCAATGAAGCGCTGCGAACGACACTTTAACTTTTGTTACATTCTCCTTCCACAGGTGCGTGTCTTCAATTATTTGGCGGTTGTGCGCTTTAAAGACGTTTACAATACGTTTCCAACACTTTTTTTGCTAATGTATAAATTGTGATTTGCATTTACTGCCTCATATTTTTTTTCACATGCAGTTTCTATAAAGAAGCAGGCCCTCCCCTCCCTCCGCCCACCAATGTCAAGCTCTTGTGCATTATGGTAAAAGTATGGGGGCCTCACAGTCATAACGATATTCGATTTTCACCAACATATTCATTTACAACTTTGTATCAAAATACCCGGAGATCAATTTACAGATGTTCTAGATTTGAAGCTTTCGTGACTGCAAGGATTCATACAAACTCTTTGGCTTTTTCGGTAAAGTCTTTGAAGACGGAAGCTTGTGTTGCCTCCGAAACGTCGTGATTTAATTTATTTGTTTTCTTTCAACCTACATGACTTTACCGAAAAACCCAAGGAGTACAATTTTTAGATGCCTCACCGATAGGGAGACATTATAAGAGGACGCCAAGATTGTTATTTCATAGCCTCTCGACACGACTCCCACCACCAATTATCAACGCCACTAATTAAAATCGTTTAAGTCTCTCCTCTGTAAGATACGGAGCCTTTCATCGCTTATCACAACATTCACTCCAGCTGTTGAGAAAAAAAAAGTGCGTAAGAGTCATTAGAATTCGGCGGGGTATCTATAAATGGATCACGGTTATATTCCATGAACAGCAGCCATCACTGGATTTGAATTCTCTTTAATTTTTTTTCAGGAGGGACCTGCATTGGGATCTTAGTCAAATCACTTGATCGGTGCTTTGCACGTGGAAGCAAATGGGAGTTGTCATCATCAGCCATGCTCAATCCACTGCTGGCTGAATGCACCCACCAATGATGTTGCCATCTCTCACGACCCATCGAGCGCTGTGGGCGCGTGAGCCGATTTCGCCGCTCCGTCTCCAGCGGGGGACGTGCGGTCGGGCGTGTTTCTCTTCTTCTTCTTCTTTCCCTCCTTTGGCTGACCACTCCGCCGTTAGTTGTCGAGCACCGGAGAAAGATCCACGCGTGCAAGGGGGGACAATGCCGAGTGATCTAAAAAATGAACCCGTAAAAACAAAGTTTTTCACTATAAATCCTTTATATGCGTGGCGGCTAGAGTCCTCTCGTCCTCTGGCTTGAGATGGCTGCCACCTATGGGTCAAATGATTGCATTGCACCATTAAGCAATTGGTAATTAAATATAATATTTTTGTCCTAAAAAGTGTAAAATTTTGGAAAAACATTTTTCACGAACATTAATTGTCACGCACAACGAGTCTGTGTGGAAAATGTCAGCTCGATTGGATCACGGGAAGTGGGTTAAAAAACGACCGAAAGATTTGCACGGTCGTAAGCAAGCAAGCTAACTTAATATAAAGGATTTAAAAAGGGGTAGATTCTGAACCTATTTGCTCTGCTGCCAACGCACGGGCTTTGTCGCGGCTGGTGAGATGTGCGCGATCGAACGCCCCCCCCCCCCCCGCGCGGACTAGCGGATAGTAAAGGCGTGCACATTACTACGACCCCACGAACTATAATCCACTCGGTCTCATCGTCGTTGTGGCAAGGCACATTGCTGGCGAACTAATGCGAACGTTCTGTATCATTATACAGAATACTGCATTTATTGATGCAGGACAATGTCGCATATCCAACTCTCCGTGGACTGAGCATCGGCAGATATGATGTGTGACACGGTCGGATATATGAAGCGCTATAGAAAACGGCGGTTACACCATTCACGGATAATTCACTGGAATAAAAAAAACATTGTGCACAATCGAGATTTGAAGCTTTCGTGACTGCAGGAATCCATCCTCTTTGGTTCTTTCGGTAAAGTCACGTAGGTATAAAATAAAATCAATCACGACGTTTCGATTGCAACACAAGCAATCATCATCAGGTGGGGAAACCACAGCAAAAAAATGTATCTTGCTGTGCTTTTCCCACCTGATGATGATTGCTTGTGTTGCAATCGAAACGTCGTGATTGATTTTATTTTATACCTACGTGACTTTACCGAAAGAACCAAAGAGTATATTGTGGGCAATTGCTTGCAACGTGGGGAGACGCCTGATTGTGCTTTAGAAGCGAGCAAAATGCGCGCTACGCGTGCGTGCTTGCGAGAAGGTCGAATTTGTGGACGTCTGTAAGAAAATGACAGTTCCAGCCGTCGGGCGCGAATGATCCACTTGTTGCAGGCGGTCGATCGCTCACAGGGCGGATATGCGACGTTGCACCGTGGTCGTTCTGCGTGGTAGGAGACTTGAGTTCAATCGCGACCCTGACGCCTGTATATTAGGAGTCAATAAGAGAGGTTTTTTTTGGAGTTAGAACGCGTAAATATATAAACTCAAAAAAACCTCTATTATGGATGATATTGGTCGCGAAAGCCTCCGTGTTAAACTGTATATTTGGAGTTTGCATGTTCTCCCCGTGGTCGCGTGGATGTATATTATTCAGGTCCTCTGATTTTTTTCCCTCCACATTTATAAATATGCGATTAGATTATTTAGAGTATTTGGCTGCTACAAATTTCCACATATACGACTTCGCTGAGCTAAGAGCTCAGTGGAATTTACCTGCTAAAATGAAAAATGTGTTATTTTGTCATTTGCTTACGTTTCTCATACTTTGCACTGCTGTAGTGTTTTTGTATTGTTTCCTGTTGTAACTTTCTGACCCTCCCCGACTGGACGCCTGTGAAAAAGAGCTTTCTAGCTCATCGGATTTCCTCCACTATAAATACAGATGCTGATTTTGACTCTCCTCTGAAATCGCGCGGGCCCCCTCCTCCCCCCCGTGCCGGATTCCTGTGTGGAAACATTTGAAACTCGAAAACGAATTGACTTCCATTTCCGACAAGGCGCACCACCACGCTGATTAAGCCTTAAAACAATACACTCCCGTCACCGCTTTGCAGCTCGATTGGCGAATGGGGGGGGGGGGGGTGAAGGAGGGGGGGTGAGGGGGATGGGGGCGGGTGGACAGGGGGTGGGGTGGGTGGGTGGGGGTCGATCTACGTGTCGCTTGTAGTTGACCTTTGTGCCCGGCACTCGACCTTAACCTAACTGCTCGCTTAATAGCGTTTGACCCACAATCCGTCGGGGCCCAATGGGACTTGCTCCATTGGCGCTGCTGTGAGGGCCCCATTGTGTTTCGCGTTCTGCTCGTGAGAAGCGCGTGCACTTCAACGCGTTCGTGTTTTTTGTGATTGTCACTCGCACTGGTAAATTCGTGCTGTTTCAAGCTGCCGCCGTGGTGTGTAAATGCTGACGCCGCTGGACTTGTACGTGTGTGTGTGTGTGTACGTTGTGCAGCACAGGACCTAGCCGAACCGTGCTAATCGGAGATGCGACACAGAGGTCGCGATATTTTCGACGTCGCATTGGCTGTGTGCTAGACTTATTTGTTTTCGTTTAGAATTTTATTTCGCTTCCATTTTAGTGAACCGAGTCGGTGTTGCAAATATGAGGCTGTATCCTGGTCTCTCTCTCGCGTTCTCTCCCCTGGCTGAAAGAAAAACAACCTGAAAGCTCAATCTCCCAGGCGCGGCAGTTTCAACATTGATGCATGGTCCTTAAAGCTCCTCCCATTGTCTGTTCACCCATGGAGCGTAAACGGGTTACATCACAGCGAGCCGATCTGGAGGTCGCGCATGGTGAGCAAAAGTGTGTGTGCACCCACCCCTTGCCAGGCATCTCGCCAGCGTGACTCTCTCTCTCGTTAAGAGTCGCACACTACGAGAGAATCCACCGTATTCGCAGCCTCATGAGAGCGCGATGCCGATATAGCGGAATAGCGAGAACGTTCGGGGAAAATTCTGAAAGAAAACGGAACGTGGACTTCCTCCCACCAACGGCTCAGGGTTGCGTACAAGAGATGAGTGCTGCTCTCTTGCCTCCCGGACATGGCAGCAAATCCACGCGCTCAGCTCTGGCAACTTAATATTGATATTAGAATCCGTAAGCATATCTCAAGATTAAAATCCAATTAACGAAGCAATTTTTTAAAACTTGATTGGGAGCTTTCGTGAATGCAGGAATTACTTTTTGGTTTTTTCGGTAAAGTCAAGTAAAAAGAGAAAATAAGAAATTTCATAATTGCTATTATTTAATTTTTTATTTTACCAGGCAAGGTCCGCTTAGCTAAATAGCTCTTTTTTAGAAGTGACCTGACCATCAAAAATGATAGCTCAGCGAAGCGGCTTATCGCATGGAAATTCATGGCAGGCCAATACTCGAAACGCACGTTGTTTCTAAATGTGGAGGGAAAAACTGGAGGAACTGGAGAAAAAATCCACACGACGCCCGGGGTGAACATTCAAACCCCGATTACACTATTCAGCAGGCGTCAGGGTCGGGGTTGAACTCGCGACCTCCTCTGGCCACCGTGGCACTGAGTGGTGATGCTCATGCAGTGCTGATGCTGCTGCTGCTGCGTTGGCAGTGGTACACAAGTACGACTAATGGCACGTCAACACACTCGTCAAAAACACTGTGGCCTTTAAAAAAAACATAATAAATTAATCGGTGACGTTTTGGGCAATGACCCTTTGCATAGAGCAGATACACAGAGAGGCGAGAGAGATTAAACTTTTGGAGGCAGCAGAAGGCTGTATGCAAGGTGGAAGTGTCGTATCGTGTGATGAGCTCTTGGGAAACAATCATTATTTTAAAGAGAGGACGAGTTTTTTTGTTGTTGCTTCAGGGAGGAGAGGAGGGTGGATACAGGGGAGGGATGAGCGATGAGTGATGGGCAGGCTGCAGGTCGCTGCATTGACAACGCATGCCACCTGCTGTCGTGCAGGGCTGTTGGCACCTAACAGGCGAGACATTCGCATTGCGTAATCATCAGCAGAGCTCATCATCGGCCATGACCCATCCACTGCTGGATGGAGACCTCCCCAAGCTGTTACCATCGGCCACGATCCGGGCGATGCGGTGATCGACTTGACGCCGACAAACACGCGGTGATTTCATTGCTCCATCTCCCTGGGGAGAGCGTTACTCTCAGATGGGTTCCATCCCTTGGCCTTGTGTTTACACGATATATAATTAAATATTCCTAAACGTAAGCTAAATAATTATTATAATAATGAAAACAATATTTATTTTATTTTTTTAAGTTAGATGTGACGTTGTTAACCTTATCCTCTTACTGAAATAATTGAGTTGGCGTTGCTTCGCAATAAATAACAAAAAATTGTTAAAGAAATGGGATGTTGTAAATTGCTTAGCTAATAATTGCAAGCTAATACTCGACATTAACGAAATGACAACTTTTTTAAATATATCTAATATTTTTTGTCATGAAAAAGTAAAATACAAACGGGATATGTGCTCACGAGCCAAATTTTAGGATCAATCCACGAAATGTCGACCTCGGATTCATTCGACCGTATTCCCCACATTACAAGACAACGCTTTTTCTCCGTTGTATCTAAAATCAAAAGTTGGGGCGGCGCGTCTTATAATCCGCTAGATGTGTGCATGTGTGCGTGCGTGTGAGTGTGTGTGTGTCTTTATCGGCCTTCATAGGTGCTGGCTAACAGCACTTGCCCCTACAGTCTGTTAAGGCTATATGGGGGATCTTTTTATCTTTTTGTCTTTGTCGTCTTTGTTGCGGGGAGCGGGCAGCTCGCTGCGCTACGAACCCGGCGACCCGAGTTCAATTCCCTGTCACGGCCAACAACAGTGACGATCATTTTAACCGGTCTTGGGCCTCTCCTAGGTCGACGCAGCCTCAAATTAGTACATGTTGCGCTATATAAACATCGCCACTGGGGAGACAAAGGCGGCCGGGCGTGGTGCCTGGCCACCCTATCCCCTCGCGCACCGTGTTGGCCTTCATAGGTGCTCGCTCACAGCACTTGCCCCAACAGTCTGTTCAGGCTATGCGGGGGATCTTTGTCTTTGCTATGTATGTGACCCGATATGTATAACTTTATTGACACCGGGCACAAGTTCTTTCCGGAGCGCCCTAACAAATTGGGAGAATACGGTGATCGTCACTCCAAAACAAACACCCACGCACCTGCATCTCTGGTGTGGGAATGGAAGCAGAATGCCACCCTAGAAGCACATTCTGTCAGATCGTACGACGAGAAAAAGCCAAAACAATTGTCCCCTGCTGTAGAGTTCGGGCATGGCCTTCCCTTGCAGCCAAATCAACTTTAATAGAGACCAGCTTTGGAAATGGTGTGATCTCCAAAAACACCACCGCAGCGTTTGAGTCGAGGCTTGGAAATATGAGTCCCGCAGGTTCAAGCTGTAATGAATGAATGGGACGCGTGCATGTGCGTGCCCATGTGCGTTTGTATGTGTGTGTGGTGGGGGCGGCGGGGGGGGAGCGGTGGTGCAACGGTTAGCGCACCACGCTAAGAACCCGGTGACCTGAGTTCTATTACCGCTCGCGAGGCCAACATCTGTGACGAATATTTGAATAGATCTGCTCGGCTTCGTGTGAGTACCTGGCGTGGTGTTTAAAGCATCAGGATTGGGAAGACAAAGACGTTAGGGTCGTGGCGCTGTAAAAGACCACCCCCTAATACGTGCTCGCTAACAATGATACTCCACATCGCCTTGAACAGACTGTTGGGGCAATTTCTGGTCGCGAGTAGCACCGATGAAGGCTGGCACAGCACAAAGGGGGTAGTTCTGGGTGGCCAGAACTACGCCCGGTCGCCTTTGTCTCCCGAGTTTGCGATGCTTACACACTGCACCAGGTACTCATTTGAGGCTGAGTCTATCTAGGAGAGGCCCAGCACCGGTTCAGACAATCGTCATTGGTGTTGACCGTGAGCGGGAATCGAAAACGGGTCACCGGGTTCGTAGCCCAGCGCGCTAACCGCTGCACCACCGCTCGCAAACAGCACCTGCCCTCGACCAGCATGCTGTGTGAAGCTGTCGTTGCTTTGAGCCGCGTGGCAGAAAAGCCCTCGATTGTCCAGCAGAGGGGACCCTTCAGTCGTGTTTGGTTAACATCATCTTGAGCGTCGTGACGTATGTTGCCAGTCTCGAGTCTCCGTCAGTTATCCGGCGCTGCACTTCAGACGAGCGAGAGAGAAAAAGAACATTTATGGAAAGTTAGTAGAGCTGCAGCCTAAATAAGAACCGTAACCCATGTTTTTTTGTGTGCCCCCCCACCTCCCCCATAACTCAGAGCCCCGTTATACAGCACGCAATACCCTAAGTAACGTCTGGAATTTAATTAACGTACGAGTGACATTAGCAGTTAAGTTATTGCATGTGTGAACACATGACCACATGCTTTGGCGTGCGTAGGAGGCGAAGGCGTTGCAGCTCTAGCTTTTCAGCGGTGGATTAGCTTTGAAAACCAAAAATGGACCGGCTGCGTGGTCAGAGCGCTCGGCGAACGAAACGAAAAGTCTGAGTTCAAACCCGGGCTAAGCGTGGCGTGAATACAAATAAGTGCCGCTTTGTGGGAAGCCAACAGCCGTTGACCTGTGCCCTTGTGCCCATAGAAATGTTGAGTTGTTTTCCATCACTCTGGCACAGCAGCACTTTTTAATGGGGAGATGAGTGAGGCTCCCATGCTCATTCAAGCGGGTAAATTACTTTGATTCGTCCCTGAGCCCTCAATGACTTCTGGAATGTAACTGCATTGCCACCGGTCACGTGACACGTGTGTGTGTGTGTAGACCCAAGACTACTCTATACACAGGACTCGAGATGTACGGTGCTTTGTGGGGGGCAACGTTGTAAATTCAACATACACAGGTTTTCGTGACCGATATTAGGATTTATATATTTTAAAAAATGTGTTTCCCTTCCGTCGGATAGCGCGAGCACAATGTGTCGTACACCCTCCTCCACCCGATACGGCCAAGTAATAAAGTCGTCACGTGATGAACAAACGTGGCAGTGTATAACTGCATCAGCAGCAGCACCGGTGCATTGGATAGCAATCCAATGTAACAATGGTCAATTATCAATCCAATTGTCATACGTGTGTGTATTGCTCTCCAACACACCGCTGTGCTGAAGCAGCGATAAATCGGGCACGTTTGTTGACGTGACAACTTTATTACCTGGCCGTGTTGGGTGGAGGAGGGTTTCCGACACACATTTACTCACGGGAGCTGACCCACACATGATGGTTGCCCGAGGCTGGACTTTGCAGAAGTGAAAACATCGGTGACCGTAATGTGCACTGATGAGCTGCTGCTGCTGCTGCTGCAGGCAAGATTCGAAAGCGGTTCTGATTCAATTTTGATTTGACGCTTTCGTGACTGCAGGAATCCAAACTCGTTGGTTCTTTCGGTAAAGTCACGTAGGTAGAAAAATAATAGATCACGATGTTTCGATCGCAACACAAGCAACCGTCATCAGGTGGGACAACCACGGCAAGAAAACACTGGTGAAGTAGGCGTTTATTGATTTATTGTGTAGAGTATTGTACACCGCGTATATGTTTCTTCATTCTATACGTTTGCCGCACAAGTTATGATTTAACGCTTGACAATTTGTTTTTATCATACACACCTGATGATGATTGCTTGTGTTGCAATCGAAACGTCGTGATTTTTTTTTTATCTTTTATTTTGATTTTATTCATCATTTTCTTTACCTACGGGACTTTACCGAAAGAACCAAGAGTATGGATCCTTGCAGTCACGAAAACTTAGAATCTAGAACAAATCTAGATTTATTTTTCCATATTTTACATTCAAAATAATTAATAATTTAACGATTGGGGGTGGGCGTCGCATTAGGAACCGTGAAGCGAGCCGGAGTCTTCCTGTTTGCCTTTCAGTTTGCGAAGCGCGGATTTGCCGTTTGCGGCTATTTTCAAGAACGCAACCCCCGCGATGGGCAAGGGTTTTTTTTCTGTATTAGCACGTCTTCATCCTGGCTGTAAGGAGGCATGCCTAGATTTAACGACGCGTGAAATATATGGTGCGTTGCGTGTACAAAAGCCGCATGCGTAACGCAGGCTGAAAATAACTGCACGCGTGTGATCATTCTCTAGTTTAGACCACCAAGTCAAATAATTGAGGAAATTCTGCCCGCTCTACGGGCAGCAGGGTAACAAAGACGTAAATATAGACCCCATTCATCCTCATTACGACTCATCAGCACAGTGCAGTCGCCAATGTCCACTGCATCAGCCTTGGCTGTGATGGGTCTTCTCGCCATTTACAGAATGTCATTGTTGGAGGTCAATGCTCGTTTCTAAACGCACGTGCCGGGAGTTGCTTGCGGCTGCCAGATGGGGGCTCTGAAAGACAAAAAGTTGGACGTGCATCGTAGACAGTCATTGGCCAAAGTCAAGTCAGAGTTGTCCTCCTTTTGAAAGTGGCATCGGGGCGATGAGCGACGGAGCAGCGGCTCACGGCCCTAAATCGCGGTGGTGGAGGTGCCACACATCGCCATGCGGTGGTGAGTGGTTTCCACAGGGCGACCGCTGGTGACCTATCCACAAAGTGGTACCAGTTTTATGCACCCTCGTAGGCCGCGGCGGATTGCCCGGATCAGGAGTTTAATTTACAAGAATGTGTATACCGGTGAACATGGGATGCTGGGCCACCGTTGGGCCAATGTTGGGCCACCGCTGCCAATGACATGTCAACATTGGGTCAACGTTGGCACGTTTACTGGGATATTGCACGGTGGGCATGATAGGCACTGATCCAAAGAGTGACATGGTCTTCGCCCCCCCCCCTCTAACCCTCTTGTCAAATTCCCTTCAATCTTTGTAGCCCGGCATCTGAGCCCCTCTAGGCCCCCTCTGGGCCACGCACGGTGCAGTTACCTCGCCCGCACACTCAACCAATGGAGCTTGCGCCACCACTCACAACCTTCCGGATGATCGTGGTGGTGGTGGTGGTGGTGAAAAAAAAAACGCTACTCCAGCCCGAGTACGCGCCACCCGGCCCATACAGATCACCGTGGATGATCGTTCCGCCGGGGGCTCGCTCTGCGGGAGAAGCGTGGTGCCGATGCCTCCCCCCACAGCCCCCCGGGGTGCGGCCACACGCACGGCCCGTGTCTCGACAAACGCCGCGGCCGACGACACCCACGCGAGCAACCCTGCCACACTTCACACTTGACCAGCATCCGAAGGAAGAAAAAGAAAAAAGAGCCCGGCAGGCGTAGATAGCGGTTTAGTTTTTCTACCTTTAAGCGCTCTACGGTGTTTGAGTTTGAAGTGCACGCGCCTCCTATAGCACCGCATCGAACCGCCGCCCATCTCGCGATGAAATTGCTGGATGTTACAGGGCGAGAAGTGGGTCGCCCCCACCGCGAAAACCTCTCCCATCCCACCCCCCCCGCAGCGGGCGAGGCAGTTCACGGAGGTGCCGCGTGGTTTGGTTAAGTTGCGCGATTACAGCCTGCCTGTCTGTCTGCCTGTATGTGTGTGTGTGTGCGCGCGGTTAGGATAACTAACTGTGCAATGTAATTTTTTTCATTCGGTGAATGAGTCCGTCTCGCTTACGCACGCCACCGACTGAAACTCCAAAACCTCTCCATCAACATCCTGCTTCTCAGTCCGGCGTTTTTAATTTTTTTTTTTTTACCAAATCTTCTCCGGTGAAATGTAAGTTTAGATGTAACGGGGCCGCTGTGTTGTGCATTCATTGGTTGATTTATTGTTGAACGGCGATGGCAGCTTCGAGATTTTTTTTTGCTGAGCAGTGGAAAATAACGTCTTGTCCGGCTATACTTTTTCTGATCAAGAAGAATTCTTTTGACAAAATAAAGACGCGCGTGTGTGTGCGTTACGGAGTACGATGTTTGCCGGAGATCCGGGGTGAAGTTATGGGCGTGTGGTGTCTGTCGCAAGTTACATGAGCTTGTGTATATGTCACTCCAACGGTTGTGAATGACTCCTAGTGAAATAAATCTGGTTCTTGGGCTGTCGCCACGGACAAAAATGTGACTTCCAAAATAAATAAATAGAACTGTCCAAAAATGTAATGTTAAAAAAAGAAATGCGTCGTTTGTATGGTGCGTCTTTAACGACAGCCGTCCATCAATCCACTGCTGGATGGAGGTCATTCTTGAGGGGTAGTTTGACCACGTCTCACCATACTGGGTTGGGGAAGTTAGGGTAAGCGGGGCGTTGCACGGGGCATGTTCAGACATCATTCGCCGCTGACCTTAGCCGTGGCGAGGAGTTCAGGTCGCAGTGCTGCAACTAATGCACCACCGCTCATCCTCGTGCATACACGTTTAGTCTACACGTCACGTGTTAATGTATTGTGTCTGCCATTATGTTCATTCTAACATATATCATCTACATGTGGAGACATGTCATTCCGCGCATATATCGATTTGTACATAAATCCGTACATCAATTATGAGGTGTGTCGATCGGGTTAATGATGAATAATTGAAGCCCCCCTTTAATTGCTATGACACTTGTGCCATTTTGCAGTGAATTCACATCGGTTGCGGATTCGCCTGTCGATGACACAGGTGAGGCGGCATACCTTCGATTAGCCGCGGTTGGCTACGTATGGAGCGAAAGAAGTTCAGCATACATACATACATACAATTTGTGGTGCATCGTACATCAAAATGTGACGCGCACGCCGCGTCTTGTAAATTCCCTTCATAGTCTCCTTTAAATATAATGTCGTGATTAAATTGAATTAAATTTGTTGCAAGAGGCGGTGAGATCTTTGAAACTGCTCCTGCGACTGGCAGCATTATTATGAAGTGCATTGCGAAGTGGAGTGTTTGTTTCTCTTGCTGTGGGGGGGGGGGGGGAACGTAACTTGAAAAGTTGTCAGTTTAATTACAAATGAGTATAGAAATTACTAAGGCAATTATCTTGCTCTCTCTATGTATGTTGAACTTCTGTTGCACCGTACGAAGCCAACCGTCCTAATTGGAGGTGCGGGGCAAGACAAATAAACACAAAAAGCAGCTCTAAAGAAACGAGTTATCTCCGTGAGCCGCGTGCTTCCTAAAATCAGTAGGGGCTCATTGCCTTCCTTCCACTCAGCTCTCTGTCTGTGATAATTATAACTCTATAACTTGACATTACATACTCTGAGTTGCATTACATTGTTATAATTGCTGATGTACATATGTCGATATTTTCTCTGGCTCCTTGCACCTATAAGTTTCCGAGCCATGCCATTATATTCAGTCTCTTGCTTTTCTCATTACATAACTAATACATCTGACTTGCCTTTCTCTAACTCTTCTTATTTTATTTTTGTACCTGCTATCCGTAAAACACGTATGTTGCTCTGCCGGTGAAATGTTTAACATCGTCCATTAAAAAATATATTTTTGTTGCTTCT
The DNA here is from genome assembly GCF_965212315.1 of Lampetra planeri. NCBI lineage: Eukaryota > Metazoa > Chordata > Hyperoartia > Petromyzontiformes > Petromyzontidae > Lampetra > Lampetra planeri. The sequence goes on from NC_136131.1 coordinate 5,183,439, forward strand.
CGTTTGCTCTGTAGCGTCAGTGTAATGTTCTAGCTTGCACGTCCATACAGGAGAACAGACCTGCATATGTAACAATGCTGTATTCTACTCCTTGGTGTCAATCGTCGTTTATGTCCAGTAAACATGACAACAACAACAACCCAACGAACGTTATTCACGTCGTGCGTTGTGTGTGCTGCATCGGGGAGCGCAATGTTCTCGGCTGGGCACTGGAGTTTGTAGTTTTCGATCCGACCAATCCACCTCGCCGTTGTTTGATGATCACCCGCATCGAGAAGGAGGTTCAGTGGCATTCCCTTCATCAATATTCGTACGGCCTTGTGCCGGCAACTTGGACCCACGGAGTCCGGGGTACCTGAGAAATCGTCGAGGACTGGGCTCGGCGACCGAAATAAACAAGGAGGGACATTTTGTTTGTTTGTTTTCGTATCGAATATCGGTCCCAACGAAAAATAAGAACCCCTCGAGATTTCAAGAGCCGCGATGCGGTGTGAGTGTACGAGGCGGCGGTCCTGAATCAACGACGTCAACGAAGCAGTCCTGCGGAGAGCCGCAACGGTTGTTGGGCCAGGGCTCACGCTGCGATCGATGGGCGACGAAGTTTTCAATCGGCAGACACGGGCCTCTGCCTCATCTGTGTCACTTCGCCTGCCTCCTCCAGGATCATTCGAAATCTCTCAGTCGGCCGGAGCATCTTTGGTGTGCCGTATGCAAATATATTTGTGTTCATTTGCACACCCGTCTGTGTAGGTTTTTTGGTTTGTTGTTGTTTGTTTGTTGCTGCCCTTTGTATTGTTTTAACCTCGCTCGTTTTGTTGGGCTATGTCTTCAATTTTGTTGAGGGTTTTATTTGTTTAGGGGTTGGGTTATTTTCTGTGGCGCTGTGAGGCCTTCTGTCAATGGCGCCGTACAGAATCGAGTTTTTAGTGAGTAAGTCAGTTGGTTGAGATTGTTTTCAGAACAATAAACATTGCCTTTTGAAGATTATTTTCCAGAAAGCAATTATATAATTTGGAAGCCCCTATGCCAATGTTCACTCAACATTTCATCGTATTGCAAAACACTAGTCACTTGTAATACCATGTTAACTTTGCAATTATAATAATTACCCCAGGGGTTATTTTTTTAAATGGATGAAATTCCAGGACGTTTTCTATTTTCTTCTGAAATTTGCATGGTTGGACAATCATGAGAACGTAATTGAGATTTAACTGTTGATTTGTACAGAACTTTTGCCCATTTCTACATATGATGGCTATTATTATTCGCCCAATATACTAATTGTAACATCAGCACACGTGTATATACCGTTGCATTGTACAAAAATGAAGGTTGTTGAAGTAAAAACACCTCTACCGATGGCTTGTTGGGACTTTTACAATGTTCGCCAATTTGGCTGCCACTCACTTATTAATTATGAGCACATGTATGCTCACTATACATATTATATCTTACATGCTTGATGATTTATGCCCCTTTTAGTACACACGTATGTATTACATATATACATAGACACGTGTGTACATTGTAAAACAACGTCAATATATACACAATGGCCTGGCCATCAAATACCACGATTCATTATAACTCATTAGAACTCATTGTCAATGATCATTTATCATCGCCCAGGGTATATCCACTGCTGGATGCAAGACCTCCCCAAGCCTTGCTATCATCCTGCAAATGTAATACTGTAATCCATCAAGCATCTTCCAGCATGATGATGAAATTGCAGGTGTTGATAATTTAATGATTCATAATTACATCTGTTATGTATCTTATTTACTTAATTTTCTAGTGCACAATGTTTAATGTATGGTAACGTGTGCATGACATGTAGTGTAATAGGAATCAGCAGCGTAGTAGTTAGAACACTGCACTACCAACAAGAACAGTGGCGAATATATCAACTGGTCCTCACTCTTCCCTAGGTCGACTCAGCCTTTAATGTGAGTACCTGGTGCAGTGAGTAAACATTACCACTGGGGAGACAAAGGCGGTCGGGCGAGGTGTTGGCCACCCACCCACTCATGCGCCGTGCTGGCCTTCGTAAAAGCTCGCAAACAGCACTTGCCCCAACAGTCTGTTAAGGCTACACGGGGGAAATTTGTATCCCCATGGGATTTAAGTTAAATTTGCTCCAGTTGTTGCTTTGTGCTACAGTTTGTCTTTTTTTTCCCCATTGCAATCATCCCAGGCCTCCTTAACAAAGAGCGACTCCTTGTCTCCATTACCTCTCCACGTGGCTTCATAAATACGAACAACCGTGCAGGGGTAACTTCGTTATTATCTCGGCGGTGAAGAGCGTGCTGCTCGCGATCGGAAATAAAAATTCTTGAGTTGGTTTATGGGGGTCGACTCGGTCCATCGTTCCTCCCGAGGTTGAAAAAAAAGGTGGAGTGCCACTTTGTGTGGAAGTAAGCCAACAATGGTTCATGTTTGGATATACTTGCTCCCACCATGGGAATGTGGACTTTCCACCGATGGCACAGAGATGCAAAACGGGGTGATGAACACTACCTTCGATGCTATTTTGAGCGTGAAATAACTTTGATTTGCCTTGAAATGAATGCCCGAAGATAGTTTTCGAGTGTTGTTATGAACGTGCGTTGCGCTGTTTGCTCTGTGGATGTCAGCTCTTAACAATGCGATAAAGCACGCAACATGATGAATCACACCTCACCGACGCGTACGTTAATGTCTTATCCGACCGTTGATCTTTGCAGCATTGTACTGCTGAGCTACTTTCAAATAATATTTAGAGTTTTTTTTTTCTTTCGTGGCTTCATGCTTTCTGGCATCATGAGTATATCGATTGCATGACTTTGCTGTTCGCGATGACCCCTAGTGTGTCAGTGTCCTCTTCTGACCCTGGCCTATCTAGTTGCCTCGGCTGCAATTAATAATAATAACTTACACTTCTAAAGAGCCTTTCACTCGGACAAGGCGCTGTACAAAACACACAAGACAAAGATCCCCCGTATAGCCTTAACAGACTGTTGGGGCAAGTGCTGTTAGCGAGCACCTATGAAGGCCAGAACGGTACGCATGGAGGTGGGTGGCCAGCACCACGACCTGACCGCCTTTGTCTCCCGAGTGGCGATGTTTACGCACCGCACCAGGTACTCATTTGAGGCTGAGTCGAGCTCGGGGAGGTTCAGGACCGGTTCAGATATTTGTCAACGATATTGGACGTGAGCGGGAATTGAACTTGGGTCTCTGGGTTCGTAGCGCAGCGCGCTAACCGCCACACTACCGCTCCCCGCACACACACACACAAACACACGCAGTCTCACAGCAATACAATCCAAACCCCCAAACAAAAGGATTCCATAAATATAAAAAAAAACCTTCAAAAACAAGCGCCGTCTTCAGGCGCGATTCGAATGAAACGAGAGAGTCGGCTGAGCGAACTCCCATCATCATCATCATCAGCCATGCTCAAGCTGCCGCGACCCCCCCGTCACGACACCGCGCTGTAGTTACCAAACGACAGCACTGCTTATTCTTAGGTTTTTTCGGTAAAGTCACGTAGGTAAAAAATTAAAATTAATAAAAGTAAAATAAAAAATGAAATAAAAATCACAACGTTTCGGAGGCAACACAAGCTTCCGTCGTCAGGTGGAACCGTCGCAGCACGATAGCTGCATCAAGTGAGAGAAATTCCAAGAACACAGTATTTGTATATATACTGGTTGAGGGTGGGAGGAGCCAAGGTAGGCCCAGAATATTATTAATGTGAGGTTCGCTGCTCCGTCTCTCAGTGAACGTCTCCCTCTGAGACGTTTTATGAATCGAAACCTTCAATAAATTTTAACGAAAAACAGTAGAAAAATTAATCGCGCGCCAGCAGAACTCGGTGTCTACCGAGCGGAGATGTGAGCAATTGTGCGTTCATACTCTCAGGTTCTTTTCGGTAAAGTCACGTGACGTATGGATTTTTGCAGTCACGAAAAGCTTCAGCTGCCTGCCAGGATGACTCAGCGGTAGAGGGAGCGGCTCGCAATCGGTAGATTTCCAGTTCAAATCCTGACTGCGGGGGCAGTTTTAGACGGGGGGGTGTTGACTCAACCCAATCGTTCAACGGTGGTCAATAAAACGAGTGCCACTCTATGAGACATCTCCTTTACCAGTGGCAAAATATAGTAATAGGTTTTTACCCTTTCAACTGGTACAAAAACTGACACCTTTATACAAGGCATCATGTTTTCAATAACCACAACACAAGCAGTCAAAATGCAAACAAAAAGAAACAAATTTCGATTCAAAGCTTTCGTGACTGCAGGGATTCATCTTCTTGGCTCTTTCGGTAAAGTCACGTAGAAGGGAAGTAATACAATAATAAAAATAAAACATAATAAAATAATTCTCACGACGTTTCGGCCACAACGCAAGCAGCCGTCCTCAGGTGAAGACGGCCACAACGCAAGCAGCTGCTTGCGTTGTGGCCGAAACGTCGTGATAATTATTTTATTATGTTTTATTTTTATTATTTTATTACTTCCCTTCTACGTGACTTTACCGAAAGAACCAAGAAGAAAAAATAAACAACTCTGATAATGATAATAATATGCACTGTCCTTGAAGTTGATTGGTCCACACCCGAGACAGCTTTTCTTAGAGCCTAGTCTCCATTGGTGTTGGACCAGATGACGCCAAAAGGCGTACAACTCAAAAACAGTGCACTATCAGAGTATTGAGAGCTCGGGGTAAGCATTTACACTATGAGACATATCCTTTACCAGTGGCAAGTTGATATTGGTTGTCTTACGAAGAGACCCGGGGCCCCGCCCCTACCCGCCATGGAAATGTGGAATGTCTTCCACTGTTTGAGGGTTTGTAAACGTAACGGGGTGAGAGTATCATCGCTTCCATGTGAATTTAAAGAGGAAACCTCCGTTAACTTTGACCCGGTTGACCTTAATAGTATTTTCTGTTTCTTTTTGCACGTGCACCGATGTCACATCGCTCCGCCGATCTTTCACGGCAGTACCGGTGGATGTTTTTTTTTCCTTTCTCGAACGTGTTAATCATCGAAGCCTTCCGTAAATACAAATTCACGAGGTTAAAAAAAAATTGTTACAATATCCACAAATGTAAAATCACGCTGGAGCCCCAGTCAGTGCGTGCCGCGGTCGAGAGATGTGAGCGATTGTGGATTCATTAGCCCACCCCCGCGACTAATGAACGCACAGTGGAGGCTGTTGTGCAGCTTTGTGGATACGTGGGTCGACTTCCACTCAAGTAACATCGACATGCAATACGTATGTTCTTTAATTTGGTATTTGTCGCTGCATAATCTGCTGCTTTGTGTGAAAGTCGCGTGTAATCACCAGCGAAACGTCGTACCCAAATTGTAAATGCCGTGGGTTTACTCTCCGACACGCCGGTGTGCTGAAGTAGCAACTAATCGGCACGTTTCATTTTAGGTGACAACCCTTACTCATAGGCTGCGTTCAGCTGGTGGTGGTGGCTTTAATGATACATTTACGAGATATATATTTTACTAAAAAAAAAACCTTCATCATGGACAATTAGCCAGCACACTCCCTCGACCCCGCCTGCTTCGCCGTCTTCTCTCGCGTCTCCTGTTCAGCCCGAGCCGCTCCGCTTACATCCATTCGTGGCTGCTGCTGCTGTGTCTGCTGCTGCTGCTGCTCCTGCGGCTGCTGCGGCTGCTACTGCTCTGGTCTGCTTCTGCTGCTGTGTCTGCTGCTACTGCTGCTACTCTTGCTGCTGCTACTGCTGCTACTGCTGCTGCTACTGCTGCTGCTGTGGCTGCTGCTGCTGCTACTGCTGCTACTCCTGCTGCTGCTGTGGCTGCTGCTGCTACTGCTGCTGCTCCTGCTGCTACTGCTGCTGCTGCTACTGCTGCGGCTGCTGCTGTTACTGCTACTGCTGCTACTGCTGCTGCGGCTGCTGCTGCTGCGGCTGCTGCTGCTGCTCCTGCTGCTGCTGTGGCTACTGCTGCTGCGGCTGCTGCTGCTGCTGCTGCTGCGGCTGCTGCGGCTGCTGCTGCTGCTCCTGCTGCTGCTCCTGCTGCTGCGGCTGTGGCTGCTGCTGCTCCTGCTGCTACTGCTGCTCCTGCTACTGCTGCTGCTGCTACTGCTGCTGCTACTACTGCTGCTGCTGCGGCTGTGGCTGCTGCTGCTGCTGCTACTGCTGCTGCTGCTGCTCCTGCTACTGCTCCTGCTGCTACTGCTGCTGCTGCTACTGCTTCGGCTGCTGCTGTTACTGCTGATGCAGCTGCTACTGCTGCGGCTGCCGCTGCTACTGCTGCTGCTCCTGCTGCTGCTGTGGCTGCTGCTGCTGTGGCTGCTGCTGCTACTGCTGCTGCTGCTCCTGCTGTTACTGCTGCTGCTGCTGCTGTTACTGCTGATGCAGCTGCTACTGCTGCTGCTGCTGTGGCTGCTGCTGCTACTGCTGCTGCTGCTCCTGCTGCTACTGCTGCGGCTGCTGCTGTTACTGCTGATGCAGCTGCTACTGCTGCGGCTGCTGCTGCTACTGCTGCTGCTGCTACTGCTGCTGTGGCTGCTGCTGCTGCTGCTACTGCTGCTGCTGTGGCTGCTGCTGCTGTGGCTGCTACTGCTGCTGTGGCTGCTGCTGCTGTGGCTGCTGCTGCTACTGCTGCTGCTGCGGCTGCGGCGACCGTGGCTGGCGGTCGATCCGGAGGGTGGGGCCCGGGCATTTATCACCGCCTGGCACAGGGCAGCGCTCAGCCCTTTCTCATGTAACGCGTGGGCTTTGGAGTCGCATTTAGCCAGCGGAGCGGCAACGTGTGAAAACAAAAAAAGAAGGGCAACGCTTTTTTGATGATAATTTGGACAATGTGCACGGCTGTATCAAAGCAAAAAAAAAAATCGAGGTTTAAATAAAAAGGTGTTTTCAATAAGATCGCACTTTGATTTCACGCGCGCCAGTCGAGTTGTTGCTGGTGCTTGCGCGTTTCTTGTTTGAATGTCGCCCAGCGCCGCAAAGGTTAGACATTACGCAATAATGATGACTAAAAGCGCGCTCGTTACAGTGCGGTCAGGTGGAGGGGTTGGGTTTCTTATTCTTCGTCGTTGTCGTCGTCGATATCTTCTTTGTCTTCATCATGATCATCTTCGTCGCCTTCTTCTTCGTCTGCGCAAGGAGAAATGCGTCTCTTGAGCCGCGGATTATTTCTTGTTTTGTTTCTTGTTTGGAAGTGAACGTCGCACTGCCGCATTGACGCTAAACGAGGCATGCCGTCACGTGGGAAATGCACGCTCGTGTCAGACATGCATACAAGATAAGCAGCGAAAGATTTTTTTATGCATAAAATAGTCCATTTGTTTCCTATGCTTTCTAAACCACAGCTACATGTAAAATGCGGGTGGTATGAGAATTACGCTGTTGGTTATTTTTTGGTTTGCAAATCCAATAGGCCATTGGACCAAACGTATATACTATTGATATTTTCAAACGCAGAAAAAGTATTTCGTCGTATATATAGGTGCTTAAAAAGTACAACTTTTCGTTGATATTATCTCCAATCTACGTAAAATTAATTGCGTGAAATAGTTACATTTGGAAAAAAACAGTGTGGCTCAAACGTCAGGACTCATCGTGTTATTTCATTTAATTTAGGACCGGCATTACCACATTTGAATTGTTTATTCTTTACGTTAATATTTTATATATTATCATTACTAATATCTATTTATCTTCTTCCTTTTCAGATGACGTTAAAAATGGAAAGAAAATGTACTTAAGACGAAACGAGTTCAATTAGTTTGTGTGTACGCTAAAGAGGGCAGCTCTGTTCTTAATTTGAAAGGGAATCAGTTTGAATATTTGTTAAAATAAATGAAATAACCATTTCTGATTTGTGAAAATAAATATAATAAGGCCATTGTGTCCTGACGCTTGTACCACCACCCTGTGCATTGAAGTTCATTCTCGCTCCCTCTGTGGACGCGTGTCGGTGACGAGCATTTATTTAAAACAAATAAAATGAGAATGTCCGAAATGTGCCAAAATGAAATTCCTCGAGCTGAGCAGTGATTATCAGACCTTGGCAAACAATCTCCATTCTCGGTCTCATTTTTCATGGCACGTTAACTTGATCTTCTTTCATTCTTTCACTCTCTTTCTTACACTTGCTTGGTTCTGCCCGTGATTTGCAATGCTTCTTGTATTCATCAACATCTCTTGACCACTCCCTTTCCGTTATTCTTCTTCCATGAGTCATGTTAATGTAGCAGTAACAATAATAATAATATTCATGCAGCGGTCGTGTTGGCGGCAGCAGTGGCGGCAGTAGTGGCGGAGGTGGCCAGCTCACAATGCGTTTCTACCCAATGCCGCTCCACCTGTGTTTGTGTAACCAGTGGCATGTGGTCTTCACGGTTAGCTAGCATTGTCAAACCACCTTCTCAATGGAGTGGCCCACACCAACCTTCAGAATGGGATGGGTGGAAAAGTGGCCACGTGGCCTCAGAGGTTCAGGGCCGCTGACCTGGTTCTGCCGAGGTTCTTGGGTTCAAATTCAAGTGGCAGTTGCCCTGTGAAGTAAAAAGCGAGTGCCCCAGGGTGGTGTGAGATGACGGACTCATCACGGGATCTCAGGTGCAGCTCTCTGTGGCATCTGCTTTGGTTGGCCGCTCTCTGACAACGATGGGTTGTACGGCTCTGCGAGAGATGCGACGGTGATGTGACTAACACAATTGGGATAAAATGACAATATATAAATACATGGGTGGTGGCATTGAAGAACGAAGCATAAAAACCGTTGCAATGATTCAAATCGTTGCTTGGCATGTAAAAGCAATCGTCTGATGAAGCTGGTTGTAATCACCAGCAAAACGTCGAACTCGAATTGTAAAATGTTGTGCGTTTACTCTCCAACACACAAGCGGTGTGCTGAAGTAGTCACTAATTGGCACGTTTTGTTTACGTGGCAAACCTTACTAATTAGCTTTGTCGGGTGGTGGCGGGTTTAGCGACACATTTATATTATATATAAAAAAATTTATTGCTGTGGAGTTCGCACCTGATGATGATTGCTTGTGTTGCAGTCGAAACGTCGTGATAATTTTTTGTATTGTTTTATATTTTTATTATTTTATTATTTCCCTTCTACGTGACTTTACCGAAAGAACCATGAATATGAATCCCTGCAGTCACGAAAGCTTTAAATCAAAATTTGACACGTTTATATTTACGCTATCTAACAAAAAATTTACTTTATTACGCATAATATTGGTTACGAAAGCCGACTACGTGTTAAACAAACAAACTTAAACAAAAAACTCCAATTGTTGCTTTGCACATAGGGCCGGCAGGTTGAGTTTGATGGGGGCGGGGGGTGGGGGGGGCTAGGGCCCTTTTAGTTGGTGGTGCGGTCAGGGGTCCCTCTATGAATGTGAAATTCTGTCCCTTTGACTGTTTTACCACCACCAATGCCCTATACCAAACGCTTCACTGTAATTTACTTCGTTTATTCCCATTCGAGTCAGTTCCCTGCGAAGTACGCATTTTAAGAGCTAAATCAACGGTAAATCGTAAGAGCGCTTTTCATTTCGGCACACAACCGATCGCGACGCACACGGCGATGCTCTCTGTGGCTCTCACTGTCAATACACAACGTGGGGGTTGCCATAGCGTAGGTCTCAACCACGACAACAAAGCGGGTGCCTGAGATATATTGCATTGTGTTTCAAACACTCGCTTCAAAGAGCATTTGGCTGCGATGAATGTCCACACGCGATGAGCCGCTTCGTTGAGCGAGCATTTGTGACCGGCTCGCTTCTGAATAACAGAGCTGTATAGCTCAGTGGGCCTTACCTGGTGAAGTGAAAACAGTCGAGTTCAGATTTGAGGGCCCGGGCTGCAGCCACGATTAAAGCCTTTCTCCCCGCGTTCATCTTGGCCCTGTGTTTGTCCAGTATTGCCGTGCAGCGTCTATATGTCTATAACAAAAATATGTCCTCCTTGAGACCCTTTTGATGCCTTCAAAATGTTTCTGTTGGGAAAGAAACGAACCAGCGTTTGAAACTAACCGGCCCCTTTGTTTTTTTTTGTCTTGTACAAGGGCTGAACTTGGGGGGATCCTTTTTGTTTAGGTGGGCGAAGTTTTGAATGTGTGTGTTGTTTTTTGTTGTTGTATATGTGCGTGTGTCTCTCTCAATTTGTTTGAATGACGGTGCTGTCAAGCAACGCTTCCCTCCACGGCATTGCGTGTTATCAAGTCTCGAGATCTTTGCCCAGAGTTTGGCAGGTTTTGGTCGTAGGGTGCCTCGCGGACGAATTCACTGCAGCCCTTCGTTCGCGTTTTTTTTTTCTTCCGATGTGCGTGTTATGGATGGTTGTGTGTGCGTGTTCGTTTATTGTGTGCGCGTGTGTAAATATAGGTGAGAAAAAAACGTATGCATACAGACGGTGCCAACTACTTGACTATAATGGCATTCGTGTGTCTTGCAAGTTGCTTTGCTGCTATGATTTTTATTATATTTAAACCTGAAAATAAAAAGAGCACGACAAATGGGACAAGATTAGAAAGGTATGTACGTGGCTTATCATTAAAGGTCATTCTTACATTTAAAAAACATGCATAATATTTAAGACTTCAGATGTTGAAAATACATGAAAAATTGATGTTTTTCTTAAACATGCAAATTAAAAATGTATCACGAACGGCACTTTACGCGTTAATATTGACCCGCTGAAAAAAACCGAACGCATTGCACGGCCCCAAAAACCTCTCGTCAAACATTTATCATCACACTGTTCAGAAATACACGGGCACGTTATTAGGGTAGTTTCTTTTTTTTGTTTGTTCAAAGCTCCTTTTCTGTCCCCCGGATTATATGTTTGGCATATGGCCGGGCATTCAGTGAAATGAAAGAAAGCGAGTCTTTGCGAGCTAAGACGTGAGTTGTCATACACGGCGGACACGTGATAAATTGCTCTGCCCTGACCTCCGCCCAGCAAGAAAACAGTATTTCTCTGCGGGACTGCCGCACGCACACGCCTGTATGTCCACGTGTTAAGAGTCCACATGTGCGCGCGCGTGTGTGTGTGCGCGTGTGTGTCTGTGCGTATGTGGGGAGCGGTGGCGCGGCGGTTAGCGCGCTGCGCTTTACGAGCCCGGCGGCGACGCGAGGTCGATTCACAATTTGGACAAAGGTATGTGCTGCCACATATTGCATGCGCGTGGGGGAGCGGTAGCGTAGCGGCTTAGCGCGCCGCGCTTTAAGAACCCGCCGATGCAAGGTCGATTCCCGCTCGCAACCGACATCGGTGCCGAATATCTGAACTGGTTCCGGTCCCTCGTCTAGGTGGACTCAGCCTTAAATGAGTACGTGGTGTGGTGTGTACAAAACATCGGCGCTGGGGAGACAAAGGCGGCTGGCCGTGGTGTTGGCCACCCACCCCCCTCGTGTGCCATATAGACCTCGCTAGCAGCACTTACCCCAAAAGTCTGTTAAAGCTATATGAGGGGTCTTTGTCTTTAGTATGTGTGTGGGCAGTGGTAGTATAGTGATTAGCACACTGGGCTATGAACCTGGCTACCTGAGTTAAATCCCTACTCATGGACAACATCGGTGGCATGAGTCTAAATGGGACCTGGGTCTCCGCTACTATGTACGTTGAACTTCTTTCACACCATACGTAGCCAACCGAGTTAATCGGAGGTGTGGGGGAAGGACAACAAACTAAACACGACTTAGTCTTAGGTTAGTGCCTGGTGCGGTGTGTAGACACCGGCACTGGGGAGGCAAAGTCAGATAGACATAGCACTGACCACACCATTCCGTCGTGCGCCGTGTCAGCCTTAATAGGAGCTCGCAAAAACAAGGTGATGTTTCGATGTGTGCATGTGTTCATTTTCACATTTGTCCAAAGGTGTGTGTTGTGCGTGCATGCACATGTGTTTGTTGATTTTCATATTTGACCATGTATGTTTATTTCGTCTACACATTTATGTATGTGTTAATTTCCACATTTGGCCATGTGTGTGCACGCACAAACATACGCACAAACATACGCACAAACATACGCACAAACATACGCACAGACATACGCACAAACATACGCACAGACATACGCACAGACATACGCACAGACATACGCACAGACATACGCACAAACATACGCACAAACATACGCACAAACATGCGTGCGTTTGCAGGCGTTCGCATGTGCACCTGCACTCACACGCAGCCTTTATTCTGAGACCACATTAGCGTTGTTGTTTTTTTAATGATGGGATCCTGCCAGCATTTAGACACTCCAGCCATTCACTCCGGCGCGGCTACTTAAACGCTCGGCTTTTACGCTTTCCAGTAGTGAACGTCACGTCTCTCGCAAGGCCCCAACGAGGGTGTTTTACAGAAAACGCAGCCCACCTACTGGGACAGAGCCGCGGCGGTGAAACGTAATCTGGCGGCCCTGTGGTAATTGTTAGAAAAATACTTAGAGCGATTTTTTACAATATATTTACATTTATATAAAATATATAAGCCCGGCGTAAAAAAACAACAATGCATTGTGCGGTCAATTTCTCCGCTTGTCACAACCCCATCTTTTACTTCTAAACACCGACATTGGCGCTCTTTGTTGGGTGCGAATTGTGTGTGCACGAGTTTGCATGCGCGCTGAATTTTAGTATCTGCATGGATTCCACTACAGGGGCAAGAAGTTAACTTTTTTTTTACTCAATAAATATTGAATGTCAATATGATTGATTATTGTCTCCACAGTCATGGGGGGTTGTTTGACCATAATTCACCGTGCCGGTCAGCGCTTGGCTGGTGAAAGGTGGCCCAAATGTCCGGTTCAAATATTCCTCGCCACTCATGTCAGTTCAAATATTCCTCGCCACTCATATTAGCTGTGGTGCGTGAGTAGAACCAGGGTCAGCGGATTCACAGCTCAAGTGTGCAGCTAACCCAGTGTTGTTCATCGCAAGGCCCGCGGGCTAATGACGGCCCCTGCTGGTCTTCAGTCCAGCTCCTTGACGTGCGGCCCTCTGACAATACACACATCATGAAAACACCCCTTGAAGGCCGCGTGGCGGCCACCACGCTGATGAAGTGTGCCCCCCCACCCCCACCCCCACTCTGAAAAGGAGTGAAGAACACTGAGCTATACACTTAGTTTTTTTTCTGTAAAGTCACGTAGGTAAAAAATAAAATAAAAAATAATAAAATAAATAATAGAAATAAAATAATAAAATAATAACAAAAATTTCGACGTTTCGGAGGCAACACAAGTCTCCGTCATCAGGTGGGACCGTCACAGCTAGATTTGCTGTATCAAGTGAGGCAGAGATTCCGAGATACAAGTTCTTAAATTCAAGTTAAGGGGGAGGAGGGGGTGGGGGGAGCTTATCAGAATGTGGTAGCCAATGAATGGAACGTATTGGGAGGGGGGGGCGGGGCTAAAAGAGCGAGCCACCGTGGCCCATGCCACCGTGGCCCACGCTCCATGATACGATGATGATCTCACTGAGCAGTGTGCAGTACCGGCCTCAGTGGACCCCAAATCGACGCCGCCTACGATCCGGTGGTCCAGCCGCGCAGTTTCTCCACAGTCTTCGTCGCGAAGAGCTGGAATCAGTTACCAGTGGCAGATGTTCGGGATTTATCCTCGAGTCCGAGCCAGTTTTGCGACGGACTTTTATACGGTGTTGTTATTCCATTGAGCTGACACTGTGTGTGATCAGCGCGGTGGGTTGGTGATGGACTGGACTCGTACGAGTGCACGATATTAGAAAGCCGCTGGAGCAATTCATTTAAACAATCCACGTTGAAATAAATTCATTTCTTTGCAACTGCTTTTTTGTGTTTAGTTTGCTGTCCTTTCCCGCATCTCCGATTAGCATGGTTGGCGACGCACGGTGCGAAAGAAGTTCGACATACATAAATACAACAAATGTTCAGACGTACATTGCAATAAAATTGAAAAGCTACCGGCTATTCTTAATTGATTTGACGTCGTCAGATCTCCCTTAAAGTAATGAATATCACTATACAGTATCACAATATTGCCAATATGTTTTTGTATTAAAGATGATACATTTAAATTGCCGCTTCACTTGGTTAAACAAAGAACAAGTTCATTAAACAAAGACTGAATGCTCTCTAATAATAGTATTTGGTTCTAGCTTTTCTTGATCCACTGCTGGATAAAGGCCTCAGGATCATCGTGCATTATGATAACTTCTGCGTCACCGCTCCACCCATGTGTATATATGAATATATAGCGAACCTATGGTATGCCAGCCTGCGTGAAGTTTTTTTTCCAATCTTATCTCCCGTGCCATTCCATTTTTATTAAAAAGAAACTCGTTGGATTGCATTTGCATGAACACTTAACTTGCTGCATGTTGATTTTTTTGCACTATCTGTCCAGATGGTGCCGCGGATAGAATGCTCCACTCCCGATCAGAAGGTTGAAAGAGTTCCAATCCCAACCGGGGTTCATTGTCAGCCCCATCATCCCTTTGGGGGGGCGGGGGCGGGCCGATAAAAGGAGTGTCACTTTGTTTGGCATAGGCAACAGTGGCCATCGGATGGATAGACTGGCGCTGGCCATGAGAATGAGGAAATGCCACCACTAGTTTAGCGGGAACCAATGGAGATGAGCACCGCCTTTGACTTTGACGCGGCGCGAATTCTCTTGCGGGGAGTGTTGAAATATTTGTCAAATAGCCTCCATGACCCGCACAGCATGAGGAGGCCCTCATCCAGCAGCAGATTCACAAAAGGGCCCTACGTGTGCACGTGCGTCGTTGCCAACGTAACAGAAATCAAATCACCATGGACATGGAGACAAAGACAAATATCCCGCATTGACTGTTGGGGCAAGTGGTGTTAGTGAACAGACACCTATGAAGGCCGGCACGGCACACGAGGGGGTGGGTGGCCAACACCACACCCGGCCGCCTTTGTCTCCCCAGCGACGATGTTTACGCACCGCACCAGGTACTCATTTGAGGCTCAGTCGACCTAGGGGAGGCCCAGGACCGGTTCAGATGATCGCCATTGGTGTTGGCCGTGAGCGGGAATCGAACGCGGGTCCCCAGGTTCGTTGCGCAGCGTGGCGCTAACTGCTACGCTACCGCTACCCACAGGCACACACACACACACAAATATACAAACTCACGTGGACGCATGAGTTTGTGTAATTTTTACATTGAATGGTGTCCCGAGCAGACCCAGAAGGTCGAAACTAGACCCAGAATTTGCATCTTAAACACATTCTGCTTGATAATATTGGTCCGGGATGCCAGTAGATTGCTGCAACTTAAACATTTTTGTATTTATGTTGAGACGCAGTATGTTCGGTTTACATATATATATACCTGCTTATATAAACGTGTATACATATATAAATCACCAACCAGCACTAACCAGCATGTTGAAGTATGGACAAATCACCGACATGACCTGCACAGCCTGGGAAGGCCCTCATCCAGAAGTGGATTCACAAAGTCCTCTGTCAAGCCTCGAAATTCATTTAAAAAATTCAGTGACTTTTTTTTTTAAACATTCTTCATGCGGTCTTGCGCCCACCTCTATCGTACTCTGCTCTCGCTTGACTCTCCGATCCGGTCAGTAGTACAGCCTCCTCCTCCTCCTTACCGAAATGCCACCCACAGTCAACCTCCGGTCGTTCCATGGAAGAAGGTCGCTCCTTCTCGGCTTCTGCTCCCGCCGTCCGGAGGTCCCCTTCCTATTGAACTTTGCGCAGTTGCAATTCTGCCGCTGCACGTGTTTACATCAATCCCACTCGTTTTCGTGTTCAATTATTTTTCACCCCCCCACCCCCCTTTTTAAAGTGCCTGGAGATGCATTTAAATTGCCTTTGTACCCTTTATACAGCAATACCCCCATTTACGTGTTCCCGTTTTACGTCGTTTCACAAATACGTCGTCACCTAGTTATCTACCCGACAGACCTGTTCTCCACCTGAGGACGGCTGCTTGCGTTGTGGCCGAAACGTCGTGAGAATTATTTTATTACGTTTTATTTTTATTATTTTATTACTTCCATTCTACGTGACTTTACCGAAAGAACCAAGAAGATGAATCTCTGCAGTCACGAAAGCTTTAAATCGAAACATAAAATTTATTATTTTTATTATTTTATTACTTCCCTTCTACGTGACTTTACCGAAAGAACCAAGAAGATGAATCCCTGCAGTCACGAAAGCTTTACATCGAAATTTAACCGCTACCCGATTTGCGTCGCCTCAACCCACGCCCACGTCGCCTACGGCTCCCGCCCATCCTGTCTCGTTATCCGTCGACTTTCAGCTTTCGTTTCCACCTCTCCACCCGCTCGCCCTGTTACATCTCACCTGTGGAACCTCATTTGCCAGTAACAAAATATAATAATCGTTTTTTTTACCCTTTTATCTGGCAACAAAACTGACACCTTTTTTTTCTTTTCCCCAGACGAAAAAGGTGTCAGTTTTGTTGCCAGATAAAAGGGTTATAAATATAATTATCATATTCTGTTACATCTCCTTGATGATTGACGTCGTTTCCAGATTTTTTCGTCGCTCCCTTCGGGAACGCATCCCCGACATAAACCGCGGTATTCCTGTAAATTAAATTGTATTCACATTTGTAAATGTAAATTGTATTTACGTAGCGAGATGTTAACTACCTCGCCTTGTTGTATGCAATAAGTCGTGGGTTCCATACCAACCCCGACGCGTGTTTATTTCGAGTTTTCATGCTCTCCCCATGGTTGCGTGGATTTTTATCCAGGTCCTCTAGTTTTTTCCCTCCACATTAAGAATCAACATCACGCGTTTTAGAGTATTTGGCTGCTGTAGTTTTCCGCGTGATAAGCCACTTCGCTTGGCTATCAATTGTGGCATAGGTCGCTTCTAAAAAAAAGTATTTTTAGCTCAGTAAAATTAAAAATAAAAAGTTAATAACATTATTATTAAAACGTGTGTACGTGTGACTGCGATAGCGCAACGCTTCGATGACACCGGGGTGGGGTGTTGTGGGTAGAGAGCGAGTGGTCTTGAGATGCCCAACTGCTGCTTGGGTAATAACGGCCGGCTGCACAAGAAGCTTTGCTGCCTGTGCGTTTGGTTGCCACATGCCGGCAGGAGGACACGGGGAGGCTGACCTCTCCTGACCCGGACAGGGAGACCTCCCGTAAGCATTGCCTCTCTTGGGTCAATGTTATAGCCCATTAAGCACTGTCAGAGGAGCTCCTAATGACTTCCTTTATTCATCTCCGCTGTACATCTGAAGCATGGGACGGCTGCAATCTGACAAAGTTCAAGGTCGTGGTCAGTTTTCGCTCCGGGTTTTTCTCAGCTGCTCATCAACAACAACGACAACGAAACAGAGATCCCTCACTGAGTCGTTTTTCAGGCTCTTCGACCGCGCGCTTGTCCGCGGGCGCCTATGAGCGACGGCGTGCGGTTGTTTGACCCGAACCGAGAGAACGCTTCGGATATCCGCCACTGACTTTGGCTGTGAGCGGCGAGCGTGGTGGTGCGCTCGGCTGGCCGCTATTCGCCGGTCCTGCCGAGCTGTTTGCCAGAACCACTTTCCCCCATTAGCCTCTTGGAGATCATACGGGGGGAGGGGACGGGCGGGGGGTGTGGAGGTATTTTCTGAAAACAAGCGAAGTCTTTAGTTGCATGTGTACGTGTTTGCGTGATTTTAGTTACATTTCTTGCACTATGCACGACTGTCGTGTTTTTTGTTGTTGTACTGTTTGTGGCTGCAACGTTCTTACCCGCCCCTACTGGGCATCTGTAAGAAGCAGCTTTCGTGCTCATCGGATTCGTCCCGTGCAAAAAAACATAGATTCTGATCCCGATGACTCGTCACGTGCCCGTCTACGCCGTACGTCGAGCAACGAGGAACTCCGACCTACGCGCGCTCCTAATGCGTTTGTCAGTAGCGGTGCAGACGTCTGCCGGCGCAAGCGAACAAGACAAGGCTGCATATTGTGTGTGCCCCTGCGCTTTCCTCCTCGGCTGGGGCTTGCTGCGAGCAGTGACGATTTTGCACATGTTCGCATCTCACTTGGGGATATTCCCCCAGCGCCCCCCCCCCTCCCCGCTTCGTCTGCACACACACACAGACACACAGGCACACAGGCACACAGACACACAGCCACGTGTGACAGTTAAACGCGAGGAAGGCAAGGCTGAACTGCCCCCAACGCCACAACCCCCCACCTTGTTCGGCATTACGTGGATGAGTGAGTGGGCTGGTAGTTTGCTACACAGCTCAACGTTCTTGACTTAAAGATTTAAACACCGGGTTAGCAGGCTGGCTCGCGGGGGACCTCGTGGGGCATTGTCCGAAGCACTGCTGAGGGTCTGGGAGGCTCGCAGGCCGGCAGTCATCTGAGATCAAACCGGACAGAATGTTAGTGCGTGTGTGTGCTGCTGCGTTGGTGGTGGGGAGTGGTGGCGCAGCGGTTAGCGCGACGCGCTGTGGATCCGGCGACCCGGGGTTCGATTCGTGAATAACAAAAGTGTCGAATGTCTGAACCGGTCCTGGGCCTCCCCTCGGTCGAGTCAGCCTTCAAAATGAGCACCTGGTGCATTGTGTAGAGATCAGCTTTGGGCGAGACAAAGGCGGCCGGGCGTGGTGTTGGCCAGCCACTCCCTCGTGTGCTGTGCCGGCCTTAATATGTGCTCGCAAACAGCACTTGCCTTAACAGTCTGTTCAGCCTATAGTGGGGATATTTGTTTTGTTTCTACAGTAGTGGACAACCACTGACAGCAAAAATTCAACACATTTGTCAATAACGCCACCCAAATGCCCATGTTTCATCGCAGAGCGAGAGAGTGATGAGGGCCATTGCTCGAAACATCACTTGTTCTATATTTCCCCTCTTTATGAGGGCAGTGTTGTTGATGATCGCGTTCAGTTTTTGAGATTAAACCAGGGACTCGTGGACAGCGAGACAATGATGATGACGATCGTGGTTCCAGCATTGGCACGGACGTCCAATAACACTGGTCAACAACAAAAAACATTTCTGGCCTAGACTTTTGCAGCTGTTTTAGACTAATTTCAGGGTGCTGATTCCAAATATTGATCTCAGATTTGCTCTATTACATCTCATTTTCATGCTATCGGCATACCCCATTTTCATTGATTTTACCCGAAATTAACTCTGTCACTTATGATTGCAAGTTGTTGCGAGTCAGTGACTGCTTTAGTGTTAAAATATGGTGCTGTATTTTTAGGATAGTGTTTTTATAATATCATTTTATGTAGATATCCACATTTTTTAAATATTTTTCTTCTGCAGTTTTTATTGAAAATGCAATATTTGATATCTCAAAAACCTGATGTGATAGACAAAAACTGATGCCAGATTTGGAATCAGCACCCCAAAATTACCTTAAAACCGTTGGAATACCTTATGCCAGAAAAAGTGTGTTGACCAGTGTTAACCACCCTTAATCTGAAATGAACTTGCTTATTCAGTGTTTGGCCTTGTCGATGTCTTAATCCTAAGAGGTGTAAATATTTTGGATGTCAACATTATCGTCAGCTATGATCAATACACTGCTGGATGAAGGCCTCCCCAAACCATCGCCATCTCCTCGTGGTTCCGCGATGGAACGATCCACCTGGCACCTGCACAAGAGCTGATCTCAAATGCTCCATCTCCGTGGTACGCGTCCACCGTGGTGGGTCTCCCTCCGTTGGTTGCCATTCCGTTAGTCGTCTCAACCGCCAACCATCGCGTGTTTGGTTCGAGTGGTGGCACGGTAGTTAGCACACTGCCTTGTGTACATGAGGTCGTGGGATCGATTCCGTCCCTGACGCCTGCTGTATATTTGGAGTGTGCACGTTCTCCCCGTGGTTGCGTGGATTTTTCTCTGGGGTCTTCCGATTTTTCTCTCCACATTTCGAATCAACGTGCGTTTGATGTATTTGGCTGCTATACATTTCCACGTGATAAGCCACTTCGTCGGGCTATCATTTGCGACCAGGTCGCTTCTGAAAAAGAGCTGTATAGCTCAGTGGGCCTTGGCTGGTAAAATAAAGAATAGTTTGGTTTGGTTTTAGTCTCTATGGATCCGAGTGCTGGCCAGCCACAACTGTACACGAACAAGCTCTCCACACCATGGAGATGAGGATGCTCAGATGGAGCCTCGGACTCACTCGATGGGATCGTGTCATGAATGAAGACGTTCGGAAGCGACTTGGTGTGGCCCCCATTGCGGACAAGATGCTTGAGGCAAGGCTTCGGTGGTACGGCCATGTGATGCGAAGTGAAGAGTCATCAGTGGCCAAGACTGCCGTGCGTATTGAGCCAGAGGGCCGCCGTCCACGCGGACGTCCGAAGAAGCGATGGATGGATCGAATAAAGGAAGACATAAAGACGGTCAACGCATCCCCTGAAGATGCCCTGGACCGAGCCAAATGGAGAAGACAATGTCGAAAAGCGGACCCTGCGCCACAGCGGGAACAACGCTAGGAAGAAGAAGGTTTTAGTCTCTAAATCTAGTGACCTGAAATTGATTCCTGGACATGGCTAAGGGATAAGTGAGTAATGTCTGAACTCATTATGCACCCACTACTCTGCCCTATCTCTACCCTCACTCTGCATTGCTGTGGAACAATAAGTAAAATTGCATACAGTGATACCTTGATATGCGAAAATTCGACATACGTAGTTTCATTATCACGAACCTTGGATTTATTACCATCATTTTAACGGTAATAAAAATAGCAAAATAATAAATAAACACTGAAATCGCTGAATAAATAATACACATTTACATATCCGGTACTATATAAATAAGAAAAAATAAAATTTCTTCACTCTGTTTATTTTATTGAAGTGAGTTTTTTAACTGTAACACTGTAAAGTATAACATACAGTATCTTCAATATAAATGGTGTTTGTTTACAATTTGAATGGTAAGTTATGAAGTGTTTATGGTATGAAACGGTACGTTACGAAGGCTGGGAACGCATCCTCGTAGGACTAATGTTATAAGCTATTCAATATACGACGTTTCGATATACGAACGAAGCACCATGAACGCATCTACATCGTATATCGAGGTCTTGCTATATGAGCAGAGCTCTGTGTCTCCACACATAAATACAATTATATTTTTTTCAATAAGCCAATCGCTCAGTTCAGACCAATGACATCCAGCAGCAGCATTTTTTAAAGTGACAACGTCTGTACCAGGTGTTGATATTCTCTGTCTCGTCAGCAGAGCCCAGCCTGTTGACAAGTGCTTCTGTATTACCAGGCGTCATTGGCAAGGGCACTCCGCGCCACCGATTAGCACGCTTGGCTACGTACGGTGCGAAAGAAGTTCAACGTACACGTCGCACGTGCCCCACAGCGAGGGAGCCCTGTTGAAGCAAGTCGAGGGGTAACTTCAGCATCGGCTCCTTGACGGCCTCCACGGCTCGAGCCGACGCGACGCTCCGCGGACTGCGGGAGGACGAAGGTGTAGCTCCAGACGGAGGTTTGACTTTGTCTTCGACGGGATTTCAACGGCACCGTCCCCGCTCAAGGTAACCATGGCACGTTGAAAAAACAAAGTTTTTCACTATAAATCCTTTATATGCGTGGCGGCTAGAGTCCTCTCGTCCTCTGGCTTGAGATGGCTGCCACCTATGGGTCAGATGATTGCATTGCACCATTAAGCAATTGGTAATTAAATATAATATTTTTGTCCTAAAAAGTGTAAAATTTTGGAAAAAAAAATTCACGAACATTAATTGTCACGCACAACGAGTCTGTGTGGAAAATGTCAGCTCGATTGGATCACGGGAAGTGGGTTAAAAAACGACCGAAAGATTTGCACGGTCCTAAGCAAGCAAGTGAACTTAATATAAATGATTTAAAAATACGTAGAAGTCCCAATGCCCCTTGAGAGATTGGTGTCATGGTTGTACAAACAATGCACTATTCGAGTACGTTTATTGTTGGTGTACATGTTATTTGTGAACGAATATCAATTATGAATGATAATATAGAGATATGTTATTTGTGTACAGATATTCTACTGTTAGTGTATAGGTATTTACCGTTAGTGCACATGTATGCTGCTTTTGTGCACAGGTATTCTATCATAAGTGTACAGATATATTGTTAGCGAACATATATGCTACTATTAATGTACAGAACATGTAAGTCTACTATTAGTGTACATCTATTTTCAGTGTACAGCTAGGGAGGGTATCCACCAAAGGTCTATAATCGCACCCACGTACATCAAAAACAAACATCCCCCGTATCGCCTGAACAGACTGTTGGGGCAAGTGCTGTTAGCGAGCACCTATGAAGGCCAGCACGGCACACGAGGGAGTAGGTAGCCAACACCACGCCCGGCCGCCTTTGTCTCCCCAGTGTTGACGTTTACATACCACACCAGCTACTCATTTGAGGCTGAGTCGACCTAGGAGAAGCCCATGACCGGTTCAGATAATGGCCACTGGTCTTGGCTGTGAGCGGAAATCAAATTCGAGCCGCCTGGTTCGTAGCGCAGCGCGCTAACCGCTGCACCACCGCTCCCCACGCGCATGCATATGTGCCCACACTCACCTTTGTCCAATTGTGATGGGCTCGTGTGATTTATCGGTAGCAAACCGGGTTTAATTCGCAAAAGGGGTCGGGATAATAGTTTGCAGTATGAAATATAAATACACATCGGCCTTCGCGCAAACATCGGGAACAAGCTAATGGACTGTAAAGCGAATGGGATTCTATGCGAAAGGAAGCTGCAGTGCAGTGTGCATTAAAAACCTCAATATTATTTTAAAAAATCACCCACGGGATAAAGTCAACAGCTCTGGCAGTGCCACAATATGTTCCGCAGGTGCCAGGAGGCAGAATTTACAGCGCGGCGGACCGCCGCTACGTTTTATTGTGCGCGATCCGGGGACCGTGTCGGTTTTCCACTCCGTCAAGAAAAAGAAAAAAAACTCAAGGAACTTTATTTTAAATATTTTTTCTCTTTCCGGATAGGAGGGCCAGCTGAAAGATTGCTTGCCTGCTTGAGCGTGTGTCCACTGTCTTAAAGCTGCCTTGGCCTGACCCTCCCTCACTCCCTCCACCCCACGGCCTCAACCGCCCTGGCCGACCAGAGGGCCGGCTCTCTGTGTTCTGTGCTGCCCCCACGTGGGAGGCTAGTTGCACCCTGGGGGTTCATAAATAACGTGTTACCGCGCCCCGTTGCTTATTATTGTAGCGGGCGGGAAGGCTGGGCCCACACACTGCACACGGCAGGGGAGGAAAAAACCTGGCATACAGGTGGAGAGAGCGAGCGAGAGAGAGAGAGCGAGCGAGGGAGCGAGAGAGAGAGAGAGAGGGGACGATTGGTGCTGGGTACACTCACATTTGCGAGTGTGATTTGTAGCTTTGATTCTTACCTGCGCATCGAGAGTTCAGTGTTAATGTGCCATTTTATCGAGGGCTCTACTACTGCATAGTGTTATCTTGGTGTGGTCTGGGAACTGTTTTGTTGTTGTTTTTGCTGCCTTGCCCAAGCTTGATAAATCGGACTTATGAAATTAATGCATTTTTATGTATTTATATTTTAGTGACCTTTTTTTCTCTGTTTTGCACGCCTGTCGTGTTTTTGCGTTGTTCGCTGTTGTGAGTCGCTGTCCCGACCATACTGGACGTCTCTTAAAACATTGCTTCAAAGCACATCGGATTTCTCCTCCAGTCTAAAGAAAGATTCTGGTAAAGATTCTCACAGCGATGGCGAATGGAGGAGAGAGCAGAGTTCGTGAGAAAGTAAAAAAAGCTCGATTGGTCCTTGAGCAATTGGCCCAAATAATGGTTGTCAGTACTTTCCAGGGTGGCCACTGCTACCGATGATTTTCTCAAGCTTTTTATCTGCCGACCTGAAATATGTATGATAGCAAGATTACCGTGGTAGCTTTTCAGAAAAAAAATGTTTTGAGGATAAGTTTACAATCGGTACAGAATATAAATTTGGAGGTAAATAGAAAAGCAAAGGCGATGTCAATCATCTTTGGAATATGAAAATAAATAGGACGAGTGGACACGAAACAGATGGGAAATATATTTGGTAGATACTGGTGGCACTTTCTACCCCAGGTGGTCCTGACCAACCCCCTTGGCTCATGGGCTAATAGGATAATAATTACTGGTGAGCAAGGCCGTAATTATAATATACTAGCAGAAGTACCCGGCGTTGCCCGGGTGAAAAATATATTTCTTAATAACCTTACATATATACACAGATACTAAGGTATTGTCAAAGCCCGGTGGGCTTTGACAATACCTTTCACCACTCACCACTCACAACTCACCCTCACCACTCATCCTCACCACTCCCACTCACTACTCACCCTCACCATTCACCATCACAACTCACCACTCACCAATCTCCCTCACCAATCTCCCTCACCCTCACCACTCACCCTCACCACTCACCCTCACCACTCACCAATCACCAATCACCACTAACCCTCACCACTCACTCTCACCATTCACCATGACCATTCAGCCTCACCACTCACCACTCACTCTCACCATTCACCCTGACCATTCAGCCTCACCACTCACCACTCACCCTCACCACTCACCCTCTCCCTCACCACTCACGCTTACCACTCACCCTCACCACCACCACTCACCCTCACCACTCACGCTCACCACTCACTCTCTCCCTCTCTACTCACCCTCACCACTCACCCTCACTACTCACGAATCACCCTCACCACTCACCACTAATCCTCACTACTTACTAATCACCTTCACGACTCACCTTCATCACTGACCCTCACCACTCACCCTCACCACTCATCCCCACCACTCACCCCTAACCACTCACCCTCACTACTCACCATCACCACTTACCCTCACCACTCACCATTCACCACTCACCCTCACCACTCACCCTCACCACTCACCTCACTACTCACCATCACCACTTACCCTCACCACTCACCCTCACCACTCATCCTCACCACTCACCATCACCATAAACCCTAACTACTCACCCTCACCACTCACCCTCACCACTAACCCTCACCACTCATCCCCACCACTCACCCCTACCCACTCACCCTCACCACTCACCTTCACCACTCACCCTCACCACTCATCCTCACCACTCACCATCACCATAAACCCTCACCACTCACCCTCACCACTCACGCTCACCACTCACCCTCACCACTCACCCTCACCACTCACCACCACCAATCACCCCTCACCACTAACCCTCACCACTCACCCTCACCACTCACCCTCACCACTAACCCTGACCCCTCACCACTGACCACTCACCCTCCCCACTCACCCTTCCTACTTACCACTCAACCTCACCACTGACCACTCACCACTCACCCTTACCCTCACCACTCACTCTCACCACTCACCCTTACTATTCACCACACTCCCTCACCACTCACCCTCAACATCAACACTCACCCTCACCACTCACCATCATCACAAATCCTAACCACTCACCCTCACCACTCACCCTCACCACTCACTCTCACCACTCACCCTCACCACTCACCCCTCACCATCACCACTCACCCTCATCACTAACCCTGACCCCTCACCACTGACCACTCACCACTCACCCTCACCACTAACCCTCACCATCACCACTCACCCTTACTACTCACCACTCAACCTCACCACTCTTCGTCATCACTCACCCTCACCACTCACCCCTCACCACTCACCCCTCACCCTCACCACTCACCCCTCACCATCACCATTCACTTTCACCACTCACCCTCACCACTCAACCTCACCACTCAACCTCACCCTCACTACTCACCATTCATCCTGACCAATCACCACTGACCAATCACCACTCACCACTCTCCACTAACCCTCACCACTCAACCTCACCACTCACCCTCAAAACTAACGAATCTCTCACCACTCACCCTCACCACTCAGCACACACCCTCACCACTCACCCTCACCACTCACGCTCACCACTCACCCATCAGCACTCACAACTGCCACTCACCCTCACAACAACCACTTACCCTCACCGCTCACCACTCACCTTCACCACTCACCCTCACCACTCACCCTTACCACTCACCCTCACCACTAACCCTCACCATCACCACTCACCCTTACTTCTCACCACTCAACCTCACCACTCTTCGTCACCACTCACCCTCACCACTCACCCCTCACCACTCACCCCTCACCACTCACCCTCACCACTCACCCCTCACCATCACCACTCACCCTCACCACTCTCCCTCACCACTCACCACTCACTCTCACCATTCACCCTCACCATTCAGCCTCACCACTCACCACTCACCCTCACCACTCACCACTCACCATCACAACCACCACTCACCCTCACCACTCACCCTCACCACTCAACCTCACCACTCACCACTCACTCTCACCATTCACCCTCACCATTCAGCCTCACCACTCGCCCTCACCATTCACCCTCACCATTCAGCCTCACCACTCGCCCTCACCACTCACCCTCACCACTCACCGTCACAACCACCACTCACCCTCACCACTCACCCTCACCACTCAACCTCACCACTCAACCTCACCCTCACTAGTCACCATTCATCCTGACCAATCACAACTGACCAATCACCACTCACCACTCTCCACTAACCCTCACCACTCAACCTCACCACTCAGCACTCACCCTCACCACTCACCATCACCACTCACCCTCACCACTAACCCTGACCCCTCACCACTGACCACTCACCGCTCACCCTCACCACTCACCCTCACCCTCACCACTCACCATCACCACTCACCATCACCACTCACCCTCACCACTAACCCTGACCCCTCACCACTGACCACTCACCACTCACCCTCACCACTAACCCTCACCATCACCACTCACCCTTACTACTCACCACTGAACCTCACCACTCTTCGTCATCACTCACCCTCACCACTCACCCCTCACCACTCACCACTCACCCCTCACCATCACCACTCACCCTCACCACTCTCCCTCACCACTCACTACTCACTCTCACCATTCACCCTCACCACTCACCCTCACCACTCACCCTCACCACTCAACATCACCACTCAACCTCACCCTCACTACTCACCATTCATCCTGACCAATCACCACTGACCAATCACCACTCACCACTCTCCATTAACCCTCACCACTCAACCTCACCACTCACCCTCAAAACTAACGAATCTCTCACCACTCACCCTCACCACTCAGCACTCACCCTCACCACTCACCCTCACCACTCACGCTCACCACTCACCACTCACCCATCACCACTCACAACTGCCACTCACCCTCACAACAACCACTCACCCTCACCGCTCACCACTCACCCTCACCACTCACCCTCACCACTAACCCTCACCACTCACCCTTACCACTCACCCTCACCACTAACCCTCACCATCACCACTCACCTTACTACTCACCACTCAACCTCTCCACTCTTCGTCACCACTCACCCTCACCGCTCACCCCTCACCACTCACCCCTTACCACTCACCCTCACCACTCACTCCTCACCATCACCACTCACCCTCACCACTCTCCCTCACCACTCACCATTCACTCTCACCATTCACCCTCACCATTCAGCCTCACCACTCACCCTCACCACTCACCGTCACAACCACCACTCACCCTCACCACTCATCCTCACCACTCAACCTCAGCACTCAACCTCACCCTCACTACTCACCATTCATCCTGACCAATAACCACTGACCAATCACCACTCACCACTCTCCACTAACCCTCACCACTCACCCTCACCACTCACCCTCAAAACTAACAACTCTCTCACCACTCACCCTCATCACTCAGCACTCACCCTCACCACTCACCCTCACCACTCACCCTCACCACTCACGCTCAACACTCACCCATCAGCACTCACAACTGCCACTCACCCTCACCACAACCACTCACCCTCACCACTCACCCTCACCACTCACCCTGACCAGTCACCCTCACCACTAACCCTCACCACTCACCCTCACCACTAACCCTCACCATCACACTCACCCTTACTACTCAACACTCAACCTCACCACTCACCCTCACCACTCACCCTCACCATTCACCCTCAACACTCACCCTAACCCCTCTCCCTCACCACTCTCCCTCACCACTCACCGTCACCACTCACCACTCACCTTCACCACTCACTCCTCACCATCACCACTCACCCTCACCACTAACCCTGACCCCTCACCACTGACCACTCACCCTCACCACTCACCCTCACCACTCACCCCTCACCATCACCACTCACCCTCACCACTCTCCCTCACCACTCACTCTCACCATTCACCCTCACCACTCACCCTCACCACTCAACCTCACCACTCAACCTCACCCTCACTACTCACCATTCATCCTGACCAATCACCACTGACCAATCACCACTCACCACTCTCCACTAACCCTCACGACTCACCCTCACCACTCACGCTCACCACTCACAACTGCGAATCACCCTCACAACAACCACTCACCCTCACCGCTCACCACTAACCCTCACCACTCACCCTCACCACTCACCTTGACCACTCACCCTCACCACTAACCCTCACCACTCACCCTTACCACTCACCCTCACCACTAACCCTGACCATCACCACTCACCCTTACTACTCACCACTCAACCTCACCACTCTTCGTCACCACTCACCCTCACCACTCACCCTTACCACTCACCACTCACCATCACAACCACCACTCACCCTCACCACTCACCCTCACCACTCAACCTCACCACTCAACCTCACCCTCACTACTCACCATTCATCCTGACCAATCACCACTGACCAATCACCACTCACCACTCTCCACTAACCCTCACCACTCAACCTCACCACTCACCCCTCACCCTCACCACTCTCCCTCACCACTCACTCTCACCATTCACCCTCACCACTCAGCACTCACCCTCACCACTCACCCTCACCACTCACGCTCACCACTCACCACTCACCCATCACCACTCACAACTGCCACTCACCCTCACAACAACCACTCACCCTCACCGCTCACCACTCACCCTCACCACTCACCCTCACCCCTCACCCTCACCACTCTCCCTCACCACTCACTCTCACCATTCACCCTCACCATTCAGCCTTACCACTTACCCTCATGACTCACCCTCACCACTCCCCACTCTCCCTCACCACTCACTCTCACCATTCAACTCACCATTCAGCCTCACCACTCACCACTCACCATCACAACCACCACTCACCCTCACCACTCACCCGCACTACTCACCACTCATCCTCACCAATCACCACTGACCAATCACCACTCACCCTCACCACTCTCCACTAACCCTCACCACTCAACATCACCACTCAACCTTACCACTCACCCTCACCACTCACTAATCACCACTCACAATCGCCACTCACAACCGCCACTCACCCTCACCACTCACTACTCATCCTCACCAATCACACCCTCACCATTATATTTTTGACCCAGTCAACGCCGGATATTTGCCATTCGTAGCAGTTCATATCAACTCTATAACCAACTTATATTAAACGGGACAGCGCGATTCTAAAGTAATCTACAACCTTCGATTAGTCCTTTGTGCGATTCAAATAATCGATTCCTGGCATGTTGGGGGTTTACATTTTGAATGACAGAGTTTTATTTTCATTGGTATGTTATGTTTTAATGTTTTCAGGAGTTTTTAATTGTATTTTTGCCCCGGTCAACGCCGGATATTTCCCGTTCGTAGCAGTTTATATCGACTATAACCAACTTATAGTAAACGGGAATCGTCCGATTCTAAAGGAATCTGCAACCTTCGATTCCTTTGCGCGATTCAGAGAATCGATTCTTGGCGCGTCGGGTTTAAAAGTAATTACACAGTTGTATTTTCATTGGTATGTAATGTTTTAAAGTTTTCAGAAGATTTTAAATGTATTTTCCCCCCGGGCAACGCTGGGTATATCGAGTTTATACCACAAAGTCGTCGCTTGACACGGGTGGGGTGTCGAGGCCTAGTACCGTGCAGAGCCTCCGGCCTCGCCTAGATTGCCCACCCGGCTGAGGCTGGGTACTGGGGCCGTTACCCCCCCCCCCCCCGCGCTACAATAATACTGTCTAATCGCTATAATTTTATTATCTACCGACCCTATGATAGTAATTGCACACATTGGGGTGGGAGGGGAGTGAAGAGGACGTGAAACTTTGATGAATTTACCTCAGAGTCGCGTGTTAATGCGTGCGCATATTTTTAACGGGAATTAAAAATGGCGTCCACCCCGCAGCGAAGGCGTTGCTACCCGTTGCCAGGGGCAACCGCCGTGGTCCGCGCCGGTCGGCAATAGTAAATAAATAAATAAAGAGTTAAATTAATAAATAAAGAGAAATCGCACTAAACCGATAATCGGTCCGATTTAAAGTTTAGAGACGAAAAATCGGAAATGCCTAAGTTTACCGCGGGGCCGGGGGCGTGCCCACCTGCAAAATTTAATCTCGGCGAATCCCACGGTCCGAGAGCTACATCCCCCGCAAGGGAGCGTACGCAGACGGACGGATAGACAGACAGACAGACAAAAAATGAATTATATAGGTTAGATATTGGGAGGGGTGCACATCCCCCCCCCCAATATTCAAATATGCTCAAAATGTCCCCCCTAATATATTGCTATAAAATAGATTTCTGTTTATATGATTTGGTTATGATATCGCTCGCCGTGGAAAGCTTTCCGTGGCCAGGAATTAAACTCAGATCGCCGGGTTCACAGCGCAGTGTGGTACCTACTCCACCACTACTCATACCCCCATTTCTCTTTAGCAGAGTGGTTAATTGTAATTTGCCATCAAGAACATTTGTAGCATGAGCAGAACAAAAATGTTACTTCCACAACAACAATAATAATAGTAGTAAGAAAATGTCGGGGAGGTTTCAATGTATTGGTACTTTAAAAGAATAGATGCTAAACTCGTAAGTGTGCGCTAAATTGCCAAAACTCAAAGATATTTGGGAGATAAAATGGTTGAAATAGCTATGGATTTTTAAGAGTGCCTTAGGCTGGATTAATAATGGAAAGAGCTATTCAACTTTATATGGATATTTCTGATCAAAATCGGCCATTCAATTTTTTACGAGTGGGGCTGATAATTCTAAACGCCTTAGAAATATTGTAAAGTGTTTTTTTAGAGGACTTGCTTTTGTGTACATTTCAAATGCATTGAATCTCTCGACCGGTCTCACTGAATGCATTTTCAAATTTAATGTGGAAATTGTTTAGATAAGACGTTACGATATTGGTTACATCCAAAAAGAGTTAACCCATCGTTATCATTTAAGCAGTGCGATAGGTAATCATCATCAGCCATGGTCATTCCACTGCAGGATGAAGGCCTCCCGAAGCCCCCATTATCTCTCACAAATCCTGCGATGGCATAATCCTCCTAGCACCTCCACACGTAATGACCTCGTGTTCACATATTTGCACTTTTAAAGACTCGTCCCATCCAGCTTTCATTGGTGCTCGTGCACCATTGCTGCATTCATTAGACTGAGGCATGTTCATTCATTTATTTAGTACTTTCCGTAAAGGTCTGTGGATTGAGTTCCAGATCGCCGTCCTTTGTAATCGGCGCGCTATAATCTACGGCCACCCACGTGATCTGGCCGTCATCCTCAAAACACAAGGCCTCAGCTAAAACCCCGGGGCCTACGAAGGGACCTCATCGCTCAATCTCCCCGCCGCCCCCCCCCAAAACCAAGACCGTAATCCTGGCAGTGCCGGATTATCCCAGTAGCACAAGTAGCTCCATATGTGATAGCTACATATGTAGTAGCCCCATATGCTACGGGTCCCGCACTTTCAAGGGCCCCGCGCTAAATGCTTTCAAGCTATCAATTCCGGTTAAGTGATTCCGCACTTGCTCTATGACTACAGGACTATACTGCCTTCAACTTTTATGAACGACTGGGTGTTTAAGGTTAGCGATTTGTCGTATTATCTGGCTGTATAGCCAATGAAAAAATACAATTACTTTACTATGCAAGTAAAAAATGTGTGTTTTAATATTTATGTGTTTTTTTTTATTGAGGACCCCTTTATAACATTTGCTACAGGCCCCGCACTGGCTTAATCGGGCACTGCCTCCTGGCACAGTGCCGCTTTTCCGTGTGGCTGCTTCGATCATTGCGGTGGAGTCAGAACCCCCACTACAACGTACACAGCAGCAGCGGCAACGTCAAATCCACCGCCACTTCTATGCGACGGTTGTGAGAGCCGCTTCCATCCGTTCCTTCGGGTGCATGGGAAGGAACCCTGGCTCTGCAGAGCCTCCGAGTCGGGACGAGAAATTTTACTTTCGTGAAAATAAGCACTTTATAAATTGTAAATATGTATGTACGTTGAACTTGTGCCGCCCCGTACGTAGCCAACCGTGTTAATCGGAGGTGCGGGGGAAGGACAACAAACTAGACACAAAAAGCAACTCGAAATAAATGAGTTTAGATTCAGATTTAAAAGTGCTTAACTGCAGTGGCTTCCTAATATCGGAAGAAAGAGCGTTCCAGACTGCCGCAGAAGCGCATCTGAAGGCGCGTGATGCAGTGACCGTCTTTGTTATTATTATAGTTATATAATTTGTGCTTATTTAGTAAATCATCGTCGTGTGAATTATCTAGTAGAGCCTCATGCAGCAGTGTTTTTCTTTTTCTTTAGGGGCCTGCTGTATTATGATACGGCTGAGTACTGCAGTACCCAGAGATACCCCACACATTTGAGTGGATAACGCTAAAAGTCTGCATAGGTGTATATGCAAGTCAATTCGCTGTCCTGCCATCTCTTGACTTATAATGATGGCATTCATAGCGGGCCAGACTTTGCAGACAGGTCAACAACTCAGAGGCGCGGAGCCAAGCTCAGGGCTGCGCTAAAGCCTGACCCAGACAGATAGAGAGGCCCTTAGATGTTTCTTTAAGGTCAAAGTTCATTTGATGTTGCGGATGTTCTAAGGGAGATACAGAGTCCCATAGAGAACCGACGTGAGGCTGTAACAAGTCCGAGACCTCTGGGTCCGAAGCAGATTTTGAGTGACCCTTTCAACCCAGTGGATTCACGAATGTGAATGATCCACCTTGCCTCCAAACTGCGAACACACGTGATCATCCCCACTCTCGTTGTGTTTTTTGTGTTACTTTGCGAATGTCTGCTTGCTCTGTGTTGACTTCTGCAAGAGTCAAAACACGTCTTACGTGGGTGAAAAGCAACAACGGCGTTCGTCTGCAGGCTCAGAAGTGGAGAGAGAAACCTTTTCAGAAACGTTAAGCCGACAGTTGGCATACCAGAATTCGGATTAAAAGTCGACCTCTGAACAAGTCAACCATTGAAAGAATGTTCCCTGTGCCCACAATGGTTACGGTATGCATTGGCGGGAAAGGGCTTTCACTGCCGAGAGGGTCTTTGGCCTACTATTCCCCGTTGGAAGGAGTGATATGAAGGAGTACCGACACTTAGCCCGACCTAAAACTGAATAATTTTTATTCATTTTTTTCCAGGTAAGGCCGACTGAGCTATATTAACCCAGTTATCGTAAGTTGTAATGTAGAGTATTTTGGCTGCTAGAAACGTCCACGTGATAAGCCACTTCGTTGCGCTATCATTTGTGGGAAGGTCGCATCTGAAGCAACCTGCCCACAAACAATAGTTCAACGATGGAGAGAAAACCCGGAGGACCAGAAGAAAAATCTATGCAACCACGAACATGCAATCTCCAAATGTACAGGCATCAGGGTCGGGATCGAACCCACGACCTCCTGTATATCAGGCGAGGGAGTTAACATCTCGCCACCGTGGTCACCCCATCGACGAACTGTGGTGCTTTACCTAATAGACACTGCTGCGTGTGCAATGGCAAAGAAGGGTGGGAGGGTGGGAGGGTGGGAGGGCGATTTAAGAACCTTACCCAGTTGTTTAAACTTCCATGCCGGAAGATCAAATCGAACCGGAGTCCTCTGAAATCCAGTGTGCAGACCATTATACCTCAGCAGCATCTGTGGGTTGAAAAACAATCACCGCCCCCCAACCTCCCGATATCTATAAAACCAACAACTGACCTAAGCTAAGACCAGAATGTGCGTTTTTTTCCCCTCAGTCGTCTAAGCTTGCGGTTTGTTCATTTACTTTACGGCTTATAGAGTGTAGCGGAATCATTTTCTGTGAAGGCCAGTGCGTAGGATTTACTGAACTAAAACGAAACAATGTTATTTATTTATTTACCAGGTAAGGCCCACTGAGCTATTTCGCCTTTTTTCAGAAGAGGCCTGGCCACACATGACAGCCGAACCAAGTGGCTCTACGCGTCGAAATCTACAGCAGCCGAAATAGTCTGAATTCCAAGCCACGCGAGCTGCGTTCGAGATGTAATCCCCGAGTCAGCGAGAAGTGAATTTGCCGTTGGACAGAATTTCTTCATCGCCTGCTGCCACGAGGCGTGCTTAAGTGGCGGTGCCGCGGATCGGGGGTATCCCCGAGTTCAATTCCCGGTTGGGAGAGCCGCCTTTGCCCGAATGTTCTCTTTGGGTTTTTAAATTATTAAACTTTTTCTTTTTCTTTCTCCAGGCTAAGGCTCAGTGAACTACATAGCTGTTAATAGGGGTTTTCCCCCTTTTTTTTCTGGCAACAAAACTGACACCTTTTGCAAGGAATCATGCGTACATTAACCACAATACTTGCAGTTAAATGCAAACAAAAAACAATACTCTGATAAGTTATGCATTGTCTTTGAAACTGATTGGTCCACACCAGAGACAGAGGGCCCATGATACATAGCTCTTTTTTAAAGCGACCTGGCTATCACGAATGATAGCTCAACGAATCGGCTTATCGCCATGTATACATTTATAGCAACATATAATGCCCTTAAAAGCACGTTGATTCTAAATGTGGGTGGAAAAACCGGAGGACCCGCAGAAAAATCCACGCAACCACGGGGATAAAGAGAGAGAGAGATACACGCCAACTACAAATATACAGCAGGCGTCAGGTTCGGGGTCGAACCCACGACCTCCTGTATACCAGGCGAGGTAGTTAACATCTCGTCACCGCGGCGCCCAATGGGAATGTGGAGTTTCCATCGACGGATCAGGGTCACCAACCGAGCCACTTCGTCGCCCACGTGAGCGCAGAACGGCCCTTTGATTTTGACTGTGACGTCGTAAGATTGTACGATTGTTAAATGCGTATTTTTTTCGTCAAAATATCAGACTAAATGTTCCTACAGCTGCTTTTCCCCTCCTTTGTGTGTGTGTGTGCTGTATACACTTTGAACGTTCGTTTAGCCCATGCCTCTTGCTCAGAAACGTCTGCTGTTCATAAGGATTTGTTTTCATTTAACAAACGCTCCGTTCGCTCTCGTGTTATGGGATACAGATGCAAGCTAAAACGGATGCAGTTGCAGCTGTTACGGCTGGTTGCGGCGCTTGACATTCAAGGCCGTAATTAAACATAAACACACAGTCAGCCCCAATGACCTGCATTGAGCAAGAGCCCGTCTTTGTTTTGGATTCACAACACACGTCTTTCGCGTCTACCTATATACGCGTGGGTGCTCCCCATGGCAACGGCATAATAGGCTTCTTTTGGAAAAATAAAATAAGAATTTCCTAGTGCTCCGTATAGTAAAAAAAAGAAACGTGATCTATTAATTTTAAAAAAAAATCTGTTAACAAAACCGAAGACGAGAAGTGGCGATCGCAAAATACCACGGATTTTCCAGCTGCTGCCTTTCCGCTCACTACGCAGCCACACGCAGCCTATACCACCTTTAATGCGTGGCTGTCACCCTTTGGAAACACTATTCCAGACTCAAACGCTGCTTAGCTTCCGAGATTGGACGCGCACTTCATGGTGATTCGGTCCGGTCCACAGCCGTAACGAAAGCTGCGTGCAACGCGTTCGACCAACACGTTACCAGTTCTTGTTCTGCTGAATTGGCACGCAGAGCAGACTAGCAGGTACGAGGCTGCTAGATAGCGACCGAGGGTCTAATTACAAAATCCACAGAAGAGGACAAACACGCCCCAGGTGCCCGTTAAAGGTGAACCCTGTCTCTCTGCCGTCTTGGTCTCGAGGGTTAGCGGCTGCCGGATGCCCAATCGGAATCATCTCGCAAATCTCTGCGTGGCCCTCCTTTGTCACCCTTGTGCAGGTGAGTTTGTTTGTGTGTGTGTGAGTGTGCGCGCGTGTGTGTGTGCGCCGGGGAGCGGTGGCCCAGTGGTTAGCGCACTGCACTTGCGTGCCATTCCCGTTCGTGACGAACGTCTGTGACGAATGTTGGAACCGATGCTGGGCCTCCCCTATGTCGGGCCAGCCTTAATTGAGCACCTGTTGCGGTGTGTAAACATTAGCAATGGGAAGACAAAGACGGTCACTCGTACTGCTGGTCCCCTTGTCTACTGTGCCGGTCTTCATAGTTACTCGCTTAACAGCACTTGCCAGAAGAGCCTGTTGAAGGCGATACGGGGATTTTTGTCCTTTCCATGCCGACTACTACGGAGCAATTGGGATGCTGTTTCTCCCTTCCTCGTGTGAACCACTCACCCCGTGGTAGGAATCACATTTGCTCCAAATGTGATTCCCACCACGCGGAGCTGTGTGGCCAGCGGTCGCCGCATGTGGTCACACGGTGGGCATGACTGGAGAAGCTGGGGAACTCAGCAGCGATGGTAGCTGTCGAGTGTGCAGGCGGTGCAATTGCACAGACATCTAGTTGGGGGTGAAATTGGACGTGGGAAACGCGTTTCAATTCGAGCACCATGGCCCATGCCAAACACACTACCACCGCTGGAAGCTACGGTTCGGTGCTAATGTAGTGGCATAGCGCTGGCTGCTGGTGGGAAAAGGGATCTGCGGTGTACGGCAGCCCTAACGTCAGCAGGCCACGTGATACACGAGAGGGCAATCTAGGGGAAAGGTCACAGAAGGGGTCCACCAGGAACCCGCTAGTAGGTTCTAGAAAGGGGGCGTTGCCGGGGGCAGAGCGAGGCCACGCTGACAGTATAAGAGGGGCCCCCGTAGGGGACCTCGGGGCTGTCGTGTGCAGTGGATCTCCGTCATGCTGCTCAAGTCCATCATCATCATCATCATCGTCCTTCTCGTCGTCTTCATCATTCTTCTCGTCGTCGTCAACGTCTCTACCACCTCGGGGCGACGCTCGTCAGACAGCCTACCGGCTGTCCTGGCTGAGCAGCGTCGCCGATAATGAAGGGAGTTAATCCCGATGGTGCTCGTTAATAAAGACGTGCCTCCAAGTCTCATCGTCTCCGAGTTAGTCACTACACTCAAGTGACGACCGTCAACATAACCACAGCTAAGGCCATGCAGATATACACGGAGTGGACGTTGTCATCATTAACGATGAACAATTTACTGCTGGATGAGGACCTCCGCAAGCTGCCACCATCTAGGCACAGTCTCGCAATGCACACGAGCTGATCTCATCGCTCCATCTCCAGGGTAGACGTCCCCCAGGACGCGTTCCATTCCTTGGCTGCTGCTCCGTCATTAGTCTCGACCACCGGCCCTCATCCCTTCTCGCCATGGCATGTCCCGCCCAAGCCCACTGTTGTTTTTGTTCTTAACGGTTGATGTGACATCTCCAACCTGCGTATGTTTTATCATCCGTGTGTCACTCTTTGTGTATCTCAGCGTGATTACAATCGTGCTGTTCTTTGCTTCCGCTTAGAATTGATTAAACGCTGTTGAGTATAGAGTATGATAATTGTTTTTTTACCCTTCTATCTGGCAACAAAACTGACACCTTTTTACAAGGAGTCATGTTTGCATAGACCGCAATACCTGCAGTCATAATACAAACAAAAAACATAACTCTGATAATGTGCACTGTCCTTAAAGTTGATTGATCCACACCCGAGACAGCTTTCCTTAGAGCCTAGTCTCATATGGGTTGGACCAGATGACGCCAAAAGGCGCACAACTCAAAGACAATACACCATCAGAGTATGAGAGCTCGGGGCAAGCATCTACACTATGAGAACCTCATTTGCCAGTAAAAATATGATAATTGGTTTTTTACCCTTCTATCTGGCATGAGGTTCTCATAGTGAGTATAGAGTATTTCTTGACTTTTACAGCAAATATATTGACTCATGCAGCATCTCTTTATATACTCTTTTATTCATATCAGAGCGCTTGAAATAATGCCTTTTGGTCTTGAGTGTTCTTTAATATTTGATGTATCGATGTTTTTTTTTGTCTCACCGAGGTTATTCATTCGTAGCGCTCGCTCTAATGGTTGCCAGCACAAATATCTGCACGCCGTGTTGTGGAAATTTCTACGAATCTTGCCAAGAAGCATTAATTTTTTTCGAGAGGGGAATTGTCCGACAGAGAATGGAATTACACGTAAAAGAGTAGCGCCGTTCTTACATAAACCCATTACTAATGTTCTCAGACTCTGGGCGCGCTTTTTGTCGTCAGCGATTCCCACCACTGGGTGGGTTTTTTAATAGATATAATTTAACTATTTAACTTTGATTTCTCCGCAAGGCGCCTCCTACGTCATTAGTCTATCAATACCCAACCTGTGAAGCCTGTTTATTGAGATAACACGGTTAACGCATCAGCACAATTCTGACTAAAGCAACGGCATATTTACAAAGCATGGCATTGTACGCAAATTATATGCCTATGGCTCGCAACTGTGCGAATTGAAACCAGAGAAAAAAACAATTCAAATAAGACTTTAATAATGAGACCAAATAATATCGACCGTGGTTTCAATGAGTCCCATCTTTCGAGGGTGAATTGTTACATTCCTGTCACGACGTGTGATTGTCCAAAGCAGAATGGGGTGGAATATTCCTCTACTGAGGCGGGGTCGAGCAGGAGTTTGGAATGCTCCCCATTGGTGGGCTAGCACACATCAACAAAGACAAAGATCCCCCGCATAGCCTGCACAGACAGTTGGGGCAAGTGCTGTTAGCGAGCAAGGGGGGTGGGTGGCCAGCGCCACGCGTGGCTGCCTTTGTCTCCCTAGTGGCGATGTTTACACACCACACTAAGTACTCGTTTGAGGCTGAGTAGACCTAGGAGAGGCCCATAACCGGTTCAGATAATCGCCACTGGTATTGGCCGTGAGCGGGGATCGAACTCGGGGTGGCCGGGTTCATAGTGCAGCGCGCTAACCGCTACACCACTGCTGACCACATATCAACATCCTCACGCACACGCCTTTGATTTATCCAAACATTAAGCAAACAAATTTGCATGTAAATGAGTATGCTAAGTTGAGGATCACAGCGCTACAAGGCAGTGATGGAACCGTGAAAATTGGAGGTTTGGGGTGCAGAAATTAGTATTTTATCGATATTTACCAAAGAAAATCCATGGAATTATTATCATTAATTTATTATCATCAGCTTGACATTTTGTAACTGCCCCTCATTGGACAGTTTCTATATCCATCCTTGTTACAATATAAATATAAGTATTGCCTTCAAGTACCTGATTAGTGTTGCTAAGATGCTCGGAGTGACAGATAAAATATATATATATATAATTCCCTAGGTGAGGTTTTAAAAACCTAACTTTTTGAGCTGTACATTTTTTATTTTACCAACACACGAATCAAGAATCTGAAACGCATGGATGTATGTATCAAACACCACACTTCTACATGATATTACTACATTAGCACAGTTGGCTACGTGCGGTGCTAAAGAATGTCAACTTACGTACATACGTATGATGTACGAATTATGTCTAGAGTTGTATGTGTCTTGTACACGCACGCACATATGCTTAATAATATAAGGCAAGCAGCTCACATGTAAAAAAAATTATTTTGTGCTCTCTGCCAAAGGCGCAAAAAACTAAATTAAATTTTGTTTTTAATTAATTTCACATGACCCATGTATAATTGTTGAAGCAACATAAATCACATTACATATGCACATACCCACACACACACATATAAATCACGTGCAGTGCGTAATTACTTTAACAACTCTGTTCAAAATTGGACACTTTGTAAAAGGATAGTATTTAAAGGCCTAGGAACTAAAATGTAAAGGCCGAGCCAATCCAGAAGCCTCTGGAATGATCTCCGGGCGTGGCAGGTGGAAACAATGGGGGAAGGTTTCTTAAACTCCAGGCACCGCCTCTGTCCACCCAGGGGTATTCATGGTTCCATCGGCAACTTGTTGATCTGCAGGTCGCGTGAAGCGCTTGCCACAAATGAACGACGGTACCTTGCCGATCTCGTTAAGGAGCATAAACCATCATCGCGCAAACTCCGGTCATTCTCGCAGCAACGGCTTTAGGCTGAGCCATCGAACAAAAGCGGTGGTCACCGCATCGCGTGCTTTCAGATGCGCTTCTGCGGCCGTCTGGAACGCTTCTTCCTTCCGATATTAGGAAGTCACTGGAGCTATGTACTTTTAAATCCAGATTGAAAACTCATTTGTTTAGAGCTGATTTTTGTGTCGAGCTTGTTGTCCTTCCCCCGGACATCCAATGAGCACGGTTGGCTACGTACGGAGCGGCAGAAGTTCAATAAACATACAATTTCATCTTCTTGGTTCTTTCGGTAAAGTCACGTAGAATGGAAATAATAAAATAATAAAATAAAACATAATAAAATAATTCTCACGACGTTTCGGTCACAACGCAAGCAGCCGTCCTCAGGTGAAGACCAGGTCTGTCGGGGAGACAGCGTCTGAATGCTATTCAGACGCTGCTTGCGTTGTGGCCGAAACGTCGTGACAATTATTTTATTATGTTTTATTTTATTATTTTATTATTTCCATTCTACGTGACTTTACCGAAAGAACCAAGAAGATGAATCCCTGCAGTCACGAAAGCTTTAAATTAAAAATACATACAATTTATAAAGTGCATATTTTCACGAAAGTAAAAACTTCCCGTCCCGACTCGGAGGCTCTGCAGAGCCAGGGTTCCTTCCCATGCACCCGGAGGAACGGACGGGAGCGGCTCTCACAACCGTCGCGTAGAAGTGGCGTGGTTTGATTTGACGTTGCCGCTGCTGCTGCTGTGTACGTTGTAGTGGGGATTTCTGATTCTAGATTTGAAGCTTTCGTGACTGCAAGGATTCATATTCTTAGGTTTTGTCGGTAAAGTCACGTAGGTAAAAATTTTAAGTTAATAAAAGTAAAATGATAAAAATAATATTCAGGGCCTACCTTGGCTCCTCCCACCTTCAACCAGTATATATACAAGGACTGTTTTCTTGGAATCTCTCTCACTTGATACAGCTATCGTGCTGTGACGGTTCCACCTGAAGACGGAAGCTTGTGTTGCCTCCGAAACGTCGTGATTTTTATTTTATTTTTATTTTACTTTTATTAATTACATTTTTTTACCTACGTGACTTTACCGAAAAAACCTAAGAATATGGATCGTCCTTACCTTACCTCCGAAACGCCGTGATTTTTATTTTATTTTTATTTTACTTTTATTAATTTAAATGTTTTACCTACGTGACTTTACCGAGAAAAAACCTACGAATGTTTTTGATTCTACCGCAATGGTCGGAGAAGCCACACGGAGAAGCGGCACTGAGCCAGGAGGGTAGTCTTGGTTCGGGGTGGGGGGGGGGCAGAGGGGGGGAGAGTGAGCGAGTTGAGCGATGAGGCCCCTTCGTAGGCCCCGTGGTTTTAACTGAGGCCCTGTGTGTTTTGAGGATGACGGCCAGATCACGTGGGAAGCCGTAGATTATTAAAGTGTAAGTAGTTCTCACCTCCAGCCAATATATCTGGTCAGCATGAAAGAGTAAACCAATTACCCTCTAGACGAGCTCTCGAGGGCCTTCCTCTATTGGAGGCCCTTCTGCCTAACAGTGTGCTGCACAAGCAATTTCAGGGCTGCACCTTCACCTTTTACTTATTGACTCTGTACGCTACGTAGGAAAGCTGTATCAAGGGAGATTAAAGCGCACACGAGCGCTCAAATGTGTTCAATCGAACGGGGAACGCAGGAGTGAGAATGAAGGCCCTGTTCGCGCGCGTGTATTCTCTGCGCCTGAAGGCGATGCACCTGGCCTGCAGGTGATTTATAGCACAGGTGTGCGGTGTCTGTGCAGCGTGCGCGCGGACATCTGCCGTAGCGATCTGGCGCGCACGCTCACACGCTCGCTCGCTCGCGCTCTGGAAGGGGGAACCTCTGTTCCCAAGAAGAGACCAGACGTACGGTATATTTGTGGGAACGTTGAATGTTTTTTTTCCGAGATCACTTTACTTTTTTTTCTACTTTTCCTGGAAGGCAAAGCCGATGTGAAAGTATTCTACTAAGCTCCGAAGCGAACATAAATGCGGCCAAGAAAAATGTAAAGCGTGCTTTCATATTTTTGCATTTGGGAAAACACTATTACGTGCTAACATCATGCACGTATTTATCAGCGATGTCTTATTAAGTTTGCTGCCCACTCGCACGCGTGAATTTCTGCGGGTGCTCCGGTTTCTTCGTTGATTGGCTGATGAACAGCCTTGATATGTAGAGGGCCGCAGAGCTTGGGCGATTGTTTGGCTCCGGCTCGCCGCGTGGCTTTCGGCCTTCCCACGCGTTTGCGGTTCC
The DNA here is from genome assembly GCF_965212315.1 of Lampetra planeri. Taxonomy (NCBI): domain Eukaryota; kingdom Metazoa; phylum Chordata; class Hyperoartia; order Petromyzontiformes; family Petromyzontidae; genus Lampetra; species Lampetra planeri. The sequence goes on from NC_136131.1 coordinate 5,226,005, forward strand.
TCCTCGCACCTTTGAGTCGTCCCCTCTCTTGTCAAGAGCGAGCGAATATTGTGCGTGGTAATGAGTGGAAATTATCATAATAATGTGATGATTAATTTTTCTATTGTATATATTTTATCATATTCTTCTCGTGTCATTGAAAATAATGTCTTAAAATAAATCCTGTACAAACGTTACGATATTATTATGATGATGATAGTAATATTATTATTGTTGATGATAATTTGTCTTGAAAGTGTACCTATGTAAATACTGCACAAAGGTCGAGGATAAATTATAACCGATGCGAATAAGAAGCAAGCAGTTGTTATGAACAATGTTAATTTATTTGTAATAAATGGCTCATTATAGAGGGACTCTCTGGCGCTCCCCCGAGTGGAGGTCCTTCTGCCAGCAGTGCCGTGAGAAAGCAATTTCAGGGCAGCGCCTTTACCCTTAATATCCTATTTAAAAGGTGGATCTCTTTTGCAAGAGAAACCTGTGCAAACGCGTCCCATAAACACATTCAGGAAATGGTAAAGCATGACATGCAATTAAATTGTTCATCGCAAATTAACACGCACGTTTGATAATTTATAAAGGACAGTGCGAAAATCTGGGTGTTACGGAGAATGATATAGATTGAAATAAAAAGAGGTTTCAACCTGATATCAATCCATTGCCGGACCAAGCCATCCTTACTTCACCATGTTTAGTCAGTTTGGCTTGGTGTAGGAAGCGGGTGCCTGTGGACTATTTCAGATGCCACTCACTGCCGATGTTCACCAACTGCTGGGAATTAAAGGCCCGTTCATAAGTGGCCCGTAGCGCAAGCGGGATATGCCATTTGTCATTTCAGCTTTGGGCTTGCGCTGTGGGCGGACTGGTCCCCGCCACGGGAACGTGGAATTTCCACCCGGTTAACTAAAGACCACCGACGTGGAAGACCATCGGCACCCGACGCGAAGGCAACGACGTTCAGCTTCGGTTGACTTTGGATGGCCAAGTTAACGTCCGACTCACATCGCCGTACTGCGTTGCCCGGCCCCAAGGGTTAACTGTTAGCGTGGCATTCCAGTAGGTTTTATTTTTCCTTGGTTCTTGTTGTTGCGAGACCCCCCCACTCCCCCCCACTTCGCCCCGGTTATGCCCACAGACAGTTTACATTATTGGCAAGGAGGCTCAGCGGCAATTACATGCTTCTCTGTATAGCGGCGCGATAAACAGTCGCGGTAGTCCGAGCCGGTGACGCAGGAGAAGAAGCGAGCCACACGACGCCCGCTCACGTTCATCGCTAAATGAGTCATTATATCTATTAGAGCGGATTTCTTTGGCTGGAGCGTCGGGGGTGGGGTGGGGGTGAAGGAAGTAGGGGGTTGGGGGAGTTCGAAGAAAGACGAAGAAAAACACACACACACACACACAACCCGACAACCACAAAAAGGATCAAACCCTGACAGCCGAGAGAAAATTCTCAGGGCTCAGTTCGTGTAATTTCATTTGTGGATGGGTGGGAGGCGGTGGATGGTGGTTGGTTGGTGGAGAGGGTGTTTTTTTTTGTTGTTTTGTGTTTTCTTGTTCACGGCCTGCATGCCCTCTTCTCTGTGCGCGTGTGTGGGGTGGGACGCGCAATGCCCACGCAAGAAATGAGGCCCGTTTGAGCGGAAACACGCATGTCTCTCCCCCCACCCACCCACCCCACCAGCCAGCCAGCCTGTGAGAGTGGAGCGTCTGCGGTCGTGAGCCCCGTGCACTTAAGTGTGCGCCTCTCCCCAACATGTTTGTGTTGGCTCTTTGTAGGCGGCTATTAGCGAAATGACTGTAATTTTATCAGCCTGGAGATTGCCCGCACGAAATGCGCGCGTAAATATTATGCAGGTCCATCTCTACGCAGGGACATGAGCCTGCTGCGATGGGCTACCCATTCACCACCCCGACTCCAGGGTTTAACTGTTGAGCAGCTTAACTAATGAACACTCATCAAGCGTTTGCTCTACGGCGCAATTGTCGTTATGCTCCCTTGTTCTCCCTGCCACCCACCCATTCGCCTGCCCACCCACCCACCCACGCACCCGTGTTGTTGAAATAAAAAAGGCAACACTTGCAGAGTTCACGAGTTCGTTAAATGTCTCTATCGCGATTGCGTGCTGCGGAATAGTTTTGCGTTCGTAAGAGATGTAGCTAAGTTCAAAGAAGGGAGTTGTGTTTTTTCTTCTTCATCATATGTGTAATCTAAAAATCACCCACCTATTAAAACAGGGGGAGGGAAAGGGTTAAGCATGAAAGGGTTTTCACCACCCCCCCCCCCTCTTAAACCACATTTAAACACGAGGCATTTTTCAGATGTTGATCTTTGTTTTTATTTGTGCGTAGCTGTTTCTTCGCAGACTGGGAGCAATTTTCATTTTGCCTTGGTTTATAAACACAAGTGGAGCAACACAATTTTGGCTTGATGATTAAAAGTTAAGGGCGGCATTACTTTTTTTAACCCCCCCCTCCCCAAAAAAGCAAACATTTAAAACGACACTGTGCAAATAAACTGGACGGTGTGTTTTGTTGGATTCGTGTACAGATTATTGTAAAAGTTCAAGATAGTATTTTCTTCGTTTCCACCAACCTCATTACGACTTACAAAGTAAAATAAAAAAAAGACTGCCATAGCAGAAGCAGAAGCAGCAGCAGCAGTCGTGCGCCCGGCTTCGCGATGACGCTACAACACAAAAGTGGTTTGCGAGCACAAAGAAAGCTGCAAGGCAAGCCCCAGCCACGCGTTTTAATTGAGCCAAGTGGCTTGCCATAAGCTCGGTGGAAATTGATACCATATTGACAGGCTAATTGGGGGTCAAAGGTTAATCATTTATTACTAAGCAGAAAAATCTGTGGCTAATGAGAACAGGGAATGCATTTTAAAATATATTTTTTCGCAAGACTTAACTTTGCAAACACTTTTACTCTTGCAAAGTGTAAAAAAGTTTCTCGCGCAATTCTTCTTTGGTGCGTAATTTCCGTGACTAGTTTTCAAAAACCGTTTGGTGTTCAGCTCGTAATGGTATATTAGTCGTATTTTTTTTCTCTTAAAAAGACTGACATTTTTGCTCGATTGATCCTAGAATAAAACATTAAAGCTTATAGAATAAATACTCGTTGGTTCTTTCGGTAAAGTCACGTAGGTAGAAATCATATATCCAGGCCCTGTTTAAATGAGCATTGATTTATCCGTACAATTGTGAATGATTCCGTTCATATTTTATTGCAAACATGCATCATGACTTGTTGCAACATCATATTTACTGCATAAATTCCTCTGGCAGTGTGAATGCCCATAATGCCATTGTATAAACGCTAATTCAATTATCCTTAATTTGGTATTTACAATTCATAATCATAATTTACAGCCCTCTGCCGATGCACGGTGAGATCGATGCCTCCCCCATGCTAGAGAATCCTGGAGGGAGCTGTTTCACAGTGGAGTCGCATTCCAGTGCTAAATAAATGTGAATTCTGATCCGCACTTGTTTATTGGGTTCGGCCACATTACCATAAATAAAATAGCGAATCATTGTATTGGCTCAGGAAACCTACGCGTTAAAGTTAGATGCTTTAAATTCTTGGTTCATTCGGTAAAGTCACGTAGAAGAGAAATAATAAAATAATAAAAATATAAATTAATAAACAGTCAGTCTGCTACGTGACTTTACCGAAAGAACCAAGAATATTAATCCCTGCAGTCACGAAAGCTTTAAATCAAAATGTAGATGCTTCAGTTTAGTTACGCGCGCTTCACCGGTGTGAATTGACGTCGGAAATAAATCATTTATCGGTCAAGGACGAGGATGCGCCAGATTGTCGCAACTTAGAAAAGTAAACGATGCCCTTCAGAGTCCCGGTCAGGCGACGTCGCAGAAACCGGTTCATGTTTCACTCGCCACTGACGCGAGCCGTGACCGGGAGTCAAATCCGCGCAGGTAGTTGTGTTCGTAGTGCGAACCGCTGCGCCACCACTCCCTCGCCCGCCAGGTGCGTAGATTTATCGGAGTCAAATTGACGAAATTATGAGCACGCTTCCTCGTGTAAGCCATGAAAGCCACGGCGATGGTGCTTAGCCCGCGCTCGGGGCTGGGCTATTTGAGGGCGGCTGCGCTAAGCGCGGTCACTTTTGACAGCTCTTGAACACTTTGCCACTCACCGAAAGCGCGCTGCAACGCCGTCCTAAATGGGCTCTCGCTCACGTGAAGTCAACAGTGTCTGGCCGGCTCCGTCGAGGTCACGCTGCAAGGCTTTTACGGCCATTTTAGGTTTCCCCTCCAATTATTACAAACACATTTCGCTCGGTTTTTTTTTGTTGCGAAACTTCGTTTTTTCGGAGATTCGTTTGTTTTAACCGCGGAGGAAAAAAAAGTCAGGAATATTTTTTTTTTACATATATATAAAAGTATAGCCCATAAAACTTGTTTTGCTTGACAGTTGATGTTTTTTTTTAATCGCAGTTGCCGAGAAAAGGCCACAAGAGACAAAGACGCAAAGCGGCCAGTGGCAAACAGCACCACCGAAGACGCAATAAACATTGGTGCGTGCGTTGTTTTGCGTCGATTAAGGTTATCGCAAGAACTTGACTTCAGCGAGCAACAACTCAGAAAGAGAATTTCAAAGGTGGAGCAGTGCGAGGCAAAAAATCATGAAGCGAAGTGCCGTGCTCTCCAGTCCCGTGGTTAGATACGGTATGATGGGTGAGCTGAAACAGTCGTGTGCTAAACATTCAGTCTGCTATGCAGTCAGTCTGCTAGATAGTCAGTCTGCTAGACAGTCAGTCTGCTAGACAGTCAGTCTGCTAAGCAGTCAGTCTGCTAGTCAGTCAGTCTGCTAGTCAGTCAGTCTGCTAAGCAGTCAGTCTGCTAGTCAGTCAGTCTGCTAAGCAGTCAGTCTGATAAACAATCAGTCTGCTAAGCAGTCAGTCTGCTAAGCAGTCAGTCTGCTAGTCAGTCAGTCTGCTAAGCAGTAGTATACTAAGCAGTCAGTCTGATAAGCAGTCAGTCTGCTAAGCAGTCAGTCTGATAAACAGTCAGTCTGCTAGTCAGTCAGTCTGCTAGTCAGTCATTCTGCTAAGCAGTCAGTCTGCTAATCAGTCAGTCTGCTAAGCAGTCAGTCTGATAAACAATCAGTCTGCTAATCAGTCAGTCTGCTAAGCAGTCAGTCTGATAAACAATCAGTCTGCTAAGCAGTCAGTCTGATAAACAATCAGTCTGCTAAGCAGTCAGTCTGCCAGTCAGTCAGTCTGCTAGACAGTCAGTCTGATAAACAATCAGTCTGCTAAGCAGTCAGTCTGATAAACAACCAGTCAGTCAGTCTGCTAGACAGTCAGTCTGATAAACAATCAGTCTGCTAAGCAGTCAGTCTAATAATCAATCAGTCAGTCAGTCTGATAAACAGTCAGTCTGGTAGAGACCTCAACTCTGGGTGTTGCTGCTAAAACTGTATGAGCAGTCGTGAAGCAAAACATACATTTTGTGCGTCCAAAAGTGAAAGCGAATCAGCGACAATTCGGAGGGTTTTCGATGCACAGCCCCTTGACAGTCCGGCCTTAACGTTGAGCAACGAAGAGAGATGGATTTTTTTTGGTTTCTTATTCATTTAAGCAGCTTTAGAGTGCTTGATTGGCTCTTACAGAGGCCACCGACTCTTAGCTTTCTTTGTGGTCAAGTGCACGGGATGAAACCTTAACTTTCCATTCAGTGCCGCTAATTTGCAGTCTCCCCAAGAAAAACAAGCATGGAAAAGGCCCGTGGCTTGCACTAGTTTGCTTCGCTTAACCAAAAAAAAGGTAATAAAATAATGAAACATTGTTTTTTTTTACGGTGCCAGTTTGTATGCCATAATACAACATTTTAGTGACATTGCGTATAAAAAGGTAAATGTTATACCCTTACGTAGGAAAAAAAAAGGGGGGGTTAACAGAATTGAAGCGTTTGCGTGAGCGTTGTATGCCACGGTATAGAGAGGTGGGGGCGGTGGGGGGGGGGGAGAAACGAGCTAAATCAGCCACATTACACATGCTTGTTAAAGCTGTCAAACGTCATTAAGGTCAAAGCAGTTGACAAACTAATAGTTGCAATTTTCATATTAGCTGTGCAAGGGATCACCACTGCTTTGCAAATGCTCTTGTGCAGCATACCGACCGCGTGCTTCTCCCCAATCAGTTCCATCTCGCTCTGCACTCCACGGGGCCCGCGCGACTCCGAGCATGCCCAGAGCGCTCTTGCTTCGACAATTCACTCTCGTGAGCTTCAACGCCCACGTGGGTACGTACGTGGGTGTGAACGTGCATACGCGTGCGTGCGTGCGTGCGTGCGCGTGTGTGCGTACACACCAGCGCGCGTGCGTGCGTGCGTGCGCGCAAGTTACACGTAGATTTGCTGCGAGTCAGCTTCGGGGGTGGGTTTGATTTTTTTGTTTGAGTCGGGGAAAAGAAATCCCGACGTGTGCAATCAAAAATGTGACGGGTGGAGTGCTTGGGTCAAGCGAGCGCAACCTGGTACATCCTACGCTTAAAAATAGCCCACCGCCACCGCCACCGCCAACCACCAACCACCGCTTCTCCTCGCCAAAACTAAATGTGACCGCTGACCCGTGCTCTGCTGTTCCTACACTTTTTCCGAATCGACCTCCGCCGAGGCGACTTGTTTCAATCAAAAGTGAGAGGGGGCCGAGGGGGGTGGAGGAGGGTGATGCTGAAAAAAAGGTTGAATTCTTTTTACCAACAGGAGAGAGAGAGAGAAAAACTAAAAGACTCACAACGCAAGTTGTACTTCAGTCGGGTCGCGCTGGCAGGGCTGTAACCCCGGGTTGTCTGGAAGTCAACCTCTTAGCTACACTTTAAGAGATTAATGGTGGAAATCTAAAAATGCTGATTTTTTTTTATTGACCGCGTTCGTTTGCCGCTTGAAAATTGAATTAGCCGGCGAGCGAGCGGATTATCGATGCGCGCAAAACAACGCATTGCTCTTTTTGCAGACAGAGTGATTAGGTATGTTTAATGAGCTTTTATGCCTCTTGAGCCTTCATCAGGAAAGCCATCGTGCTCCGACCGGGCCCATAATTTAGATGCAGCTCGCTGGAGTTAAATGGCCCATTGCACTGCCGAGGTTTCTTGGGGAGAAACGGCTTCTAAACACTCTCTTGGCTTCAGCTCCGCGCCATCACTGGGCTGTCCACAGCAATCAGAAGGAACATTTGGATAAATCGTGATTTAAGCTACAATTTCCCCACCCCGCACTTCCCAGCCGTCGTTGAAAAATATTATTCATATGCGCGTTGCGGCACCGTCGTGTTTCAAGGATTTCATCAATCTCTCGCGGTAATGTCTTTTTTTTTTGCTGCGTTTATGGATGTGTCCCGCTGGTCTTTGTTTCGTCTTTAGCTCACGCTGGAGAAATGGCTTTCCTGCCACCGACTGAATTGAATTCATTGTCTGAAGAAAAAAAGCAGGTGGTGCTTAAGAGAATACAGTGTCCAATACAAATACTTCTCAGGTGATCTTTGGTTTCTCAAAAGTGAAGGTGACTAAATAAAGGCACCGATTTGTGAAGCTAGCCTTCGATCCTCTTGTGTGTGTGTCCCCCAATATATTATATATTATAATTACGGCCTTGCCTCGCACTGCTCCACCTAGGAATCCCCTCCCATCGTCGGCACTTTTCCCAAATTATTTTCCTTTCGTGAGACATCTTTACGCTCTAAACTACAGGATTACAACTTCAAAAGTGCTCTTTGTTTGGTGACCGCTTCGTCTTTCGGTCCTTTTCTGGGGGGCCTGTGCACAACGATCGCGATAAAATAATAAATATTTGTTTCACATATATCCAGTACAGGATACACAAAGCTTATGTTTCCCAAATGGCAGAGACGTGGAGAAATGAAATCTCGGGGCCTTAGCTGTTAAAGCAGCATGACGCGGGAAAGCATGATGGCCCAATTACCCTTCCCAGGCAATTGCTGACGGAGGGCTTCAGCTACCCCCCCCCCCACTTCCCCACCACCTCTTGTTGCCGACATCACATTCCACCTCGTTGAGTCGGGGCAAATTGTTCACTACAGCCCCAATCTGCATTCGCACCTGAAATTTTACACTGCATTAACGCAAGATTCGTTAACCGCTCCGAGCAACCGTCCAGCGAGCGAGCGCCGATGTCGCTCCCCCCCCCCACCCCCCCCCCCCCGCAAACCGGTAACAGCTTATTTATTCGCAACGTCCAACTTGGAGAAGAAAAAAAAATGCCACTTTTTTTTGGTTCTTGAAGTAGTTAAGGCAGAATTTAATGAGAGAGGAAGGGCTCACAAAGCCTCGCCTTGTTGCGTTTCTGTTCTCGTCGAAGTAGAACTTGTTGTGCGAAGCAGCACAGAGGCGGAGGGCTCTAAGTTTTTTTTTTGTCCCGCTCGCAAAAAGAAGGCGCGGTGTTTACAGCAGTTGTCAGAAAAAAAAACATCACCGGGCATGCATTTATAACGAGAGATATGAACGATGCAACGTCCCGTTTCGTCTGACTCGCTCTGGAGGCTTCGATGTATTGGGCGGAGTTTGTGAACATCTTTAGAAAACGAGAGTTTACGCCACCAGGCACAATGCAGTTACTGGCCATACATGGTATGGACATTGCTTTAAACATTGCTTTAAACATTCTTGGCTGTGCTCTTTTAGTTCTTTCGGTAAAGTCACGTAGGTGAGAAAAAAATTAAAATGAAACGTCGTGATTTAATTGAGTTATTTTCATTTTTATTATATTTTATTTCTACTATTATTTTTATTAATTGTTTCACCTACGTGACTTTACCAAAAGAACCAAAGAGTATGGATCCTTGCAGTCACGAAAACTTCAAATCTAGAATTCTTGGCTGTGCTTGAGAAGTTGAGCGAATGAGTAATTAAGAATACGTGACCGTCGATGAGAAGGTCGGATTTGGGAAAATCGACCAAATCATTTTTTTTCAAAATGCCAGTTACAACGTGGACGAACACTGCACTGGGTATGGGCTTTGATTGGCCAGGGCTCCGGCTTGTGGCGCTGTACTCTAATATATCATGCATTTTCTTTTTTAAGTAATTAAAAGGGAAAGTGAATTTAGTTTTGGCCGTCTTTTAATTTTGAAGAAAAATCTCTGACGGAATTTAATTATTACCAAGTGTGTACTCAAGACTAGCATGAATGATATATAAAACAGCCCCTGGTCTCTCTCCTAGGTCGACTCAGCCTAAATAAAAGTACTGTGGCGGTGTGGGCGGGGTACTGGCCACCCACCCCCTCGTGCGCCGTGCCAGACTTCATAGGTGCTCACTAACAGCACTTGCCCCAACAGTCTGTTAAAGGTTATGTGAGGGATCTTTATTTTTTGTATACATATCCTACACAGTGACTTGCAAGCGAGTAATCTTGACTCAACGTAGCCGTCACAAACTAAACTAAACGTTTAAGTTCACCAGGTATTGCCCCCACTGAGCTATATAGATATTTTTCAGAAATGGCTTGTCACGTGGCAATGTATTGCAGCCAAATACTCTAAAAGTATATTGATTCTAAAATGTGGAGCAAAAACCCGGAGGACCTGGGGGGAAAAAAATCCACGCGACCACGGGGAGAGAGACACACGCAAACTCCAAATATAAAGGCGTCAGGGTCTGGATCGCCTGTATACCAGGCGAGATAGTTAACATCTCACCACATTTGTACTTCAAGCGCCTCCCTGTGATAGATGTCTTCCCGCACGCGTGCCTTGACTCGTGGTTCACGGGTGCATCCAGGTGGCAAGCCTGCTTGTTTACCACATTCAACACGTGTCCGCACATCACTCGGCGTGAGACAGAAGCCATTATTGTAATCTGAGCGTTCGGGAGAAACTACATCGCAGATGGCGATAGCAACTCAACTTGTTTTTAATTCCACGTTAATTATCTCAGTATTCATTTTTTTTTCAATAAAAATAAATCGGGCAGGATGGTGGCATCAGATACTGAAATCTTGTTTAGATTGCGGTCTTTGTGGTGGCAATGGGGGAGGAGGAGGGTCACATGCCTTTCACTGACGGAATGGACAGTGAATGTTCAGGAAGACATAAAATAGCAAATAACACGTGTTGGAGACAAATGACTTGCAGATGCAGCATCTTTTGGGTTGTTCAGCGGGGGGAAAAATCATTACGCGCTAGAAAGAGAATCTCCCGACTGATTACAACATTTAAACATGGACTAAACGCCGTATGCACGCACGTGTGATTGCAGAAGGCACGGAAATCGTTCCAATAAGATGGCTTAAATATGTTATGCTCTCCACTCGTTGACTATGTGTTTTGAAGCCATGTGGAAAGTTATTCGAAAAATGCCCTTGTGTATAAATATATAATTTGTTAAGTTAAGTTTTCAGGCTTTGCAATTTATCAGATGGACACATTTCTTTGAAAAAAAAAGATTTGCGAATCGCTTGTACATTCTACGGTAGAGATACATACAGGGGCGTGCGTTTGTAAGGTTATATTGATTAGTATCGACAGCCATACATTATGATTAATTATCGGAATACGATCGCGATTAACACTAAACCTCATTCGCAATCCGCGGTTCATTTGAAATGTGACTGCATTTTCCAATCGTGAATGATTACATAGGATGACTTGGCGTGACTGTGTGAAATGCACCGGTAACCGTTATGTTGTCAATCTCATTGGGAATGGTCTTGTTAAAGCACCATTGTCATCAGAGTTGTGGCTGCCACCACATCTTTTGACTTGCATTTTGGCACGCTATCAGCACTTTAAAAACTATTTGAAAAACGTTGTGAGACTATGATTGACGCATCTCCATTGTTAACGTGCGTTTAGAGTATGTGGCAGCTGCTATTCATTTACACGTGATAAATTAACTTGGTTGAGCTATCATTTGTGGCCAGGTCGCTTCTGCAAAAGAGCTATACAGCTTAGTGGGCCCTACCTGGTAAAATGAAAACTAGTTTGGTTTAAGATAATTGGTTTTTTACCCTTTTATCTGGCAACAAAACTGACACCTTTTTTACGAGGAGTCATGTTTGCATAGACCACAATACCTGCAGTCATAATGCAAACAAAAAAACACAACTCTGATAATGTATGCACTGTCCTTGAAGTTGATTGGTCCACACCCGAGACAGCTTTCCTTAGAGCCTAGTCTCACATGGTGTTGGACCAGATGACGCCAAAAGGCGCACAACTCAAAGACAATGCACCATCAGAGTATGAGAGCTCGGGGTAAGCATGAGGTAGCAATGGGAGTTTGGTTTAGTTTAAGTCTGTGAATTCAGTGACCAGAATATTATTCCTGGACATGGCTAAGGGCTAAAGTGAGTAATGTCTGAGCCCATCATGCACCCGCTGCTCTGACCTCCCCTCGTCTCTTCCCTGTCGCCTGCCTGCAATAACAACGTGGTGAAGTATGGTCAAACAGCCTCCACGGCAAGTAATGGAGCGGCTGACATTAATACAATATAAATACCCTCACTCTCCATTGCTGTAGAGCAATACGTGTGTGTATGGAGTGTGCATTTTCTTCCTGTGCTAGCGTGGATTTTTCTCAGGGTCCGACGGTTTTTCCCTCCACATTTAGAATCAACATCACGCGTTTCGAGTATTTGGCTGCTATACATTTCCACGCGATAAAGCCACTTCGCTGAGCTATGATTTGTGGCCAGGTGGCTTCTGCAAAAGAGCTAAACAGCTCAGTGGGCCTTATATTGTCTTTTGTAAAATGCACGTTCTGCACCTTTTCGCACGTTTGCTTGCTTGCTCCATGCATGTCCATTTCACGACGTGTCTTCTTTTTTGGGCGCGAGGTCTGACGTTATCGCTCCACTTGCTTCAAGTCCCCGGCACGTGGAGCAAAACGTCGGACATCGTGTGCCGGACCACACACGGCACCGACCCGAAAGCCGCGACGGAGGGAGCTACACAGTCAACACAACCACGGGAACCTACGCGGTCATATTTCAAATGCTGCTATTCTTTTTTTGGAAATAAATGATACAAACAACCGAAATATAAAATGGAAATGAACAATGCATGGTTAAAAATGTCTCCGTATTTTGTTGTTATCACTGCGGGGAGGGAGGGGGGGGTTTGATTTAACTGTTTCCGAGTCAGGTTCAGATAGAATGAGAGGTTAATGCTTTCTAATTGTTTGCTTATGCTTTGTTGGGGTTAGTGGCAGGTTACGTTGGCTGGGAGGAATTGACTCTGCCTTCCACACAGATCCGCGGGCTGGGTGGCACTGCGGTTAGTCCGCGGTTTGGGCCCGCAAATTGAAAGGTCACGAGTTCAAATGCTGGTCGGGAGTCGACGGGGAACACCGTCTCTCTGGGGGTGTATGAAATAGATCACTGCTCTGTGAATCAATGGACCGTGGTGGGCATCCAACGATGAATTTGAGCACTGGCTCGGGATATACGTTGGTGTGACGAATTCGTTCCATTGTAGTTCATGCTCAGGAGCGAAGTGCCAATGGTGAGGTCTCCTAGCCATGAGATGGCTTCAGGAGAGCTCGTGGTTCGCGTAGTATTTTAAAATCCTTTATATTAAGTTTGCTTGCTTGCTTAGGACAGTGCAAATATTTTGGTCGTTTTTTAACCCACTTCCCGTGATCCAATCGAGCTGACCTTTTGCACACAGACTCGTTGTGCGTGACAATGCATTTTCGTGAAATTTTTTTCCAAAATTTTACACTGTTTAGGGGAAAAAATTTAAATATTTAATTACCAATTGTTTAATGCTGCCAGACAATCATCTGACCCATAGGTGGCAACCATCTCAAGCCAGAGGACGAGAGGACTCTTGCCGCCCCGATGCCACGCATATAAAGGATTTATAGTGAAAAACTTATTTTTTACGGGTTTACTTGTTTGCTGTTCCACCGTTGAAGGAGAGCGGACTACTAAGAAGGAGTAATTCTGAATGTATAAAGCTGTTGCCGTAATCGCTGGATTATGAGACAGAAGTTGGAGCATACGTCTAGTAATCCGGTAGGTGTGTGTGCGTGTGTGTGACAGTGTGTGCGTGTGTGTGAACAGATGTGTGCGTGTGTGTGAACAGATGTGTGGGGAGCGGTGGTGTAGCGGTTAGCGCGCTGTGCTATGAACTCGCCGACCCGGGATCGATTCCCTCTAACGGCCAACACCCAGCGACGATTATCTGAACCGGTCCTGGGCCTCCCCTAGGTCGACTCAGCCTCAAATGAGTACCTGGTGCGGTGTGTAAACATCGCCACTGGGGAGACAAAGGCGGCCGGACGTGGTGCTGGCTACACACCCCCTCGTGTACCGTTCCGGCCTTCATAGGTGCTCGCTAACAGCACTTGCCCCTACAGTCTGTTAAGGCTACATGGGGAGGTCTTTGTTTTTGAACAGATGTGTATAACTTTATTGACATTGAGCAAAACTTTGAGAACTTGTCTTACTTTGCGGATCGTCTTCCAATCCGGAGAGTACAGTAAATGTGTACAACATTCTGAAAATAAACAAGTAAAGAATTAAACCATTGTTCAATAGTGTTTTTATGTATATATATAGGGGTATATTTATTAGCAGTGCAACGATTTAAACCCTGAGTAGCAGTGTGTAAATCAACCGCGGCTGTCTTTTGAAGAGAATGCCCTCTGCCATGAAAATGTGGAATTTCCACCAATGGCTCGGGGCCAACCAGCAGAGATTTCTGCTGTGCTCTATGCCAACTTAAGTTTTGAGCGTGCAGACTTTGAGGTTTCAAGTTCACGTTGTTTAACCTGGTGTCGTTTTTCACGAGTGACCTGGGCATTTAGTCTCCCAGTAGGGGGCAACGATCGCTGCCGTGCACTAATCACCCCATTGAATAATTCGCGGTGTCACTTTAGAATGTGTAAACGTGTGGACGCTGACGCCAGCGCACTGTGACCTATGACGTCAGTGGATCTAGCACGTCCGAGTGTGAAGCGGAGTAGGGTTGTCACGGCTGTTACACACCGCAGCTATGCACGCGCGTTGAACTTCTTTCGCACCGTACGTAGCTAACCGTGCTCATCGGGGATGCGTGGGAAGGACAACAAGCTAAACACAAAACGCAATTTTAGAAGAAATTAATTGTCAAGCTCGATTTAAAAGTGCACAGCTCCAATGCTTCCGAATATCGTAAGGAAGATATTCGGAAGCGCATCCGAAACCATCAAATGCAGTGACCGTCGTCTGTTCAGGGGCGAGCCAAAAGCCGCCCGCGTGGGATGAGACGGAGTTCCCGTGGATGGTTTACGCTCCAGGACGAGATGAGCAAAGCTATATAAGGACTTGTTTCAGCAGCCTGTTTCTCTATCCCACCCGAGGACGATTGCTTGTGTGGCGATCGAACACCCACGTGACTTTACCGAAAGATACCAAAGAGGATGGGCAAAGGTGTTGTGGCTCATTATTGGCAAGCACTTCGTGTGTATTAACCAGGGCAGCAGCTGGATTCGAACCGGGGACCCTCTGCAACTAGCGGTGGATGCACGAACGCTGGGCTGCAACACGACCGTGTCGGGCCGTTATTGTAGCAGGGAGACGTTTTGCTGAAATTCGGGTCACTTTCCATCATGTCTACTCTCTCTTTTCTTTTCCTCCTTTCTTTTTTTTCGTTTAAAGATTTGTGTCGACGGAATTTTTGCCGTGCGTAACAGCTGGGATAAATAAAAAATAGAAAAGTGAAGCGTAATTAATTTAATTGCGGCGGAAAATGTAAGTTTTATGAATGTAAAAACGTTGAGTTGGATAGAGAGTAAGGTGTCATGAAGAGCTGCCATGCTGTTCTTATCACTTCTTCGTTTGATTTATATATAAAAAAAAGGCAAATCATTCCCTTTAAAATATCAGCCGTAACTGAAACAAATCTTAGTTCACTTTGTAGTTCGCAGCCTTGTGGCGCAACGGGTTCATGTGACCTTTGCAGCCACTAGTTGCCGCTATGTTCAACACAACGATAGGGCTCGGCATTGATTGTTGTAATCGCAGTCGTGGCCATAAACCTCAGCAATTTATCAACGATCAATCGAATTGCTTGGAATTGTCCCCACCTACACTACAAGGTCACAGTCCTGCCATGCTATGTGCTTGCTCTCGCCACTGCTGTGTGGGAAAAGAGCAAGCTCTGGAGTATTTGGCCTACTCTTCCACACTAGTCCAGACACTCTGGAAGAGGTGGCAGTCCCCAAACTTCCCCCCCCCCCCACCACCACACAACCTGCCGATCGACCATCCGTGGTGGTGTACCTGTTTATAATTTTGGGTGGACGAGGCGATGAGATTTCAAGACAATTGCCCTTCCGTGTTTCAGCTGCCGCGCCGGGGAAATCGAATCGGAGCCGGCGACACCTGCATTGCAATTGCAGGGTGGTCAACCTCAACGTGACGGGAACAATCCATTATACCTCTGTTTGAACGGAGTTGTAATTTCATTCGGCTGATCATTCAACACAGCCGTCGTCTGTGGGGTCTGAGCTACTGGGAGGCATCATTGTTGATACGCAAGTACGAGTGCTATAATTCTCATTCTTCGCTCGCAGCCCCTAGGGCTCATGCTGGGAGCGTGGAGGATGGTGGGGGAGGGTGGCGGCAGAAAGGGTTGTGTTTGTTTCAGTCTCGCTGGCCAACGTGGTCTCGCTGAGGCTCAGGATTTACACTGAGCGGGAGGGAGTTCGGGGGGGGGGGGTGGTTCTGTGAGTGGAGGGGGATGTTGGTGGAAGGGGGTTCATCAACCCCGTGACATTTCCACCGTCTGGGGTGAAGGGCGGTCAAAACACCCCCCCCCTCTCCCCTTCCCCGCATCCCTTTCGGGAGCTGGGTCTGGAGATTTAAAAAAAATATTTATTCCACTGCTCCTAATGGGCCCACATTCTTCGCTTTAATAACACGAGCTGCTTCGGGCTTGTCCATGTGGCAGAGTGAATTTGTAAAACTGTTCGACTATTGTTAGCACTCGGCTCAGCTTTAGAAAAAGTGCCACTCGTACACGGATTGCAGTAATCAGGACAACGTCAAACGGTCTCCCCGTTGACTTGTATATGTAAAAAATAATGACTATTAATGCCCTCTGTATTATCAAGTGGGATGCTGCCAGCTGCGGCGTTAGTGCTTAGCACATAAACAGTCTTGCAACCCAGTGGTCTCGCCCGTTCGATTCCATCTCCTGGTCCGCCAGTTTAAGCCGTGGTGCGATATTCTTAAATCGCTCCCCAAGCACTGTCCAGCCAGCGGCATATATGGATAAGCCGCAGTCAGCTGATTGGCATGCGACAGGCGGTGCGGTAAAGTATCGGTACTCCCCACCTCTTTCAGGATGTCTGGCCAGCGTGGAAGAGTAGGCCAAAACACCCCGCGGTGGTGTGGAGTGTGCCTTTTGAGAGCAATTCCCCTTCGTTTTGGAGGGGGTTTCCTCCCGGTACTCCAGTTTCCTCCCGCAAGTCAAACACTCTTAAACCCATAATTGGCCAAATATCTCAATTGCAGAACCCTCCTGAAAAAAAAGAGTCTTAGACTCTCCTTCATAGCAGTTCAAAGGCAAAGGTGCAGCCCTGCAATTGCTTTGCTCACGCCACTGCCGTCAGGAGGGCCTACACTCCTCGTATAGCCGAGCCCAAAGTTAGGCTCATTCGCTCTTACGCGGTGGTACACGCAACCTAACCCCCACGCACTCTCTGAGACCTTTCCTCTAATTGGCCAACTCGTCCGCACTGGCCAGATGTCTCGGTAAAGAAGTGGAAGCACCCGTACTTTACTCCAGCGCATGTCACGTGGCATTAGACCAACCGTGGTCCACACGTTTATGCCGCTGGGTGGACAAGAAGTTGAGCCGTTTAAGAAATCTGCACCACCACTTCAACTGCCGCACCGGAAGATCGAATCCAAGTGGTGACCTCTGTATTGCACGGTCAGTTTGCTGATCATTACACCAGGGCAGTTTCCTGTATTTTGTTGTTTTTTTTACCATAATAATAAAAAGTGGGCCGTTCCTGGCCCTTCCCCCCCTCAACCATTATATATACGGAGTGGTATCTCCTGTAATCTCTCATTTACTTGATACAGCTGTCGTGCTGTGACGGTTCCACCTGAAGACGGAAGCTTGTGTTGCCTCCGAAACGTCGTGATTTTTATTTTATTTTCATTTTACTTTTATTAATTTTAATTTTAATTTTTTTACCTACGTGACTTTACCGAAAAGCCTAAGAATATGAACAAGGCCCACTGAGTTTTACAGCCCTTTTTCAGAAGCGACCTGGCCACAAGTGATAGCCTAGCAAAGTGGCTTATCGCGTGGGAATTTATAGGAGCCAAATACTCTAAACGAATATTTCTAATTATGGAGTGAAAATCCACGCGATCACGGAGAGAGAGAGAGAGAGACATGCACACTCCACATAAACAAGAGTCAGGGTCGGGATGGAACCCATGAGCACCTATATACTGATTAGCATGGTTGGCTACGTACGGTGCAAAAGAAATTCAACATACATACCATACGTGGTAGTCAACATCTCGTCACCGTGACGCTCCTGTGTAATAGTAACAATAGACCCACAATGGATGTTATATATAAGGAGTTGTGTTTCAAACAAATAAGAGGCAAAGGGAGTAGGACACCGTACGTGGGTGGCTTGAGCAGGCCAGACGTGACCTAACCAATGTGTGAATTCGCCTTTAAAGATACCCCGCGTCTGTCTGTCCGTCTGTGCTTGCGGCAGGGATTGAGGAATGTTATCAGTCGTGGTAAACAAATGGGAGGCGAACGCTATTGGGCAATTTGTCACAAATTCGCACCTTCGGGTTGATCAGATGCAGCCAGGTCTGAACACTCGTGACTGATCAAGCAAAAGGCTAATTCCTTCAGCAAGAATCAAAGGCAAACATTGGGTCGCGCCAAACGAAGTGTAAACACTGTTGAACTCAAAGCAATGTCCCTATCGGTTATGGAGCAGCAGAGGCCACGGGCATCTTCCATCAATCCTATCCGCGTCGTGGCAATCGTTGTCTTCGGCTCAGAATTGACCTGACTGAGACTCCACGACAGTTGAACGTCTTTCGGCGCGATGGTATTTCGCGATAGGAGCGTATCGTGAGCGTATCTCTTCCTGGGAGAGATACGCTATTCTGCAGCTTTGCCGGCGTCTCGTGCATACCTTCACTGCTCCAGTTGGAGCCAGAGATGTACCTGGAAGGCCCTTTGGTCCCCTGCTGGATTTCAACGTCTCCCAATTGTCCGTTGCACGACAGAGCTGGGGGAGAGGGGAATGTAGTTTTAGGCAGCATCAAAGTATATTATTAGGGAGCCACTGGAGCAATGCACTTTTGAATCCAGATTTAAAAAATAATTATTGGGAACCGCTTTTTTCTTTGCGTTCGGTTTGCTGTCCTTCCCCCGCACCTCCGATTAGAACGGTTGGCTACGTACGGCGCGAAAGAAGTTCAACATACATGCATTGCAAAAAGGTGCACAGTATACAGAGCCATGAAGTGTGACGAACGTGTTGAGATTTAGGATGCTGCCGGTTGTGGTATAATGTTTAACACACCAGTTTTCGCCCACCTCTCTCCACCCAGCAGAAATTAATGGGTTCGCCACGGAAACTCGCGTGGGGTCCAGCAAAGTGTGTGGGTACTACAGGAGAAGCAAGAGGTCGCAACCAGGTACCCGATACCCGTACCCTACCCGATACCCGGCTAACCGTACCCGGCCGGGTACGGGTACGGGTACCCGTTTGCGACCCTGGTGCGGCCGGGTCCGGGTACGGGTAAGGAATCAAAACCCGTTTGCGACCTCTGGTAGAAGCCCTCTCGGCGACGGTAATTGTTTCTGCGAAACCGGTCGTGAAGTAATTTGGTTGTTAAGCGAGTAGAGGAAATACACGTTAGACAGAGGCTTGATTCGTTCCGATAGCATCGAAAGCGATCATTTTTCGCCAAGAAACTGACTTTGTGACATTCAAACAATGGATATGAATACATGAAGATACTAACAACATTATAAACACATCGTATTTAAAAAAAAAAGATGGTTGATGAATGCATTAATTTATATTTTCTTTACCTACAACAGCCCGTCGTTAACAGGGGAATGGTCGGTAAGCGAACACGTTGGGCTCTATGGAGGCACTACACTACTATACACTACTATACACTACATTATACACTACACTATACACTACACTACTGTACACTACACTATACACTACACTACTATACACTACTGTACACTACACTATACACTACACTACTATACACTACTGTACACTACATTATACACTACACCAGAGGTGTGGACTCGAGTCATGCGACTTGGACTCGAGTCAGACTCGAGTCATGATTTTGATGACTTCAGACTCGACTTGGACTTGCCTCATTTTTGACTCGACTTGACTCGGGACTCGAGAGCAAAGACTTGAGACTTACTTGTGACTTGCACAACAATGACTTTGTCCCACCTCAGAGGTGTGGACTCGAGTCATGCGACTTGGACTCGAGTCAGACTCGAGTCATGATTTTGATGACTTCAGACTCGACTTGGACTTGCCTCATCTTTGACTCGACTTGACTCGGGACTCGAGAGCAAAGACTTGAGACTTACTTGTGACTTGCATAACAATGACTTTGTCCCACCTCTGCACTACACTAAACACTACATTATACACTACACTATACACTACATTATACACTACACTATACATTACATTATACACGACACTACTATACACTATACACTACATGACTATACACTAAATTTCGATTTAAAGCTTTCGTGACTGCAGGGATTCATCTTCTTGGTTCTTTCGGTAAAGTCACGTAGAAGGGAAGTAATAAAATAATAATTATTTTTATTATTTTATTACTTCCCTTCTACGTGACTTTACCGAAAGAACCAAGAAGACTATACACTACATTATACACTACACTACGATACACTACACTATATACTACACTACTATACACTCCTATACACTACACGACTATACACTACATTATACACTACACTACTGTACACTACATTATACACGTTAAGCGATTAGTCGTTAACAGGGGTGGTCGTTAAGAGGGGTTCTACTTTGCTTCCAACCTCGGGCAAGACGTCAGACCGGCGTGAAAGAGTAGGCCAAGGTACCCTCTACAGCGGCTTGACCGAGGTTCCTATGGCGGAGATCCTTTCTGTCAGCAGTGGCATGAGCAAGCAATCGCAGGCCTGCAACTTGAACTTGACTGAACTAAATTTCGAATTAAAGCTTTCGTGACTGCAGGGATTCATCTTCTTGGCTGCTTGCGTTGTGGCCGAAACGTCGTGAGAATTATTTTATTATGTTTTATTTTTATTATTTAAATATTTCCATTCTACGTGACTTTACCGAAAGAACCAAGTAGTTGACTGAACTATTTGTATTTTTCTTCTTGGTTCTTTCAGTAAAGTCACGTAGAATGGAAATAATAAAATAATGAAAAAAGACAGACAGACCTGTTCTCCACCTGAGGACGGCTGCTTGCGTTGTGGCCGAAACGTCGTGAGAATTATTTTATTGTGTTTTATTTTTATTATTTTATTATTTCCCTTCTACGTGACTTTACCGAAAGAACCAAGAAGATGAATCCCTGCAGTCACGACAGCTTTAAATCGAAATTTATCTGTATTTTACCAGGTAAGGCCCACTGAGCTGTATAGCTCTGTTTCAGAAGCGACCTGGCCACAAAAAATAGCCCAACGAAGTGGCTCACCATGTGCACATTCATAGCAGCCAAACACCCGAAACGCATGTTTCTAAATGTGGGAGGAAAAAACAGCAGGACCCGGAAAAAAAATCCAAGCAGTCAAAGGGAGAGCTTTCAAACTCCAACCATACAGGCGTCGGGGTCGGGGTCGAACCCACGACCCTCCTGTATACCAGGTGAGGTAGATAACACGTGGTTCACGGTGGTATCCATACATTGGCACAAACGTGAATGTATCTGGAAGACATCAGTCAGCCGAAACACGCATCTTTCTTTTGCTTCTCCGTGACAATCACGCTGGTATTACTAATTGACCTGCTGTTGTCTGTGTAATGTCATGTATGTGAAACTTATTTTCCGTGGGTACGTAGACAATCGTGCTCATCGGAGGTGCGGGCAGTTGGGGGGGGGGGGAATAGCAACCAACTAAACACGAAAAGCACTTGGAAAGAAATGAGTTTTCAATCGAGATTTAAAAGTGCATAAGCTCCAGTGGATTCCGAATATCGGAAGGAGGATCTTTCCAGCGGGGTCCATGTGAATATCTAACCCTGCCACAGGACAGCGGATTGAAATGCGTGCCGACCCACCACCCCCACACCTGTTCAGAGTATGGGAGACATTTCAACTTGATTTGTGTCTCTCTGTCTGTGTGTGTCTCTCTCTCTCTGTGTCTCTGTGTTGTCTCTCTTTGCTTGTGTGTCTGTCTGTGTGTCTATGTTGTGTGTCTCTCTCTGTGTGTCTCTGTGTTGTTTCTCTCTGATTGTGTGTCTGTCTGTGTGTCTACGTTGTGTGTCTCTCTCTAAGTGTTGTCTCTTTCTGCTTGTGTGTCTGTCTCTGTGTGTCTATGTTGTGTGTCTCTCTCTCTGTGTGTCTCTGTGTTGTCTCTCTCTGCTTGTGTGTCTGTCTGTCTGTTAATGTTGTGTGTCTCTGTCTGTGTGTCTCTGTGTTGTCTCTCTCTGCTTGTGTATCTGCAGTTCTACCTGATGACGATTGCTCGTGTTGCAATCGAAACGTCGTATTCTATTATTTAATTTATTTTCTTTCTACGTGACTTTGCCGAAAGAGCGAAAGATTATTATTTTTGTCCATACGTGTTTTTCTTATTTTCATAATTGCAAAAAAAAATCTATATCATTTGCTGCAATGCATTGCAAACTCCGAAATGCCTGTCTGCGCGAGAAAGAAAAAGGTCCCACAAGTGGAGAGTCGTGTGCATTTCGCACGCCTTCACGCAAACTCTGCGGCCGCTGATGGCTCCGACACTTCGCGGCGCGCGCGCGCGAGAGAGAAAGAGAGCAAGGGAGCGAAGAGAGTTGGACTCCAGCCAACATGGAGCACTCACGCGAACATGCGACCGGCTGGCACGAGGCGACACGGAGGGGGGTGGGGGGAGGAGGAGGTATTTCGCACTGATTTTATAGCTCGATCCATCACGGGGACTTTCCTAGAACCAGCTTCGGGAATCGCGAAGACAAAGCAGACATTCTGCTCGACAGAAACACTCCGCAACCATCTCGTGCGTGCGTGTTGGGCAACGGTAGCGGAGCCGTTGGTGACGATTATCTGAACCGGTCCTGGGCTTCCCCTAGGTAGACTCTGCCTCAAATGAGTGTCTGGTACGGTGTATTAGCATGTATCGGCTACGTACGGTGTGAAATAAGTTCAACGTACATACACACGTATAAAAATCGCCATGAGGGAGACAAAGACGGCCGGAGGTGTTGTTGGCCACCCACCCACCCCATCGTTTGGCGTGCTGGCTTTCTCAGGTGCTCGCTAACAGCACTTGCCCCAACAGTCTGTCAAGGCTATACGGGGGATCTTTGTCTCTGTGGATAAATAGTGACTCAGTGGTTCACACGCTGAGCTAAGAACATGGAAAACCCTGAGGCTGGATTTCTCATCGATGGGCAGCAGAAGTAGCAATCCGTGTCATAAACCCCGTCCTGTGGCCCCTCTTACTCTCTCGACTCAATTTTAACTGAATCAATGGCGCAGTGTGTAAACATCTCAAAGGGGCCCGTTTTCTTGTACGAGCTAGTGAGCGGTGAGGGGTGATGATTGGTGAGTCGTGAGTGAGTGTTCGGTGAGTGGTGATTGTCTGACGACGAGGATCAGTGAGTGTCTTGGGAGTGGCATGTGTTAGGCCGTGCATTGGACAGGCTGCCCGCTTTACCACTAGACAGAAAATGACGTCAAGCTATGCAGCTTAACCCTTTCCCGTTCCGAGACGTCTGCAAGTTGCAGGGTGGGTCACGTTCACCGCTTAATCTCAGAACGCGCAAGCGATTAGCGTTAATTTTATTTGGAAAGGCGTAGTAGCGCCGTTGTTTTTAAGACATTGTACTCCCTGCAGAGAACTGTAGCGACACGACCGCACTCTATGATAGCCGGCGCCAAACTGTGCCAAACGCCCTTACGCATGGCTTTCTGGGAGCTTCAGTACGTCTTCCGACAACTCTGATGCGAACGTATTAGCTTGGTCTAGGCCCCTCTTCGCTGGCTTCCTACGTAATTCAGATCGGAGTTTTCTTAAGATTCTCTAAAGTGGCCAACCACGTGACCTCGCAAGTTTGCCGACCACGTACGTGCCATCACCACGGATCCACACCCTTCGATGGCCGGTGCCATGCGCGTTCCCCGTATGCGGCTCTACCACACGCTGGATGGCCATGGCTTCTGTTGTGTCCGACGCGCCGAGAACAGGCTCTTTTTTATTTTACTTGTATTAATTTTAATGTTTTACCAACGTGACTTTACCGAAAAAACCTAAGAATAAGAATGAGAACAGGCTCGTTCGTGATTCGGAGACAACGCCGCGAGACGCATCCATTCTCTTTGGCTTTTGGTTCTCTCAATCAGCTTCACCGACGTCTTCTTAGTCCTTCCCTCCCCTTCGCTATCGATTCGATGCTTTTATTTATTTGTGGCCTTGTACAGCGTCGTGGTACCTTGTGTGTACTGTATGTTGAACTTCTCTCCTGCCGAACGTAGCCAATCTTGATAATTGGTTTTTTACCCTTCTATCTGGCAACAAAACTGACACCTTTTTTTACAGGGAGTCATGTTTACATAGACCACAATACCTGCAGGCGTTGGTTAGCTAAACACAAAATAAGGACGCTTTACGAATACTATTTATTATTATATATTTTTTGAAAGTATCAACGAGGATACTGACGTTTTATATAAATATACTGCGCATGATCCCGTTAATGCCACAGTCTAAGGGGTGTGTTTGTGACCTGCTGTTGGTGGCGGGTCAACATTTCGTCGGGAGCGCACGTTATTACTTCTCCTGAAGGCTAAAAAAATTAACCCGTAAAAACAAAGTTTTTCACTATAAATCCTTTATATGCGTGGCGGCTAGAGTCCTCTCGTCCTCTGGCTTGAGATGGCTGCCACCTATGGGTCAGATGATTGTCTGCCAGCATTAAGCAATTGGTAATTAAATATTTAAAACATTTTCCCTAAACAGTGTAAAATATTGGAAAACATTTTTCACGAAAATTAATTGTCACGCACAACGAGTCTGTGTGCAAAATGTCAGCTCGATTGGATCACGGGAAGTGGGTTAAAAACGACCGAAAGATTTGCATGGTCGTAAGCGCGCAAGCAAGCAAGCAAGTGAACTTAATATAAAGGATTTAAATAAGTATAACCCGTAAAAACAAAGTTTTTCACTATAAATCCTTTATATGCGTGGCAGCGAACTTAATATAAAGGATTTAAAAATATATTCGCCTGTGGAGGACGCGGGGATCGATCCCGCGACCTTTGGCATGGGAAGCGAGGGCGCTACCAACTGCGCTACTCCGCCACGGCCTGTGGAGGGGTTACGCTCTGGGCTCTTATACTGTGAATGAGTTCTATTTGAATATATGTAAAATAAAAAAAAATTGCCTAAAAAGTGTAAAATTTTGGGAATTTTTTTTCACGAACATTAATTGTCTCGCACAACGAGTCTGTGTGGAAAATGTCAGCTCGATTGGATCACGGGAAGTGGGTTAAAACACGACCGAAAGATTTGCACGGTCGTAAGCAAGCACGCAAGCAAGCAAGCGAACTTAATATAAAGGATTTAAAAAGCGAGAAACGCTGAACCCGCTCGCCACCTTCGTAATTCAACTGCCGGGCGAACTCCGTGCGCAGGTGCGCGCGCTGCATCCGCAAGAGTGAAATGTTATCTCTCCTGTTGGCTGTGTCATCATTCACAGTGTGTGATGGCCTTCAGATGTTCTTATTTTTAGGGTTTTTTTGCTTTTTGTGGGAGGCGGAGGAGGGGGGGAAGTGGATAAAAGAACCGGACTGCTTCTGGCACTTTGTTTAGAGGCACGTGGAAAAGCCCGTTTGTCACTCCGCTGCTGCATGATGGCCTTTCCTCGCACCTGCGTGGGTCATGGGGAGGGTGATGATTTGACCATACTTCACCCCATGGTGAAGGTGGCAGGAGTATAGACATTGGAGAACACAGAACTTCAGCGACGAGTTTGACTCTACTCCGCTCTACTGTCCACCATGCAGTCCAAAGCCCTATAACGCCTGTTAAGCATGGCGGTGACACATCCAAGCATTATCCAGGCTCAACCTTGCTTGTCTCCCAAGATCTGACGAGATCGGGTACATTCCGAGTTCTGTTCTTACGTACAGCAATGCGTTCGGGAGATAAATGCCACCGTTGATTTCTGCGAGCCACTAGAAGGCTTCAGGGATGAGTTCGCATTGTTGTGCTATCTCGCCACAGTGGCGCTATGAGGTTTACTGTCCGGTCCAATTCCAGGTTAGTTGGTTTCAGGATACATTGTCAATATTTTGCCCGGGAGAAAAACCTCATAGAGCCACTTTGGCGAGATGTTAACTGTCTCGCCTGGTATGCAGGCGATCGTGGTGTTCAATCCCGACCCTGACGCTTGTATATTTGGAGTTTGCATGTTCTCCCTGTGGTAGCGTGGATTTTTTTCCGGGTCCTCCGGTTTTTTCCTCCACATTTAGAATCAACATCACGCGTTTAGAGTATTTGGCTGCTTTACATTTCTACGCGATCGAGCCACTTCGTTGAGCTATCATTTGGTGGCCTGGTCACTTCTGAAAAAGAGCTACATAGCTCAGTAGACCTTACCTGGTGAAATAAAATAAAACGTTTCTATTTTTTTATTTTAGTTTTTCGCAGGAGGTTTTTTTCCTCCATTGACATGTTTGGCCAAGCTAATTTGTGACTTTTTTGGCAAATGACAAACAGCCATCGGCCCTGCCGTTCCTCAAGGGCCAAATATACAAGGGTGCGGCAAATATTCGGCGACGACGCGTCTCTGTGCGGTGAGTTATGGCTGGTGCTCGCAACTCTGCACCATTTGCTTGGACAAGCGTCTCGGTCCATCTCACACGGGTTCCTGAACATTCCACGGACAAAGTGTCCACATCGATATTTAGCAACGCGCGCTCAGCTCAAATTCTCAATAAATCGCCGCGGTTCCTGACTCTTCGCCGCAGCCTGTCCACGAACAAAAAACCGGTCAAGGTGATCAGCTAACAAACAAATGTGTCTCCTGGCTCGATTGGGCAATGGGGCGGATGGCTGCGTTCCCTCTCTGTTGGTGGCTCTGAGTCAGCGGGGTTGACATGCCACATTCCTTTTAAGCAGCGTTCATGTAGTCGGCGTTTTTTTTTCTTCTATTTCAGTCCAGTGTTAATCCAGTCAATGACATACCCCGTCATCGTGTGTGGATTTCAGGTAGTCGTCCTTCTCTCAGTGTGGTTGACTAAGGTCGCCAAACGTTGAGTTCACTCGATGTGATTGAATTTCGGCGCGAGGGGCATGCAATTTCACACCCCCCAATGTTATTCGTCAGCCAATGGGTAAGATCAGTAAATATTTAAAATACATGACACCCAACACATTCCATCAATTTAAAATTTGGAAATATAATAGGGGACGTTTCAGGCAATGGCTCTTCTTCATCACTCACAAATATACCAAAAGAGAGACAGAGTGGCTAATACGAGCTGGAGACTGCAGTTTAACACGTAGTAGGCTTTCGCGACCAATGTCATCCACCAGAGAAGAGTTTTTTTTGGGTAAGATCTATATATAAATGTGTCGTTAAACCCACCACCACCCGACTCAGCCAACTAGTAAGGGTTGTCACGCAAACAGAACGTGCCAATTCGTCACATATTTAATTAAGTAGAACGTGTTGTCTATATTTATTAAAAGTTGCGCATTTTGATGTGATGTGACATTTCTCCAACCCCCCCCCCTTGTCACACATCGTCACACATGTCTGACACCCCCCCCCCCGAGGTGCGTGACGTCATTTATGGACGGCCCCTAAACAACAAATCAGGGGGCCCGTAATGTTCATATGGAAGTAACATCTTCTGAAGCGTCCCCCACCGCTTGACACGGACAGGTCGATCCTTTACCCGGGTTAGACAGAGCTGCAATTCTGTCGAGCACGTGACCAAATTCTAATACATTTCTTGGAAAAAAAACACTTCTGTAAATGCTGCAAAAACGTGAAGAAATGTTGCATGGAACTAAATAGAAAATACTGTCGTGGCACAGGCTATGAAACGCAAAAATATCTCGAATTTGGTTTGGACTTTATTTCTTTTCAGATAACGAAAGTTAAAATAAAGCAGCAGCCCCGCAATTCCTTGCGCACGTCACCGCCGGCCGAAGGTACTCCACTTAGAGGGAGCTCTACAGAGCTCATCTAAAAGATATTTGGCCTACTCCTCCACGCTGGTCAGGTATAACAGGAATAAAATACACGTACCATATTTGCTACTCACAGTTAAGTTCAAAATATTACCTTGTTAAAATGAGCAATGGGAGAATTTCTCCTCTCCCCTGGTTAACATTGTACATTTCCATGGCAGGGGAAAGACAACCCAAAGGACAATCACATCGTTGACCCTGTTGATATATATATTGGGGTATGTGTGTGACTTGTCTAACATTGTACCATCGTGTAAAGCCACTACATTTTGGGACACGCACAATAGAAGGCACAGCATCCATTCCATCCCACCGTCGTCTCCACAGAACAAGCCACGTTGACTGCTGATCCTTGCAGAATTTCTCCAGAGCAGTGGCTGCCGCGTATGGAGGTGTTATATACTTATACATAATAAAATAATAAAAATAAAACATAATAAAATACAATTCTCACGACGTTTCGGCCACAACGCAAGCAGCCGTCCTCAGGTGAAGAATGACGGCTGCTTGCGTTGTAGCCGAAACATCGTGAGAATTGTATTTTATTATGTTTTATTTTTATTATTTTATTATTTCCCTTCTACGTGACTTTACCGAAAGAACCAAGAAGATGAATCCATGCAGTCACGAAAGCTTTAAATAGATACTTATACATAGTCAAGCTGAATGTGCTGCCTTGTAATTTATTGCTCAAGCCACTCTTGGTTGAGAGGATCTCCCGTAGCGGGAGCTCTAGAGAGACCCTCTCGAGGGAATGTTGGCCTCCTATTCCACACTGGGCAGAGATATTTGAAGTTCCCACACTTTACTCCATCAGACAACCTGCCGATCGACAAACCATGGTGCACACGTTGATGGTGGTGAGATGTGAACGACCTCGCCTGGTATACAGGAGGTCGTGGGCTCCATTCCGAGCCTGGCACCTGCTGCATATTTGGAGTGTGAATGTTCTCCCCGTGGTCGCGTGGATTTTTCTCCAGCTCCTCCGGTAAATTCCCTCCACATTTAGAATCGGCATGCGTTTAGAGTATTCGGCTGCTAAACATGTCTACCCAATAAGCCACTTCGTTGAACTATGATTAGTGGCCAAGTTGCTTCTGAAAAAAAGAGCTATAAACCTCAGTGGATCTTACATGGTAAAATAAAATAAAAAATTGTTAATAGTTTATTTCAACTGCTGGGTGGAGAGAGGTGGCAAGCGGAGGGAGATTTAAGGAACCAGCCCCGTTCTTTAAACTGCCGTGCTAGGAAATTGAACTGGCAACCTTCAGTGCGCTAATCATGACGACATGGCACCCCCCCCCCCCCTTATGTATATATAACCCACTGATTTATAATGCCCCCCCCCCCCTGACCTTCGTCTCATCAGCTGAGTGAATGTTGTGAAAGCGACGGCTCCGTATCTCATAGAGGAGAGAGTGTCAAATGATTTGATACGTGCATACTTAGTTTTTGCGGTGTATCAATCAATGTATCGCGCCGGATATCCATCACAATTAGCAGTATATGCAGTGCACAACCACAAACAAAGATTGACCCCCCTCCCCGTAGCCTCTAACAAACTGTTGGGACAAGTGCTGTTTGCGAGCACTTGGAAGGCCATTACGGCACACGAGGGGGTGGGTGGCCAGCACCCCGCCCGGCCGCCTTTGTCTCCCGAGCGGCGATAATTTACTACACACCGCACTCATTTGAGGCGGAGTCGACCTAGGAGAGGCCCAGGACCGGTTCAGATAATCGTCACCGGTGTTGGCCTCCCCGTGAACGAGAATCAAACTCGGGTCGCCGAGTTCGTAGCACCAGCGCGCTGACCGCTGCGCCACCGCTCCCCACACACGCGCACACGCACACACATGTGTATACATTCAGCCAGTTTTGCATGTTCTGTACGCGCGGGTGCGCCTGAGTATACTGCGTGCGCGCCACTTGTATGTCCTAACAAAGGCAGAAGGATCGCATAATGGCTTGGCTTACCAGCCTGCGTAAAATACTGACATCTCTTTCATCAGTTGTGCAATTTTTTTTCTATTCTTTAAAGCGATGCTGTTTTTTTTTCACCCCCCACCCACCACCACCACCCCTTCGCATTGTGTTTTAGGAACAGGTCAATTGATTTGTATTTTCCGACGGCACTTCAAGCGACCTGTGCTCTCTTCTATGCCTCATCTACAACGTACGTAGCGTACCCATTTCTGGACTGGGGGGGGGAGGAGGATAGGTTGTAGGGGAGGTTGGTGAGAAAAAATAACAAAAGGACAAAAAACTCAGAAGCGGTCACTTCATAAACTCAAATAGTGGCGTCGCGTCCGGAGCCTCTTGCAGAAGGAGCGCACATGGGGATTAATGGCTACGCGTCTCTCTGCGTGGTGGAGTTGTTGTTGTTGTTGTTGTCAAAGTTGAAACGAAACAAAAGGTAGAAAAGAAGAAAATAACAAGCTATGAGTGGTGGTGAGAGAAAAAAAACGCGAAGCTTTTGCGCCACGATGCTTGCACGTTGCTTCGCTCCCTACGGGAGTGGCTGTAAAAAAAATAAAAAAATAAAAAAAATAATGACGGTGGCGATGATAACAAAACAAATAATAAAGAGGTTGAAGTGACACCCACAGTCGAACTCCGCGCGCGCGCATCATCCTCAAGCCCGTGTCATGCGCCGTGTGCGCCCAGCACAGCGGCTATCTCGGGCAGCTTTTCTCCCAATCTGGCTTTGTTGTCACACTCCATAGAGAGGATGATGGATGCCGTCTCAAATTGTGTACGATGCCGGGGGGTCCTCAGATCGCACCGATACCATTTTTTTTGTTGTTGTAGCCGTAACTTACTCGGGTTTGAAGGGGCAAATTAAAGATTTTACTCACGCCACGACTGAAAGACCGACTTTTCTTTTCAAGAACATAGGCTGCGGTTGACCTACGGAGAGAGACCGGCTTCTTACCCCGAGGAATACTATGGAGTGATTCGGTGCCATCAGTGCAGATTGAAACCGGTCAATGCCAATTTGAGCATGGAGACACGGAATTGATCTCCGATATTCCCCTGATAATGAGACGCTCAAGTATGGCATACCCCAAAACTTTACGTACATTTTGAACATGGGGCGCCACGGTGGTGAGATGTTAACTACCTCGCCTGGTATACAGGACGGCGTGGGTTCAATCCCAACCCTGACGCCTGCTGTATATTTGGAGTTTGCTGGTTTTCTCTCCCCCGTGGTCGCGTGGATTTTTGTCCGAGTCCTCCGGATTTTCCCTCCGCATTTAGAAACATGCGTTTAGATTATTCGGCTGCTGTAAATTTCTAACATGATAAGCCACTTCATTAGCCTATTATTTGTGGCCAGGTCACTTTAAAAAAAAGAGCTGTATTAGCTCAGTGAGCCTTACCTGTTAAAATAAAATAAAAATGTACTTTCGACCAAATTTTTTTTTCGTAATTGTAAAGAATACGGGACTACAAAAAGACATCTTCCAGAAGATGATGATGCATTTTCTGCTTTTAAGATTGCAAAAGGACATGTCTCTCAATTGCTGGTGGTGGGTCATCTGTCCTCTCCGGGTGATATTGTATTGCTTTGGGAGAACCATCTTATACAATTTTATGTAGAGCAACAACAACAATAACAACAACAACAACAACAACGTTATAATGCGCCTTATTATTCGCAGAAGATGATAATGATAACTTCCCTGTATAATTCACACTTAGTTTTTATTTTTTAAATAAGGCTTTAAAGGAGAGAGAGCTTCCCGGTCGAAAAAAATGAAGGCTGGGGGGAGGTTTGAGTCATCAATTCTTTGGTGGAATCGATTAATTTACTAAGAAATTTACTTTTTTTTCATTATTGTTGTATTGATTTTTTTAAAGAAGAGAATTGTCAAGACGCCACTGTCTGCGCACTCAACGTGTTATTTGGCGATGCTGCTCGGTTGGTGGCGGTGCACAAAGCACAATGAGCGAAACTCAGCACGCTCGTCAGCACGTAATCCGCGACGTTTTGAGGCAATGTCCCTTCTTCATAGGCGCGAAGTGCTACGAAGAAGAAGGTTTGTTGCCCGAAACATCGACAATTTTATATATACTAGCCTGTTTGCGTCCTAGGACGGAAGCTGTAATATTTACGAAAAAAATGAGCAGAGTATAATTGTATCTTGTGTGAATTTAATGGCAGTGAATCTTGCACCAAAGTATGTCATCAAACACTTCACTGCATTTCACTGTAGCGCTGTATAAATGGCAGTGAATTTGCCACAAAACGAAGTCATAAAACACCTCACTTCATGTCACTGTAGCATTGTATATAAACTGACCTTCAATTTGTTCAAATTCACTGCTCCGATACTTTATTCTCTTCTGCTTTCGATCGCTGGGGATGAAATAAATTGGAATTCGATACAATATCTGGAAAATCACTGATAAATGTCTATTTTACCATGATATAGAAGAAATAAATAAAATACACCAAATCCACTTTGCTGCTGCGTGGAATTATTGATTAGATTCATTTTCAATACAGAAACGTCAAACTTCAAGCGAATTTGCGAAAAAATTATTTCCTCTCGACCTTCTTCTACGTGCGTGTCAACATTCACCCGCTCATGAATATTAATGAGGGGGTGCGGCATGTGGAGTGACGTCACGCGCGTTACACACAAACATACATTCTTGGCTCATTACATCGGCAATATAGATGTTCCTTTTAAGGACACAGTGTTGTTGACGAGCGTGTTGAGTATTTCGATTTAAAGCTTTCGTGACTGCAGGGATTCATCTTCTTGGTTCTTTCGGTAAAGTCACGTAGAATGGAAATAATAAAATAATAAAATAAAACAATATAAAATAATTCTCACGACGTTTCTGCCACAACGCAAGCAGCCATCCTCAGGTGAAGACCAGGTCTGTCTCCCCGTCACCTGAGGACGGCTGCTTGCGTTGTGGCCGAAACGTCGTGAGAATTATTTATTATGTTTTATTTTATTATTTTATTATTTCCATTCTACGTGACTTTACCGAAAGAACCAAGAAGGTGTTGAGTATTGTTTTGGCAGTGTCCTGGATGCTCGTGTTGCCAATAATCTGCACTGATGGGCGTGCATCGTTCCGCATCGTTGCCATAAATAAGGGGCGGTGACGAAAAGCAATCATCAATCCATCGTTGAGAGCTTCTTTGAAGCTGGGAATGACTCATCTGGAGAGCTCCGTGGCGATGAGGGTGACGTTGCAGCAATAGTTGCGCACTCCCTTGAGCACCAGGGACATGAGGTAACTGAGGAAAAGTTCATCAAAAGCCCAAAGGGGCTATGCGAAAGAAGTTCAACACACGTGCATGCATACAAGGTCATTCACAGCGCGATTTGCTGTTCCCCGCAACGTGTGTCACCATTCACTTTCATCGTCACCAGCCACGATCTACCTATTAGAACAAAATGCAGAGCTTACTTGCACCTGTGCCTAAACTCTTTCTCTCGTATTACATTTGCTAATTGTTTTTTCCCCCCTTGCATGTGTTTTATATGCGGCCGTCATGTACCTCACTTTCCAGTTGTGCACTCGTCCGTTCTCTGCCACGTTGACGTTTTTGAATTATATTCTTGATTCTTTCGCTAAAGTCACGTAGAAGGGAAACAATAAAATAATAAAAATATAAAACAATAAAATTCTCACTGCTGTGGATTTCACACCTGATGATGATTGTTTGTGTTGCAGTCAACACGTCGTGAGAATTGTATTGTTTTATGGTTTATTTATTTTATTGTTTCCCTTCCACGTGACTTTATCGAAAGAACCAAGAATATGAATCCCTGCAGTCACGAAAGCTTTAAATCAAAAGTTTTTAAATTCGTTTTTTGTTGCTGCTGCTGCTGTGCTTGTGCTCGCGTACCACAAATCTCCCGTGTAAAATAGCCGGGTAACTGGCGCAATGGAATTA
The DNA here is from genome assembly GCF_965212315.1 of Lampetra planeri. Taxonomy (NCBI): domain Eukaryota; kingdom Metazoa; phylum Chordata; class Hyperoartia; order Petromyzontiformes; family Petromyzontidae; genus Lampetra; species Lampetra planeri. The sequence continues at coordinate 5,259,384 of NC_136131.1, forward strand.
TCTGTGCCGCAAATCGAACACACTCAAACTATCCGCTGGTGAACGAAGACTTCCCCAACCTTCGCCATCTCTCGTGGCCGCGCGACGTACGACCGTCGAACAAAGACGGTCACCGCATCGCGCGGACGCTTTCAGACGCGCTTCTCCCCGGCCGTCTGGAACACTCTTCCTGCCGATATTAGGAAGCCACCGGAGCGATGCACTTTGAAACCATCTCGCTTGAAAACTAATTTCTTTAGAACTGCATCCTTTGTGTCTGCTTTGTTGTGCTTCCTCCGCACCTCTGATTAACACGGTTGGCTACGTACGGCGCCAAAGAAGTTCAACGTACATACGCACAACACTCCCTCCAGCTCCTCCTGTGCACGAGACGACTTTATCGCTCCAATCGTCCACCGGCTGAGGTCCTCTCAAACGCATTCCGTTCCTTTGGCTGCCGCTCGGTCATTACCCTTTGACCATCGTCCTTTTCTCAGTGACGTGTGCCTGGCCCAAGCTTCATCGCCTATGCCTGCTCAACAGTGCGAACGATGACTCGAACTTGCGTCGTGTTCCCCCTCATCCACGTGTTCCCATTTTATGTCCCTCGGTGCAAATTCACGCATCTCCACGCTTCTATGTTTTACTCCCCTTTTTCAGCGTTGGTTCCATTTTAATTGCCAGTGTGTCATTTGGTTTCTGAGACCCACATGTCACAGCAGATAATATACACCGATGAGGAACTTTTCTTCTTTGAGATGTTGGTTTGTTGCGCTAAATTATTAAGCTCACTTTTTCCAAAAACCACTCCCCAAACCGCTCGCTCTCATCCGCCTTTTTATTTTATAATTTTTATCCCAATTTTTCTAAAATAACTCCCCGGGCTGTATACATCCTGGTTCACGCGTTTTTCAGTTGTGTCTCTCACAGATATATATATTTCCACTTGTTTAGCGAACTTTTACGTGCTCAGCTTTTGTTTTTTGCTCACATTTGTCCTGATGCCACATTTGCAGCCTTGTGTTTTTTTTTGGATCACGTTTGCAATCGTGTTCTGAAGTTTATTTCCTTTGGTAGTTACAGCGAATGCCGTGAGCAGAAATAAATAGGACCGGATCAAGTATTTTCTCCGCTCCGTTTTCGTGACTTTACATCTGAAATCCTTTTATTTTGTTTGGCAAAAACATCTCCTGATGTGGCCGTAAATATATTTGGCAAGGGCGTATCTCCTTGTATGACTCCCACCTTGTATGTTGAACTTCTTTCACACTATACGTAACCACCCGTGCTAAGCGGAGGTGCGTTCTAATGTTTGTCTTCTTGTTTTGTTTTTTTGCGATCTCAGTGTGGCTGTAAATGGTTTTTTTTTACTGGGGGGTTTTTTGTTTGTTAAAGACGTGTTATTTTGCCTTTCCTTTGTGAGAGCTTGGATAGATGCATCAATCTCAAGAGTCATACATCTTTTCATACATGAAACAAGACATCCGTAAGCAATGCGTCAAGAGAATTTAAACCGTGTCAAGCAATTCAAAGCCACCTCGCGTCCCTTCCATGCCTCGACCGTATAATGCACGCCTATGTTCCACTCAAGAGCACACGTCCACCCCTGGATTAATGATCTGCGTGTTATTTTCGTGTGATTTTTAAGGTTAAAAAACAATGGAGTCGCAAAAAAACAAAGCGACAGGAGGGGAAAACACTTGAGCCATAATGCCAGCAACGACGCCTCACTTCGTGTGGATTCTGCTTGAAAGTAAATGGTGGTAATAATAACAATAATAAAAGGTTTGAAGTGACACACGCAGACCAACTACGCGTGCGCATCCTCCTCAAGCCGGTGTCATGCACCGTGTGCCCCCAACACAGAGGCTATCTCGGACACCTTTTCTCCCAATCTGCCTTTGTTGTCACACTCGATAGAGAGAATGATGGATGTCGTTTCAAATTCTAGATTTGAAGCTTTCGTGACTGCAAGGAATCATATTCTTAGGTTTTTTCGGTAAAGTCACGTAGGTAAAACATCAAAATTAATGAAAAAAAATAAAATAAAAACAAAAATCACGACGTTTCGGAGGCAACACAAGTCTCCGTCATCAGGTGGGACCGTCACAGCCGAATTAGCTGCATCAAGTGAGGCACAAGCACAGCAGCAGCCTCCGAAACGTCGTGATTTTTGTTTTTATTTTATTTTATTTTCATTAATTTTGATGTTTTACCTACGTGACTTTACCGAAAAAACCTAAGAATATCGTTTCAAATTGTGTACGATTCCGGGGTTGCTCAAATCGCACCCATACTTTGTTTTTTTTTTTGCTCTTGTAACTTACTCAGAATTGAAGGGGAAAATTTATTTTTAACAAAAATATTACAAACGCCACGACTGACAGTCCCAGTTGAGATGAACGTCACTTTTGTAGGAAATCCGTAACGACGGTTCACTTGACATCGATGGCTTTGCACCCCCGATGCATAAATTGGCGCTGCCAAATGCGAAGGCAATGGCACGCGGCCTGAGCGGCCGGGAGATTGTGGCTTCTTGTTGTGGAGGTTCGTGGTTCGAGCCCACGGCCACCCTGGTAAACGCCGCGGCTGTAAAACACGCAAGATATTATCTGTCTAATAATAGGTATTTACCCTTTCAACTGGTACAAAAACTGACACCTTTATACAAGGCATCATGTTTGCAATAACCACAACACAAGCAGTCAAAATGCAAACAAAAAGAAACAAGTCTGATAATGATAATGATATGGACTGTCCTTGAAGTTGATTGGTCCACACCAGAGACAGATTTTCTTAGAGCCTAGTCTCCCTTGGTGTTGGACCAGATGACGCCAAAAGGCGTACAACTCAAAAACAGTCCACTATCAGAGTATTGAGAGCTCGGGGTAAGCATTTACACTTTGAGACATCTCCTTTACCAGTGGCAAAATATAGTAATAGATTTTTACCCTTTCAACTGGTTATTGCAAACATGATGCCTTGTATAAAGGTGTCAGTTTTTGTACCAGTTGACAGGGTAAAAACCTATTACTATATTTTGCCACTGGTAAAGGAGATGTGTCATAGTGTAATATTCTCCGTCTGTTTCACAGTGTGCCGGTAAAAGATCAACTGAGACGTTGTGTGCGTGCCAGGGTCACAGTCCGATTATTAAAAATGTACGAGTAAACTAACTCTCAAATTATATAATTTGGAAACACGTACTGCGAACTAGTAGCAGGACCCTCTTGAAAAGGAGTGTTGAGAGCCTGGGTAAGATTCTTTAATATAGAAATCCCGACTAATCTGAGCTCGGAGATACTTTGAATTGACTACCAAAGTGTCCGTACAATTCACATTAATTCACACTCATTTAAAATGTCGTACTTTAATTAATGGACACAGCATGCGGTGAAGCATTGCGAAAATACAGATTTTGGGGTAAACTGCAAGATTCCATTAAATAAATATACATTACCAAAATACTCTTATCAGAGCACTCTTGGTGCGTCAAGTAAGTGGTGCGTGGGTGGGATACGGCGCGCGTTGTTATGCTCGCAGTCCTAAAGCTCTTTAACTTGTGCGTCGTGTGGAAATCGTAGAACCTGTGAGCTTGGCTTCCTCGGCCATCCGCGTGCTCTGCATGTACTGTCTCTCTCTCTCTCTCCTTTTTCACGTTGAGTTGGCAAAATAAATCCTCGAAGCTCATCAGAAAATGTCTTAAGGTTTGCAACTAATCTTACAACTAAACTATTCGGATTATCTTCTTGGTTCTTTCGGTAAAGTCACGTGGAATGGAAATAATAAAATAAATAAAAATAAAACATAATAATATTATATTATTTTATTATGTTTTATTTTTATTATTTTATTATTTCCATTCTACGTGACTTTACCGAAAAAAACAAGAAGATGAATCCCTGCAGTCACGAAAGCTTTAAATCGAAATTTAGGTTGATACGTTGTTACTTGTTAACCGCGTGTCGAAGGCGTTAATGCCTCGTAAATGTAAAAACAATCTATGTCAGTCTGCCTAGAGGGTTCGCTGTCAAAGCTTTTGCACTGTTGAAACAGGAACCAATTAAACAAACGTATGGCGACAGTAGATGAGAGTGTAGGAGAGCACTGGCATTGCAACCCAAATATGTGGGTTCGTAATCCTGGTCAGTGTCAACTCAACCCATCATCTCTCCGGGCGTCAGTAAAATGACTACCACTTGGTGTCAGTGCACCTTTTTTGACAAGAGGTTAATTTGGACGGACTAGTCTGTGCGATAGTAATGTGGCGTGTCAACTCCCGGCTCAAGATCATCATTGAGAGTTGTAGGAAGAGAAGGGGACTGAGTCAGAGATCGCTCGCCACTCACGTGAGCCGCTGCCAGGAAGCAATCTCAGGCGACTTGGCCACCACACGACCCCCTCCCCCCCCCCGTTGTGATCGCCGTGCGTGACAATTGGACGAAGCGGGTTTCTGCCCGACGACCGCTGGCAAGCACCGTGCGGTTCTGCCGAGATTCATCTTCTTGGTTCTTTCGGTAAAGTCACGTAGAAGGGAAATAATAAATAAAAAATAAAAATAAAAAAATATAAAATAAAACATCATTATTTTATTTCCCTTCTACGTGACTTTACCGAAAGAACCAAGCAGATGAATCCCTGCAGTCACGAAAGCTTTAAATCGAAATTTCTGCCGAGGTTCTGAATGAAAGTCTCATCGGGGAACCCCACCAAGAAAAACTGTCGCGACTTCACCATCAGACCCCCCTCCCTCCCATCCCACTCCCTCACAGTGCGGCGACTGTGACTGCAGTTACCCGAAGAATACGATGGGACGGCATCGTGGGCAACTGCGTCGTTCCACGCCCGCGCGCTCTTTGGGATTGTAAAGTATCAGTCGCGTTGCTTCCAAGGCTATCGGACGGCTCGCAAACTTCAACGCGGACGTATAGTTTACACGTGCTTGCCATACGCTGAGAAGAGGGGGGGGGGGAAACGACTGTAAATTTTTTGACCGTAAGAAAATGTGATGCTCGCATTCTCGCACAAATTCTCGACTTCGTTATCCCGTTCAAACTTTTTCGTGTCAACAATTCACTTCGCGAGGCATGGCTCTATGGAGCCGTACCATAAACACCGGCAACGTGTAAATACGTCGCTGCTCTGCTTCGATGGCGTCTTGGCTTTGAGTGGGATAACGCGAGCCAGGGACTTTGCCCGGTGACTTGATGTGTGGAAAAATTTGCCGGCGAGTGTAAACATTTCCTCGCCTAATTTTAGCCGCGTGCGTGAGTGAATGAATTTGGGGGGGGGGGGGGGGGTACAGCGCTGTGTTACGGCTCCATCAATCCCTGCCTTTGGAAGGAAGGCAAAGCAACGGCTGCACCTGCAGTGCAGGTGACCTAATTGTTGGCAATGGGATTTGCGTTAGGAACACCGTGAAAGAGTATTAGCCGGTACCATTCTCTGCATCTTTTCGTGAGTCCAGATTAAAATCGTTGTGTCATATTCGTGGCGACGCAGCTCGCAGAGTTCGTGGCGCAGTGCCCGAACCACTGCACCACCGCTCCCCCATCTACACAGTCTTCGTCACCATCGCCAGCCATGGTTAATCCTCTGCCGGATGAAGGCCTCCCCCAGCCGCCGTGGCGAAATGTTAACTCCCTCGAATGCTTTGCAGGCGATTGTGGGTTGGATCCCGACTCTGACGCCTGCTGTGTATTTGGAGTTTGCATGTTCTCCCCATGGTCGGGTGGATTTTCCTCTGGGTCCTCAAGTTTTAGAAAGGTTCGTTGAGAGTATTTGGCTGCTATAAATTTAAGCCACTTCTTTGAGCTATCATTTGTGGCCAGGTAATTTATGAAAGAGGGCTATATAGCTGAGTGGGCCTTACCTGGTAAAATATATATTTGTAATTAGTCATTTAATAGCAGCCGCCAATCTATACAGGACTTCACAGATGATAGCGCTTACTCAGGGGGTTAGGTCATTGCAATGGAGCTGATCACACACACTCACACACAACAATCGCCATTCGCCACTAAGTGGCGGTGACGTCACCACGACGCTTGTGCCAGGCCATGTGCACCTTGAGGCCACGTGAAGTGTCGAACGCCCGCTGGCAGGAGGTCACGGGGCAGACCCAGGTGCCACACACTCACACACACTCACACGCACTCACACACACTCACACACACTAACACACACTCACTCACACTCACACACACACTCACACGCACTCTCACACTCACACGCATTCACACACTCACACACTCACACTCACGTACCAAAGCAAGTCGACAAGATATCGCACACCAGGACCCTCATAAAAATGTGTTCTGAGAATCTTCACAATTATTTGTTATGAATCATTGTTATAACAGGTGACGTTACGGTCAATGGCTCTTCCTTATAGCAGAGGAAGAAGGGCGATTGCCTGAAGATGGGCCATTGTCTGAAACGTCGCCAATTACACTCGCATAATACCCTTCAGGGCAGTGCAATTGACGGACGTGTTGGGTTGTTATTGTTGTTGTTGTTGTTATTGGTGCCAGTGCATTCTTGCCAATGCGGTATCACATTTAATTTTTTCATTGTTCCGTTTTCGTTTTTGTTTTACTTTGTACAGATAGTTTTGCCGTGGGGCGATCGGTTCGTGCCCTCGCGCTCCCCGCCAGGAGTCGCGACATTGGGGGCGAGGAGGCGACCAGCGGCCTCCCTTCAAGAGAGGGCCGACTCCAACTGCTTCAAGCGTCGGCCTGCCCGCCGATCGCGCCGTGTGACGCGTCGTTTGTCGCAAAGCCACCCAGAGAGAGAAAGAGAGATTTTTGACTTTTAACAACTTTTATTGCCGCCAGCAGCAACAGCACTGGAGGCGATTGCGATATGAAATACACAAAGTCACCAGCAAACAAATAAATAAACGCTACAAATCCACGCGCTGTGGCGCTAAATGCACCGCGCACAACACGGAAGAAAAGCCACGTGGTGGTGGTGGTCATCGCGCACGCCACGGTGACGAGCGAGCGCTTCAGAGGTTGAACACGAGGGTGCCGTCCACGCTGGTACAGAGAGGGGCTTTTCCGCCTCCCCAGCGTTCGAAGAAGACGTGCTGCACATCACCGACATGTGTGTGAGAGAAAGAGAGAAATAGAGACTTTTTGACTTTTAACAACTTTTATTGCCGCCAGCAGCAAAAGCACTGGAGGCGATTTCAATATGAAATAGTCACCAGCAAACAAAAGAAAATAAACGCTACAAATCGACGCGCTGTGGCGCTAAAAGCACCGCGCACAATGCAAAAGAAATGTCACGTGGTGGTGGTGTCATCGCGCACGCCACGGCGACGAGCGAGCGCTTCAGAAGGTGAACACGAGACATATAGAGAGAGAAACAAGACAAGACAATTGCTCTTCGCCTGGGTTTCAGCCTGTCGAGAGGCATCGCGTTCAATTGACCGCGTGCTGTCACGGTGACAACGGCGGGGGTCAAATGCCGTCGCGGTGCGCAGGCGAACGCGGCTGTTCCGAAATCCGGGGCACGATGCAGGGACGCGCATTAGGGGGTTAAACGACTTGTAAATCCGCCGTGCCCCCCCTCCCCCCACTTCGTTGTTTTGAGTTTAGGCAAATGCGCATTTGTTCTGCTTTCGCTATACAGTGCATGGCTGAAGGCGACCCCTATCAACAAGGCCCTCTCCGTCAGCATTGCCCTTGCTCGCAGCCGATACCTCCATGATGCCGGCACTCGGTGGACGGGAGCCAAATCCCGAGCGTCGGGGGTGAGAGAGGGATGGCGGGGGGGTGGATGAAGCAACGAGCGAACTGAAATGCGACACGTTGCCTTTGAAGTCCCGGGGTCTGCGCCGTGGCTTTTTTTGTTGTTGTCGTCTGTCCTCTTGGTAGAGAGCGCGGGCATTGCTGTAGTGGTAGTGGTGGTGGTGAGCATAGGGGTGAGCATGATGGCATGAGTGCGTACGTGCGACAGGCAAGCCTGACTATGCTAACTCTGGCCATCAAATAATAATAATACTGTAATGGTAATGGCAGATAATATTACTGCAATCTCTGGGTTGAGAGATGCACTCATTTCCCCAGTGTGTGTGTGTGTGCGTGACCAGAGCTGGGGAGTGAGTGGTGGTGTACCGGTTAGCGCGCTGCGCTACGAACCCGGCGACGCGAGTACAAATATCGCTCACGGCCAACACCAATGACGATCACCTGAACCGGTCATTGGCCTTTCCTAGGTCGACTCAGCCTCTAATGAATGTCTGATGCGGTGTGTAAACATCGCCGCATGATAAAGGCAGCCGGGCGTGGTGCTGGCCACCCACCCCATCGTATGCCATGCCGGCTTTCATAAGTGCGCGCTAATAGCACTTGCCCGAACCGCCTGTTAAGGCTCTACGGGGGATCTTTATCTTTTGTGACCATATTTGTCAAACTCTATTGACACCGTGTACACATTTTGGGCTGCGTATTTTCCATCTGGAGCATTTAACAATCTGTACAATACGGTCCCAGAAGTCATGTTCCACTGCATTGGTTCTGTGCAGTTGGTTCTGTGTGGCTCTCTCCTCCACGTTTTCACTCCACGTGTAGAGAGCTTCTTCAGGAACCGAACTAAAGCTCCTGGATCGTAGAGTGATCATTATTCCATCCCCCCCGTGGGTGTTTTTGTCAATCCCTCGATTCGCGTCGACTTGGCACGACCCGACTTTGCTGTGCTAACAATCCACCGGCAGTTTCGCACGATGCCAGCCAGGTGGACAAGTCTCACATTACACAGAAAGATCTCTGTGTCAGCTACTCGCCCCGCCCCGCAAAAAGCACTGACAACGTGGATGCGCCAACACGCAATTGCCCATCTGGGTGGTATTGAAGTGATATACACATCAACAGGCCGATGTGCACATCTCCTGCATGAATGGGAAATTAAAGGCACAAGCCACGCTAGTGCCATGGTGGCCATGCAAACCAAACTCTGCATCGTGCAGTAAACCCACTGTCGCCTACGCTCCTTCAACAGAGGAGAAGGTGGAATAGAAAAAAACGACACCAACTCTTGAAGCCCTCTCGTCGTGGCTAGCAGACCTCGACATTGGCGTTAAGTTCCCGATTTTTCTTTCATGAAGTTAGTTTTATGCAAATAGTTTCGTAACAAACGGATGGTGTTTTTAATTGAATTGCCTAACTGTAACTTGCATCTCAACGCAATTATATTTGACCTTTTTTTTTAATTCCGATGTGTTTTTTTTTCTTCTTTCGGGTCGTACCACATCTTGTTCGGCATGATGTCGGGCGTTTCGAATATCGTACCAGAACTGAAGAAGCTCCCGGAGCACGTTGGAGCGAAACGTCGGACATCGTGCCGAACAAGATCTGGTGCAAGCAAGGTGGTGAGTTGCGCACAGCATCGCGAGCGTGGACACCAACGCAGAAGCGTTCTGATTTTTTCATGACAGCGGCTCATGTTATTAAGCTCGGATGCTTGTTTGCCTTGCACACTGCATTGTTTATGATTGGCAAAAACGGTCCAGAAATTATGCAACGGCAGGCCAATTTTCCAGTGGAACTCACTTAGCCTCGCGCTGTTCAAACAAATTTGCGTTTTTTTTCTCCCTTCCATGAAGCGTTCGCTTGTTTGGGTTCGTCGGCCACCTTGACGCCTCTGTATACACAGCGGGGTGGTCAGACATGATGGCCCGTGTTTGCCTTCGCATCCTGTGCATTTACTGGCATTCTGTGGTCTCGAGGCTCCTGTCTATGGGAATCCTGCGTGCGGTGCTTGTGGCTTTTACAGCCGCCTCCAGCTCAGCGATGATGATGATGCCACGGTGGCGTGATCGTTACGGCGCGGGACTTGCGACCCAGAGGGTTTGCCCGTTCGATCTCCAGGCCCTCCGTGGTAGTTTAACTCCCCACCCCCCTCGCCTCTTCCCCCAGCTCGTTGTGGGGGGGGGGGGTCCGTCTTCTTTTCTCAGACGCGTCGTGACGCTTGGGGAGTTAGCACACGCATTCACAGTGCACCTCACTGTGCACAGGGGGTGGCCAACCTGTAACAGGCCAAGAGACAGCAACTACCCCCTATGATCTTCTTGGTTCTTTCGGTAAAGTCACGTAGAATGGAAATGATAAAACATGTTTTATTTTTATTATTTTATTACTTCCATTCTACGTGACTTTACCGAAAGAACCAAGAAGATGAATCCCTGCAGTCACGAAAGCTTTAAATCGAAATGTACCCCCTATGAGTTCTGCAAAGAGGCAAGTGTGTGTTGACAGTTTTCGGCACAGCACAGGAGACATTCATTATTCGTTGCAATTGCTCTGATGGTATGTTTTACGCTATGCACGTGGTGGGTTTTAGAGACGCATGCGGCTATGGAGTTGCCAGTTGGCCACCGCTGCTGTAGACGAAACACCATCTGAACAATTTTTCTAGACAGACATCTCGGACAGGCACCTTGACTTGAACCCTATGGGTAATTTTGACCCTGCTGATTAGAGATGAGGGGTGGTCGGGGTTGGGGGTGGTGCTGGCTAAATTGTTGCGATCGTATTTTCACCGCGGGGATCGAACGCCATTGGGTTTTCTGAGCAACACAGAGTCCAACATCGAAGTGGTTGAAATGCGATCTGAACACTGGCTCAGTATCCATCTCAACTGTGGCTGTAATCCACCTGGTCACTTCAACATTGTGCTGCTCCTGTAGTTTCAAATAAAGTTCTGGGGTTCTGCGTTCGCGATGACTCGTCAACAACAATAACAACAACATCTTGACTTAAAGCGTTCGTGACTGCAGGAATTCACATTCTTTGGGTCTTTCGGAAAAGTCACGTAGATAGGTACAAATTAATCAAAATAATAAATATAAAATGAACAAAAAACTACGACGTTTCGATCACAACACAAGCGATCGTCATCAGGAGGAAAGAGAGAGGGAGATGACGATCGCTTGTGTTGCGATCGAAACGTCGTAGTTTTTTGTTTATTTTACATTTATTATTTTTATTCATTTGTACCTATCTACGTGACTTTACCGAAAGACCCAACGAATAAAAACATCATCATCATCATCGTCGTTGTCGTCATTTATTATTCACTCCACGCCTCCCGCCTGTGCGGTAGACCTCGAGGCGTAGAACGAGCAACATCAACGCCGATGCTTTACCCTGCAGTCCTTCCTCCGTAGGAGGACCCACATTGTTGGCATTAGATATCTTTTTTTTATTCAATTCTAAAGTAACGGTAATTGTCCAGTGAAACTGCGACAATCCACCGTGATGTGTGCGTGAGCGGGGGGTGGGGGGAGCTATCCGTGTATCCTGTAATCTCGATTTAAAATTCATTTCATTTTTAACTGCGTTTTTGTGTTTAGTTTGTTGTCGAACAGCCCCACGCACCTCCGATTAGCACGGTCGGATACGAACGGTGCGAAAGAAGTTCAGCACAATGTACAAAACGTACAATCCACGGCATGCAGCAAATTTAAAATAAATAAAAATGCCCCCCCCCCCCCCCAACACGGAATACGGGAGTTGTCCATGAACTGTGGATGTTATAGGATTTATCGGCGCCCGAATTATCTGAGTGTCACTGTGTTTAAACTTATTAAAAATATGCGCAGATCTTTCCCCATTTGTTGACCACTCCATCCCTCCTCTTTGCCCACCCCTAATGTATTTATTTTGCAAAAAAAGGTCAGCAAACCCAATACAAGTTCAACCAACCCAACAATAACCTCCGTAAATAGAGACGCACATTGGCATACAATGCCGGACCACATGTTTATTGTTGTAACGTACCATACGTCAAAAATGTGAATCATGAAAATACAAAATAACGTTACAAAATATGAATGTATATTGAACTTCTTTCGCACCATACATAGCCAACCATACCAATCGGAGGTGCGGGGGAAGAATGATAAACTAAACACAAAAATAAGTTATAAATAATTGTTTTCAATTTAAATTTTAAAGTGCATAGCTCCAGTGGCTTCCTAATGTCGGAAGGAAGACCGTTCCAGACGGCCGCAGAAGCGCATCTGGAATCACGTGATGCAGTGCCCATCTTTGTTTGATGGCGAGCCAAAATCCGCTGCCAAGATAACTGGAGTTTTGCGTAATGATGGATTATGCTCCTTGACAAGAAATAGCACAAATCAAGTCATACTCATCGACGGGGTTGGCTATTGTGTTCTTGAGGAGTCATTGTGCAGCGTTGTGATTGGTTAAAAATACCTACAGGAGGCATTCATGCGGCAGTGGAATAATCGTGGCTGATGATAATGATGTTAAAATATAATCTCTAGACAATAACGCACTGAGACTCTGATGCTATGCAGTATTTGTCCACATGCCAATGAGCTTGCAAAGGGTGAAATGTGCAATGCATATTTTCAAAGCCGCAGCCTTGGTCTGCAAAAACACGTGATTAACCATGCTTCCAAGGTAAATTGGGCAAAAACAAGATGAACTAATTTTGAAGGAAGCACTAATCACCCACCAGTGTCAGCAAATTATAAGTTTGTATAAGTTGGTACGGCATTTTTATTTATTTATCTATTTACTCGAGACCAGTTTAAAAAAATAGGTTTTGAACATACGTCACTTCTTGTGGTCAAACGTTGCAAGTTCCCATGTCCTGGGTTTGAATCGCTCTTTTTATGAGCAAGACAGTCCGTGTTTATCTGTTTACACAAGCATGCCGCCGTGGTGTAACGTCACGGTTGGCACACTGGACTTGCGATCCAGAGGGTCTCCGGTTTGATTTGACTTCCCGACGGGGGCAGCTGAAAACAACGGCGAGAGGTTTTGTGTGATCACCAGAGGTGTGGACTCGAGTCATGTGACTTGGACTCGAGTCAGACTCGAGTCATGAATTTGATGACTTGCGACTCGACTTGGACTTGCATAACAATGACTTTGTCCCACCTATGAGATGTGGACTCGAGTCATGTGACTTGGACTCGAGTCAGACTCGAGTCATGAATTTGATGACTTGCGACTCGACTTGGACTTGCATAACAATGACTTTGTCCCACCTATGAGATGTGGACTCGAGTCATGTGACTTGGACTCGAGTCAGACTCGAGTCATGAATTTGATGACTTGCGACTCGACTTGGACTTGCATAACAATGACTTTGTCCCACCTCTGGTGATCACCCGCATCTCTGTCCACACCAGCAAGTTGCGTGTGGTGGGGTGACGCGCGGGTGCCTTCCAAGATCATTAATGCCAGCGTGGAAGAGTGGTTTTATTTTATTCGAGGTCCGCTCGAGAGCTCTCTCTAGTGGAGGCCCTTCTCCACCGGCAAGAAATTTCAGGAGCCGCAAGCTGAGAATAGGTTTTCCCCCTTTTTTCTGGCAACAAAACAGCTGTGTTAAGATGTTAAAACACCAAACTGAAACCTTTTACAAGGAATCATGTCTGCATTAACCACAATACTTGTGGTCAGAAGGCAAACAAAAAAACATACTGTGATAACATATGCATTGTCTTTGAAACTGATTGGTCCAAACCAGACAGCTTTCTTTGGAGCCTCGTCTCAAAAGGTATTCGACCAGAGGACGCCAAAAGGCGTACAGCACAAAGACAATCAGTTTCAAAGACAATGCATATATTATCAGAGTATGATTTGTGTTTGCCTTCTGACCACAAATATTGTGGTTAATGCAGACATGATTCCTTGTAAAAGATTTCAGTTTGGTGTTTTAACATCTTAACACAGCTGTTTCGTTGCCAGAAAAAAGGGGAAAACCTATCACCATATTTTGGTTACGGACAAAGGAGGTCCCAAGATGAGCCGCAACCTGTTACAAGCGGTGATGGCGATACGGAGTGACTGGCTTCCCCAGGAAATGAATGTGGAATTTCCACTACTGCTGGCTCAAGGCCACAAACAACAGCACTGAAGTGATTTTCAGCAGACTGTCTTCTGGTAAAATAAATCATTCAGGTTAATTCATTAATGTACTCCTTCATTAACATCGGCATGGCTGTTCCTGTTGCATGCCCTACATGTGGATTCCAGCAGGCATTTGAAGTAACACGTATATCGGCCATTCCTGGCCTGAAATCAATTTCTGCGACCTTTAGATGTGCTGGGCAGAGTGGATAATTAGCCCGGCCACCCAACTTTCCTCCGGGAGCCATTAATTTTGTCCTGCTGTCGGTGCAGCCTTTCATTGTTACTTACTTTAGCATTGCAACTGCTACGTGTATATATGTCCAGCAATACGGAACTACATAGGATATCATGATGATGGTAAGGATAAGATAACATTTTGATAGCCTTAGGCCTAGAATCCTCTGAAAATACACCCAAGATGGAAATGTTTTGCGTACTGTTTATTGTTTATCTAGCGGGTGGTGCTGTGGTTAGGGTCCTCGACTTGCAAACGGAAGGTGGAGAGTTCATATTCCGGTTGTGAGTCAACTCAGATTTGGTACCCCCCCCGCCTCCCCCCCATTTGGGTGGATACAATTAGTATCACTTTGTAAGGTAGTGGTGACGCTGCCTTGATGTAAAAGTCAGCATGCTGGGGGCTTGCCATCCACAAGTTGCCGGTTCGATCCCCCTGGAAAAAAAGAGTGTATTTAAATCACTCCGTCCGTGTCCCCCACATGGGTAACACCGCGCAGTAAGTCGATCGGCAGGTCACGTGTGGTGGTTCAAAGTGTGGGTACTGCAACCTCTTCCAAGACATTTGGCCGGCACGGAACAGGCAAACAAACAAAAAAAAACCCTCTGGAGGGGCTCTACAGAACTCCCCCTTGCGGAGGTTCCTTCTACCAGCGGCGGCTTGAGACAGCATTTGCAGAGCAGCGCCTTTGACTTTGTGGCCAGTAAACAGTGGTTCTTCCCGGAGCGAAACTGGCCCCTGCTGCCATATAGAAGCTCTGCCACGAGCGCATGGCCACCGGTTTGAGATGCACATTTCCCCCCATTGGCTTGGCCTTGGTTTAATCGGCGATTCGTTTTGAATATTGCATTGCACTGAGCTGAGATGGTTTGTCATCAAAGAAGCTAAGTTTGATCAAATTGTCCCCAAGCTCGCATGAGCGGTGGGGTGGTCCTTAACTGCCTCGCCTGGTACACAGGAGGTCCTAGGTTCGATCCCGACCCTGACGGCGAAATATTTGGAGTTTGCACGACCCACCCCCCCCCCCCCCACGTGGCTGCGTGGATTTTTTCTCCAGGTCCTCCGAAGTTTCCCTCCACATTTAGAAACATTCGATGCTCTAAAATCCCACATGATAAGCTACGTTGGTGGGCTTGTTGTTGTGGCCCGATCACTTCTGAAAAAGAGCTACATAGCTCAGTGGGCCTTACCTGGTCAAAATAAAATATAGTTTGTGACATAGGAAGCTGCCCTGGTGTAATTGTCAGCACACTTGCCGTGCAGGTGAAACAGTTGTGCAGATTTCTCCAACGCCTGGGACCTCTTGTCGGCCAAGCGGTAAAAACTTCCACGCGATAATCCACTTCGTTGAGCTATCATTTGTGGCCAGGTCGCTTCTGAAAAAGTGTGATATGTAACGCGGTGGACCTCACCTGGTAGAAAAATAAAAAATGGTTGTAGCGATAGTAGGTGTTTCATTAGCTTACAAACGAACAAACAATCCGCTATCCCTCGCAGACCAGGTTGATCTTCTTCCATCAGTGTCTCATCTGTGGGTCCGACGTTGGCTGCCGAGGCCAATCCGGCATCGACAGACACCAACAATATGAATAATAATAATAATCATATAACAGTAACGATCAGCCTCCGCCAAGTGGCCGCTGTGTGTGGAGTGGGGAGTATGGGGAGCGGTAGTGTAGCGAACCTGGCGACCCGGCGACGATTATCTGAACTTGTCCTGGGCCTCCCCCTAGGTCGACTCAGCCTCAAATGGGTACCTTGTGCGGTGTGTAAATATCGCCACCGGGGAGACAAAGGCGGCCAGGCGTGATTCCGGCCACCCACCCCCGCCCCCCCTCGCGTGCCGTGCCGGCCTTCATCGCCGGCACCCGCTAACAGCACTTGCCCCGGACCGTCTTTCCAGACGATACGGGGGGAATCTTTTGTCCTGGGAGCGTGGAGTGAGTGCGGAGCGAAACAAGGCATTACGTAAACCGCAGAGAACGAGTGCGCGAAGTGGGGAGGGGGAAAGAGAGAGCTCGTGCGTGTGGTTACCGCAAAACAGCTTGCAGCTGCGGCATCTGAAATAGTACAGATAAAGGGGAGAGGAATTCTCACGAGACGCACCAGCTAATTGGTTTCACCCTCGCATGCACGGACCCAAGGGGGGCTTCACTGTGGATGTGAGCGAGGAGCGGGCGGTTGGGGCTCGTGGGCGGCGGGAGGGGGGGGGGAGATTTGCGGAATAAAAACGACTTTGAATTTCTGTATCTTCGCCATGAACTTCCTCTTTACCTTATTACAATATTTTTGTTCTTTAAAAAAAAAATGTCTTGTTACCCATTCCTCCGCCCACTACCCCCCCCCCTCGCTATCCGACTAAAACTAAAGTCCTCGTTTAAACAACAAAGATCCCTCGTTTATCATTGTGGGCCGTGGGGACGAATGTTTGTTAGCGAGAGCGACTATTAAGGGCTGGCACGGCACATGAAAGGCTGCTTTCGGGGTGGCGAGCACCACCAAAGCTTTGGCCCACGATTTGTCTTCACAGTTGCTGAGGTTCACAATGCCGCTCGGTGCCGGGCGCTGCTGTCACGGCTCGGCCAACTCAAGCCAGGAGGCCAAAGCGAGGTTCGGTCAGACGCCACGTGCCACTGATACTATGCGTGGCCGAGAATCGAACTTGCGGGTGACCAAGACATCAGTGCGTCGCACCAACCCAAACCGCTTGTGCCAAACCCCCCAAACAAGTCAAAGTGATTTCCTGCTCGAATGAGCACGAAGGCAGCGCTCACCACCTCCTGCTTACAGCCGTGCAGGGCCAGCGGATGGGATTTCCCCGTTCCTATGGCGGGGACGAGTCTATCCCCAGGGCAACAACTGTTGACTCTCCCGCAAAAGGGTACTTATTGTAATACTCCTGCTGGGAGGGGTGATGGGGCTAAGTCTACCCCCACCTGGGATTTGAACTCACAACCTGCCACTGAGGCATAATGCCAGTGCCACGCACACACGCACGCAACACACACGCACCACACTTGCACCACACACAGACATTCATCACACTTGCACCACATACACACATGCACCACACTTGCACCACACACCCACATGCACCACACATGCACTACACACAGACATGCATCAACGACACACGCATGCACCACACATGCACCACACACAGACATTCATCACACTTGCACCACACACACATGCACCACACACACACATGCATCAAAGACAGAAGCACGCACCGCACGCACAGACACATGCACCACGCAGACGCATGCACCACACACACTTACCACGCACGCATGCACACACGCATACACCACATACACACATGCACCAAACACACACACACATGCACCGCACACGCAAAACACACACACACGTACACCACACACACACACACGCGCGCGCACAACACGCGCGCACCACACGCGCGCACCACACGCGCGCACGCATGCACGTGCATCAATTATATAAATAAGACTCGCGAATTGCAAACAAATATATAATTAAGTGCGGGGCAGTCCCCTCGCGATTGTAAAGAGAGAAAAAAGGGGGTCCGACAATGTCGGAGATCATTCCGCCGCGTTTGTCTAATTTGAAAAGGAAACGGAAATAGACATTTTTGAGCCATTAACATTGCGTCTAATTAGTGGCCAGGAAGCACTAATGAAGGGCTGGTGGATTTGTACATCGGCATGCCCGCCTTGGAGAGAGAGAGGGAGGGAGGGGAGGGAGAGGAGGGAGGGCGTCCAGTACCTATTGCTGCTGCTGCTGCGTCTGCGTGGTGACTCTTTTTGAGCGCTCGCCGCGTTATTAATGGCTACAATTACGAAGCAGCGGTAGCATGTTTTTATTGTTCAGTTCCCACAAGCTGCTGCTCCCTCTCCCCCCCACCCCTCTTCTACATCTCGCTCTCGCTCGCTCGCTCGCTTTTTTACGATCAGTGGAAACAAGAAGATGCTCGGTGTAGTCGGCACTTTGCTTCGTTCATCATTTCGTAATTTTTTTTTATTACTTTGCTTTATGTAAACCCCCACCACTAGCTCACTCTCTCGCTCCCTCTCTCTCTCTTTCTTCTTGCACTGCCTTCTGTGTAGTGGAGCCAAACGTTACTCGTGCCTTAAAACGACGGTGCCACGTGTCGAGCAGCGTGCAGGGGCTCGCGTTGACCCCCTCTGTGCGGTCACCCGCTGCACCCTCTCGCTGCCACCATCCTGGGATCTCACCCCAGATCTTACCCCTCCCACGCACACCACGCACACTCTACATATGTATGCATACACACCGAGACAGATCCCCCGCGTGTAACCTTGAGCGGACCGTTGGTGCAAGTGCTGTGAGCGAACTCATTACCTATCAGGATCAGAATATCTATTTGTACTGCAGGAAGAATACGATGAGCTGCAAATATCTTTTTCACAGATGTCCAGCAGGGGCGGGTCAGAACGATGCAACAACAATCACGATAGGAGTGCAAAGTATAGGAAAGGGAAACAAATCGCCTAAAATATATAGAAATAAAACAACAAAATGTTTTAGCCAGGTAAAGCCCTACTGAGCTATTAGATCATTTTTTCTAGAAGCGATTGGCCACAAATAATAGCTCAATGAAGTGGCTTATCATATGTACATTTATAGCAGATTATCTAAACGATATCAAAAAGCAACACGGCACATGAGGGGGTGGTGTGACCAGGACCACGTCCCCAGTGCTGATGATCCATTTAAGGCTGAGTCGACTTAGGGAAAGGCCCTGTACCAGTTGAGACGTTCGTCAGCGAAGTTGGCCGTTAGTGGGAGTCGAACTCTGACTTCTGAGGTTCATAGGGCAATGCGCTGGGCAATGCACCACTGGTCCCCAAACAAATATGTGTATACAAAGACAAAGATCCCCCGTATAGCCTCAACAGAATGTTGGGGCAAGTGCTGTTAGCGGGCACCTGTGAAGGCCGACACGGTACTCGAGTGGGTCGGTTGGCCAGAACCACGCCCGACCGCCTTTGTCTCCCTAGCGGCGATATATAAACACTACACCAGGTACTCATTTGAGGCTGAGTCGAACTAGGCGAGGCCCTAGACCGGTTCTAATAATCGTCACCGGTGTTGGCCGTGAGGGGGAATCGAACTCGGGTAGCCAGGTTCGTAGCGGGGCGCGCTAACCACTAGGCCAGGGGTCGGCAACCTACGGCTCGGGAGCCGCATGCGGCTCTTTACGGGCTGCTTCTTGACGATATGTACGTGAGTACAGTATGTACTCAGATGCATTGCGGCTCTTGAAATACTGAATTTTGTACCGAATTGGAAAGAAATGGCTCTTCTTGTTATTTTGGTTGCCGACCCCTGCACTACACTATCGCTCCCCATCTACACCATATTCTTAGGTTTTTTCGGTAAAGTCACGACGGTAAACAAATGAAATTAAATTAAAATTAATACAATTTTACTTTTATTAATTTCAATTTGTTACCGAAAAAACCTAAGAATATGAATCCTTGCAGTCACGAAAGCTTCAAATCTAGCATCTACACCACGCTACACGCACAAATACACACGTCCCCCCAGACAGGAGCTTAGACCATACGGAGCAAGTGGTGTTAGTGAGCACCTATTAAGGCCTGGCACGGCGCACGAGGGAGGCGTGGTGAGATCAGAACCATGCCCGGCCACCTTTGTCTCCCCCAATGCTGATGTTTTCACACCGCGTGTGATGAACACACCACGGACATGTTGGGTTGACTGCCAGGATGCAATGTCAGCAGTGTATGGGAAATGTGTCCCATTCTCTTCTTGGTAAAGAATACAAAGGGCACTCGAGTGATTTATTCGGGGAGAAGTGCCGTCGTAATTCTCTTTACAGCAGCCATTCTCTGTGAAATTTGGTCGCGTTGCAATATTTCGTCTCGCGATTTACATTGTACAATCGGAATTAATCTGGAACAAGGAGCCAATGAAATGCTGCATTTCCACCAACTGGCTCAGGATTGCCGACAAGGAGATGAGCACTGCTTGGCCACTTCTCTCGGAGAATGGTGTGGGCGGGGGGTGTTACAATCTGACTGATGTCTTCTGCCTCCGACTTCCAGCCAACAAGCAAGCCTGTGCTGGGCTTCACATTCAATGATCGAAGTCAACATACTGTCTTCGTTGGCATCATTTACTTCGGGACGCTGTACTCATAATAGGGGTTTTCCCCCTTTTTTCTGGCAACAAAACTGAAACCTTTTCATGAGGAATCACGTGTGCATTAACCACAATACTTGTGTCTTTCGGCGTCCTCTGGTCGAGCACCAATTGGGTCGAGGCTCAAAAGAAAGCTGTCCCTTGGTGTGGACCAATCAGTTTCAAGGACAATGCATATATTATCATGGTGTATTTTTTGTTTGCATTTCACTGCAAGTATTGTGGTTAATGCACACATGATTCCTTGTAAAAAGGTTTCAGTTTTGTTGCCAGAAAAAAGGGGAAAAAACCCTATTATCACAATACTTGTGATCAAAATGAAAACAAAAATACGCTCTGATAATTAAAAAAGGGGAAAAACCCCGATTGTTATATTTTGGTACTGGCAAAGGAAGTCTAATGATGACGCTGTACTCGTTCTTTGTTGATGTTTATTGTTTGTGTCTTGTTGTTGTTGTTGCTGTGCTCACCGCACCACGTGGGTCTCACGCGTAAAAAGTAGCCGGGCAACTGGCCCAGCGGGATCATCCTGTGTGTCGAATCAAACGATCACACAAATCACACTTCTGAGCAGCATATCCTTCACTCGCTCATCCAGTGTACAACTTTCATGAAACAATCAAGTTTCCAAGTGAAACACACACACACACAAAACACTATATTACAGTGAAACCTAACGAACGATATTTGTTTTGCGTAAAAAGATCTCGTGGACAACTGAGGCTGGACCTGGAGCTCCGACGTGCACTCGCCGGAGTTGTCATCGCGATGTAATGTGAGGATATATCCGGCTCACTGACGTATCACAACTCGTCACGATGATTGGCTCTGCCGGTCCTGGTTTATAGCCAATGGGGGGAAGCCTAGGGGCGTGGCCCTGACGTAATGACAAGGTGACAGCTGTAAGGAGAGGATTGGTTCTGCTGGCTTTGGCCACAGCCAATGGGGAGATGAGTCAGTGGCGTGGTTCCGGGAGCCTACGAGGGAGTCTGGAATATTCCATGGAGGCTAACCAGGATTGGTGGAAACGTACCACGTGACCCGGGTATTAAATAGGGGTGGAGACGAACGACACGTGGTCATAACGGGAACGAACGGAGGAAGCACGCGGGGCTCCGGGTTGCCACGTGGCAGTGCTTCTCTCCCCATCTATCCCTCTCACGCTGCCTATCAGCAGTGTGAAGGAAAGCTGTAATGCAAGTTGAATAAAAGACCGGATTCCAGAATTCGCCTCAACGACCTTTATTACAGCGAAATTAAAGGGGTCTCCTCTGGGATCTGCCGGCTGAGTGGTCAGAGTGGAGGAGGAGAAGGCAGAGTCTGTGTCGCAGGCAGTGCCCATTGAGATTCCACTTCGGTTATCCACACTCATGGCGCTACTGCGGTCCCCACATCTGATGTACGAACAGAACCGGGTTGCAGATCACGGGAAGAAGGATGTCGTCTCGCTATGCCCGAAGAGGGGAGGATCACACGCGCACGTATTGTCATTTTGTGGTGTATTTCTGTACAACTGACTAGAACTGGGATTTTATTTTGTGCACTTGATGTCGCAGGAAGACTTGCAGATATACTAGGACAGCCACTTCAGAGGACGATCCTGGGGGGAAACAAAACAAGGGTATGTGGCAACCGGAAATTTCTGCCCCCTTCGCACAATACCTACAACGATCATCATCAGCCATTTGCATTAGTTTCTAAATCAATTAATTTTACCAAAAGATTTATATTGAACATATATGAAAAAAATATTACCAGTACATGTCTGACCCAGGATCAGCGTCTGGACCTAGGTGCCATCACCCCGCAAGCTGCTGGACATCTGCGAAAAAGAGCTTGATAGCTCATCAGATTCCTCCAGGATAAATACACACCCTGATTCTGAACTCCATGAGGCTC
Source organism: Lampetra planeri (assembly GCF_965212315.1). NCBI lineage: Eukaryota > Metazoa > Chordata > Hyperoartia > Petromyzontiformes > Petromyzontidae > Lampetra > Lampetra planeri. Next base: position 5,281,566 of record NC_136131.1, read on the forward strand.
CCATTGGCCTGGCGCCTCAACTCCACCCACTCAACCCCTTCCCCCTCCCCACTCCTGGCGGCTCGGGTCGATGTCGGCATGGGTTACGTTCGGCTAATTGAAATTAAGCCCTGTCGGTTTCGTGATGGTCCCGCAATGCAGCAATACATCTTGGATGCCGCACATGAGCCCAATTCATCGTTCCATCTCCGCGATGGACACGCTATCTCAGGCGTGCTCCCTCCTTTAGATGACGCTCCGTGATTAGTCTCCATCGCGGGGCTTCATCCCTTCTGGCGACGTCTCCTGCCCAAGTCCACTTCGTTTTCCTAACAGTCAAAATTATGTCTCCGACGCCATGGAACAAGCCAACACAAATCTGTCTATGCAGTTCTGTTACTGCTATCCAGTGATTGAAACAGCACAATTCTGGCTGTCGCCTGATGATGCTAGTCGTAATTACCGGTGAAACGTCGAACTAGAATTGTAAATGTTGTTGATTTACTCTCCAACACACCGGCGTGCTGAAATACAATAGTAAATAATTGGCACGTTTTATTTACGTGGCAACCCTTACTAATTGACTGTGTCGGGTGGTGGCGGGTTTAACGACACACGTATACTTCCGCAAACTAACCCAAAAAATATATATTATGGATTCACCACAAACTTTGCTTTTGTGACCAGGACAGTGATATTTTGAAATGTAAACACTATATTATGGATAAAACGGCTTGTTCCAAAGCCAAGTACGTGCAGCCAACCCTATCTGCTGTGGTCCTACTGTATCGCTACGCAGTTGCGTTGACTCGGACACCCTCACAAAGAAGGCGCTCTCGGTGAAGAAGATACAATATCAACAACAACAACAAAAACCACGCGCCTCAATGGTGGCGGTTATAAAGCAGAGTGAGAGAGGTCTTACCAAAGATGGCCACAATAAGGCACGGCCCGTGGGCCCGCGGGAAAGGAGGCAGACAATGGGGATCACGACGCTGACAGGGCGCAAGCACGCGAACGCAGCACCACGGCCACAAGTTGCAAGGCGACCCCCGGGACAAGGAGGAAGAGGGGGGGGGTCCCAGATGGGAGGGGGGTAGGTGGGGGCCTTCGTTTATTCGCGGCGTGACACTGCCATCGTGGCTCGGTGACCCGTGTCCAAAACTGGCATTCAGGCACAAATGCTCAGCCGGTGGCACTTGTGTGCCAAACTGTAAATCCCAACACCGCAAACGTCTTTTTTGTCTGTCGGTAGCTTGTAAGTAAAAAAAAATGGGGGGGGGGATGCACTTGGTTGTTTGCGTAAACGTTGATTTATGTTCCACGATGGCTGTTTTCATAGCTCGATATGAACCCACCCAGCCCCTCGCCGCACTCCCCCCCCCCTCCCTCTGCCTCCCCTGGTCTTGCTTTCTGCCTGCAGCCGTAATGTTTGAGCACCTGCCGCCGCTGCTGCTGTTGCTGCTCCTGCTGAAAAAAAAAACGTCTCGCGACGACTGTGCACGTGATCGTGGATGCCCCTTCGTTTGCGAGAAAGGGCATTGTGTTTTCCCCACGTTGTTTCTCCCCAATCCCCACCCCCACCACCACCAGCTAGAGAGGGCATTGTGTTTTCCACACGTTGTTTCTCCCCAATTCCCACCCCACCACCACCAGCGATAGAGGGCATTGTGTGGCCCACGTTGTATCTCGCCAACCCCCACCTCCACCACCCCACCACCACCAGCTAGAGAGGGCATTGTGTGCCCCACGTTGTATCTCACCAAACTCCACCTCCACCACCACCAGGGCATTGTGTGGCCCACGTTGTATCTCGCCAACCCCCCCCCACCACCACCACCAGCTAGAGAGGGCATTGTGTGCCCCACGTTGTATCTCACCAAACTCCACCTCCACCACCACCACCAGGGCATTGTGTGCCCCACGTTGTATCTCGCCACCCCCCCACCACCACCACCAGCTAGAGAGGGCATTGTGTGCCCCACGTTGTTCCCCCCCACCTCCACCACCGCGTCTCTTTCTCTTCTCGCTACGCCCCTTTGCTTTTGGTCACTAATCCCGGCTGTCAACACCGATGGCACTGTCCCCCCCCTCCACCCCCACCGCCACCTTTTAATCCGGGAGAGCGTTCTCAATGCGCCTGTCAGCGGTGAGTAAACAGCGGGGGGAGGGCGGGGGGGGGTGAGAAGGGGGGGCACCCGTTTCGCAATGTTCTCGGAAGAAATTAAATAAATAAATAACGTCGTATTAGATTGTGAACCTGCCCAAAAAGAGCTTACAGAAACTCCATCAAAGGCTTTCAAAGTATCCAGTCAAATTCTAGGATGTTTAGAATTATTTTTTTGGGTTAAAACCCCATAGCTAGGCTGTCGTTTGGCGCACTTTGCTCGTCGTGTGCTTTATATCGTGTTTGCTCAGCCACTCATTACTTACGACCGGCTTTCTTGGACTGAGCATGAGCGTTAACTGTACGACTTGTGTGCTGGCATTTGTTCCAATATTTGCCGTACGTTTAGGGTCTTCCATTGTGCACAGGTGAGTTCATTTATTAAGTTGGTATTTTTTTCTTCCCCCCCGCCCCAGCCCGCCCTCGGTAAGAGGTTACAGAAGCTCGAGAGATGTCTCATGATACCTCGCCGGGCCGAGTTTGTTGTAACATTTGCTTCCTGAAATGCTCGTTCTGCATGAGCAGTGGTCACTGCGAGACGGGAGCTCGTTGGCTTGATGCGATATTAATCTCGCGTGGTATGCGCTGCTTGTGCACAAGTGGCTCGCCAATCGTGCACCCTCGGAGAAAGATCACATTTCCCGTTTGGCAATCGCCACGCTTCGTCATATTTCATGCGTCCGCTGTCGTGACATTTTTTGTTGTTGTTGTTGCTGCGATTATTGCCACGGCGCCCGTACAATTATCGTCCGCTAATTCGTCACGTGTCCCCTCGTCGGTACAGCTCGCTTCTTCTTCTTGTTGTTCTTGTTGTTGTTGCTACTTTACGCATCGAGCAGCCACTCTGGCGAGAGGGATGAGAGTGGTGAACTCAACCGCTCTGTGACGTCAGAGAAAGGGGGGGGGGCTGCTGAGTGACGCTGTAAACTCAGCCCCCCACCCCCCTTCTGTATTCTAATCGTCAACTGTTAAATTTCAATTTAAAGCTTTCGTGACTGCAGAGATTCATCTTCTTGGTTCTTTCGGTAAAGTCACGTAGAAGGGAAATAATAAAATAATAAAAATAAAACATAATAAAATAATTCTCACGACGTTTCGGCCACAACGCAAGCAGCCGTCCTCAGGTGAAGACAGGTGCGTCTCCCCGACATACCTGGTCTTCACCTGAGGACGGCTGCTTGCATTGCTTGCGTTGTGGCCGAAACGTCGTGAGAATTATTTTATTATGTTTTATTTTTATTATTTTATTATTTCCCTTCTACGTGACTTTACCGAAATAACCAAGAAGATCGTCAACTGTTGTTTGAAGGTTATTTAACATACACTGTGCAGCCCCCCCCCCCCCCCCCGCTATCTTTAAACCAGCTCACGCTACGGGGTTTCACAGTCACACGTTACGAGTTAAAATACTGCTCAAGGGGCCAAGTCAACCCATCATCCCGCCACGGGTGGACAAAATGAGCACTACGTTGTTCTTGGATGTATGCGTGTGTATTGGACTGCTTTCGCACCGACCGTAGCCTGCCGTGCTAATCGGAGGTAAAACGTTGACCTCTGGCTTTGGGTGACGTGAATTAGTTTCTATACGTTTGAGTTTTTCCTCCACTTGGCAAAACACTTTATTTATGTTGTGATCTTCAGCACCTTGAATACCTTGCAGAATGGGCACTTTAGAAACGTAATTCATTATTATTATTGAGACTACATTTGTGCCACCGTGCACTCATTTGTAATCATTCATCGAGGGTCCGTCAAAATCAGAGGCTGGCAAGCGAAGCATGCAACCCAGTAGAACGGGGTTGCGTGGAATATTTATTTAAAAAACCTCTTGCAATATTCGGTTAATAACGTTACCATCGAACATTATTTTTCTCACGATACAGATGCATAGAATCGCGCCTCTGACTATCAATTATTTTTGGCACGATTTGTGAAGATTATATGCAAATGATTTGCAAAGTTAAGCTATAGACGAATAGACTAAACGTCACTGCATTGGAGAGAAACATCAACTGAGCCGGTTGAAATGAGATCATAAAAATTGATCCTTGAATCAAATCATGTTGAACTCACACCCTTCCGAATGTGAGCCCATTCGCTCTACCACTGAGCAGACTGGCAGGTTCATAGCGCGCGCCTTAGCGTCGTTTACTCGTTAACGCAAACAAATGAAGATTCACCTACACCGCACCAATGCCCTCGCCTGTTCTCTCCTTTCAATAGCACTGCTGCTGCTGCTGATGTGAGGTCGAGGTTTCCGCGATTTTGGACGATTTTTCGACCCCCCCCCCCTCCCTCGTCACACGGCGTCAGAAAAAGTCAGACCCCCCCCCCCCCTTAAATATGACGCCACAAAGCTCTGCCCCCCCCCCCAAAACCATATTTCCATTTTGATAATAAAACATGCTTCAAATCGCTTTAAACTATTGTCATTGTAGTGCGTATTTAATGTGGCGCTGCACTCTGATGTTGTAGGAGTGTTGTTATAACAATTAGTGTTGTTATAACAATTTTCTATGGAAATAATAATTATTTCCATTCTACGTGAATCCCTGCAGTCACGAAAGCTTTAAATTCTATATTTATTCAAAGTTGCTCATTTTGACGTGACGTCACATTTCTCAAATGCCCCCCCCCCCCTCGTCACACATCGTCACAAATGTCTGACCACCCCCCCCCCCCCCCCCCCTAGGTGCCTGACATCATTTATGGACGGCCCCTAAGACGCTCATGCTGGTACATTAACATCGACCGTGTCAACGGGACAGGCCTCGTGTGGCCGAGGGCGGATTTGAATGAAGTCGTGGTGCCGTGTCTGGGCCCTGTGGGCTCTCAGTTCCCCACTCCGGCACGTGGAGGGCGAGAGGGACAAGCTCTGTTCGCATCTGGGGGCTGTGACTGGCGCATTATTACCGACTATTTGTAATCGTACGTGAGTAGGAAGGCATGGCCGTACCAACTCTTTGTGATGTTGGGATGCAAAACTAAAGATTCGCGAAATGAGTTTCGAATGAATCGGGTGACCCCCCCGATTTATAATCCACGAAGACAAAGTTAGACTGCCCTGTTGGAAATGATTAAGAGAAAATAAAACAGGTCACTGTTGGGGGCTTAAACAGCTAAAGGTGCAGCCTTGAAATCGTTGGCTCATGCCACTGCTGGCGGAATAGCCTCCACTTCGAAAGAGCCGGAGAAAGGCCCTCAACCGGGTATTTGGCCTACTTTCCACGCTGCCCAGATACCTCTGAAGATGTTGGAGTACCCGCACTTGACCCCACCGCACGTGACCCCACCACACGTGACCCCACCGCACGTGACCCCACCGCACGTGACCCCACCGCACGTGACCCCACCGCACGTGACCCCACCACACGTGACCCTACGACACGTGACCCCACCCAAGTCGGCGCTCCCCACTGACACTGCTTGGTGGACAGAGGCGGCGGGCGGGGATTTTGAGAAACCCGCACCGCCGTTTCGACCGCCGCGGTCGACCTCTGTGCGGCCAGTCCGGTGTGATGGCTGCAGCGGCCACGGAACCTCTCGGTACGACCTTCAAGCGGCGGCGAACCCCGCACGCCGTTATCGAACGCAGGGACGCGACGCGCGATAACAACAATAATAATAATAATTGTATCTTGATTTGAAGCTTTCGTGACTGCAGGGATCGATACCCTTTGGTTATTTTGGTAAAGTCACGTGGGTAGAAAAATAACAAATCACGACGTTTCGGACGCTTGTGTTGCATGCTTTCCCACCTGATGACGGACGCTTGTGTTGAAACGTCGTGATTTATTTCATTTCATACCTACGTGAAAGAGCCAAAGAATAATAACAATTGCACTTTATGAAGCGTACGCAACTGCTGCCCGCGTGGGTCTAACACGTTCTGCCTGCGCGTAAATGGGCAGGATGGGGGTGGGGCCTGGGGCCTGGGGGCGGGGCCTGGGGGCGGGGCGAGGGCACCTGCATTGCAACGGCAGCGGCAGCAGGAGCAGGAAGGATGAAGACACGACCCGCAGGTGAAACCTGCCGACTTGCGACGTCAATCTGCTCGGCCCTTTTAGGGTGAGAAAATATCTCCTCGACGGATTTTTATCTCGGGCGAATTGGCAGCATGGGTTGTTAACCTGTTTTTTTTGGGGGGGGGGGAGGGGGAGGAGGTGGGTGTGGGGGGTGGTGGTTGACGAGTGGTTGCTTAGGTGATTCTTTTTTGCGGGTTTTTTTGTGTGCACAGTGAAATGACTTAGAGTCGGGTCACACCACCAGCGCATACCTACATCGAAGGGAGTCTATACATCAGCGGAGAAGGGAAGGTAAAGTTAGTCCGTGTTTAAGGCAATCGGTCGTCATCGGCGCTTGTCAAAAAGTTTCCATTTGCCCGATCACTTTACTGCACAGCGATGCGGTGCAATCCTAACCTGACTTGTTTTTTTTTAACTGCAAGGTTCCCATTACATTGCGCACACACGAGGGCTGATTGAACGGTTCGTGTACTGACGTAAGATGCATTCACCTGACCCCTGAGGAAAATGTATTTTTCCCAGAGTTCACTGGGACGGGAAAGCATTGATTGCACCGTTGTTCCGATGCTTCCGAGGCTGTAGTCCCCACGTGAAGGCAACTTTACTGCGCCGCCACGCACGCTACTTGGGTCACAGCGTGCGTCGCCTCTTTCTTGTTGTTGTGGTCACTTAGAAAACGGCCTGCCCCGTCGTAAGTGATCCCCGAACTGTGGAAACGTGCGAAAGGCTCAACTAAACTAGAACTTTTAGATTTAAAGCTTTCGTGACTGCAGGGATTCATCTTCTTGGTTCGTTCGGTAAAGTCACGTAGAATGGAAATAATAAAATACTAAAAATAAAACATAATAAAATACTATTATTTTATTATTTCCATTCTACGTGACTTTACCGAAAGAACCAAGAAGATAAAGTAGAACTTTTAATTTTTAAATTTTACCAGGTAAGGCCCACTGAGCTGTGTAGCTCTTTGTCAGAAGTGACCCGGCCACAAATGATAGCTCAACGAAGTGGCTTACGATCATGTGGAGGTTTATTGCAGCCAAATGCTCTAAACGAAAGATGTCGATTCTAAATGCGGAGGAATAACCCGGAGGACCCGGAGAAAAAAGCAGGCGGAGAACATGCAAACTTCAAATATACAGGGGTCAGTGTTGGGATCGAACCCACGACCTCCTGTATACCAGGTGAGGTAGTTAACATCTCACCACCGTAGCAGTCACAGAGAGCTAGCGCTGTTTAGTGTGTTCATTAAATTCCTTTGGATTTTCTCTCCCCATTTTTTTTCGTGGCATTGTGTGCCTCCGACATTTTCTCCATCTTAAGTTTAGCATGCACACGGCACGACGCAGAATTTCAAACGTCTGCAAAGACGACACTCAGTCGTGCTGGTTTGGGTGCCCGCCATCCACAGAGCAGTCATCGTGGGCATACTGCGGGGCGACTTTGCTGGCAGCAGAGGGCAGGGCCGCAAAATCCATTGTTGTACCATACTATGCTCTCGCGTCTATGCTCCTCGCCGACGGGAAAGCCCTCATCCAGCCGTGGATCGTGCACCCTGAAATCTGATCCAACAATCGTAGTTCAGTGACATTCACCCGTGACACTTCAGCTGTCTACACAAAAGCACGGTTGTATAAAACAAAATAAAAATAAACACATCAGCGTGCTCATCTCTATTGATCACCAAAAGCCCGTGGTGTAAATTCTAAATTCCTATGGCAGTGGTCAATAACTTCATAGAACAACCCCTGTTGATATCCCACAGGCTGGGTGTAAAATTGTCGCTTTCTGATTTCGAGACTTGCACGCTCGCCCGTGTGGCCACTCGGGTAGACATCATTGAAGAAGAGCTTTGCAGCTCATCAGATTCCTCCAGCGTAAATAAATATTCATATTCTGGGTGGACATGTAAAACAGCGAAGCAATGCAAATAGCTGTCGATCATTTCAATTTGCATTTGAATGTCATAAAGTGTGCACAGGCAATGTGTATATGACCCCAAGCTGCAACCATTAGGTCATTATGAACTCGCCTGGCTGCGGGCAGTGAGAAGATGTGAATTTTGATGATGACTTTAAAGTTGTGTGTGTGTACGTTGAACTCCTTTCGCAGCGTACGTAGCCAACCGTGCTAATCGCAGATGCGGGGGGAAGGACAACAGAGTTCCTGCTACATGGCATGGGGCCCCTATATTTGACAGAATTATTGCGAAATTATTTGCCAAATCATAAATTACGCTCCAGTTATGACAGCTTTTTAATGACAGGAACGACAGACGAAAGTATGAATTACTGAACGGAAATTTAGTGTTTTTGGCACCAAAGTTGCAGAACAGCTTCCCAGGAAATATGAATGCACCCTCAATTCATCAGTAAAAATAATAAACTGAAAGACATTATTTTTCAGACAGCGTGTGAATAAACGTGAAAATAAGTGGACAAAAGAGACAGAGAGAGAGAGAACAGTTGAGGACAATTTATATTTTCAATTTGTCTCTTCTCGTTTGTCGTGTGTGCTCTCTGCAATGCATTGTTTTGTACACGCTTTTATTTAACTCACTCTGTCTGTTCTTGTTGTTGTATCCTCAAATCTTGTAACTCAATTTTAACCCACTTCCCAATGTGGTAACGACTGCAAACTTGGTATACTTATGTCTTGCTGATGACAATACCATATTCTATCATGAAAAATAAACACATTTCTTTAAAACTACCCTTTTACATGCTTTCTATGAACTCACTCTGTTGTTGTTGTATCCTCAAATTTAATAACTCAACTTTAACCCACTTCCGAATGTGATATCGACTGCAAACTTGGTATACTTATGTCATACTGATGACAATACTATATTCTATCATAAAAAAAAAATTTACATTATTTTTTATATGTTATATTTCGGCTTGGGTCTAGTTGTCCACGCTCAACTGACGTTGGCTCTAAATCACCACGATCCCTAACGTTACGACAAGCTTCGGGGCCACTTCCTGGAGTCGTGGAGTTCTTCCATTACTAGTACGGTACATTTCATAAAAGCGTGTTTTTAAAAAAAGTTTTTTAAATATTACTTATTATAACATTGCGTTTGGCCTGCAATTACTTCCTCACAGAGTGATTATTTCGAATGCCCCGTGTGTTGTGGTGCCTTGAGACGCAATGCATGGGAGACGCGGTATAAATAACAAGCCAGGATGATGATAATGAATGTGGATTGTACAGCGGTGACGCGGTGGCGCAGCGGTGTGCGCGCTCGCGGTTCGAATCCAGCGGCCGCCCTGGTTACTACTGTGGTGTGTAATCACCACGACAACACTCTGATTCACAGCGGACCTTAAAGATCCCGTGACGTAATTCGCAAGGGATAGGCTGTTGTATGTTGGCGTCGGGGTCCAAAATTGACGGATTCGAAAACGACTCAATGGGAATTCTACATGGCAACCATCGCCACCCTACTGGCAGACTTATAAATGCCCATTTGCAGATCTGGTGCTGGGTCACCTTGTGCTGCACAGAGACAGCTGCCACTGGGTGTGCCCTTTCAATGAGATGAGATGCAATATAATGAGCCCTAAGACCCACCCCCCTCTCCACCCCCCCCCCCCAGGTGTACAGATGGGTGCTATTGCTGAAACAAATAAACACATTCCTGCGGAGGGAGCTGGTAGGAACGTTGGGTTGCTCGGTCAATGGCCAGGGTCAACGGCGGCGTGGTGTATTCCGCAAATATGGCCGACTGTGAGGGCGGGCACAAGCCGGTGTGAGTAGGTTAAACGTTGAGTTTTATAAGGGCACCACGGGGTGACCAGCCCCTCTCCACCCAGCCCAACCCCTCTCACACTCCACCCAGCCCCACCCTCCCCACCCAGCCCCTCCCCACCATGCCCCTCCCCATCCTCCCCACCCAACCCCTCCCCACCCTCCCATCTCCACCCAGCCCCACCCCTCCCATTTTTGGATGCACGACGGATGGACGGACACAATAATCCCATGTGGGCTGGTGGAACCAGGTGGTTCCTACCAGTGTAATTGTCGCTACAGGCAGTCCTCGAGATATGAACATCCGACTTACGAACATCCGCACTTACAAACGATGTCATTATTTTTGTTTAACCATCTGACTTTTGAACGCTCGCTCATACTTGTGAACCAATCCGCGGAACTATTTTGTTCGGCGGAGTGATACTCCGCGAGATGTAATTAGTCCCACCGTCCCGCATGATGCACTATGACATTGAGCCATTCGACTCAAGGTAAGTGAAAATAAAGTTATGTTTACGTTACTTGTTTTTTATACTTTTTTTTACCACGCAGTATTTAATACAGTATTACATGCAAATGTGAAATATGTCTCCTTATTTCGTGAGTTCAACAATGCTTCCCCTTTTTTGTTGAACCATAACACTTTTATAACACCATATGCACAATTACTATTCAAACAAACTATTAACTATAAGGCCCACTAAGCTGTGTAGCTCTTTTTCAGAAGCGACCTGGCCTCAAATGATGGCTCGACGAAGTGGCTCCTCAAATGGCAATTTATAGCGGCCAAACGCATGTTTATAAACGTGGAGGGACAAAAGTCGGAGGCCCTGGAGAAAAATCCACGCGACCACGGAAAGAACATGCAAACTCCTAACATACAGGCGTCAGAGGACGCAATGGACCCCACAACCTCCTGTAGACCAGGCGAGGTAGTTAACAGTTCGCTACCGTGGCGAGATACAAACAAATTAACTTAGGCACGGGTCTCAGGATCGTAACCCGTTCTTAAGTCGAGGACTGTCCATATTATGAGTTAGGCGGATACAGTACAGGGTATACAATGGCATACTGTCGACAGCACACAGTGAGGGAAGAGTCTGTGCTAATTCTAGATTTGAAGTTTTCGTGACTGCAAGGCTTCATACTTTTTGTTTTTTTCGGTGAAGTCACGTAGGTAAAAAATTTAAATAAATTAAATCACGACGTTTCGGGCGCAACACAAGCGTCCTTCTTCAGGTGGAGACAACGTAGCGAAAGCACAACCACTTAAACGTCGTGATTTATCTAAAGTCACGTAGAAGGGAAGTAATAAAGTAATTGTATTATGTTTTATTTTTATTACTTTATTATTTCCCTTCTACGTGACTTTACCGAAAGAACCAAGAAGATGAATCCCTGCAGTCACGAAAGCTTTAAATCGTCGTGATTTAATTTATTTTAAATTTTTACCTACGTGACTTTACGGAAAAAACCAAAGGGTATGTAAGAGTCTGTGCGTCGGCTCTCCTGATGGAAATAGTCTTGGACCGGTGGCTTCGCTCTCGGCTCGAGTGTTTCACAAGGTGGCAGCACTCTGTGGGAGTGGTTTTTGAATCAGCCAATGAGCAGCCAAAATGTGCATCTCTCACTTGTGGCGGACAATCTCTATTTTTGTTTATTTTACGAGGTAAGGCCCCACTGATCCGTGTAGCTCTTTTGAAGAAGCGACCTGGGCCACAAATGAAAGCTCAACGAAGCGGCTTGTCACGTGGAAATGTACAGCAGCCAAATAGTCTAAACGCGTGTTTCTAAACGTGGAGGGGAAACACCGGAGAAAACTTCAACGCAACCACAGGGAGAACATGCAAGCTCCAAATACACAGCAGGCGTCAGGGTTGGGATCGAACCCATGACCTCCTGTATATCAGGCGAAGTAGTTAACATTTCTCCACAAACCAGGCGCCCCAAACATGTCTATCGATTATTTTAACATTAATCGATTCTACCACGCAAATAGCCAACTTTACATTCAACGAAACGCAACTACTTAAATTAGCCGCTTGTTGTATGTATAGTTTCAGTGAGTTTGAAACTGTTTTGACAGTTTTTTTTTACAGCATTTCTTTTTTAGTTGGGGCACCCCCCCCCCACTCCCACCCGAATGCCCCCTTGTCAGTTCCGTCATGAAAAATAATAATAGTACAAGAGTGGACAATAGCCGCACAACAATGCGGCAGCTGGTGGCACAAAACATCAAACGGCAGCGCGGTATTTGGCGACTCCTAACACGTGGACTTGAAGCAACAGTCATTTCATGGCAAATGTGCAGTGAATATGCTTTGTTTGTGATAATAACGATTTCTTTCCACCCCCCCCTCCTTTTGCCACAGGGGTGGTCTGAGGTAAATGTTGACACGGAGGCTTCATTGACACGTTGGTCATGTTCGTGATCTCTTTGTGTCGAGCGAAAGAAATTACTCTCCTGGTGCTCAAGCGGAAGAAGGCTTTCACGAGAAAGGTATAAACACGACTGCTGCTGCTGCTGCTGCTACAACAACGGCGGAAGGTTTCCGTGGTTATTCCGCGCACATTGCGCGCAAGAAGCTCCTCGATTGCCCCGAAGAAGCTCCCGGAAGGTGGAGCGAAACGTCTGGACACCACGGCGAGAAATAAGCACGGCACGATGCGGGACAAGCCGTGGGGAGGGTTGCGTGTCAATCACGGCTAGCCGAGCACAGGCCCAAGGCCGGTAGGCGTGGACCCATCAACAGCAGCAGCCCTCTGAAGTTCATACTCAAGAGTGAAGAGTCCTCTTGATTTGAGCGGGGTTATAAGGTTATAGGCAAAGTTATGAGAACTGTTATGTGAGAGGGTAATTACCATCATCACTGCCCCTATCAACAGCAAGATCAGCCATTTTGTTTCTCTCTCTCTCTCTACAGATTATGAGTTAATTTCTTCTGTTGCTTTGAATGCCAAGGGACGTTTTTGTCTCAATAGGCTCCAAGGCCCAGCCTGTAGGGGTGGGCGATCAGGGTGGCTGCAAGGGGAAAGGGGGGGGGTGCAAGGTTGTAGGGCGCGCTGGAAATTCGTGAGGGGTGAGCCAAGGATTTGGAGACAAGCAAGGTAACTGCGCAGAGAAACAAAGATACTGAGAGAAAAAGAGACAAGGAGAGACACGTGGAACGACACACACACACAAAGGTAGTTACAGAGAAACACAGAGAGATGCACAGACACTGAGAGAGGGACTGCGGCAGACATCGGGACAGACTTGACTTTTAAACAACTTTTATTGCCGCCAGCAGCAAAAGCACTGGAGGCGATTTCGATTCGAAATACACAAAGTCACCAGCAAACAAATGAAAATTAACGCTATAAATCCACGCGCTGTGGCGCTACAAGCACCGTGCACAACACGAAAGAAAAGCCACGTGGTGGTGGTGGTGGTGGTCATCGCGCACGCCACGGTGACGAGCGAGCGCTTCAGAAGGTGCCGTGTACGGGACAGAGAGACAGAGACAATTCAGACCGGCTGTGTCTAAGATTGATTGCCCTGCTATTGTTGTGGTGGGTTTTCCTTTTCAAATTGTCTCGTATTTTCAATTTTCAATGTTTCATTTTGTATCCTGCCTTTAACCCCCCCACCACCCTCCCCAATCTCTTTAGCTCAATAGGGCCTAAGCTGGCTGAGCGCAATTGTCTGCTGCTTTACATTTCCACGTCATAAGCCACGTCGAGCTATCATTTGGGGTCCAGGTCGCTTCTGAAAAAGAGCTATACAGCTCAGGGGGCCCTGACACCTGATAAAATAATAACATAGTTGAATTGTAAATACTTGTTGTTTTTTGTTGTTTAAATAAACAATCTTAACAGAGACAGGCAGACACAGAGAGACGTAGCCACGACGAGAAGGAGGAGGCACAGGGAGACAAGAGACCACCACAGTATCCACGATCCCCTTACAGCCCGCTAACCCCTATGGGCACAAACATGTTTTGTTCACCCAGGGCACTTGTGTACGATTTTAAATCCAGCCCCCATGGGCTCGCAGGCTCTCACCCTGTTTACAAGCAAAACTCGTGTATGATTGTATTGCTAACACCATGACCTCTATGACAGTTCGGCCAGAAGCCTTTTCGTGTCTACCTCAAGGCAAAGGTAAGGATTGCGGTCCTGCAATTGAGTTATTGTGCCACTGCTGGCGGAAGGACTTCAGGCGCACAAGAGGGCCTCTCTAGAGGGCATTTGGCTGCGTCTTCCACGCTGGCCAGACGTCTCGGAGGAGGTGTGGAGTACCCACACTTCATCCCACCGCGCGCGACCTGCCGATTGTGATGTAGCCGTGTATGATGCTGGGTGGGCAGAGAAAGTGCGGGTGGGTGGGGATTTTTTAAAAAACTTTCCCCGAAACCGGGAACCTCAACAAGTCCAGAGTGCTGGTCATTACACGACGTGGCAGCGTCCTGGGTAATATTTAGGAATGGTTATTATTATTATTGAAACTTTTTTCGGGACGAGTAATTTTACATTTTGTTATTTTGGCTGTGTGCTGGGGCACCGAGTAGACTGACAACCAGCACGCAAACAATTTCGAAGCGTTCCAAAAACACGAATTAAAAACCCCTCGCGCATTCCTTTAACCCACGAGTCACGGCGCTCTTAAAATATCCTCATTAAGGGGCTGAGTCAATATCGCCCGGCAAGATGTACAAATATATAAAGCAAGAGCGCAACAACAAACAAATAGCCACGCGAGATGTAACGCTCGCCCGGTTGAGAGGAGCGAGCGAGCGAGCGAGGGAGGGAAGAGAGAAGAGAGACCGCGGTTGCTCACCCCTCTTTGGGAACTTTATTTATCTAGCGAAGTGCATGGCGTCAGACTAGCTCGGCGATTTCGTGCGGACGGAGAGAGTGAGTGGGTGGGTGGCTCTGTTGATGGGGAAGAGCGAGGTGTGGAAACAAAAACACCCCGAAAAAATGTTTTGAAGTAGCTGACAAACTCCCTGAAAAGCACGCATTCCACGGGTGGTTGTGGCGGTGGAGGAAGTGGTGATGGTGGCGGTGGTGGTGGTGGTGGCGGTTGTGGTGATGGCGGCGGTGATGGTGGTGGCTGTGGTGGCGGTGGTGGTGATGGTGGCGGTGGTAGTGGTGGTGTCGGTTGTGGTGATAGCGGCGGTGATGGTGGTGGCTGTGGTGGCGGTGGTGGTGATGGTGGTGGTGGCGGTGGCAGTGGTGGTGGTGGTGGTGGTGGTGATGATGATGGTGGTGGCGGTGGTGATGGTGGTGGTGATGATGGCGGTGGTAGTGGGGGTGGTGATGGTGGTAGTGGTGGTGGCGGTGATGGTAGTGGTGGTAGTGGTGGGGTTGATGGTGGTGGTGGTGATGGTGGTGGTGGTGATGATGGTGGCGGTGGTGATGGTGGTGGCGGTGGTGATGGTGGTGGCGGTGGTGATGGTGGCGGTGGTAGTGGTGGTGGTGATGGTGGTAGTGGTGGTGGCGGTGATGGTAGTGGTGGTAGTGGTGGGGTTGATGGTGATGGTGGTGGTGGTGATGATGGTGGCAGTGGTGATGGTGGTGGTGATGATGGCGGTGGTAGTGGTGGTGGTTGATGGTGGTAGTGGTGATGATGGTGGTAGTGGTGGTGATGGTGGTGGTTATGGTGGTGGTGGTGGTTGATGGTGATAGTGGTAGTGGTGGTGATGGTGGTGGTGGTGGTGTGGGTCGTGGCGGCGGCTTTCCATCCCCAACAGTTGCAGTGTCCTCCAGCTCCCACCCACCAACGGAACGATGCCCATCGCTCTCCAGTGGGGGGGGGGGGGGGGGGGGGGTTAACACGTTGGGCCGCGCATCGTTCGGCATGATGTCCGACGTTTCGCTTCACGTACTGGAGCGCGCTTCTTCGGCTTGTTGGGCGGAGGGTATTGTTGCAGCACCACCTGATTTTCAGTTCCCTAAGAAGCGCCTCCCCCGGCCAGCAGACGTGGAGTGAAACGTCGAACATTGCACATCCCGAAAATACATCGTGACAACGTACACAGCAGAATGCTCATCTCTCTTGGTGGCCTTGAGCCAGTGGTGGAAATTCCACATTCCCATGGCCCAGTGCAGTTTATCCCCCGCCCCGCCCCAACCAAATTGATAACCCACCTTTGATTACTCGCAGGGTGATACTCGTTCCGTCGACCACCTAAAGTGATGATAGACCGAGTTTATTTGAAGTCGACATGTTCCAATTGCGAGGAAGATTGCGGCTGGATCGACCATAACCCTAATCACTGCGCCAGGGGCGTTATATTACAGCAGCTTCCAACAGGCACCCACATCGTGCACAAGGTGCTCGTCCATCCAAGCACTGGCAAGGCTCGATCCTGCGTAAGGTCTTCACACGATTCCAGATGATTTGGTCAGAGGCTAAATATAAAGACAAAGATCCCCCGTGTCGCCTTGAACATACTGTTGGTGCAAGTGCTGTTCACGAGGACTTATGAAGGCTGGCACGGCACATGAGGGCGTGGATGGCCAGCACCACACGTGGTCAGCTTACTCTCCAATGCTAATATTTACAAAACACCCCACACCTGGCAAACCTTACTAATTGGCTGGTGGGTTTAACGACACATTCTAGATTTTAAGCTTTCGTGACTGCAAGGATTCATACTCGTTGGTTTTGTTCGGTAAAGTCCTGAAGAAGGACGCTTGTATTGCGCTCGAAACGTCGTGATTTAATTTAGTTGTTTTCATTTATTTTATTTTATTTTTTACCTACGCGACTTTACCGAAAAAAACAAAGAGTATTTAACGACACATTTACGCGATCTAACCAACAACAACAAAACCTGTACTACGCTATGAGATCTCTTTTACCAGTGGCAAAATATAATGGTAGGTTTTTACCCTTTTAACTGGTACAAAACTGACACCTTTATTCAAGGCATCATGTTTGCAATGACCACAACACAAGTAGTCAATAAAGCAAACAAAAAGAAGCAACTCTGATAAGGATAATAATATGCACTGTCATTGAAGTTGATTGGCCCACACCCGAGACGGCTTTCTTTAGAGCCTAGTCCCCATTGGTGTAGGGCCAGATGACACCAGAAGGCGTACAACTCAAAAACAGTGCAATATCAGAGTATTGAGAGTTCGGGGTAAACATTTACACTATGAGATCTCTTTTACCAGTGGCAAAATATAATGGTAGGTTTTTACCCTTTTAACTGGTACAAAACTGACACCTTTATTCAAGGCATCATGTTTGCAATGACCACAACACAAGTAGTCAATAAAGCAAACAAAAAGAAGCAACTCTGATAAGGATAATAATATGCACTGTCCTTGAAGTTGACGGATGATATTGGTCGTGAAAGCTCGCTGGTTAAATTGACACCAACACCTGTTACTCATTTTAGGTTGAGTCGACCTAGAACCGGTTCAGATATTCCTTACCGATGTTGGCTGTGAGCAGGAATCGAACTCGGGTTGCCGGCCGCCGTAGTGCAGTGCGCTAACCACTTCGCCCACCGCTTACATAAACACATCACGCGCGCACGCATATGCAGACACATAAGCAGGAGAACGCTAGACGTGAGATTCTCTTCACAGCGACGGCTAAAGAGAGAACACATCACGGTATTGTTTTAGTTTAAAGTTTTTGGGGCTTTTAGTTTTTTTTTTACTGTTCCTACCGAAAAGGTTCGTGTGACTCTAAACCCAAATAACCTTCCCCCTCGTGCCAACATCATCTGCGTCTTTATTGTGTCTATTCCCCGAGCTGGTGAAGAATAGGGGCATGGATAGGGGAAGGGATACGGGAGGGGTTGGGGACTGGAGCTTCAACACCTGGTGATGGTGGCACTGCACCAATGGCGCTCCCTGCAGAGCCTCCGTCCGCTCCCCCCGCCGCTTCGGGATTATGAACTCAGATTTTTGTCACGATATCATTTTTCATGGTGCGATGCAATATGAATGTGCCGACACGTGGCGATTATCATTTTTAATATTGTGGCATCAGTGGAGTGACATTCCCCAGATTATATATGACATTTACAATTTGAGTACGACGTTTCGCTGGTAATTGCATCCAGCATCATTGGGCAATTCGCTGGCGAATTTATAAATAACGCGATCTAAACCCAAAAACGTGGATTATGAATAATATTGGTCGCGAAAGCCTACGTGTTAAACTGATAATAATAATAATATAGGTTATCATTCAATGTTTCTACATTGAGATCGGCATCTTTCCCAAGGGGTCTTCACAAGGTGGCAGCGATGTATATATACAGTATTAGTTCCATGTAAAATGTACGAAGTTGGCCAGCAACACCTAATCATTATTACCAACCAGGGTAGTCTACCACTCTCAACATTTACACACACACATACATATAGCTTTCGTGACTGCAGGGATTCATCTTCTTGGTTCTTTCGGTAAAGTCACGTAGAATGGAAATAAGAAAATAAAAAAAATAAAACATAATTAAATAATTCTCACGACGTTTCGGCCACAACGCAAGCAGCCGTCCTCAGGTGGAGAACAGGTCTGTCGAGAAGACAGAGTCTGAAATGTTTTATTTTTATTATTTTATTATTTCCATTCTACGTGACTTTACCGAAAGAACCAAGAAGACACATATAGCTGTTACCTGTTTCCCAAACCCATGCCACTCATCACGCTGCCATGTTGCTGGCGTTGAGAGGGAACATTCGACTCGCACTTAGGATCACCACTGGTATCGTGTTTCACGATACAAAATGACATATTCACGAGTATCATGATAATACGTTCCCGTCTGTGTTTTAGCAATTTGTATTTTATTGTTGTTGTGCTTGCCGTTAATCACGTGATAATTAAAGTGGCTCAAAAGTTATTTGGAGTGCGGTTCACTCTGAAACACAAAGCCTGCCGTATGTATTTTCATCACTGCAAGTCACTAACCACTGAAACACACACACGTGCTGTCAGTCACACTCAACATAAATAATTAGCTGAACGAATTACGAAAATGATGCCCTGGATTATTCCGCAAAATCTTTTGCAAAGCATTTTATAAAAAAAAAAATTGGGGAGGTGGAATTGGTAATTCAGGTCGGGTTCTTTTTTCAACCGTAATTATTTTATTTTGTCACTCACAAATAAAGTACATTGTTACCACATTGCGGCAAACGCGAGTTTAGACCCCAAGCGACGTGGCCATCTCCCCTGCGAAAGGGAGCCCTCGTCACGAGGCCTCCAGTGGATAGCTATCATGGCCCTTTGTTTATCCAGGAACATCTTACCGAGTCGTAAGACTCTAATTTCCAGGAGGTTCCTGCAATTGGAGATATTTGTCTAATTCCATAGCTCAGGGCTACTCATCAAGGTGAGCACCACCTAAAACTCCCAGCCTGCCATTTCAGAATCAGAATATTTATCCTGGAGGAATCCGATGAGCTATGAAGCTCTTTTTGGCAGATGAGCAACGAAAGAACTGGACTATTTTCTCTGGGATGTATTTTCTGGTTGTACGGCGTGTTGTTGGGCATGGTGTCCGACGTTTCGCTCCACGTGCTGGGGGCTTCTTGGGGCAGAAGTGATGAGGTTTCCATGGCTATTCCCGTTTCGTCCCAGACAGAGCAAATTATATCAGCCGGACTGCATCAGAGAAGAGCAGCAGCAGCAGCTGGCAAGGCTACATATTCTCGGCAGAGAGTGGGCTGCTTGGTTCACTTCCTGAAGAAGCTCTCAGGAACGTGGAGCGAAACGTCACGACGCCGTGCCGAAAACGTCGAGAAAGTTGTACAGCAGAACCGCGAAAACCTCCACACACGCAAAAAAAAAGCAAGCAAAAAAAAGTGTCATCCAAAAAAACAACTGAAAGTTCATAAACGTGTCGAAATCTCAGCCTGCTCCGATATTTTGTATTTATTTAAATCGCTGCCGAGTATTTTGATCACACAAAACCTCCCGGTGCGCGCGCACGATTGAGTGAGCGAGAGAGACAGAGAGAGCACGAGTGAGTGAGAGAGCGGGCAAGAGTGAGCGAGCGAGAGAGTGAGCGAGAGAGTGAGCGAGAGAGTGAGCGAGAGAGTGAGCGAGAGAGAGAGTGAGCGAGAGAGTGAGCGAGAGGTGGGGGTTTACATAAAGCAAAGTTATAAAAAAAAATTACGAAATGATGAACGAAGCAAAAGTGCCGAATACACCGAGCATCTTCTTGTTTCCACTGATCGTAAAAAAAGAGAGAGAGCACGATTGAGTGAGCGAGCGAGTGAGTGAGCGAGAGAGAGAGAGAGAACGAGCGAGCGGAGTGGCTCAGGTCTTGAGCTGCCAAGCACCTGCGAGCCTGCCTAATGGAGACATTCTATCTTGCCGGATCTGGTTTCGCCACCCCTCTCGCCCCCCTTCCCCCCCCCTTAAAAAAAAATAAAACTGGTTTACAAAAACGCTCCCAACAGCTGACATCTCTGCATTGAGGCAGCGCTGACCCGTGCGACTTTCGGAGCAAGGCGTCTGCATTTCTTGTAATAAAAAAAACACACCCACACGTCGCGTATAAGAGCCAGAAGGAAGTGTCATTGTTGCGTGCGCACAGCAGGCAACGATTACTCCGTAGGTGGAGAGTGCGTGACTAAATCCCACCGGCACGCTCTCACCCGGGCCGTGACTGATATATTTCCACCGTGGTAGAGCAATGCGCGCCCACCTCTCCCCACGATGAAACCAATCTGCTGCGCAACCTACAACTCCTTCCTTCGATGCGCGCTCGCAAACCCCCTCCACCTCCAACTCCAACTCCCCCTCGACTCCCCATCGACTGCCCCGACCGCCCGCCCGCTCGCCTGCTCGGGCTCCTACCAACTCGCGTTGCTCGAACTCTTCGATCTCTTCGATCTCTTCGACCTCTTCGATCTCGTCGCCAGAGAGGGAGCGATTGCAACTGCGACCGGCGCGATGTTAACTGCCTCGCCTGGTATACAGGACGCCGTGGGTTCGATACGATGGTTTATGCGATTGCGAGCGTTTATTAATTGAGAATGGAGATGAGATTATTGTTTTCTGACAGCCAGCCTATGCAATGGTTAATAAGAACGTAGTCTGCTTGCAAGGACTGTCCCCCTCCCCCCACAACTACTGCCCAGTAACAAGTGACCCCCACCCCCATGTTGCCTATGTATGTATGCTATATGTACACACAATATTATGTATATCTGCGATGCAGGTACATTGCATGATGTTAACGACCTCGCCTGGTATACAGGAGGTTGTGGGTTCGATCCCGACCATAATGCCTGCTGCATATTTGGAGTTTGCGTGTCTCTCTCTCTCCCCGTGGTCGCGTGGATTTTTCTCCAGGTCCTCCGGTTTTTCCTTCCAAATTTACAGCATTTGGCTGCTGTACATTTCCCCATGATTCACTACTTTGTTGAGCTATCATTCGTGATAGCCTGGTCGCATCTAAAAACAAGAGCTATATAGCTCAGTGGGCCTTAACTGCTAAAATAAAAAAAATAGTTTAGTTTAGATTACTTCCAGAGCCTGAGGAAAACGCTCAAAATGCACCAGACACCGGCTAAAATCGTTGGAGAAAAACAAAGTCACGCAATCAAACGATGAGCCCGATACATTTGATGTGCGCGCGTGTGTGCGTATGTGTGTGTGCGTGTGTGTGTAGTCGCTCCGCACGAAGCTTCAGGTCTTCTCGGCCACGGTCATAGCATCTTCGCCGGTTGGAAACATTTAGGCTGGCCTGCCTACGATCCATCCTGGGTTTAACCAGGCTGGATTGTGTGAGGAGCTCACAAATCCTTGAAAGATCTGGGCAAAGTCCCATCGGTGAGCTCCTCCGATAGGCAAGGCTGCATTGGCTGGGTCATGTAGCCCGCATGCCCAGCCACCGCATGCCTAAACAGCTTTTGTTCGGCCGGATCGAGGGGGCTAAGCGGGCGCGGCACGGGCTAGAGAAGAGATGGAGTGATGTGGTACAGGAGGACGTGGAGCTGAGTGGACTTGCCGATGACTGGTACCAGCGGTGTCAAGATCGGCCTCAGTGGAGGAGGCTCGTGAAGGACGCTACTGGGCAGTTGGAGGCAGTCGCCCTCCAACAACAACGGAGGGCGGAGGAGCGACGCTCACAACAACGAGCGGAGCGCCGGGTGGCTAAAGCACAGCAAGTTGGTACAGTAGGGGGCACAGGTGGTGCATCAGCCAGTCATCTCGGTCATCTCGGTCAGTCGACCCGTGGCACCTGGGTCTGCCCCGTGACCTCCTGCCAGCGGGTGTTCGACACTTTACGTGGCCTCAAGGTGCACATGGCCTGGCACAAGCGTCGTGGTGACGTCACCGCCACTTAGTGGCGAATGGCGGTTGTTGTTGTTGTTGTTGTGTGTGTATGCGTGTGTGTGCGTGTGTGTGTGTGCGTGTGTGTGTGTAACACACCGACTAGACAGAATGATTTAGCTGGCCAAGCGAGGTGACGACGCCCAGAGATTGGTCGAGAAGGAATCTATCCCAGTGCCTCTCGGCGCGTCTAATTCACTGCAGCCTCTGGCCACTTCGGAGGCAAATAAACTGGTGTTGTAGGGTGCCTCACCGTGCACCTCCATCATGTTTTTGTATTGCTTGTTGTTGTAACGTTCTGACCCGCTCCTACCGGACATCTGTGAAAAAAGAGCTTCATAGCTCATCGGATTCCTTCAGGATAAATACTTATTCTGATTGCTGCCATTGCAAGCAAGAGGACGGCAGTTGCAGCGACATCCATTGTTGTTCTGTACTCCGCCCCAACGTCTACACGTCATTCCTTTAGCAACCGACACTGACCGGCGGGGTGAAGTATGGTCAAACAACCTCCACGGCCATCGCAGCGTGGGGTAGGTTCAGATCATCCAGCAGTGGATCGACAAAAGAGCTGCTTCTTTTCAGGATTTAATTTATCATCTCGATACTTTCCCGAATGCTACTCGGCTGAGATTATTTTCATAAAACACCGCCACTAGAGGACAAGGTATCCATAATAAACCCGATGTGCTTCTCCCTGCATTCATATGACCCTATGTATATGGATTTGTTAAGATATTTAATATCTACAAATCAGGACAAAACAAGGGCGAAATGGGTGTGGCATTCGAAATGAATTTTCTGTACATTTCCGGCTGGAATGCAACGCTGAATTTGGATGAAAACGCGAAACATTGCGTGAACGGGAGTTTGTTGAGGCCCGCTCTTGTGATTTTTTTTTGGGGGGGGGGGGGGCACCGTGTAGGCAACTTCTGTA
Organism: Lampetra planeri; assembly: GCF_965212315.1. Classification (NCBI taxonomy): domain Eukaryota; kingdom Metazoa; phylum Chordata; class Hyperoartia; order Petromyzontiformes; family Petromyzontidae; genus Lampetra; species Lampetra planeri. The sequence continues at coordinate 5,304,731 of NC_136131.1, forward strand.
TAAAAAAAACAAAATATTCCACTGTGTCGCACGTGACCCTGCCGGGCGAGATGTAAATAGGGGCGCAGAAGCTCACAGAACCAGGTGGACCGCGTATCGGAGCTGTAACACGAGGCCGACGCTGCCTGGCTGCCCGACGAATGTCTTGTTCCGACAAGAGCTGCCCCGTCCCACCCCTTTCCTCTCCACCAACAGCTTCCATCGGCCGCACTTAGCTCGGGTCGCCACCTGTCTGGGTTTGACCCTGGCATCCGCGTTCGGCTCGCAGGAATTGATTTTGTGCCTGGATCGAGGCGCGGTGGGTGGGGGGGTTGGCAGTGTTGCACTTTTCGACAGGAGCCTGCGCTGTTCTGTTGACCTAGCCTGACTAAGACGTATGCCTGGGGTTTGTTCCGTGGTGACCTTACCTGCACAGATGGGCATCATCATTATCATCATCACCGCCAGCCGTGCTCAATCCACTGATGGATGCAAGCCTCCCCAAGCCGACGCCACCTCTCATCATGGAACGATCCACGCAGCAGCCGCACACGAACTGAATCCATCGCTCCATCTCCGTGGTGGGCGTGTCACATGATCGAGGTTCCTAGGGTGACACTCAGTAGTTTCGAACATCGGGCATCATCCGGTGTGTTCTCTAATCCACGTGTTCATCTTTCTGTCGATCAATATAATTGCAAGCATGCAAATTATATTTCGAGCATTTACATATTCGAATTTGGATTTACGCAGCGTCTGCATGTGGCCGCGTAGCAAGACACCGCGCAGACACAATGGGCATGTCGGTATTTATGTTGTAGCCATAATGAAGCAGGGTCAGTCACAGGCAACAGTTAAAGTACAAGGTCCTGAGGATGAACTTGAACAGGGACAGGGAGTCAGCAGCTCGGATGATTGGGGGAAGGGAGGAATACTCCGAACTCTGGCATCGACCTCGCCATGCGAGGCCGTGATTGAGGCATCGGTTTAACCACGGGCACAGTTCGACTCAGCCTATCATCATTCTGGGGGGGGGGGGCGATAAAAGTAGTATTGCATTGTGCTATGTTAAGAGTGGTTGTCATTCGGAGGAACTCGCCCTTGACATGCCATGGAGTTTCCACGCCCAGCTTCAGGGCCCCCAATGGATCTGCCGCCCCATTGCTCTGTTGCGTTGGCAGACGCTTTGACTTTTAAATGTTTGTGAACTTTGTTTCTGTATGAACTGCTTTTTGTTGAGGAAGGAAAACTGGCTGACCTTGCTGATACTGCAATTGTGAGCAATAGGTGTATGCATGCTGGCTCTTCGCTTTACCATATTTTGTTTGTTTTTGTAATGGAATCCGACCGGATTCCATACATGCATTCATCAAATTACTTTCAGAGAGATAAATATTCTAAGGTGACCTTAGCTTTTTTAACTCAAGGGAAATTGCGCCACGCATGTATGGGGGTCATCCATGTATTGATACCCCACTGATTGACCATGGCTCTCAACAGGGTGGTTGAACTTTGTGCAATCGATGGCTCCGTGCCTTGCAGAGGAACAGAGCGGGGAAAGGTGGTGGCCCCATTGTACAGGTTGGTCCGGATGTCTTGTGACGTCCATTTAATTATTTTAAAAAAATGTTTAAAAAAGTTTTTTTTTTATGATTTTTTTTTTTTTACAAAATTTCAATGAAGGTTTATTTAAAACAGAAATTAATATGCGAAGGAAAAAACATTTTTGGCGTCGATTAATTTGGTGGTCACAAGAGATCTGGACCATCCTGTAGTTCGAGATTCACGGATCTGTGGCTTGACAAGAACAACAACAGCCGCCATTCGCCATCAAAGTGGCAGCGACGTCACTACGGCGCTTGTGCCAGGCTAGGTGCACTTTGAGGACAAAATGTGATCGTGGGCCAACACAAAGCCATTGTTTCGCAAAATCTCTGTGATGCCGGGTTCGATTAAAACATGCAAAAAAAGAGAGCAAAAAGTACATCAACCGAATTAAAAACTGCGTTGTATATGGACGATGCCACGCTTAGAAGCCCTCAATCACAATCCACAATTGTGTAAACTTTTCCCTCTGATGATTCGCGATGAGTCTCGTTCGGGTGAGATCGTCCTGATACACTCACGCTGCGATTGAACCCAAAAGAAACCAAATTATGAATCCAGTCAACAACAACAGCAACAAAAATACCGACGCAAATGAATCGCTTGGTTACATTTGGTTCAAAGTTTCAACGAAGCCGCGTACAAATTCATGGTGTTGAGATGTCAATTAAATAATTCCAATGTATAATGCGCATTCTATCCCCAGATCCCAACATAGTAGGTGCCAAGCGCTGTCGGTCTTGACAAGGTGCACATCGTGGGAGTAACCCTTGGGGGGTGGGAGTGGGTGGGGGGGGTCTGTGGACAGTGGTGTTTGGCATTGGGAATAAGTGAGTGACATTCGAATGAGCGATTTGAAGCTTTCGTGACTGCAGGAATCAATACTCTTTGGTTCTTTCGGTAAAGTCACGTGGGTAGAATTTTTTTTTTGTAATAAAATTTTATTTTCTAAGAAAAATATATTTTCTTATAAAAATATAATTTCTACCTACGTGACTTTACCGAAAGAACCTAATCGAATGAGTCTTGGGGGTTCGTGATTTAGAAAGTAAGGGGGGGGGGGGTGTGCTGGAGTTGAGAACACTGGGGTCTGTAGAGTGGGGGGGAGGGTGCGTTGGGTGGTGCGTCGGCGGCGGTGGGGGGGTGAGACTGAGAGTGGGGGGGGTGACGAGCACGGCGATTGGATACCCACGCTGTCGGGGCTTCCATTGTTGGCGTGAAGAGCGTGGTTGGGAGGCTGACGCAGAGGTAGCTCTTGACACGTCTGGGGGTAGCGACTGCCGCTGCTAAATGGCTGTTGTAAAGTGGCGGGTGGGAGGAGGTGGGGGGTGAGTGCTGTTGGCGGTGGTGGGGGTGGTGGGTGTGTGTTTGTGGGGGGAGAGGTGGCACGCTGTGGTAATGGTGCATGGTGACAAGTGACCTCCTCCCACTCAGCCCCCCCCTTTCCCTGCCAAAACCACCACCCTTAAAGTCCCCCCACCCCCATCCACGTCCACCTCTCTCGTATAAAACAAATATAACCCCAACCTCCCCACCCAAGTATTCGCTCCCCTCCGCGTTCACCTCCCCGCCGGGTCAGTGCCCCCCCTGTTGGTTTCAATAACCGCCGACAAACAGCGTGGCTTGGCAGGGGGAAAATCGCTTTGCAGCGCTCACTGCCCCTGGCTGAGCAAGGGTCGCGCGCACGCACGCGCGCAGGCAGCCAGGAGTTAGCCAACAGCGCTGCGCGTGCATTGCGGACCCTCCCCCCCCCCAACCCGTTTAATTGCGACCCAGATATTCCACTTAACACGTTGCTATGTAGAGGACCGCAGAGCGCGGAGTGCCTTCCCGCTCGTCTGTGGTTACTCGTGCCTCCCGGTCGTTCTCTCTCGCTCTTTGAGAGTGAGCGAATGCTCTGTAGCACATTGCAAGTTGAAATTATCATCATCATCATTTTTGTTACTATGGATAGAAAAATTGCAAATGGTCAGTCCTGCAGTGTCTTGCTCATGCCACTGCTGGCAGTAAAGCCTCCACTCGAGGGAGCTCTGGAGAGCCCTGGAGAGCCCCTCGAGAGAGATAGAGAGGGAATTTTTTGCCTCTCAACTTTGGCGAATTGTTATATAGAAGAGGAGGGAGTAATCCACACTTTGCCCCCCCCCCCCACCACCACCATATCTGGACTACACCGCTCGACTAAACGGTGAGAGTGCCCATTTATTCAGGTCGGGGTGGACGTTAAAAAAAACCCCCATCACACGGTGGTTTTCCCATCGAGAATATCACCCCCCAGGGAACGAGGCATTTCCACCAGCAGTTCATGAGCCACTAATCTCAGGACAGTGTCTGCCCTCGCGATGTGAGATGACCGGGGTGGAGCCGGTGGCGCAGTGGTTTGCACGCTGTGTTGTTTAACCCGGCGAACCCGAGTTAAAGTCCCTGCCGTGGCCAGAAGTGGCGAATGATATCTGAACTTGGCACTGGGCTAATCCCCTCTCACCGCCGCGGACTGGCCAGTCCGCTTTTCATACAAAAACAAAGGTTGCTGGGGCAAGTGCTGTCAGCGAGCACCTTTTAAGACTGGAGTGGCACACATGCATGCACCCACCAAAAGGGGCTGTTTAGTGTTTCAACTATTATTGTATATGTTGAACTTTTTCGCACCGTACGTAGCCAGCTAATGGCAATTGGAGGTGCGTAAATTATTGGTAGTATTATTGTTGATGCGTGCAATAAATTGCACGCAATGAGTTAAGTCTCATCATCCTTGCGGCTACTAGAGGCGCTCTCATTCGCTGTGATTCTTGGGTTGTATCGCGACCCAAAATCATTGAATGGCCTTGTTGGGGGCATTCATTTCACCTCTAACACCCACACGTGCTCGCACACACACACACACAGTAGGCACACACACACAACCACATCGTGTGTGCATAATGGATTATAGATGACAAATTCAAAAGGCATGACTGCATGTTTATGCTACAGATTGCAGTGTTTTGTTTACGCCCTTTGCGACTGATTTTTTCTTTCTTAAGGAGGGATTATATTTCACTCTCCTGGATGGCCGTTAAGAACCACGCACAGTCGGCAGCATCCTGTTTGACGTGAAAGTTTTCTGCCCGACGTTGAACCGTGAGCGCATACAACTATTGGCCAAGCCAACGTTACTCCCTGCTCGGACGAGCAGAGGGGACGGACGTCCGTTAGTTGGCCCAGCGGTTGGCCCTATGGTGGGGACAATTTGGTGGAAATTCCATATTCTTATGACAGAGGGCCAGTCTATCCGCAAGAAGATCACAATCGGCTGCTCGCCGAGTGGTACTCATTCTACTCTACCTCGGCGGGGTGGGGGATAATGGGATGAGCTGACCATTTCAACCGGGATTTGAACTCACAACCTTCAGATTGAGAGCCAAGCGCTGGCTCACAATGCGTCCGGTTTGGATAAGAATACGCCGGCATACAATCTCCCCCGTCTCGCTGATTAATTAATGTTTCTTCTGTAATCATCCGCATGCAATTAATGGGATCAACGAACGAAAATGGAAAAACATGATGTTACGTGAAATCGGGGTCCTGGTTTAAATTTGCACACGGCACTGATTTAATTCCAAATTAAAAACAACAACACCAACAAGACAAAATGTGTATCCTCAGCAGCTGAGGTGATGTGCAGTTCGGCGTGCGTTCGCAACGGCTTCTACATCTCATCACATGAGACCGATAGCACAATAGGAAAACAATAGGATGGGTAAAATATCTATCTTTAACAATAAAAAATAATTACAACGAAGTCACAGTGATGTCATACTCAGTGCGCATTGAAACGGCGCTCATTTTCCCGTTCACAACCCTGAACCAGTGGTGGAAATTCCCCATTCATATGGCAGGGACGAGTCTCTCCACTGGACAACCAACCGTTGACTTTGACACAAAACAGTTCTCGTTTTATTGACTCCAGAGGGATGATGATGATGATGATGATGGGCTGAGTCAACCTCTGAAACCAGGATTTTAATTGGCAACCTTGTTGACTGCGACCCACTCGCTTTATTTACTGCCCAACCACCTTCCCACATTGCCAGAATTTGAGTAACGCTGTCGGCATGAATTGAAAGTCTTGGGTTTCTCGCCGTCCTGCGCCTGACCTTCAGACGTGCGCAAACAATGCAACACTGAGTGACGACGCTTGGCTCGCGATCCCAGCAAGATTTGTGTCGTGCGCACCCATCCTCAAGCAAACCACAAACCCTGCCTGGCTGGTGTGCCATCAGATAATCCCCTAAGGCCACAGCACCCCATGACTTCATCTGCTCTGTCCCCAGCCTGACATTCCCTTTGATAACATATTAACTGTCCAAAGATACACATGACCTCCCTTCTGCTATTTAGTGGCCACTTAAGCCTAAAAAATAACGTTCACCTATACAGTTAATGGGGTGGAGCGGTGGCGCAGTGGTTAGTGCACTGCGCTGTGAACTGTGAAGCTGTGGCATGGGGTTAGACCATGAGATATGGCGATGGCTTGTGGCAGGCTTTCACGCAGCAGTTGGAGAGATCGTGGCTCGTAATATTGATGATCAGTAATATTGGGGGAGCAGCAATGCAGTGGTCAAGTGCCCTGTGCTATGAAGCTGGCATTTTGATTCACCAGCAACGGCTAACATCCGTGGCGAGTGATATCTGCACAGCACCACCCTTTATCAACCCGCACTGATTGGCGTGGTGAAGTGTGGTCGAACGACTTCCATCGCCGAGAGGGGGAAGCTTGCATCCAGGAGCTGATTCGCAAATGGGCTGTATAAATAAATGAATGTGAAACGGGATATCCATCACAATCAAAACATTTGGGTCACGTGCGTCGAGCAGCTTTTTCACCGTATATACACAGTGTATTTGAACACATCCTCACACACATATTCATCACGTTCAGAGGCACCGTTGGTGGAATGCCTAATTCACAAGAGGAAGGTCGTAAGTTCCGATCCATGGATCAGACGTTGACTCGTCGAGTACCATGTCCTGCGGGAATGTCAGAGTTGGTTTTCTATGGATAAACCGGCCTCTGTCATGGGAATGTGGAATTTCCATCACTTGCTCAGGGCTGCTAACAGAGGTGGCCACCGCCCCCTACAAGTTTGACAATTGAATGGCACCGTGATTTGTCTTCACACACACACACACAGCCCCTTCTGCCATGCCGCTGCTAAGTGAGCGTCGTGGAGGTTATTTGACCATATCCATAATTAAGATTGTTTTTTTTTAGGTTAGATCGCGGAAATATAAATGTGTCGTTAACCTTCCACCACCCGACACAATTAGTAAGGTTTTTTTTTTAGTAAGGCAGTTACTACTTCAGCACACCGGTGTGTTTTGAGCGTAATCCCAAAACACGTACAATTTGAGCACGAAGTTCCGCCGGTGATCACCACCAGCTTCATCGGGCGATTGGCCAGAATTGCGAAGCTTTATTACGGATAATATTGGTCGCGAAAGCCTACTTCTTAGACTGTTTGACCATACTTCACCATGCTGGTCGGCGAGAGTTGGTAAAGGTCGTAAGTATAGATGTTAACGCACAGCACGGTACAAAAACTGGATATATCTTCACTGTCCTGTGTTGACCATCTAGGCCCTATCGAAGCCTACAGCACCTGTGTACGCCATTGTGAAACTTGGGCTCCCGTCCAAGTACGGTCAGGGCTCATCTTTGCTCAGCGTTTGAGATCTTGACGAGATGGGAGGCATATCGGGTGATTTCGTCATGGGGGAAAAAAAGACAAAAATAATCCACGTGTGACCTTCAACAACACCGTTGAGGCAAGTGCCGTTAGCCAGCTCCTTGCTAAGGCCGGCACGACACACGAGGTGGTGGGTGGTCAGTAGCACGCCGACTCACCTTGTCTCCGCAATGTGTGTGTTTACACACTGCCCCAGTTACTCATTTAAGGATGAGTAGATCTAGCGGAGGTCCAGGACCAGTTCAATATATTGGCCGCTGTTATTGGTCGTGAGCGGGAATGGAACTCGTGGAGCAGTGCGCTAACCAGTGCGCCACCGCTCCCCACTTGGTAATAGGCGCGCACACACACACGTTACTGAGCATCACGTCAGAAACGCTTGCTTCACAAAGCAGACATCTTTGACCATTCAGAAAAATAAACAACGGGGCTTGGATCACATTATGTGGTGATCATTTTCATGAATGTGGGGTTGAGCCAAGTTTGGCAAATCACAGGATCTGCATGTGTCTTTGTCCATTATGTGTAGTGTATCTTTGCTCTAAATGACTTCACATGAATTGCATACTTTTTAGGTTAGCATAGCAAATATTACACTCTTTTTTATATATATATCCGAGAGCCACATTAGCAATAAACAAACACAAGATGAATGATACTTTACCATTTAAGGAAATATTTCATAATTGCAACCAAATGATCGTACGTAGAGAAAAAAAATATATAAGTTAATTAAAGCATAAAATAAACAGTTCAATTTAAATTGCTTTTACTTCGGCGGACATCAAAGATTTTTTCAGAAGAAGGATACCGTCTTAATTTGCACACTTCAAAGCGGCTAAAATCTGAATAACACACGGCCCATCGTCAATAACAGAGCTGCTACCTATGGCCGTATATTTATATAGATCTCTTAAGCTGGATATTTTAAACGATGGCAAAACAGTGAACAGAAAGTAAACATTGTCAAGAGATGGTAATCAGTCGATCGGAGCGCATGACCAGAAGAAGGACTTTTCAACTGCCATTGGGGCTGCACGGTTATTATTATTATTATCCGCTGGGATGTGTGCCTACACATACGTGTCACGCATATTTTATTCAGTCCGTGTGTGTGTGTGTGCAGTTCGTATGTTATGTGGGGGGGGAGTGGTAATGTTGGGATTAGCGTGCTGCGCTGTGAACCTGGTGACCCGAGTTTGATTCCCGCTCACAGCCAACACCAGTGGCGATTCTCCCTGAGGTCGACTCAGCCTCAAAAGAGTAGCTGGTGCGGTGTGTACAAGCATCGCTACAATAGAGAAAAAGGCGCTCTGGAGTGTCGTGCCGACCTTCACAGCACTTGCCCCAACAGTCTGTTACAGGCTATACTGGGGGTCTTTGTTATTTTTGTATGCTATGTGTGGTGCATGCTACGAGCGAGTTTTGAAAGACATACTTTTTTTAGGATATTGGACATTTTGATTTTTAAATATCAATTTCGTACTATATACGTTTCTATTTTCCCATGTTTAAATGTGTTATTTTGGTACAAAATTGTATAATTTTAGGAATGTATAAGTAATATTCAATGCATTTTTTCATTTCACCATGTAGTTAAATCAGTAAAGCAATCATTGATCAACGTAGTGTTTTTTAAAGAATGTGATAATTTAAGGAAAAGTGATGTTCAATTTAGTCAAAATAATTCGCAATGGGTTGGGGCAGCCTTGATAGGTGCTCACTAACAGCACCTAGCGGTCACTAAGACTAAACTATTTTTTATTAATTTTAATTTCATTTTTTACCTACGTGACTTTACCGAAAGAACTAAGAGTATGAATCCTTGCAGTCACGAAAGCTTCAAATCTAGAAAGACTAAATTAGTTTATTTATCCATAGAAGTTAAAGGTACATCTCTACAATTGCTTACTGAAGCCACCACCGACAGAAAGATGTCCAGGCCTCCGCTAGAGGAGCCTCCCAGAGCACCCTTCGAGAGATGCTTTGGCCTACTCTTCCACACTAGCCAGGCGTCGTCGAGGCGGTGTGAGCGCCCACACTCTACCCCCAACCACACGTGACCTGCCAATCGACTGTTGGTGAACATATTTATACTGCTGAGTGAACACAGGTGGTGGGAATTAAGAGACCTGTCCATGGTTTCGAATGGCGCGCCTGGAGATCAAACCGGTGACCTCTGGAATATTAGTATAGTGTGCCAATTATTACTCCAAGGTAGCATCCCTCGAGTTGCTCACACACACGTGTGTGTGTGTATAACTCGGAGGTCAGCCAAATGAAATGTCAGCTAACTGCCCTTTCAGCGTCTGCAAGAAAAACAAAGCCTTAATTATTTTTCCACAAATGTTTTATGCACAGTACTGCATGCGGGTGTGCTCTATGTGCATAACTACGTACACACACATATCGTTCACGCACTGCGCTATGAACCTAACGACGTGGGTTCGATTCCCGGCTTCAGGAGAGAGTTCGCTGTTCCTCCTCCGTTGAAGGAGCACAGACTACTGAATTGCATGGCCACAATCGCACGAATGTTGCTTGTGTTTAGTTCGCCATTCATGAAGGAGATGTGCTCATTGGCATGTTGATGACCGTACGTGGTTGATGGTCAGACCAGCGCCTTTGAGGAGGAATGTTAAAGCCAGGAGGCGAGATGTCTGGGTCTCGAGTGCGGTGTTCATTATTCTGGACGGTCGCGTTGTTCCAATCTGTTCGTCAGCGTTCTTCCGGATCTGGGTGAGATTCGAGAAGCGTCTACGCTATGAATCGCGTCACTGCAACAATGCAAGCCGCGGGTGTAATGAACAGCAAACTGGGCTTGCAATCCAGACGTCGCCTATTCGTGTTCCATTTCCCGGCTCGGCATTAGGAACAATGTTGCAAGTTTATGTAGCATCACCCCGTCCCCCCGTCAGTTCACCCCAGCATCGTAAACAGGTACATGTTGCACACTCGAAATGAAGGACGTGGGGCAGGTGCTCCAAATCGAGGGCAAACACATTTATTGTGGTCAATCTTTGGGTCCTTTACCTGTAAGATGCTACAGCACGTGGTGTCACACACAGCAATTCTTGAACCGAGTCGCCATTAACCACGTGACTGGTGTCCAAGTGCGGTTATTCAATAACCCTGCCAGCCACCTACAGGCCCAACTCAGTCATCGCATGCTGCTGTACACACGTGCATTGATGCACTGCACAGCACATCAGGACTTTCACAGAACCACACTTTACTCCCTTGCTGCTGCACGAGGACATAATTAAAAGAGTGGCCCATTCCTAATGGGCCACATACACCACCAGTTAGTCCATCGGCAGGTCGCGTGTGGTGGGATAAAGTGTGGGTAACCCCCCCCCCCACCCACCCCACCTCCTCTTCCGAGACGTCTAACCAGCGTGAAAGAGTAGGCCAAAATATTCTCTAGATGGTAGTGGGTGTTCCCTAGAGCAGTTTCGAGTGGAGTCCCATTCTCACCAGCATGAGCGGTGGCGTGGGCAAGCCATTGCAGGGCTGCGCCTTTCCCTTAACAGGGCAGCAATGATCTCATCTCGCTGAACTCCAACTGGTGCATTCACCACGAAACAACGTTCGCTCTACGCTGGTGGCGGTGATTAGCGGTGGCGGCGGCGGTGGTGGCGTTACGTGTGGACTCGCGTTTCTCTAGCTGTGTGGCAAGGTCTATGTGTGAGAGAGAGAGCAGAGAGAGAGAGAAAGACTCTTGCGATGCGCGCCCCAACCATCGCCGCGAGCGAGCCGCCCTGTTTATTTAGGCAACGTTTCCGCAAATTACAGCTACGGGGAAAGGGGGAGAAAAAAAAGTGAATGGGTTTCTTCAGCCCCATCGCCCGGCTCCCCCAGCAAAAAAAAAACCCACGACTGCCTGCCTCCCACCACCACGTCTAGTGGGTCAAGTAAGGCCTGGACTGGCCACAGGTCAGCAGTCCGGGCCAATGCCAAATGAGCCGGTCAATTCCGAGGGCCGGTGGGTCGGCCTGTGTGGGAAAATTGCAAATGTGATCAGAGTATGTTTTTTTATTATTAAACTATTTCATTACCTCTGATGTGTACGCTTCATGTTCAGCAGCCCCGGGGATTATTGCTCACAGCGGCCCATTCGTGTTTTTGGACCCAGCCCAGGTGGGTCAATGAGGACCGCGCGGCCAACATCACGCTACCACGATGCCGCATCGCAACATCGAGCTACTCGTAACTCCGTGGACCCGAATTTGGGCCGGCGTGTTTACGAATTACCCGGGCCGATTTTTCGTCCCAGTCCGTCGCTGGGTCAAGTAAACCGGGGCCAACCGGCCAGGGACACCCGGTTGTTTCCTTCAAACACACCGGTGTGGATCTGCCGCCCGAAAGTGTTCACTCTCGATGCTTGGTGAGACCCCATTGAACTGCACCCAGCGAGAGGGTTCGCGTGGCTTTTGAAGGCGTCTCGATGCGGTCAAGAGCACCGCGGCAAACCCTGGCTGCGAGTCCGGCAAAACAATAGCTCGGAGTCGCGTTTTTGTCCGTCTATATGCGGATGTCATGTCCACTGATGATCAATAATAGTGACGAATATTTGAACCGGTCCCTGGCGTCCGTTACATCGACTCAGCCTCAATTGAGTACCTGGAGCGGTGTGTGTAAACATCAGCGCTGAGAAGACAAAGGCGGCCGGGCGAAGTGCTGGCCACGCACTTCTTCCTATGCCGTGCCGGCCTTCATTGGTGTTCGCTAACAGCACTGGCCCCAAAAAACTGTTTAAGGCTATACCAGGGGATATTTGTATTTCAGTGTGCAAGTGTGAGGATGGAGCGGTCATCAAAGCAGTTAGCACATTGTGCTCTGAACCTGCCAACCCGAGTTATATTCCCAGCTAACATTAGTGGTAGCTAACTTAACTGGTTCCTGGGCTTTTTCCTATTTTTTCCGACCCACGTTGACCAGCGTGGTGAAATGTGTTCAGTCATATCACGTGACCGTCACTACGTGGGGGAGACCGTCTTCCGGCCGGTGATTGACAAAGAGACCGTGAATTACAATCGTTATATTATTACCATAACATCGGTGTGGGCTTTGGTTGCTTGTGAAGCAACGCAGCTACACGACAGATTTTTTTATTGTGATGTGTGTAAATGTACACACCGTGGGGTATGTACAGTGTTCATGTTGTTTGTGATGGTATAGGCACAAATTCCTCCGTGTAGTATTTTGCTCTGCGCTCTGTTTTCTGGGAAGGAACAGCCGGATTCAGGATCCAACTGGCGCTGTTATCAATTCTCTTTCCCCGGTTCTCTTTGCCAGACTCATCCAACCGTATCTGGCTTGCACCAGAGAATATCCACCACGGCTATGAAGAGACTCTGGGGTAGAATTAACCTGATGGCGAGGGCCTAACTGGGATTATGGTTGATTTGTATGATCGTAGCAAAACACATATGCTCTCGGAGTTGTAGTTTTTTTTCTTCCGGCTTGCAACTTCGTTTCATACGGCCTGCGGTCAAATAATAGCACTTGGAAATACCCCCCCCCACACACACACACTGCAAACAACATTTATCCATCACGCAAGTATCTTCGCCATACTCATCGGGTATTAGAGGCCAATGTGTTTGCACCTGATAATGAGGTGTGTCTAATTTTAGCACTGCTCACTCAATTCTGTCACTGCAAGTGCCTCTTTATACCTGGTCAGCATGCACGTTATTCTGTCGCGTTACCATTGCATAACACTGAAGGCGTGTGCGTGCGGGTGTGTGTTGTGTAGGGGAGCGGTAGTGTAGCGGTTAGTGCGCTGCGCTATAATCCCGGCGACCCGGGTTCGATTCCCGCTCACGGCCAACATCGGTGACGATTATCTGAACCGGTCCCTGGCCTCCCCTAGGTCGACTCAGCCTCAAATGAGTACCTGGTGCGGTGTGTAAACATTGCCACTAGGGAGACAAAGGCGGTCGGGCGTGGTGCTGGCCACCCACCCCCTCGTGTACCGTTCTGGCCTTCATAGGTGCTTGCTAACAGCACTTGCCCCGACAGTCTATTGAGGCTATGTGGGGGATTTTTTTTTTGTGTGTGTGGTGCTGACCACCCATTGTCCTCGCGTGCCGTGCCGGCCTTCATAGGTGCCCGCTAACAGCATCTGGCCCAACAGACTGGGAAGGCTTTGTGGGGGGGGGGGGGGGGTCTTCATCTTTGTTAGCCGCCAACGGCACTATTTGAAAGTCGCATTCGGAAATCATCGAGGACACGTTTGCCCACCTCCTGATATACTGTAGTGGATATTTTAGGTTCATAAACTGTCGATCGTGCCATTGTTTATGATCATCTTATGTAAACTATTAAACTAAACTATTAAACAATTTATATTATCGTAAATAAGGCCCATTGAGCTATGTAGCTCGGTTTTAGAAGTGACCTGGCCACAAATCATATCATGTGAAAAGTTATAGCAGCCAAAGACTATGAACTCAAAACGCGTGACGTTGATTCTAAATGTGAAGGGAGAAACCGGAGGACCTGGAGAAAAAATCCACGCGACCACGGGGAGAGAGACACGCAAACTCCAAATGTAAGGGGTGTCAGGGTCGGGATCGAACCCATGCCCTTGCATTGCACATGTAAATAGTGCCGTGTGCACAAATATACATTGGCAGCGGGGGGGGGGCGGGGGAGGGTCACGTGTAACTGGGCAGTAGTTAGGAGGGCAGCCATTGCAGCAAACTCCGTTTGTTTTCTATTGCATAGGCAGGCTGCTAGTTAATAGCATATACATTCTAAAATTATAAATACATGCATTAACTTAGTACAGAATTTTGGAAAAAATTCACCGCCCTTTACTAATCCACGAATTCCCGTGTTGTCCGTGCGAGGTTTTTTTGACCATACTTCACCATTGGTGGTCAGGGCGGGTTTATCGAAGGCAAGTGAAGACTGGCCCCGGACATAATTCGCCACTTGACGTTACGTGTGGCCGGGAATCGAGCTCAGGTCACTGGGTCGATAGGTTCATCCTTTGAGAATTCTTGAGCCGGTGACCCCAACGTATTGTCCAGGAACCCCTTTTAAAGCAAGCGGATTTGTCAAGATTTGGGTGATGGGGGGGCGAGGGGAGGGGGGGGAGGAGGTGAGGGGGGGGGGCGAGGGGGGGGCGAGGCAGTGCCCTGGCCCAAAATGTCGGTGGGGGTCGGGGTGTGTCTGCTGGAGTTTAACACCGCACCATTCCTCTGCTACAATATACAGATGATACGTGCACTGTGTATAAGTATATATATGTGAACGGCACATATCCTGTATATATAGCTGTATGCATTTTATCATGATGATGATCGTCTCCCCAGTATAGCCTTTAGTGATTCTAATGAATTCTTTTTTAGGTGGGTCCTGCTAAGTTTTTCCGCAGTAGCGTGGCGGTGATCGTGGTAGGGGGTGGGGTGGGGTGGCGATGATTGATATTTATAATCCCCAGTGAGTAATTTACATATGCATGATTATGTGTGGCTGTCTATGATGTGTGCACACACATCACACATCACGCGCGCGCGCGCGCAACATCACCTGTATGCGTTCACGAGGGAAGCTCGCTGGTGCACGTGTATATGCAGGTGATGGGTGGTTGTCTTTACCCCCTCTAGGGGGAGGTAAAAACTAAAAATGCCAAGCGTGCTGACATGCCCGTGACCCGTGCAGTCCAACCACTGTTAAAAGCGCCCAACTCCCTCTCTCAACTGCACACTCACCCCACAAACTCCCTCTCCCCTCCCCCCTCCTCCTCCTGCACTCCTTTCACCAGACCAAGTCAGATGTGACCACTGGCTGCTGTCTGTATAACAAGGAAGCCCCATCCGCTACCACCGGTCCACTGTGACTTTGATGCCTCTTTATCTGGTGGCTGTTTGCAGAGGGGTTGTCTCCCCCACCCCACCACCCCCTCCCTCCCCCCCCAGTCTGTTAATTTATCTTTGGCAGTGATTGAAAACACCTGGAGACGGACTGTGGTCTGACAGCGCAGCGCGGGACATCCAGAGAGCGAAGCTTTTCTGTACTGCAAACCCGTGCGGATGAACCGCGCGGGGTGGGTTTTTTTGTTTAATGTTGAACTTAAATATTAAATGTATTTGTGTTTTTGTAAAAGCACAGCCGTGCAATTATGTGTAACCTGACCCTGATTAGCTAACTAGAACAGATTGTTTAAGTACTTTTAAAAGGCACGTTAATTAGTCCAAACATGTTCAAAATCTGTTGACATTATTGGATAACAGTAGGATGTGTATTAGCAAAAATTACTTGACTGTTGGTGCAAGTTTGTTTTATGATATACAGTGCTGGGAGCGGTGGCGTAGCGTGGCTGGCATGAGGCCTGGTTCGAGAGATGAAATGGAGCCCCCCCCCCATCTCCAATTTCCAGATTCTTCAAGACATAGCCCAGTGCCTGGACCCCTTGCGGACCGTGGGATGCCAGTGAAGTTGCACCACTTGAACACTCGATAGCTGCCCCACTGGCTGTAAAAAGCCAACGCAGACAATTCGGGGCCCAATACAATTACTGCTACTTTGGAAGGCTTATGGCTCAAGGGCCATAAGCCACCCGTTGCTTTCTCTGTGTGCCTATGTATGTGTCTCTCTCTATGTATCTCTGTGATATCTATCTGCTTTTATGTCTGTCTATATGTCTCTGGTTCTGTGTTTGATCTCTCTCTCAAATTTAGCATTCTCAGGAAGAACGTAATCAACCAGGTAGGGTGTTGACTGTTATGTTATCCGACTCTGTTGTATTACATTACATTTCTAAGTATACTAGATTTGTGTTTCTATTTCATTTATACCTGATGATGATTTCTTGTGTTGCAATCGAAACGTCGTATGCTAGCATTTAATTGATTATTTTCTCTTCTTGGTTCTTTCGGTAAAGTCATGTAGAATGGAAATAATAAAAGAATAAAAATAAAACATCATAAAATTATATATTTTTTTCCTTTTTTATTTCCATTCTACGTGACTTTACCGAAAGAACCAAGAAGATGAATCCCTGCAGTCACGAAAGCTTTAAATCGAAATTTTATTTTCTCTTTATACGTGACTTTACCGAAAGAACCAAAGAGTATCACCCGTTGCTTGTTTGAGATTTCAATAAACTTTGACTTTGATAACAATACGTATGTACACGGATTGTTTAAATGCTAGTATATTCTTTTGCTATTGTTATTTTGGAGTGAAGTGGTGTTGCAGTGGTCAGCGCACTGCACTGTGAACCCGGTGCCGTGAGTTTCATTCTCAGCCACGGCGCACGTGAGTGACGAGTGATATCTGAACCGGTCGCAGGTACCCCCACCCACAACCCAATCACAAGCCCGCACTGGGCAGCGTGGTGAATTATGGGCAGGCGACCCTGACGACCAAAACAACAATTCGCAAAGCTGGCTCAAGGCAGCCAATCGAGAGGATGAGCAGAGTCACCTTTCTTCTGCGAGCAATCGGACTGTTTGACAAACAGACACCGTCTAATCGCTGCCCTGCTAATTAATATTCTTATTTTTAAGTAAGAAAATATCAGCAATGTGAGTGCTTGTAAGACAATGAAAAATTCCCGGCCCCATTTGTCAATCCACTGCTGCATGAAGGCCGCCCAAGCTCCTGTGCATCATGGTGATTGTTTGACCATACTTCACCATGCTGGTCAGTGCGGGTTGGTGAAGGGCGGGAGGTGAGGCCCAGTATCAGTTTAGATAATCACTCGCCACTGATGTTAAGAGTGGCCAGGAATGGACCTCGTGTCTGTGAGTAAAGTGTGCTAACCACTGCACCACCGCTCCAACCGCTGGAAATCACACCCTGCAATGAGTAATGTTTCTTTTTGTACAAGCAAGTGAGAACCTTTGGCAACCAAAAACAATCTGCGGTGTGAAACGACATTAGTGCTTCCCCAAGAATTCGTTTAACAGCTATGCCCGAGCATAGCTATGAAAACACGAGCAAAAAGATGCTGCTGCGTGGGTATCCGCGGTTGTGTTGTACTGCTGTGTCATCCAGTTTGAATTGATGTTTTTTTGTTACACGGATGATCCCGTTTAGCCAGTCGATCGGCTATGTCGCAAGGGAGATCCGTGGTGTGTGGGCACAGCAACGAGAAACACAAACCCAGAGACAAACACGTCCACGTTGCAGAGAGCGATTGCAGTGTCCTTAAGGAATAATTGCACAACTAACAAATGAGCTGTTCAACGGCTCTCGAAAAGACGGCGGAAATATTATAAGCGAGCGAGAGTTTGGTACAGTTGCAAGTAAGCTCTGTGGTTTCGTCTAAGGGTGGCATGGCCGCACGCGAATTGAAAACAAATTGACAATGCAAACACGTGGGGAGCAATGGGCGTCGTGAAAAAAAAAACACAACTTAGGCACAGGTGCAATCGTCGACACTGAACAAGTATGGTGCGTGTGCGTTTTTGGTTTAATTGTGGGGGGAATATAAATGGGGAGTGAACGGAGGGGCAATCAACTCGTACCTCGCGCATTGTTCCGCACCTGAAGCCGAACACACGGCAGGAGAGCCAACATCTACCTCCTGAACTTTAAGGTCTGCCCACTAACGAGTCGGAGAAGGAGGGGTGGGAAGGAAAGAACGCGAATGCTTATTTGTGTGCGTCCTGCGAGGCTCTTCCACGCGGTGCATCCCCTCCCCACGCCCTGCCTGTCCCTCACTCACTCACCCCTCGTCGCTCACTCCACCCCCCTCACTCTAAGCCGGTCCAGCCGACACAGAGAGAATGGGTAACCGAGATCCCCCCCCCCTCCTCCCCTTTGCCAGCTCGGCGCAGTGCGAGTCTCGTGCCCTCGCCGCCGCTGCTACTTAGCGCGCGCCGCGATTCACGGTCACTTTCCCATGAAGGCCCGGTGTTGTCACTGGCCGATTGAGAGGTAATTGCTCACCGCCGTGCCTGCTCTCGGTAGAGCCATCCAGGTGATCCGATGGGGGCCGATGGCACAACAATGGGCTCCCGTGCTGGCGCGCCCGGACTTAAGCGGCGTTTTGTCCCATTACCCATTGGCATCCCTGCTTTAATGATATTGTCGGGGGTGGGAGGGGGGGTGTCTATGCGTGCGTTTGCGTGACTCTGTGTGTGAATGCGAGGTGCGTCTGTATGTGTGTGTCTGTGGGGAGCGGTAGCGCAGCGGTTCGCGCACTGCGATTCCCGCTCATGGACAACACCTGGGCTTCACTCAGACTCAAATGAGTACCTGGTGCGGTGTGTAACATTGCCAAGAGGGAGACAAAGGCGGTCGGGAGTGTTACTTGCCACCCTCCACCTTGTGTGCCGTGCCGGCCTTCATAAGGTGCTCCCAACAGTCTATTCAAGGCTATATGGGGGATCTTTGTTTTTAGTCTTTGTGTATGTGATAGACAAACTACACTACGTACCTGTCTTCCAGAGCTCATGGCGACGGCTACTATTCGTGGTGTGTTAACCTAAGTACTGGGGAGACAAACGTGGCCGGGTGTCAGCCTTCATTGTGTCAGCCTTCATAGGTAATTATACACTGGTCAACACACTTTTTCTGGCATAAGGTATTCCAACGGTTTAAAGGTCATTTTGGGGTGCTGATTCCAAATCTGGCATCAGTTTTTGTCTATCACATCAGGTTTTTGAGATATAAAATATTGCATTTTCAATAAAAACTGCAGAAGAAAAATATTAAATAAATGTGGATATCTACATAAAATTATATTATAAACACATTATCCTAAAAATACAGCACCATATTTTAACACTAAAGCAGTCACTGACTCGCAACAACTTGCAATCATAAGTGACAGAGTTAATTTTGGGTAAAATCAATGAAAATGGGGTATGCCGATAGCATAAAAATTAGAAGTGATAGAGCAAATCTGAGATCAGATTTGGAATCAGCACTCTGAAATTAGTCTAAAACAGCTGCAAAAGTCCAGGCCATAAAAAAATGTTTTTTTTTTTGTTGACCAGTGTTATCAATGTCAGCACTTGCCCAACAGCCCGTACGTTTACACGGGCATCTTTGTCTTTGTGTGTGCGTCTGTGTGTGTGTGAGATGGATGGCGATGGTGTGGGGAGGACTTCATCCAGCAGTGGGTTGTGACGATTTGCACGTGTGCAATACCAACTTGTGGTGCACTGGGTTCGATTCCTAGTCAAGGCTAACACACCTGAGCCCACTGTTCACCAACCCAAGCTGACCGGTATGGTGAAATATGGTCAAACGACCAGCAGGACAATGCAAATGCCTTCATCGAGCAGCGCATTGACAAAAGAGCTGAAATTATTTTATTCCATCGTTATTAATGCCGTACCCTACTTTGAAAGGCATTTCATGTGGCCGCTGCTAATGACAGAAAATGTTCTACTAATCTGACATCTCTTTGCAAAGCCCTAATGCCCTTGTGCATATTTGCTTTGGGGACGTCACTAAAGCCTTACATGTGGATTTTATTAATTCGCGTCGGCACACGTCCTCCGCCTTTGCTGTCATTACGAGTCTGAAACGCGACCACTTTAGCAGCGCCGCCCTCAGTTTGCACTGCATTGTTAAAAGATCGTCCCGTGAATTTAAGCTTCTTATTGCGCCGCCAGACACTCACGCCGCCGACATTTGGCGACTGACGTTTTTGCGTTTTGCGTGCTTTACGCCCGCGAGCAAAACGCAACGCCGTTCGCGTTACCCCCGCGGCTTCGTCAGCGAGAAATGGGCTCAGCATAAAACGAGTTAACGCGAAACCGGTGAAGATTAAAGTGACGCGGACGTTCAACCGTCTCCATCGCAAATGCGTCTCGTGCATTCCGTGTAGCCCGACCAAAAGTTCACGACCTTTCGGCTCGGCCAGGCATTGCTCGTCAAGAGACACACGAACGAACGCACGCACGGAGACACAGCAAAAAAAAATCGAGAGACTTGAAAAACACAAAATAATGGAGTACTTTAGCGGGCGTCTTCCTGACCACACATCCCGTGCAGACCCCCGACGGTGCGTGGGGATCGTCTGGAGGGGACCACCGGGGGGGGCTCCGTCGATCACAGGACGAGACTTGCTGATGGAACTAACACGTGTTCTCGAGACGGGGGGGCAGCAGCAGCAGCAGCAGCGGCGGCGGTCAGACCGTCGCTGCTGCTGCTGCTTGCCGAATGGGCGGCTGCCTGCAACATGAATCCACGACCTCGGCCGTGTCAGCCCAGCGTGCTGACCTGCGGTCCATCGGGGCCACATGAAGAAAATACGACGTTCGCACCCGGGGTAGCTGCTCGTCAATGTGTGGCGGTGGTGGGGATGATGCCCCGTGACAATGTGCACACGCAGAGACCGTTTTGTCAACCCGCCGCTGGGTGAGGGCCTCTCCACGCCATGGTGGTCACGGCTGTGATCTGACCATAACTCACCACACTGGTCAATTGGTGAAGGCTGGGATTACGGGAGCATAGAAGTGCAGTCCAATAGATGTTGTTGCACTGCCATCTGCTGCCCCGTAGCCTATAACAACGGGTCATGTCTAGCAAGGCACTGTCCACGATCAGACCTGCTTAGCGTCAGCAATATGATGAGATCGGGCACATTCTGAGTGACTTTGTCATAAGCACAAATAATGGCGAGGCTCTATATTTACCCAGCAAAGTCTGATTGAGTCTCAAAGTCCTAAATTCAGATGTTTGGTCAATTCTATATGCGGAGTGTTTGGTATTCGGGGACATAACCGGAGCACCCGGAGAGCCCCTTACGGTAACATGAAGACAATGCTCAAATCGGACCTCCCATTAGCACGGTTGGCTACGTACGGTGCGAAAGAAGTTCAACACGCAAACATTAAAATATCCATTGCAGCATGTTATCCAACAGTTGATTGCCAAAGGGCTTTACATCATTGTACTACACACTCCACGGCAACGCATTGTAACAACTAAGTGTATGCACATTGTACGTGTGTGAACACATATACCTAGCAGGTAGGCGAGGTCCGTAGTACAGGCCTAAGCTGCTCATCGTATTAAAATGTGCTTAGCGCGACACGTACATCACTGCACGATTATTCAAATGCCTGCTTCGCAATGTTCTGGCACAAGCCTCCGCTTGAATGACGGACAGAGTGGGTCGATGTCCAAGAAAGTGCCGTGTTCGGTGTGTTTTTTTCCCCCCTAAAGGGGGGCAAAGCAACTCTTGCGAACACAGGGCTCCGTCACCTGCCGCCTCCTCCTCCTCCTCGACTCTCCCTGAGACTCTCCCTGGGATTCTCCCTCGCGAGGCGCTTTCAGGTGCGCGCCCTGGCGGTGGCCGTCTGGAACGCTCTCTTCCTTGCCGACATCAGGGAGTGCAACCTGAGCTGCGCACTTGTAAATGATCATCTAGGTCAGGAGTGGGGGACCTTTTATCTGCCAAGGGACATTTGGATATTTATAACATCATTCGGTGGCCATACACAATTATCAACTTAAAAATTTGCCTGTTATATTTGGTCAAACATTTAATTAACTCACCCCTAATATGATGGCTGGAACTGCTTCTCTTTGGCGAGGCGTGTGATGTTAGCTGGTGTTGATGATGTTGCTACTCGCAACTGTTTTTCCAGGTTTTCTCCTAAATTTATTGAATTTCGAGTCCCGCCTGCGGTTGCCTTGGTAGGGCCACACCAAATAATTTCGCGGGCCTCATACGGCCCGCGGGCCGGACGTTCCCCACCCCTGGTCTAGATTTACGAACTCATTCCCGTGGAACTGCTTTGTGTGTTTAGTTTGCTGTCCCCCCCCCTCCTCCCCCGCGGGCATCTCCGATTAGCACGGTTGGCTATGTACGGTGCGAAAGAAGTTCAACACACATTTTAGCTTCATCCTTTAACCCTGCTTGTCATCCGTGTGCAGCGTACGTATGGAATGTCAGGACAGCTTCGCCTCGCTCTATGCGGTAGTAGTAGTGGTGGTAGTAGTGGTGGTAGTAGTAGTGGTAGTAGATGCGTTCCAAAGAAAAGGGCGTGCAGAGCGAAACTGCGCGAGGAGATTGCCTTAAAATTAGCGCACACAGTACACACACACACTACACACGCATAGTACGCACAGTACACACACACACATTACACACACTACACACACAGTACACATACAGTGTTGTCCCACGTCCGACAACATCGCCGCATATGAGTGAATTCAAACAGCATATAGCGAAGTTTGGGTAGAAATGTATGAGCCGCGCGTACGCAAAACCGCACGAACCGAACCCGCATAACGCGAGGGAAATCCGCAATGTCCACTTCACAGGCGGGCCGCTGCACCAATACAATGCTAGATGAAGACAACGCCTTTCTGCGTCAGCCGTGATAGTTGCTTGACCATACTTCACACCAGGCGGCCCAGGACGGCTTGAAGAAGAGGGCAGAGTGGGGGGTGGGGGACAGGACGGTTTCAGACATCGCACACACCACTCAGGTCGGCTGTGGCTGGGAGTCGAACTCGTGCCGCTGGGGTTCACGGCGCAGTGCGGTGACCGCCGCCCCATCGCTGCGCACCCAGCCGCGTGCGCGTCGCATGCCAAGCAAATGTGGTCGACATTGAACGATGAACACGTTCGTAGTCGTAGGCATGAACCTCGCCCTGTCCGTCACCCCGTGCCCTCACTCTCTTTCGACCCTAAGCCTCATGTAAGTCGCTCACCCAAGCCCTTCACCCTAGCCCTTCACCCTAGCCCTCACCCTAGCCCTTCACCCTAGCCCTTCACCCTAGCCCTTCACCCTAGCCCTTCACCCTAGCCCTTCACCCTAGCCCTTCACCCTAGCCCTTCACCCTAGCCCATGCGTGTCCCTGGCCAGAGCTTCGCACCTCCGATGAGCACGGTTGGCTACGTACGGCGCGAAAGAAGTCCAACGGACATAGAAACTTCAGACACACGATTTGCTTTGTGATTCGGGAAAAGCCCAGTGTCTGGGTCCCTTTGACGGTAGGTCCGACTTGTCATCACCGTCACCAATCCACTGCTTGATGGAGGGCACCCCCGAGGCATCCGCCGACGCCGCAACAATCCACGCAGCACGTGGACACGACCCGATTCCATCGCTCCATCTCCGAGGTGGACGTTAACCCTCGGATGCTGATCTCTCCCGTGACTGTTACCCCATTGTTATTATCGACCAGCAGCTGTCGTCGATTCTATGTCCCGCACAAGAGACGTTCACTCTTTATTAGCAGTCAAAAACGACGGTGTCTCTAGCCTGCGTATGTTCTCAAAATCACGGCGGAAGGTGCCGGTCGCCCTTGAAGCAAAGTCTCCTCCTGGGGGTGCAAGAAAGACCAGAATCTGTGGCTCTCAGATCGCGAGGTGGAACTTCGGGATGCACACGTGTGTGTATGTTGAACTTCTTCTTGGTTCTTTCGGTAAAGTCACGTCGAAGGGAAATAATAAAATAATAAAAATAAAACATCATAAAATAATTCTCACAACGCAAGCAGCCGTCCTCAGGTGAAGACCAGGTCTGTCGGAAAGACAGCGTCTCGCTGTTCTTCACCTGAGGACGGCTGCTTGCGTTGTGGCCGAAACGTCGTGAGAATATGATTTTATTATGTTTTATTTGTATTATTTTATTATTTTCCTTCTACGTGACTTTACCGAAAGAACCAAGAAGATGAATCCCTGCAGTCACGAAAGCTTTAAATCGAAATTTATGTTGAACTTGTTTCGCACCGTACGTAGCCAACCACGTTAATCGGAGGCGCGGGGTAACGACGACAAACTAAACACAAAAAGCAGTTCTAAAGAAATTAGTTTTCAATCTAGATTTCAAAGTGCATTGCTCCATTGGCTGTTGGTTGTTTGACTTGCATCCCACTGGGATTTTTGCACACAGCGTTGGTGTGCGGTGATTTTTTTCTGCAATGTTTTGCTGTCTTTTATTGGATTTCTGTTTGCACTTAGTCACATATTCACTTTAAGATGTTTTTGTTCATTTTTTGTTTGTTTGTTGCGGTTGCTCCCGATTCAAGAGCCGAATGGCTCACAGGGCTATACCTAATAAATGAACTTGAACTTGAACTTGCCTAATATCGGAAGTAAGATTGTGCAATCGGTCCCATTGGTGGGTGGTTGGTGTAAACTATAAACGTTCTCCGGTGCTTTGTCGACGTGCAGCAAGTTCCGCCTCAATGGAGTTGCACATTGTGCATCACGATGATTTTATTGTTCAACCGTTGCTAGCTTTCCGTGGGTTTTTTTCTTTTGCCCACGAGCCTCGACGTGAACGATAGCGTTCACTGCCATCTTGAAGATCGTTGGGTCTGAATTTAGATTTAAAGCTTTCGTGACTGCAGGCATTCATATTCTTGGTTCTTTCGGTAAAGTCACGTAGAAGGGAAATAATAAAAATACAAACTTAATGAAATGAAATTCTCACGACGTTTCGGCCACAACGCAACGGCTGCTTGCGTTGTGGCCGAAACGTGAGAATTTCATTTTATTATGTTTTTATTATTTTATTATTTCCCTTCTACGTGACTTCACCGAAAGAACCAAGAATATGATCGTTGGGTCGTTCACGCTCAATCGGTCTCCAGCGTTGCTGACCGAGGTGGTGGCAGTGCCGGCGGTGGTGGTGGAGGGCTTTGTGAAAGAGAAGTTACGTTTCTAACGTGTCTTGGGGAGTAGATTTGTTTTTTTTTATTGCATGCATTTTTTTTTTGCCCAGTGTTACTATTCGTCGCTGGTGCCGAGGAATGTGTCACATTAGAGGTAACAAATAACATCCCATGGCTTTCTGCGGCACGTCATAACTTCCTGGCAACTTGTGCCATTTCATCGCTATTGCTGCACACAATAGCCCCAAGTCAGGAGTAATGTATCGCAACTGCATTGCTGCTGGTAAGAGGAACCAAACATTATCTGTTAGGAGGAAGATTTTACACCGTCGACATTTTTTTTTCAACCTGAAACATTTCAAGCATTTTGTTTGTCGTGCACATTTTTTTTATATATTTTTTTGTTTACATTTTTAGCTTCCTTTGAATTATCGCACTTGCATCTACTGATGAGTCAGTTTGTTCGAGGAGTGACGCTGGCGTTGATTCGCTGGCTTTTGCCCAATCGAAGGCACACAAGCGGGGTTCCCACGGCACCTCTTTATGAGAAGGATAAGTGGGGGGGTGGGGGGGAGCGGCATGGTTTATTCGATTGGACATCTGTGGAAAAGAGTTTAATGGCTTATTGGATTCCTCCAAAAATGAAAGAAAAAAACATTCTAATTCTGTATTGTGGTCTCGTGGAAAAGAAATTAAGCACCCGAATGGATCGTATTTCTTCGAAATTAACAAACTGTGCCTCTTGCTAAACTCGGCGAACGCTCGCAGCTTAATTGTCGCCGCTCTGCGTCCTGATATTTAACATCATTACGAACGCTTTCTCTCAGGAGGGAGGTTCAGCTCTGGTTTACCGGAGGAATGGTTCGCGCCAGCCCCTTGCTGACGCTGCTCCTGCTGCTGCCTGGCTTTGTTGGGTGATCTCATCATCATCATTGTGTTGTTGGACAGAAGCCCCCACCATAAACCCCCCCCCCCACCACCACGGAATCCTGTAGCCGTGACCTCGTTTTAAAAGGGGGCGGCGGGGGGGCGGGGTGGCCTAGGGCATTCAAAAACTCAGGTGGGGGGCACGGCAGTCGAAATATTTAAACACGAATTGTCGAACAAATGTTATAATTGCTCACCACAACGTGGAGTACGGATGCTATCTCCTTTTTGGCCACGGCGCGCATTCTGCTACGGCTCTCACCACCACCTGCGCTGTGCACGTGGAGGGAAAATCTGTGACGCCCCGTCGAATCTGTCAAATTTTACTTGACTTTGGTGAATTTATAAGGTGGGTGGAGGGGCGGTGGGGTGGGGAGAGTAGGAGGAGGAGGGGGGGGGGCTCAGCCCCCTACAAACCCTCTTGACATTGATGTACAATGATATTCGCTGTAAAGTACAATGGTAACGAGCTGCAGGAAATTATTAGCGGGACGAAATGAAGAGGGCTGCATGGCCGGGCTCAAACAACATGTGATCACGGCAATGCGGTAACTGCGCTGTGTGTAGGATCTCTCCAAATTGCCCTTGGCAGTGCTCGATCACGTTCGTACCCGCCCCATGGCCACGTGACAATGCAACAGATCACATCCTGGAGTCACTTGCAGGAGGACAAATCATCGACGGCGCCGTGTACACGCCAGAATGAGAATGTGTATTTGTACTGGAGGAATCCGATGAGCTATGAAGCTCTGCTAAAACACAGATGTTCACTCGGGGCACGCGGTAATAATGTTACAACACACAGATGTTAGCACTCACACTGTCGTCCAGCGATGTCGCGTCGTGGTGGGCCGTGGTGCCACAGGATTGGAATGAGGGATGCCTCTCTAAAGTCCCCAACTTACATGACAATCTGTGAATAAAAGAGCTTTGTAGCTCATCGGATTCCTCCAGTATGAATACATACGCAGTTGGACCGCCTGTACACTCCGCAGCTAAGCCACCCCTCGCTCCTGAGTTCTTGGCGCGCGGGGCGCAGCTTGGATGTTGCAAATGGCTCTTAGGGGTCTAGGGGAGGGCAGTGTCTGGGTGCTGGGTGTCTGGGTATGTTGTACTGTACTGCACGTGCGTTGGTCTGAAGGGATCGGATTCAGCAAACCGGTGCCCGTGTGACTGAAGCATCGATGGTGCTCGAGGGAGAATCGAAGACGACCGCGATTTGCTGCTCACTCTGCGAATTCGCTTGGTCCCAATAATCGTCGCTCTGACGGCATGGAAAATTAGGAGGAGGAGAGACGCCGTGCCTGTAAAGTGACGCAAGCCCTGCAACCAGGCAGCAGTTGCCGGTGCTGCAGTTGGTTCTGACTGGAACGTCGTAACTTGTCGCATTTTCCACCACACTCGACCCAGTGCCTAGGAAACCCAGACTTGGAAGAGTCGCAGGGTTTTCCATGCCCCGTCCCCCCTCCGCCCCCAAATTGTAACCCCCCCCACCCCACCACTCACCATGTCCTCCTCCATTTCCTCGCTACCAAATACAAAGATCCCCCGGATAGCCTTAACAGGCTGTTGGGGCAAGTGCTGTCAGCGTGCACCAATGAAGGCGGCACGGTACACGAGTGGGTGGGTGGCCAACACCACTGCCTTTGTCTGATGTTTACACACCACACCAGGTGCTTGTAAAAGGCTGAGTTGACCTAGGGGAGGCCCAGCACCTTGTTCACATATTTGTCACTGATGTTCACCATGAGCGGGAATCGAACTCGGCGTGCGCTCGCCACTGCACTACCGCTACCACTCAAAATCACACGCACACCGCAAGCGAAGATCATAGATGAACGTTAGCATGTATAACAATCCAATTCCTCTTTTATTTGTTACGTAAGATCATAAGTGCATTGTGCAAGCGCTTTTGGGGGGGAGGGGGGGGGTTGGGATTTTTAGCCAAGAGTATATTGCGTGATATAAACATTTACATTTTCTACTTGCAATTCCCGATTTAATTTAAATCTCAATGCCTAAAATAACCAATGCAGCAACAATGTTCTCGGTTCTATCTGCGTATACATGTGTGTTGCATTACAGTCTTTAACATTGTTTCTTAATTGTAGTGGAACAGTTTTCAAATGCAGTTTTTTTTAGTTCTCCCGTGTTTTTTTTTCAACATTTCTAATTTAACGTTTTACTCTACTAACTGGAATCGGGCCACCCTCCTTGAGTCCTGTTCAATGGACTCTTCCCTGGTGTTACATAAACACATTCCTGCGGAGGGAGCTGGTAGGAACGTTGGGTTGCTCGGTCAATGGCCAGGGTCAACGGCGGCGTGGTGTATTCCGCAAATATGCCCGACTGTGAGGGCGGGCACAAGCCGGCGTAAGTAGGTTAAACGTTGAGTTTTATAAGGGCACCACGGGGTGACCAGCTTCTCCCCACCCAGCCCCACCCTCCCCACCCAGCCCCTCCCCACCCTCCCCACCCAGCCCCTCCCCACCCAGCCCCTCCCCACCCTCCCCCCTCCACCCAGCTCCTCCCCACCCTCCCCTCTCCACCCAGCCCGACCCCTCCCATTTTAGGATGCACGACGGACGGACACAATAATCCCCTGTGGGCTGGTGGAACGAGGAGGTTCCTACCAGTAAAAGTCTACTCCTGCCTTTGCTCCTTGACCCACCCATCTTAAATGCACCGGAATCTCATCAGACATCAGAAGCTAAGCAGGCTCTGAGCCTGGATAATTGTTTGGATGTTAAAGGTCACAGAAGCTATATTGTTGGCTGCCGATGTCATAACTCAATCTCCCCAATAGACGCAACCAATCACGTGGCTGCCACTCCCACAGCTAGCCACGACCGCTGTCCGCCATCCCTACAAAATAAGTGGCATGTCCTGCCCAAGCACCACTAACTTTTCGAATCCATATGTTCTCCAATCCATGTGCTCTCCTCTTAGTCCTTCTGTGTACTTCCAGGTATGCATATTTTTTTATTTAATTAAAAGTATTGTTAAAAATCCACAATTAAGTCATTTTGCAATATTGCTGTTGTTAAAATATATTAATCATGAGTCGTTTTGTTATGACCAGCTGGTGGTTTACGATTCGTAATTCTTGGTTGGAACCACATTTGTTCATTATTAAACCAAGTTACTTTGCTTGTCAATGATTCATTATCACGTTTTATACCCTGAACAATGTTACGGAACGGGAGGCATTTAGGGAAGCTTTCAACTGGTTCAAAAGTAGACACTGAACTGATTGAGTTGTACATTTAAAAACAAATATTATTACAGGTGGAGCGCTGGTTGAATTACGCGGCTGACAGTCGTAAAGGTTGAGAGGTAAAATCCCGCTTTGGGGGGGGGGGGCGGGGGGGCGGGGGGTAAACTCAATCCTTCATTTTTCGATGTAAAGCTTTCGTGTCTGCAGGGATTCATCTTCTTGCTTCTTTCGGTAAAGTCACGTGGAAGGGAAATAATAAAATAATAAAAATAAAACATAATAAAATACAATTCTCACGACATTTCGGCCACAATGCAAGCAGCTGTCTTCAGGTGAAGAACAGGTCTGTCTGACGCTGTCTTTCCGACAGACCTGTTCTTCACATGAGGACGGCTGCTTGCGTTGTGGCCGAAACGTCGTGAGAATTGTATTTTATTATGTTTTATTTTTATTATTTTATTATTTCCCTTCTACGTGACTTTACCGAAAGAACCAAGAAGATCAAGCCTTCATTCTCTGTGGTTGATTGAATACAAGCAGCGCTTTGGGAGGAAGACATCAACAGATGTACGTGTGTATGTTGAACGTCTGTCGCGCCATACGTAGACATATCGTGCTCATCGGAGGCGAGGGGGGAAAGGACTTTTTGGCGTCATCTGGTCCAACACCATGTGAGACGAGGCTCTAAAAAAAGCTGTCTCGGGTGTGGACCAATCAACTTCAAAGACAGTGCATACATTATCAGAGTTATGTTTTTTTGCATTGTGACTGCAGGTATTGTGGTCTATGCAAACATGACTCCTTGTAAAAAAAGGTGTCAGTTTTGTTGCCAGATAAAAGGGTAAAAAAACAATTATCACGAAAAAACAAGTGCAATGGATAGACTCACCCCCATCCATGGGAATGTGGAATTTCACCAACGGCTGAGGGCTGTCAATAGGCGACTGCACCAATCTATGCTCGTTTGAGCAGGAACCCACTTGGACTGCTGTTATTTTTGTTCGACAGTATACAATGTGGATGGTCATAGAGAGGGCCCTTGAAGCCAGAACTTACAAATGCAGTACTTAAAGCATTAAAACCACGTAAGCCTGGTCACACTCATCACAATAATCTGTTACCGCTGAGGACGAATATATTTTTTGTTTATCCTGCAAAAGGAGGTGTGGCTAAATTTGTTAAAAAATTAACTGACCGCTACCGTCCACTCACCGAGAGAGCGTGCTTATACTCTGCTTATGCGTTCACCAAATGTACAAAATTGTCATGTTCAGCCCCGAAGTCAATTCATGGGAGGATTGGCTGGCTGTTTGACCATACTTCACCATGATGGTCAGTGAGGGCTGGTGAATGTGTCATGTCGGTTTCATATCGGCATCACGATACGAAGCGTCCTATCGGATCTCTCACAAGCAGCGAGGGCCTTCGTGTTCGGGAACAGCCCCGTGGAATCGGACAGCGCAGAGCTACAAAAAATTAACCCGTAAAA
This sequence comes from Lampetra planeri, assembly GCF_965212315.1. Taxonomy (NCBI): domain Eukaryota; kingdom Metazoa; phylum Chordata; class Hyperoartia; order Petromyzontiformes; family Petromyzontidae; genus Lampetra; species Lampetra planeri. The sequence continues at coordinate 5,335,233 of NC_136131.1, forward strand.
ACAAAGTTTTTCACTATAAATCCTTTATATGCGTGGCGGCTAGAGTCCTCTCGTCCTCTGGCTTGAGATGGCTGCCACCTATGGGTCAGATGATTGCCTGCCACCATTAAGCAATTGGTAATTAAATATTTAAAAAAAAAATTCAAAAAAGTGTAAAATTTTGGGGGGAAAATTTCACGAAAATAAATTGTCACGCACTACGAGTCTGTGTGGAAAATGTCAGCTCGATTGGATCACGGGAAGTGGGTTAAAAAACGACCGAAAGATTTGCACGGTCGTAAGCGCGCAAGCAAGCAAGCAAGTGAACTTAATATAAAGGATTTAAAAAGGGTTGTTTCAAGTGACTTCTTGACCACAAAGGAGAGATATCAGCACTTTCCCACCTGCTCTGCGTATGAGAGTAATGTCAGTCGCGTGACAGTGTCAACCCGATGTGTATTTCTCAAAGCTGGAATTTGTGCCCAGTTCAATTCAGAGCCGAATTTAAATGAAGACCATCAACTCACCAGATGACTCACAAAGACTCGAGAACCCGGTTTTGACCACAGGCGCGGTTACCTGGATTCGAACCTTCGAATCTCAGCGTTGCCACAGCTCGGCTCTCTGACCTCCAAGCCACCCGGACGCCCCAATTGGCCCTGATTGTATCGAGCCAAGAGAGACGCACGGGGCTTGCATCATCACCATCACGGCAAACGTTTTCGACTGCAAGTCAAGCATTTTGCCACATTGCCACCACCCGACCAGGTCATCGTTCAGCCCATCACCATCACCGTGCGACGTTAGGAAAAAAAAAAGCGACATTCTTCGCTACGTTCATCTTTTTCCTATCTCTTTATTTTTCTCTCTCTCTCTATCCCCCTTCCACCCCCCCCCCCCCCAGAAAAAAAACTGTTCCGATCGGCTAAAAGTCTGCTTTGAGTCACTTTCGGCAAGAGGACGGACTGTTGACTTAACATCTCAAACCTGAGCCGATGTCATAATGGGCCGTATCCTAATGACAAGTGCACACACACGCACACATTCGCGTCGTCGGTAGTATCTCCCCTTAAGCCGGAGGGATTATTTTTTTCGTTCGCGTTGTGCTTTTTTCTCTCCCGTGCGGGTAGCTTAATCCGCCTTGCAGGCTCAGCACGATGCCTGGATACATAAACAAGCGATAAGGCCAGCGGGGTCATTCGAACACCTTTTGGGGCTCTCAAGGTGCAGCGAGCGACATGGGGGCAGATTTAAGTCCACGCGGCAATGCTGGTTTGATGGAGACTCGGCGGCGGTGGAGGCCCCCATCAGAGTGGGTGTCGTCCTGTACCCGCGGCTCACGGATTGCCTCCCTGCGTCAGCAAACGCAATCAGAAGTTTATATCGGGCGTCGCTGAAATATACAGTGCCGCCTCAGTAAGGCTACTAACATATTTAAGTTTACCGTGGCGGTGGTGGTGGTGATAAAGGCGGCCCGGCGTGATGTTGGCCACCCACCCCCTCGTGTGCCGTGCCGGCCTTCATAGGTGCTCGCTAACAGCACTTGCCCCAACAGTATGTTCAGGCTATACGGGGGATCTTTGTCGTTGGTGATGGTGATGATAATAATAACAACCCATCAGACGTGGTCAATCCGCTGCCGGATGAAGGCCTGCCCAAATCCGCTGCCGTCTAAACGAAACTAAAGTTTTTATTTGACCAGGTAAGGTCCACTGAGCAATGCAGCTCTTTTTCAGAATCGACCTGGCCACAAATGATAGCTCAAGAAAGTGGCTTTTCGTGTGAAAATGTATAGCAGACAAATACTCTCAACGCACGTTGATTCTAAATGTGGAGGGGGGAAACGGCAGGACCCGGAGAAAAATCCACGCGACCACGGGAAGAGAGAGGCAAACTCCAAATATATAGCAGCAGGCGTCAGAGTCTGGATCGGGGTCGAACCCACGACCTCCTGTGTACCAGGCGAGGCAGTTAACATCTCGCCACCGCGATCCCGTTATGTAATGACAGTCATGATGATGATCAGAATAATAATAATTATCATCCCTTCTCATCCCTTTGTCAATCGATCGCTGTGTCGGTCATGGAATATACAGCATACATTTATTGTCATACTTCACCATTCTGGTCAATGCTAATTGGTGGTGGAGGGTGGGACCCAGGATGGGTTCAAATAACACTCGCCACGTATTATTTTTACACGCTTTTATTTAACTCAATCTGTTGTATCCTCAACTCTGTCTGTTGTCGTATCCTCAAATCTTGCAACTCAATTTTTACACACTTCCCAATGTGGTTTCGACTGCAAACTTGGTATACGTATGTCATACTGATGACAATACTATATTCTATCATAAAAAAAATATATTTTTAAGCAATCTTTTTTATATGTTATGTTTCGGCTTGGGTCTAATTGTCCACGATAAACTGACGTTGGCTGTACATCACCACGGCCCCTTAACGTTATGGCAAGCTTCGGGGCCACTTCCTGGAGTCGTGGAGTTCTGCCATTAATAGTACGGTACATTTCATTAAAGCGTGTGTTTTTTAAGTATTTAAAAATATCACTTATCTATAGCTGTGGTCAGGAATCCAACCGAGGATGCCGGCTTCATAACAGCGCACTTCGTGGCCCAATGCACCACTGCTCCTCCAGTGTTACTGGATTGTCATCATCATCCGCACCTCCGCTTAGCACGGCTGGCTACGTACGGTGGGAAAGAAGTTTGACATAGCCATGATGTATCCACTGCTGGGTGAAGGTTTGAAGGCCCCACCCTCCCCACAAGCAACTCGCCACCTTTCTTGCGATTCCGCAATCCTTCTGGCTGATCCACGCCACCGCTGCACCAAAGTTCACAAAGGCAAAGATCTCCCGTATAAACCTCAGCAGACTTTTCGGGCAAGTTTTCTGCGAGCACAGCGTACAAAGACACACACACACGCGCGCGCGCGCGCACACATATATATATAACTCGAGCAGAAGAGAGGGGCCTTTTTTGTTGTTGATACTCTTGTTATACAAATACCGTTGGAAAATGTTTCAACGTAAACATGCGATGGCTAATAATTGTTTTAATGAGGTGCACCGGTATTATTGCGTTTTCTCGGTGTATTTTCTGCCAGGCTTTGTTTATCCTCTCGTTAAGCTATGACCGCAATTTAGTGCCACTGCGTGTTTGTGTACAGTGGCAGCTCCCAAGGGGAATGGCGTGTTGCGATCATGCCGTGTGATCGTGCCCGAAGCCTGCCTCCGACCGTGCGTGTGTGTCCGTGGTTGGCCTTTTAGGTGTCACCATCCCCGCTACGAGCTCTCGGTATGCATCGTTACACTTGCTCAAGAGATTAAACGTCGTTCCCATCGCTGGGACGCCGCTCGGCTGGCTTGCAGTTAGGGGATTATCAGCAACGCCACGGTGGCGAGATGTTAATTACCTCGCCTGGTATACAGGAGGTCGCGGGTTCGATCCCAACCCTGATGCCTGCTGCTGTATATTTGGAGTTTTTTCCCCCCCGTGGTCGCGTGGGTCTCTCTCCGGTTCCTCCGGTGATTCCCCCCCCCCCCCCACATTTAAAATGAACGCGTGTTTTGAATATTTGGCTGCTATAATACATTCCCACGTGATAAGCCACTTCGTTGAGCTATTATTTGTGGTCAGGTCGCATTTGCAAAAGAACTACATAGCTCAGTGGACCTTACCTGGTAAAATAAAAAACATAGTTGAGTAGTTAAACAGTAAGGCACCACCACTCGAGTGCAAGGAACACTGATCCATAATAATATCGTATTATGTATGCCCCATATTTGAGTTCTCTTCCTTAAGGACTGACTTGTGGTAACCCTAAAGCACGATTCACGAACTGACCCTCCACTCCACAGCACACACGGCCACAGTGCAACGAGGAGGACAAACTCACGCGAGATGGACGTGGCCAAAATAAGACCCCCGACGACTTTACGGACTGATCCGACTACAATTAAGTGACTGTACTTTGTGATTCATATTGAATTTATTTTGGTATTTTTCCACACGTGACGACATCATACGTATATACGATGAACTTATTTTGCACCGTTCGTAGGGTGGTGGAGGGTTATAGCAAAACAAAAAATGGCATCACAACTACATGCTGATATTACCCAAAATAGACCAATTGTGGGTTGTGAAATCGGGCGTGAATGGCTACGTAGAGAATTAACAAAACTTCCCACATACTCTTAGGTTTTTTCGGTAAAGTCACGTAAATTAAATTAAAATTAATAAAAGTAACAATATAAATAAAATATTATTACTTTAATTAATAATAATAATAATAAAAAAAATGTACCTACGTGACTTTACCGAAAAAACCTAAGAGTATGAATCCTTGCAGTCACGAAAGCTTCAAATCTAAAACTTCCCACGGCGCCGATTGTCACGGCTGCGCCGAGTCGCTCGCAGCTGTCTTCGTTGTAGTACCACGTGGAGCTGCCGCTGCTGCTGCTGGGCCAACATCTAACACCAGCAGCAGCAGCAGCAGCTGGAATCATTGTATCATTGAGGGAGAACAGTCGCTTATATTTGCCATCACCTATTGCTTGTACAACTAGACTCGTGGCTGATGTTTTTTTTCTTTTTAATTCGTCATCATTAGCCACGATCGAGCCACTGCGAGATGAAGGTCTCCCCCAAGCCGTCGCCATCTCCCACAATCCTTGTGATGAAGTTGTCCACTTGGAAGCTGCACATCGCTGCGTCTCTCCGGTTGTCTTTGGCCACGTTCGCTCCATTGGCTATCTCTCTGTCTCTCTCGCGGCCATCATGTCAGAATCAGAATTAGTGTTTTATACTGGAGAAACCCGATGAGCAGGAAAGATCTATTTTTTTTTCACAGACGTCTTCAGGTGAGGCATCCCGCACGAGACCACGGTGCCCAACAGAGGACTTTTTGATTTTAAGCTTTCGTGACTGCAGGGATTCATCTTCTTGGTTCTTTGGGTAAAGTCACGTAGAATTTAAATAATACAATAATAAAAATAAAACATAATAAAATACTTTATTAAGTTTTATTTTTATGATTTTATTTTTGTTTGTTCGTATAATTTGCGTGATAAAAAAAAAATCACAACTCGCAAAGAAACGTCTTCTCTCAGAGTGGCGTTTGTGCTGCAACAATGAAAAAAGAATAAATGTTGGCATCGTACACGTCCTTTGGACTGTTCAAGGTGAGTGGCCTCGGGAAGGACACACCACGAGAAGGGAAGACGGCCCAGCGGTCGAGACTAACTACGGATCCGCAGCAGAGTACACAGCCCCGCGGAGACGCAGCGATGATATCGGCTCGTGCACCACGTGGTACGAGGTGGATTCTAGATCTGAAGCTTTCGTGACTGCAAGGATTCATATTCTTAGGGTTTTTTCGGTAAAGTCACATAGGTAAAAAAAATTTTTAATTTAATTTAATTACATTTTTTTTTTACTTTTATTAATTTAAATTTTTTACATGACTTTACCGAAAAAAACCTAAGAATACGAGGTGGATTGTTGCAACACAGGACAATGATGATCGGCTTGAATAGGCCTTCGTCCAGCAATGGATTACCCAGGGCTCATGATGATGATTATGAGTATTATTATTGCAAGAAAGGTGATCGTACAGTATACTTATTGAATTGAAGTTTTCGTGACTGCAGGAATCCACAGTCTTTGGTTCTTTCGGTAAAGTCGCGTAGGTAGAATTTATTTTTTTCTCCCTACGTGACTTTACCGAAAGAACCAAAGAGTATAGCATGCTTATTAATGCTGACATTCACCACTGGAACAAATGCAATGGTGGCTAAAGATATGTGGGCGGAATTTAAACTAACGTGCATTTTCCCGGTACTGTATACGTTCACGCCGCAGCGAACTTGATACAGTGCCAGGGTGTTCCATCACCCCAATGTGGCCTCCGCTGGCAGTGAAGTTCACCGGCAGTGCAATGTCACCTCTCCATTGCGAGACGCTCGTGAAAGCCATGGGTACAGCAACAACAACAACACAAATACATTACCACGTGTGTCTCCTTGGGGTCACGCGGAGGTCAACGGTGTCGGGACATCTGCAGGCCTTCGATGAGATCACCGATTGCCAAATGATCGGCGCGTACACTCTTAGAGCGGCAGTATTTTGTTGAATCCAGGTGAGAACTCAAGAGAGACCAGGATGAGGAGTCTCATTTGCCAGAGTGACTTGGGGGGTTTGGTGGAGTTAGGGGGTCACCAGAATAATAAATGCAACAACAAATAATCCAAATAAAAAATACAGCTCAGCGATTTTGCAAATAGAAGGTTTTAAAGGAAGAATGTATACGCATAGGCGTGAGAGTGTTTGTAATGTAAACATTACCTCTACTGTTAGTTGATAGTGGTGAGTTCATAATAAATCGGTATGATCGTGATGTGTGCATCGAGTGGGCTGCGAGATATCCACTGCTGGATGCCCTGTTCTTGTCATCTCTCTTGGTCTCACGATGCAACGTTACATCAATCTCCTGCTCCAAAGCTGACATCCCGGTTACACATTCACGGTGAATACTCTCCCCCTCCCTCTCTCTTTCTCTGTCCCTACCTTTAGCTGCCATTCCATAGTCAGTCTCGAGCACCGCCCCGGGACCTCTGCTCGCGACGTGTTTTTGCCGAAGCACAACCGACTTCTCCCAGCAGTCAACGTGACGTCTCAAGAACCCGCTTCTCTCATCTCATCCACGTGTTCCTCCTTCTGTCTCTCGGTGTATTTGCGAGCATTTCATCCTCGCAGCAGCAGCAGCGGCAGCAGCAGCAGCAGCGGCAGCAGCAGCGGCAGGGGCAGCAGCAGCAGCGGCAGCAGCGGCAGCAGCAGCAGCAGCGGCGGCGACTTTTGGCGAGCCATAAAACAAAGACGCCCACCGCACCGAGCGCTTTCCGATGCGCTTCTGCGGCCGTCTGGAACGCTCTGCCTTCCGATATTAGGAAGCCACTGGAGCCGTGCACTTTTGAATCTAGATTGAAAACGAATTTCACTAGAAATGTGTTTTTGTGTTTAGTTTGTTGTCCTTCCCCTGCACCTCCGATGAGCGCGAGTGGGGGGTCTTTCCACAAGCAGGGGAATGAGCAAGCGATTGGAAGTTTTCACCTTCACCTTGATAATGGACTGCAGGGAGAGAGAGACAGCGTTGTGATGGGTACATCAAAACAACAATTGAGTGCGATCGAGGTCAATAAATTAACGCAGTGTGCATAAACGTTTAATTGACCGCTTGCCCAGAATGTTAACGTCATTCTTCACGTAATTTTTTTTGACTTCTAAAAGTTTATTATCATTTCTAAAACAAAAAAAAGATTCGATGAGACTTCAGCCTTTTCCACACGTCATTACGAACATGAGATGCAGCTGCCCGCGATAGAGATTCTCCGCTGGGTATGTGTGTGTGTGTTTTTCTTTTTAGCGCGCACCACCACTCATCAGATGCTTCCACTTTTGACGTTTTGGCCTGGCTTCTCGCAACGTGCTGGCATGGCGAGATGGAACTTTGTTTTTTAAAGGGCACCTTATTAGCAAGCGAAAGGCCGGGGCTGTCGGATTCATGATGAAAAAAGTAAAATGATGTAGCCCCCCATCCTGCACTGCGTTACTTGTGCCGTGGGGCTGTTCTTGAGGCACAGCGAGAAAACGCACGCACGGTTTTCGTAAAATTGACACGGGGTGATCCAATGTATAGACAGTCCCACTCAAGTGGTCAAGGTGCAGGCGCGACCCTGAAATCGCTTGCACACGCCACTGCTGGTGGAAGAGCGAGCCCTCCGCTAGAGATCATTGTCAAGAAGACCCCTGGAGGGTATTTGGCCATCCACGCTGGGTGAAAGGGTACGAACACCCAAAGTTGACCCCACCACCCACGACCAACTGATTGACTGACTGTGGTATACTCATGGGGGGCGCTACGATAGAGAGATGTTCACTGCCTCGCCTGGTATACAGGAGGTCGTGGGTTCAATCCCGACCCTGACGCCTGTGTATAACCTCTTACCACGGCAACTCTCTCTCCCACTTCAGCAAAAAAAATGTATTGCTGTGGTTTTCACACCTGATGATGATTGCGTGTGTTGCAATCGAAACGTCGTGATTTAATTTATTTTCTTGTATACCTACGTCACTTTACCGAAAGAACCAACGAGTATGGATCCCTGCAGTCACGAAAACTTCAAATTTAGATTGTATATTTGGAGTTTGCGTGTTCTCCCCGTGGTCACGTGGACTTTTCTCCGGGTCCTCTGGGGTTTTCTTCCACATTTAGAAACGTGACTTTGGGGCATTGGCTGCTATACATTTCCACGTGATGATAAGCCACTTCGTTGAGCTGTCATTTGTGACCAGGTCGCGTTTGAATACGAGATACATCGCTCAGTGGGACATACCGGGTAAAATATTTTTTCATAGATAGTTTGTTACACTGCTAAGTGGACAGAGGAGGCGGAGTGGATTTAAGAAACATGGATCTTGTTTTAACTACCGCACCAAGAGACTGAAAACCGGAAAGCGTTGGATTGCAAATCCAGCGTGCTAACCATTTTACATCAGTGCAGCATTCAAATTATGTGGAGTTTTGTTAATTTAATAATAAGAAGCGGTTCAAAATCCGTGGGGCATCTATAAACGGATGAGCTCAGCGTATAAAGCTTCTCTACTCACTCTGACCACATCGGCATTGTACGTCTTGCAGATAAGTAAGTGGACCCAGGAGATCACCTGCTTATGCCATTCATGACATAAAATAGCAATGTCTTATTTTAGTTTGAAACACTCTTGATGATAGCAGAAAGTTTCAAACAGAGGACAATACCGCTCTTCTAAAACCCTACGTTAGAATATTGCCAACATTTTTTTTAAATCGTAATAAACATTGCACAGCCCTCATCAATCCGCTGCTTGATTGAAGGCCTCCCCCATGCTGTGACGTTCATTGGGCCTGTTTGACCATACTTCATCATGCCCGTCAGTGCAAGCTGTCAGATGGTGGGGAGGGGCGGGGATATTTGGAGGGGGTTGGGAGTGGCAGGACAAGTTTAGAAATCAGTCATCACTGATGTTATTAGCCGTGACTGGGAATCAAACTGCCCACAAATGATAGCTCAACAAAGTGGGTTATCGCGTGGGAATTTATAGCAGCCAAATACTACAAATGCACGTTTTATAAATGTGGAGGATAAAAAAAACGAAGGACCCGGAGAAAAATCCATGCAACCACGGGGGAGAGAGACACGAAAACTCGGAATATACAACAGGCGTCAGGGTTGGGATCGAACCCACGACCTTTTGTAAACTAGGGAAGGTAGTTAACATCTCGCATGCCAGTTTATCATAGGCGGTCGTGGTGGATAACGTGGTTTGGAGCAGCAGAAAGTAGTGCAGCAAAGTCCATCGTTACACCATTGGAACCTCATTTGCCAGTAAAAACAATGATAATTGTTTTTTTTACCCTTTTATCTGGCAACAAAACTGACACCTTTTTTACAAAGTCCATCGTTGCACTTTCTCCAGTACTATGCCTCCGCGTCTATGCTCCCCAGCCATCGCCAACCGGCACTGACCAGCGTGGTGAAGTATGGTCAAATATCCCACAAGCCCCGCACGACGGTATGGCAAGACCTTCGTTGATTTTTGCACGCGCGTGCACATCAGCCCGCGCGTGTGTGTGCGCGCCGAGGTGTTTTGGAAGGGCCAGAGGCGGAAGCCATTCATTCGCTACACTTTAGAACCTGGGTTAATCTCGTCGGCTGAAATCTGAATTTAAACCCAGGATCTCAGCGATTGCAGCGTGCGAGGATGAGAAGGAGGATGGGGGGGGTGGGAGTGGGGGTCATTTTGAGCCCCCTGAGACACGTGGGCAGTTTGCGCTTCTCAAACACTCACCTTTGTTTTGAAAGGAAGTCGCTCCACAATTTAAGACCAGGATCTCTGCTTACCCCCTTTCTGCTGCAAGTGTACGAAGGCAGGCAGAGGAGGACAGTTTGGAGGTAGGGAAGATGCCTGCTTGGGGAGGAGGAGGAGGGGGTGGCGAGGAGGAGAGGGGGGGAAGTAGAGACCTTTATCTTCGCCATCGCGCTGATAAGGACACACCTTGGGCAGCCCATACTTGCTCAGCGATATCGGATGGAGCGCTTTAAACGCCTCGGTGTGGGAAAAGAAAAAAAAGACGCCGGGTTTGCAGGGACGAAGATGGAGGGGGGGGAGGCAGGAGGTTGGCGATTAGGGGTTTGTGTTCAATCGACGAAGGCGGCCCCTCGGAGGAAACTTCCCCCCCCTCCCCCCACCCGTGGTCTAGGATGTTGGTCTTTGGCCCACCGTGGGCCCCAATGCGGTTGCGCCGCGGCCCAATGCCCAACCACGCTAGGCCACTGGTGGCAGGTGCTGTGGTCGTCAGGGTGTTCTGGTGACAATTTGAAGGTCGTAATTGTTTTTTTACCCTTCTATCTGGCAAAAAAACAATTATCATATTTTTTACTGGCAAATGAGGTTCCAATGGTGTAAATTTGAAGGTCGTGAGTTTCAAAGGACGATTTTGAGATGGATGAGTCATCTCACCAGGGTTATTACAATAAGTGGCCCATTTTGATGAGAATTCAACTCTAGTCGTCCTCTGGTGAAAGTGGCCATGAGAATGTGGCAATTTTCGTCAGAGGCCACGTGTTTAAATTACAACTTGTTTTAGCAGTACTATTTGATTTCAATAATTGTTCTGATTTTTACTGCCAGTTGCATTTGAATGTTCTAAGTGTGTCGTGTGTGTGGATGGTTGGCGTCATATATTTAGAACTCTCTCAAGTCAAGAAGTTGTCCGGTGGAAGAATTGGCCCTCGTCATAGAAATGTGGAATTTCCGTTTTTAGCACTGGGCATGCCTATGCTAATTTAATCATGCACACAATTAAACTAAACTATAACCTATTTTTTTTTATTAATTTTACCAGTTAAGGCCCAGTGAGCTATGGAGCTCTTTTTGAGAAGCAACTTGGCCACAAATGATGATAGCTCAACGAAGTAACTTCCCACGTGCAAATCTATGGCAGCCACATTTATCGCGGCCAAATACTCTTAACTGAATATAACATCCGAGAAACACTTTTTTTTTAATAAACTGTGCATGTACATAGTGTACATGTTTTCCTTCAGCCTCGCCATATTACAATTGTTTTACAATGTACTCTTCACAGACCTCTCAGTTGAATCTCCTTGAAGCCAGGTGAATAAAACGCTGATCCGTGAACCATTCAAGTGTTGAATGTCTGGCATAGGAAAATCAATTAACGGGCCGATCGCTCCGCTCATTTTAATATTGTTGTCCGTAACACCTTCGGTCAGAGATGGCAGCAGTAACTAAACATCGCGAGCCTACCCTTTCACATCCCACCTGTGACAACAAACGTCGGAGATTTTAATAACAGAAGCACATACGAGCACAGAACGGTCCCCGCGCAGATGTAGGAGACATATATATTGTGTTTAATAAAATAAATAAAATAACACGACAAAACAGTCAATAGGCGAACATGCCTGCCAAGAAATTCAAATATTGTCTTTTTCTGATTCCAAAACTCAAGGACATTTTGTTTAAACAAAGCTGACGCTTCTATGGGACTCTGTGTGCCCCCTCTGGTGATAAGACACACAGTCTGGAATCGCCAGCATTTTTCAAACACTGAAAGATGTCATAACCCAACCGTCTTTCGAACATAGCTTGTCTTATTTTTTTTGCATTTCAAAATTATTATTTTTGTTACTTTACACGCGCACGTCATTTACATAGATCGGCCAAGACGTTCCCGAACGTTGCACGCAGAATAAAAGTAAGAAAGGAGAAAAAATCCATCTGATTGAATGAGCTTAGTTACAGGTGGGGGGAGGGGGCGGGGGGGGGAGGAACGTTTCTAAAGAAATGTTTGGTTTCAGGGTTTAAGGAGTGCATACACGCACCCTTCAGCGCGTCCCCAAAATCATACCCCCCCCCCACGCCCTCTATCCCTCCCATCCTCGCCAAATCTCCCTCGTCCCACCCCAACCCAACCCCGTGCCCCTATCCCTCCGCGTGCTGCGTGAGTACAACGCTCTCTCGCCGGCTCCGTCCCTTGGGCTGCCAGTTGATGTTGAGCTGCAGATAAGCCATTTTTCTTGAAAATGGAACTTACCAGACCCCCAACGATGTTCGTGTAAAAGCAAATACTTTAGCAGTGAGAGGAGAGGGTTTTTTTTTTACTTCTTCTTCCCCTGTCCTTTTTTTTTCTTCTTTCTAAACGTACAAATAAGAAAAGAAACCGCACGCTCTTTATAATTATCTGAGAGAGGGTTGTTTTCATTATAGCCGTGTTTTTTGTTTGTAAATGTTCTCAATGGATGTGATATGGGCTCTGAATTCCTGACGTATAATAGTAATGGCAATAATAACCCCAAAAAATGTAAAATAAAAATGAAATGGAATTTTTTTTTTAAAGCAAATACAGATCTTATTTGAGAAAAGTAAAAAAAGCAAGCAGCGAACCGATGTGCAGAATGGTTTGCTGTGCCGGTGTTGGCTGCCTTCACCGCTCGCTCGCCTGTGGTTTCCCGCGCCTCCGAATCAAAGTCACATTCGTGACTTTAGCAGTTGACGAGCAGGTAGAGCGTGCGGTGGAGTAAAGTGTGGGGCACTGTCACCTCTTCCGAGTCGTCTGGCCAGCGTGAAAGGCAGGTCAAATTGCCCTCTAGAGGGGCTCTCTAAAGCTTTTTTCCACCAGTATGCGGCGTGAGCAGGCAGTTTCAGCGCTGCACCTTTATCGTTCACCTTCATTGTCCACCCGCACTCGCCGCTGTGAAGTGGGCTGCCCCTTTATTCAGCGGAGCTGTTGAGAAAGGGGTCGACGTGATGATTTGTTGCAACCGGAAGTGTTGTGAGTTGAAATCCTCACTTTGACGGTTGACTCGTCCAAAGCACTTCCTGTGTGCGCGGCTGATAAAATGAACACCCATTGAGTGACAAAGCTGGTCCACGAGTGGGAAATCCACGGTGGCCTTCCACATGATTGAGAGGACGTGTGTATGTTGAACTGCTTTCGCACCACACGTAACAAGCCGTAGTAATCGGAGGTGGGGGAAATGTCTCCCTGCCATAAGAATATGGAATTTACACTCTTCTTAACTTTGGTAGGGGGGTGGAGGGAGAGTACCGATGTGAAATGAGCACTGCCCTACGTTTTGCCTGCGCAAAAGGAGTTACTTTCGCTTTTCATGGTGACGATTACAACAAGCGACCTTCAATTTAAATAAATAAAATAAAACCCTGCCCCTACCATCTTACACGTGTCCTTACGCATACATGGTAAACATTACAGTACACTTTTAGCATTTACCCAAATATGACTTACCTTTTAAATTACGTGGTTTTTGCTGCGGTTATGCATTACTAACAAAAACAAATTCGCGTAGCACGATCGGTATTTTGGTGCTGAAACAAAACAAACAAAACACTAAGAAGAAATAAAAAAAAATCCTTGTTGAAAAACCTGGAGGCGAGGCGCACCTGTCCAGCTAAAGCTAAATTCGCCGCTGTTTTGGAGAAATGAGAGTAAATACGGCAATCATATCTGCCATCCTTTTTTTTCACAAAGGATGGTTCTATAGGTTTTTTTTTTGTTAACCCTTCAACAAAGCGTTTGAGCGAGCGAGAGAGAGAGCGCGCGCGAACGAGCGAGCGAGCGCGCGAGCGAGCGAGAGAGAAAAAAAAAGCTTGTATTTTTGTCGTGGGTGGACAGTCTCACGAAAACTAAGGGAAATAAAGCAAAGAGAAAAAGAGACCCCGAGGAACAATTCAGAAAACCCACCAGACGTGTCCAGAACGGGCGAAGATGGATGGTACCATCACCGCAGCCAAAGCAATGCCCGATCCTTTTTCTCTCCTCGCTCCCTTGTCTGATAACATCACGGTTCTTTTACATTTATTTTTTTTCCCTTCAGAGGAGCTGATTGCTTTTTGTCTCTTGCCCCTTCCCCCCTCCCAGCACACCTAAACCCGAAAAGTTCCCTTCCTCATCTTTCCGCACCGGCCAAACTGTAGCACATAATGTCCCAAAGAGACTTGCTGAATGAAATTTGAAGTCCCATCATTGTCTTACAAACTTCACCGTTTTGCATAAACGCGTGCGAGCGCGCGCGCACACACACACTAAAATCCTGTTCAAGTCTCACTACGTGGCCCACGTGCTGTGTGGAACGTTCAGAAATCTCTTCCACACTGGTCGGACGTCTTGGGGGTAACCCACTCTTTACCCCCACCACACGTAATCCTCCGATCGACAGCTAGGAGGAGGGAGTCGGTAGGGGAGTTCAGTTTCGTGCGCCATTGGTTCAACTGCGATGCCAGGAGGTCGCAACGGCGACCTTTGGATTGCGAGTCGAGTATTCTGGATCCTCACACCAGGGCAGCATCCCACGCTGCTTGTGGTGCAATTGTGACCATACAATACCGACGGTTAGCATTCTAAAGTTCACAATAAATATAAATGTGTGATTATTTGCGATGGTATGCCTTTATCCGAACGCGTGGCGCTGTGGCGAGAGCGTTTGGCTCACAATCAGCAGAAGGTCGCGAGTTAAAATTCCGATGGAAGATGGATCAAACCCAACCATGTTTTGAAAGGGTGGAGAAAGTTTGTACTCAGAAGTCTCCAGTGGTTGTTCTATGGGTCGACCAAATGTGCCGTATCACGGCCATGCGTTACTCTACCCCACTGGGCTTCCAGTAGAGACGTGCGATGCCCCG